>NC_133803.1:1786035-2487070 GCF_043250625.1 Sebastes fasciatus | reverse complement strand
GAAGGGGTTTAAGATGTCAACCGTGAACTGCAATGTTAAAGTACTGCTGGGGAAAGTTGGTGCATGTCATTGCCCATTACTCTCCACTCATTTCCTGTTATTTATCTACTGTTGACTCACTAATAAAGGTATAGATGCCTTTAGAAACTCACTGTCAACTCATTAACTACAACAATTTACCACCAAGCAATTACATTGCAGAAACTAAGCTATTTCTAACTAGGTTAACCATATTTTCAAACCCCCAAACCGGGACCCTTAAATGTACCGCACGTTCATGCACGCACATTCACGCATGTGCGTTCATGCGCCCACATGTGCACGCGCTAATATGCACGCACCATAGCCGTTTTCATCAGGGTGGCTAACGTGGTGCACCTGTGGCGCATTTCAAATCAAATCAAATCAAATCAATTTATTTTTGTATAGCGTCAAATCACAACAGAAGTTATCTCAAGACGCTTTATATATAGAGCAGGTCTATGACCGTACACCATAGTTTAGAGACCCAACAGGATCCACCAAGCGCACTGTGGCCAGGAAAAACTCCCCGATTACTGGGAAGAAACCTGGAGCAGAACCGGGCGCAGGGCGGGCGGCCATCTGCGAGACCGGCTGGGGGATAGATAGATAGATAGATAGATAGATAGATAGAGAGAGAGAGAGAGAGAGAGAGAGAGAGAGAGAGAGAGAGAGAGAGAGAGAGAGAGAGAGAGAGAGAGAGAGAGAGAGAGAGAGAGAGAGAGAGAGAGAGAGAGAGAGAGGAGAGAGAGAGAGAGAGAGAGAGAGAGAAGAGAGAGAGAGAGAGAGAGAGAGAGAGAGAGAGAGAGAGAGAGAGAGAGAGAGAGAGAGAGAGAGAGAGAGAGAGAGAGAGAGAGAGAGAGAGAGAGAGAGAGAGAGAGAGAGGAGAGAGAGAGAGAGAGAGAGAGAGAGAGAGATCTAGAAGCAGCCACAATAGCAGTCTAGCAGCTGTAATAGCTAATACAAGTAGGGCTGATAACACAAAACCAATAGTGGTGGATGGAAAGAGTGATAATACAACTATCGGAAAGCCAGCACTGTCCAGCATCTGTCCTCAGTACGTCCATGTGTGTTGGTGTGGGACGTCCCTGCGATCGATGCCCGTGCGTTGGTTCCTGCAGCATCAGCATGCTTGCTGGGGGCTCTTGATGTCTTTGGCAGTGATTGAGAAGTGTTATTCTCCAGGCTGCCACATTGTCACTAGGTGTTGGAAATCCCTCGTTAGCATTGGTAGTCCCTCGTACAGACGTAGTTAATTAGGGATGGTAGCAGTTGGTGTCAAGCAGGCACCGACGCGGCAGCAGATGCAGCCACAATACCGGAGACCACCAAGATCCAGGTGAAACCCTGCTCCAAGTGTGCCCATGCTCCAGGTATAACCTCGCTCCCGGTGTGATCCCGCTCCAGGTATGACCTCACTCCAGGTGTGACCCCGCTCCACGGTTAGCTGCGAGACAAGGAGGCACAAGGACTCCCGGGAAGGAATGAAGTTAGTAACAACATGGACATGGGACATGAGTATATACAGAAGGAGAGGGGAGCTCAGTGTGTCATAGGAAGTTCCTTATGACAGTGTGTCATAGGAAGTCCCCCGGCAGTCTATGCCTATAGCAGCTTAAGTATAAGCGTTATCAAAGAGGAAAGTCTTTAGCCTACTCTTAAATGTAGAGACGGTGTCTGCCTCCCGGACTGAAACTGGGAGCTGGTTCCAGAGAAGAGGAGCTTGATAGCTGAAGGCTCTGGCTCCCATTCTACTTTTGGAGACTCTAGGAACCTCAAGTAACCCTGCATTCTGTGAGCGCAGTGCTCTAGTGGGGTAGTAGGGTACTATGAGCTCTTTAAGATATGATGGGGCCTGACCGTTTAGCGCTTTGTAGGTGAGGAGGACGATTTTAAAATCTATTCTGGATTTTACAGGCAGCCAGTGCAGAGAAGCTAATACAGGCGTAATATGATCTCTTTTTCTAGTTCTAGTCAGTACACGTGCTGCAGCATTCTGGATCAACTGGAGAGTCTTAAGAGACTTATTGGAGCAGCCTGATAATAAGGAATTGCAGTAATCGAGTCTAGAGGTAACAAATGCATGGACTAATTTTTCTGCATCATTTTGACACAGGATGTGCCTGATCTTCGCAATGTTACGTAGATGAAAGAAGGCAGTCCGTGAGGTTTGTTTTATGTGAGAGTTAAAGGACATATCCTGGTCGAAGACAACTCCCAGATTCCTTACGGTGGTGCTGGAGGCCAGGGCAATGCCATCTAAAGTAACTATATCATTAGATAATTTGTTTCGGAGGTGCTCAGGGCCAAGTACAATAACTTCAGTTTTGTCTGAGTTTAACATCAGGCATTTGAGCAAAGAGTGAAATCAGACAGAAGGCATTATTATAGGGAGTCATGTAGAGAGTTTTCCTCAGAGGAAATTGTTGTCTGGGACTACGTACATTATTTTTCAACTTTAGTTTTGAACCCGAACAATCTCTATCACAACACGTTGCTCGCCACAGCCTCAGGCTATTATAATTAAAATGTGGAGCTCAGACAGTTTGGCCAGGATGGAGACACCGGGTGAAAGAATGACAGGAACGGATGGTCCTGAGGGAGTTATAAGAGGAGCTAAATATCTGTTGATGTGCAGAAGGAACTGAGTGGAATTAATCAAAACGACACGTTTGATGTGCACATAAGCACGGAGGGTTCTGTGGATCAAAACTGCACTAAATGTAACCATCAGATATCTGTTGCGTCCGTGCGTAAATGTGGCTTGACGGCGGTGCGCTGTGCTGGCTCGCTTATCTCATGCGCACAAATTAATTATTGAGTGGAACATGATAAATGTCTATGTAAGTATAATAGTGTTGTTTTAATTGTAGTGAAAACCGGGACAATTTGTTAGTGACTATTGAAAACTGGGACATTTGAGTGTTTGACAGATACAGTATGTGTCGGGACTCGGGACACGTCAGCCTGAAACTGGTACAGTCCCGGACAAACCGGGACGTCTGGTTACCGTATTTCTAACCCATCACATGGCAGTCTTTCAGGAATGGACAGACCACCTTCCAAAGAGTAAAATGTAGATCTGCCGGTATGGCGTACCGGTGAGTACCGGCCCACTTCGAGCACTGCTTCATCCACACCCTCTTGTCACCGCATAGGAAAGCACATCGCTATCGCCAGATGAGTGACAACTTTGTTCGGCTCATTTTCTGTAACCAGTGTAGCATTAAAGCATGGTGGAATTAGAGAGTTCGCTAGCTAACTAGCAGACAGCTGGCTTGGTAGCTAGCTTGCTAATTCTGCCATGCTTTAATGGTACACTGGTTACAGAAAACGAGCCACGCAGCGGGCCGGTGGCCGCTGGGTCTCACGGTCCCTCCACCTCACTCACCGCCGCACCGCTAACTAGCCAGCCATCCCTCTCTGGAGCTATGTCCGCTCTCTTCCCGGTGAGCTGCAACTTCATTGTGGCCCTACTGACACGTGATGTCACCAGCAAATAAAAACAAACGTCATTTTCTTTTTCACTAGTGAAATAACCACAGAAAACACTTCAATGTCTGTTCTACTCCTATTCTATGTCTATGATTTCTACACTGTGGTATTACTGCTTTTACTTTTGTAAAACATGTAAGTACTTCTTCCACCACTGGGGGGTTTTATCAACCAGGGTCCTCGCAAGTATAGAAGCACACATGTGTGTGTGTGTGTGTGTGTGTGTCAGTTTAAGGAAAGGAAATTACCTCATGTTGTAGTCTCTTTCTGTCCATCCTCACACCTCTCTCTTACCTCCCTTCTTTACCTCCTTCTCCTCTTTTACTTTTACTTTACTCTCTTTTCTATTATTGCTGTACTCTGATAACATTGGTGGAATGAGATATCACATTCCCTCACTCCCCCTATGTCTCTCTCTCTTTCTGCTGGTTGTGAAAACAAGGATATCCCTCTATTGTTGGTCAGTCCAGCTGGACAGCACCGAGGGTGTGGTCAGAACACACACACACACACACACACACACACACACACACACACACACACAGCCGACACTTTTGCCCACACATCTCTTTCTTTCTCTTGCCCAAACACACACATTTGTTCACACATATACATACACACACACACACACACACACTCTCTGAGCGGTACACGGTTGACGGACAGCTCTGCGTTTTTGGATTTGGGGACGTCCTGTTAGATCTGAGCAGATCTAGAGGCGAACATGGACTTTTTTTGAGGGTTGAAAATGGAGGAAAGGTTGAAATAACAAGCGGGAGGATTTGTGTCGCACAAATGAGACCAACTGACAGAAAGCAGGAAGACAACGTTTTCTTTTCCGACAGCCTGATGAAAAGCGCCTCCAAAATTTCAGCTGCCATCACTGTTTTACCTGCTGAGTGGTGTTTTTGAGGCAATCGGGACGTCTTTACTGCGGCTGGTAAATTCACTAATACTATTTCTAAATATGTGACATCAGTAAGGCTGGTATTGTTTGACTCTACCTACGTTTACATACCTTTTTTGGGTACTTCAAATCCCTTACTGAATCTATTAGAATCTATTATCTATCAGGTTCAGCCTTCAACATTTGTAACAAAAAGTTAAAATAAAAATACCTAAAAATCACAGATTGATTTGAGATCGTAAATCACTCTTTAGTTGTCTGAGGAGGCAGACAATGTTTAGTGATCCTTGATGTTGACAACTTTTAGCATAAACCTGAAAATGAGCTGAGCAGCAAGGGATATGAAATGTTTGATGAAGTAAACGGGGTGTAATGGTACACAGAAGTCTTGTGTAGGAGTCACAGTTCGGTGTGATACAAATGTATAAGGATACTTTTTTTCAGTTTTCTGAAAGAGAAAATTATGAAAGGAAAAAGTATGGAACTATGAAGAAACCAAATAAGTTAAAGTACAGCTTATTTATTTATTTGTCTTTTCTTTGTTTTTGTCCACTACACCAGAAGTTTGTAGATCTCAGTCGGGGGTTTTGTAGCATTTTCATCAGCTTTTGAAGTCATCAACTGCTTTATTTTTTTGTCGCTCTCTTGCAGATTGGTCCCAAGTGGAAGGACGTGGTTTCTCGCTGCATCAAGGGCCACTACCAGCCTCTGCTGCTGCTGTACGCCGACCCGCGGGGGACGCCGGTGTCGGTCCAGGACCTGCCCTCGCGCTTCGACCTCCACCACCTCAACAAGGCCTGTTACGACAGCGAAGACTCGGGTAACTACAACACAGCTAGGAGTCGTAGTAGTAGCACAACAGCAAACATTCAGGTAACTAAACCAGAAACGGTAGTACTTGTTGTAGTCGTAGTAGTACTATGACAGACAAGACTGAGGTAACTCAAAGACAGCTAACAGTTAGAGAAGTAGTTGTGGCAGTAGTACTCGTAGCAGCAGTGATGTTCAGGCATTTCTGATATGATGTATATTTGTGTGTGCGTGTATGTGAGCACATCACCACTGACGCCCCGACTTGTGTACTAATCCCACCCCCCTCCACCCGCTCGTCCAGGCCGCGAGCAGTCCATCTCCAGCGACACTCGCACCGATTCGTCGACGGAGAGCTACTCGTACCGACAGCCCTCCCACTCACACCATGAGTCCCTGGCCAGTCACTACTCCTCTGACTCCCAGGGAACCGTCATCTGCATCGAGCGCCCCGACGGAGCCGTGCACACCTCGCTCTGCAGCCTGGATACAGTAGGTGGGTAGCTGGAGGGGCTAAAAACGTTGTAGAAGGCTAGAAATGAAATAGTAGTGAGGTGAAGTAATGCCTCCAATGAAGTGTTGCCAACACCTTGGTATAACGTTAGATATGTCCAGACTAGATGTAGATGCTGGGCTGAGGTTCAGATCCCAGGCTGGAGAAGACTAAAAGGCCCTAAATATCCAGGCTGATAATACAGGTAGCCACAACACATATTATACATCTGCTATACGTTATACATTTTTCCCCAAAAATGTATAAAGTTCTTTTCTCAGTGTGACGTAAACAGCTTCATAATGTTGTTTGATGTGAATGAAAGCAGCCAAAGACCATTAGCTGTTGTCCTACTTGTTGTTAACCAATCACAGCAGGTTTTGCTCATGTTAGCCAATCACAGCAGGGTTGATCAGTCACCTCTGTGACAACACACCATTCATTTGAATTCATTAATTTACATTTAAATGTGTTTGTCTTTTTTTATGAGCAGAGCAATTGCAAAGTTTGTTTGTATTGTTTGTATTTCGCTGTATGACCCCGTTGTGCAGCCAATCACGTCCTGCCATTCGTCTTTACTTCTGCCATTGTGTTGCATGATGTGGTGACCATGCTGTAAACATCCGTTGCCATGCTTCTTGTTGCTAAGGCCACGTGACGGACAGTGAGCAGCACCAGTCTCTGAGGAAAGGAGGTGGGGCCGGGGATAGGAGGCGGAGCTCTAGCCGCCACCGGCGGTCTAAACCTGACAACGAAGCCTCGTCGGCTGGTTACCACAGCGAGGGTAGGCGGGGGTGTTTGTGCCAATCAGGGACTGGAGAATTTAGGGGCGCAGGGGCCAATCATAGGGCAGAGAGGAAACTACTGGGCATGCAGACTATTAATCATGTGACATGTTGAATAAAAGTCGACCAACACTGGATTTTTTATGTTGGTTTTTGAGTATTTAAAAAAACCTGAAAAGGATATAATGTATATCTGCTTATATTCATCTTTAACCTAAACAGTTTTGGTAAGGATCCCTTGAATTTGGATATATTAGTAGCTGTGACCAAGATATGTGGCAAGTGGCCATTCTTTCAAAAAAGAAACTTGTTAAACTGTAACACTAACTGTAAATATATAAAAGTACATTTAAACAGTAAACTGAACTGGAAATTAGATTAATACCAGTGACAACAAAATTTATTAAATTTAAGGTATGGAAAGTTTAAACTAAGGCTGTCAATCGATGAAAATATTTAATCTCGATTAATTGCATGATTGTCCATGGTTAATTATTAGGGAGATTTGTCAAGTATTTAATACTCTTATCAACATGGGAGTGGGTAAATATGCTGCTTTATGCAAATGTATGTTTATATTTATTATTGGAAATCAATCAACAACACAAAACAATGACAGATATCGTCCAGAAACCCTCACAGGTACTGCATTTAGCATAAAACATTATGCTCCAATCATAACATGGCAAACTGCAGCCCAACAGGCAACAACAGCTGTCAGTGTGTCAGTGTGCTGACTTGACTATGACTTGCCCCAAACTGCATGTGATTATCATAAAGTGGGCATGTCTGTAAAGGGGAGACTTGTGGGTACCCATAGAACACATTTACATTCACTGATCTGGAGATCAGAGGTCAAGGGACCCCTTTGAAAATGTCCATGTCAGTTTTTCCTCGCCAAAAATTTAAGTGCAAGTTTGGAGCGTTTGGACAAGCTAGTATGACATGGTTGGTACCGATGGATCCATCAGGTTTTTCTAGTTTCATATGATGCCAGTATCTTCACTCTAGCTTTAAAACTGAGGTACAACATAAAAATCGCAAGTTGCGTTAACGCGTTTCTGCACCATTTTAAAGACGTTCTTTTCAAACATTAACTGTGAGGAAAGTTTTAGGCTTTTAGCTGTAATCAAATATTGGGATATTCCTTCATACCAAAATTTGGGTGTGAAATGCTTCTTTGTGGGAAAAGAAAGATATGAAATATAAACAGTTTTGTAACTGCAGGAGGAGAACTTGTGTTGCTGTTATCAACTTTCAGTTGTCACTCATATTAAATCATTCGTTCTCTCTTCCTTCATTCATTTCTGCCGTTACTCTAATGTAATCTTACTTTCCCCATGTCTCTATTTTTTGGGGTGTTTTACTTTTCTTATGTTCTCAAATTCTATGTCCTCCACCTTTTCTCCTCTTTTCTGTTCTTTCTTTTGTTCTTCTTTTTCCTCCTTGCTTCTTTCCCTTTCTTATCCTCATTTCCTTCCTTTTCTCACCCCGCTCTCCTGTCTGCTCCTTTTTTTCTCCCCTCTTTCCTCTTTCTCCTCCCTCCTGTTTACTCTCTTCCCTCCCTCTCTCCCCTCTCATCTTTCCTCCACCCAGGAGAGACGTTAAAGGAGCAGCAGGTTCCTCGTCATCTCCCCAAACCTTCCTCCTCCTTCTCATCCTCAACCAGTCGCCTCCGAGACTTCAAGGAGACCATGAGCAACATCATCCACAGCCGACCCCTCTCCTCCTCTTCCTCCTCTTCTTTACCGGCTGCCGTAATCTCCTCTGAAATCACCTCCTCCACCAACAACCACCACTACCCTGCCACCACTACCGCTCCCTGCTCCTCCTCCAGTAAACCCCATGACTGGGAGGCCGAAAGCACGAGCAGCGAGTCCAAGTCCAGCTGCTCGGGCGGAGCAGGGTCAGGGAGGTACCGGCCAGCATGGAGGCCCCGCAGGGAGGCGCTCAACATCGACAGCATCTTTGGCCGCGAGAGGCGAAGGCAGGCGGGATACAGCCCGCTCGGAGCCTCCCTGCCCGACGACTGTGGAGCTCCGGCCTCGGAGGGAGCAGACGCTTCCTTCCCGGCCCAGGAGGAGGTGAGGACTGTCAGGGCGGGCTCCTCGTGGACTCTCCCCACCACCTCCAGCAGCCACAGAGGAGATGGAGATGGACCTGGAAGTGGAAGTGGAAGGGGAAGGGGAAGGGGAAGTGGAGGACGTGCAGAGCTGCCCCCTCCTCCTCCACCTCCTCCTCCAAGGCTGATCCAGAGGATGGAGAGCGGATACGAGAGTAGCGAGAGGAACAGCAGCAGTCCAGTCAGCCTGGATCTGAACCTGGGGGAGAGGTGAGCTCGCAGAAGGTCCTGATCCAGGGCTGTCTGTCCCCTGATGTACATCCTTCTTTAGTATTCAGTATTTATTATTTCAATAATATATTCACTTTATTTTTCTACTAAACACAGCTGCACACAGGGCCAGAGAATTAGCCTGATAATAAAACTGAGTATCATCAGTCATTAATTAGTCTGACATCATGTTCATGTTCGCCAGTTTCTGTACGAATCAGTAGCAAGCCAACTTTATTTATACAGACCTAATTGCTTTACAGGAAGAAGAAAAAAGGACGTGTTCGTCTAGTGGATGTCCTTTTCAATTTACAGCAGAAGCTATTTTAGTGGTTGTGAACATATATATTGTATATAGTACTACAACCCGCCCTCCCACCCCCAGGCTTTCTATAGTCCCAGAAAAAGTTTTCTATAGAATGGCCTTAAAGGGCCTGTTTGTAACTTCTTACACGTATAAATCATTGAGGGTCGGTGTCCCATGCGTGCTCGCGTGTGTCTACGCTGCTCAGACTCAGACTCCAACACAAACTCCAGTGAAGCACCAAAACCTCTTGGTTGTATCTAGTGAAGCCCGTCTGTTAAACAGTGTTGGCCGCGGTCGGAGGACGCGGGGGAGACCGTAGCTTTGGTCTCCAGGACCGGAGTCTCTGCTGTACTCTGCTCCTCTGCTCCTCTGCCTGCCTTCACTCACACACCGCGCTTGTTCTCACTCTCTCACTCCACTCTCACGTGCATGCGCGCACACTACACACTGCAGAAGAGTTAGTAGCTCTGAGAATATCTAGTGAACGTACAGTGGACGTTTGTGCAGAAATAACTGCTGCAGCTCCTCCAGACCAACAGAGGTTTCCCGTGTCTTGTGAAGTGACGGGGCTCCGCAGAGAGAAACGTTATCGTCTCCGACCAAAACTCCGGTGTCTCCCCTGTTCCCTCCGGCCGCGGTCGGGAGGCTCACTGTGTTGATCAATGCTCATTCATGTCTATGTAGAGCGAGCACAACTGCGAGCGCGAGCAGCAGGGCGCTGACTTTCGTGTGCTTAACTGCCACAGGTGTTAACAAGCAATTTCTGATTCTTACAAACAGTCCCTTTCAGGAGAGCGTAGTGCCCGAAAAATGAAAGCAAATCATTGCTAAAAGACTTTGACAGAATTAAATAAAACGACAAAAAACGAAAAAAGATTCCTGTGCAGCATGTTTGCGCACAACTAATGCCTTCACGGGAGGATAATCCGAAAATACTTTGTTTAGTAATAAGATTTGGATGGATTTACAAAAGAAAGAACAACAATAAATAAAAAGAAGTGAAAATGGGCCGGCTACACAGCGCTGATACCCAATTCAATTAAAATAGAGATTGATCAGAAGCAGCTGTGTTTCAGCCCAGGAAATCAAGCTGAAGGTGAACTGTGACTGTAGCCACATGGCTGAATATTCAAGACAAATATTACTTGACGTCACTGTGCTAATACATTACTCTCTCTTTCTCTCTGTGTGTCTCCCTCGTGTTCAGGGAGTGTGTCGTGAATAAGCCTTCCTCCTCCTCTTCCTCAGGACCGTCGTGGAGGAACATCAGGTCGAAGAGCAGTGGAGCTTTGCTGCAGGAGCTCAGCTCTTCCAGCAGGGGGAGCCTCGGTACGACACATCTTCAGCTCACTTCATGTGTCTTTGCGCATCTTTCTATTCTTAGGGCTGTCAAAGTTAACGAGATAATAACGAGATAATAACGAGATAACGCGGTAATGCTTATTCATTTTAACCCCACAAATTTCTTCAATGCATTAATGCAGCGGGCTCAGTTTAAAAGCTAGAGAGATGATACTGGCATCATATGAAACTAGTAAACCCAAGTCGATTGGTACCAACCATGTCATACTAGCTTGTCAAGAAGGAAAAACTGTCATGTCCATTTTCAAAGGGGTCCCTTGACCTCTGACCTCCAGATCAGTAAATGTAAATGGGTTCTATGGGTACCCATGAGTCTCCCCTTTACAGACATGCCCACTTTATGATCATCACATGCAGTTTGGGGCAAGTCATAGTCAAGTCAGCACACTGACACACTGACAGCTGTTGTTGCCAGTTGGGCTGCAGTTTGATATGTTATGATTGGAGCATATTGTTTTATGCTAAATGCAGTTCCTGTGAGGGTTTCTGGACAATATCTATCATTGTTTTTGTTGTTAATTGATTTTCAGTGCTGAATATATACATACATTTGCATAAGGCAGCATATTTGCCCACTCCCATGTTGATAAGATTAATCACGATTAAATATTTGAATCGATTGACTGCCCTGCTTTCTATGCAGTTGCGCCACATCTAGCTTTCACTTTGCCTTTTGCCGACCTGCAAACTTGTTTGAAATATTGCACCTGCTTGAATGGACCTTTACACACCTGTACTTGATGTAGAACCCTGTTGCTTTTACCATGTTTCAACAGCTAGTAATGCAAACTGAACTAAGGACACAGACAGCGGCATGTGCAGTGCAAAGTTTGCCCCTATTAACTTCTCAAGTCATTGTAGTTGACAATGTATTCTCTTCATAAGAGAGTTCAATGCAGCACTGTAAGTCAGCATTGATGTCCCATCGGCCAATCTCAGTACTGTTACCAATAAATCACTCGCAGAAAGTGTTTTGTTTTTTTACGTCATTTTAATTTGGGTAGAGGAAGCATGCAACGTTGTTCCATCTAATTTTCATCTTGAGAGACAGATCTTGTTCAACCACTCAAACTGGAATCAGCTGACAAATCTTGGGTCCAGTTGATCTGAATGTCTCATGCGTGGACACTGACAACTCTCCGTACGGGCCATCCTGTTGCCGCAGTTCACGGCGATGACTTTATATCTGTTTATGTGTGTTGAACAGCGCCCCCTGCCGGTCGCAGCGAGCTGGACGAGCTACAGGAGGAGGTGCAGAGGAGAGCGAGGGAGGAAGAACAACAGCGCCGGCAAGAGAAAGAGAGGGAGGCGGCGCTGGGCTTCAACCCTCGACCCAGCAAGTACCTGGACCTGGACCAGCTGCAGATTCAGGGTACATGAACACACACAGACACACACACACACACACACATGCATAATACTTTCAATATCTATGTATTAACAATGCATCATGGGACATGTGGTTGCTGTGGGTTCAATGAAAGTAGAATAATAGCAGAAGTAAAGTCAACAGGACTTTCCTGAATATCAGAAGAATTTAAATCAATAAATCAACAGAGATTCAGTCCATCACTGATCCAACTGGCGTGCGTGCGTGCGTGCGTGCGTGCGTGCGTGCGTGCGTGCCTGTGTTGGACAACAGGAATGTTCCTCATTGAGCAGCTGAAAGGGTCCAACGCAGCCAACACACAAAAGACAGAATGACCCACGCAGTAATAAAGCCTACGTGTGTGTGTGTGTGTCTGTGTGTGTGTCTGTGTGTGTCTGTGTGTGTGTTACTGTGAGTGTGCGCTCTGCTGGCTGCTCTTCACTTTATATCTGTACTATGGCGTTTGTTGTTTTGGAGGTTTTTCAGTTGTAATAGTAGTAGTAGTTGTACTAGTTGTAATAGTAGTTATAGTAGTTATAGTATTACCTTTACTGATGTGCTGCTCTCAGTCGATAATGACCCTTGTTCTTCTGATGTCAGTCTGGGACCAGATCGTCAGAATCATTTTTCCATATAAAAAATGTAAAGGTGCATGTGTGTGCATGTTTCCTTCACAGCTCACTCGGCCTTTAAAGGTCCCATATTATGCTCATTTTCAGGGTCTATCTTGTATTTTGTGTTTCTACTAGAACATGTTTACATGCTGTAATGTTCAAAAAACACATTATTTTCCTCATACTGTCTGCCTGAATATACCTGTATTCACCCTCTGTCTGAAATGCTCCGTTTTAGTACATTTCAACGGAATTGTGTTGCTAGGCAACAGCTTGGGTCCATGTTTATTTCCTGTCAGTTGATGTTATTTACATACACTGCAACAGGAAATAAACTGGGACACATTTACAATGTTAATGTTTAAAACTGTGTAATGGTCTAAATATTGTATATTTGTGACATCGTTTTGTTAGTTTAACAGTATTTTTATAGCACTTAAACCTGCTTTATAATATAAAAGACATGAAAATATTTTTTTTTTTTACAATATGGGACCTTTAACACTGAACTGTATTTACACTTTGAGCAGGAATTGGACCCATTTCTCTTCACCAAGCTGCAGGGCTGTCAGCGAATATTCTAAATTCAAATCTATTTTTTTAATTGAAAATTAATTTTAATTAACATTCAAATATGAAAATGAATATTCGACTGTGAAAAAAGCCCCGCAGCACTACCGCAGCTGTCTACCTCGCGCACACTGAATGCACCACCTGACGGGAGTCACACAACGTCACTTTCATTAACTGCAAATGAAATGTAACTTTAGGTCAAACTGAATGAGGAATAATTCAACAGCAGCTGTAATGATGGCAGAGAACTCGGCCACAGAGAGAGTGAAACCGTGACCTAACAGTAAGCGTTGTGTCATATCATGTAAACAAACCTCGTACCTATCAGCTGTGAGCTCCAAATCAGACCGGAGATGGAACTACTTAAAAGATGGGGGAGTAGTACTCGCTATCCTCCGACGTTTGTTCTTTTTAAAACAGAAAACATGCTTTTAAAATTGTGATATTTACTAGAAATGACTTACAGTATAGCCTACAGCAAGAAGGAAACTATCAGTTGATCTGCTGGCGATCTCTCTCCCGTCAGCTGCCACCTTATTTAGGTTTCTGTAGTGAAATGGTATCATATAGATAACTCCTCATTTCAACTTCAGTTGTCAGCCGTTCCTCGTCCATTGTGTCGCTTTCAAAGCGAGCGACAGGAATAAATAGAAACAGGACGTCTGACAAACGTTCAGCTCACAATGGCATGCTGCGCAGTGCTGCATCACTCACAGCCAGTTAGGACACAGTGTCATGGACATAATGCACACAATTAGATTGTTTTAGAACAAATGTTCAAACCATATTTTTGACTAATTTTGACAGTCCTATCAAGCTGCAGAATCATTAAATATGTTTGTGTGTGTGTGTGTGTGTGTGTTGGTCCTGTAGGTAAAGGTGACAGCTTTGAGAGGTGTGTGTCGGAGGCGGAGCTTCTGCTGGATCAGTCAGTGCGTCTGGAGCAGGCAGGCGAGGTCGCCGCTGCGCTGTCAGCGGTCAACGAAGCTGTCTGTAAGCTCCTCCCACTCCCACCCCCCACCCCCCGACCCTGCCTCCTCCGCTTCACACACACACACACACACACACACACACACACACACACACACACACACACACACACACACACACACACACACACACACACACACACTCAGTATCTCATACCAAATAAACACACTGTGAATGAGGTCACCGCACCCCCGCCCACCAACCCTCTGCTTCGTTGCTAATGGCAACCAGAGGCAGCACAGTGGCCTGCTGATAACTGCTCGACACACACACACACACACACACACACACACACACACACTGTTCAGTCTCAACTACACCATCTTTGCTTTCTCCTTTAACCACACACTCACTTTTTCTTGTTTCTTATCTGAACATTTAGAATCCCCACATCTCTTTCTCAATTCGTTTGATCAGTCAATCATATTTGCATCACTCACACACACACACACACACACAAACACAGAAACACAGAAACAGACGTAGAAATACCAAACTGTGCCGAGACATTAAACAGGCATATTGAAGAAAAGCATCAAATATTTAAAATGGAAGGGAACAAAACCTCAAGAGGAGAAGCAGATCGGTGAGTCGAGCTTCAGAAGATCTTAAAACCTCCTCTCCTCAAAATAAAAGAGCAGCGTCACTTTCCTGAAACTTGACAATCTGCACTTTAAATGGTTCCAGTTTATGACAACTTGGCTCTTATTTTGTCATTTTTATCAGTAATAATAAAATTATACTGGGAACACGGAGACATCATTAACAAGAAATCCAGTGAGCAGTCAGACAATCAGACAAGTTGGAAAACGGAAACAAACATCCACCTGAACAGCTGACCAATTTGCTTCGGAATGTTTGCTTCATTGTGGGACATAGCCCCCCCCCAATTCAGTTTCCAAAGGCTGGCCCACACTAAACTAAGTTTTTCAAATAAACTGGGTTTGGTGGAATTGCCATTGTATTTTACATGGTTGGAAAGCCTGTTTATTTACCTTCACAATGATGTCCAACTTGTAAGGATCATGCATTTGTGGGATGAGCAGCACAGCTGATTATGTGGGTAGCACCCAAGAAAAATTTGCCAAAATGCTCTGCCAATGGTAAAAAGTGTATTCTCCTGTTGGTATTGACTCTTGTTTTGAGTTGTTTGGTGGATTGGATGATTGAACTCTCTATCAGTAACAAGGAACAAACAAGACATATTGGCAATTCCACATTGGCTGACCTGCAATGAATCCTGGTTGAGGAATGGAACGCCATCCCACAGCAACGTGTGACCAGGTTGGTGACCAGCATGAGGAAGAGGTGCCAGGCTGTTGTGGCTGCGTATGGATCCTCCACCGCTACTGAGTCTCCTGACGGTGTATTAAATGAATAAAGTGTAAAATAGACAATATGTCATGTTTGTTCCTTGTTACTGATAGAGAGTTCAATCATCCAATCCACTAAACAACTCAAAACAAGAGTCAACACCAACAGGAGAATACACTGTTTACCATTGACAGAGTATTTTGGCAAATATTTCTAGGGCGCTACCCACATAATCAGCTGTGCTGCTCATCCCACAAATGCATGATCCTTACAAGTTGGACATCATTGTGAAGGTAAATAAACAGGCTTTCCAACCATGTAATATACAATGACCATTAGCATTGTAACAACAGAGAAATAATCCACCAAACACAAGTTTCCGAACTTTTTTTTCACAGTTTATTAACAGATGGTGAAAATGTGAGAGGCCCTACACATAACGACATGTCATGTTAAATTAAACAGTTTTGTTCTCATACTGTGTGATGAACAATGATTTGATTTCATGAGTCCACACTAACAAAAAAACGGAAATCTCGCAAAATTTCTCGCCATCAAACGAGAAACAAACGTGGTAGACGACGGGCAGGAAGAATTAGCAACGTTAGTTAGTTCATTTCTGCAATACTTTGTACTGAAAATTCACAAAGGATGGATGGATGAAGTCATGTTAAATAAACACTCGTGTTGTTGCCTCAAATCAACAAGTTGGTCCTCCATTTCTGAGCCCCATCTCACTACTACTTTATGCTCGGTGTTTTGCATTAGCTCATGCATTAGCTCATGCATTAGCTTATGCATGAGCTAATGCATAAGCTAATGACAGCGGTGGTGACAGCGATGGTTGTCCTTCTGCTTCAGTCAGCTTTGTTCTCAATTGGCTATCGTTCTTTCGCGCGTGGCTGCGTCATCGGTTGTTCCCCACACACAACAGGATATCCTATCGTAAAAATTGAACATGTTTAATATTTACGATTTGAAATCGGTGCGGCCGGGATGGACTTCAGAGCCGATTTGGACAGGAACATCTGGAAAGATCATCTTAAGAACCATCAACAAATCAGGGCTTTGCTGATGATTGCCTGGAGGGGGCAATCAGACAGTGTGTACCTCACACAACCACCCAACAAGCAGTTCTGATGAAGTACACAGGCAGCTTGGTATTACTGATGCAAAGATCTGGCTACACTACATTAAACACCACACCAAAAGATTGTTCAAGTGCTTACAGATGTGTAAAATGTGAGACCCCACACATAACAACATGTAATGATAAGTTTAACAGTTTTGTTCCTATAGTGTGTGGAGGGAAACAATTTGAGCTTTTGCGTCCTCGGCTGTCCTCGGGCTTCCCCTCTCTCTGCGGAATATCGGATCGTAAATATTGAACATGTTTAACAATTACTTCTGAGCAGATCCGGGGTGTAAAAAACACTCTTAACATACCTCACACCACAGGAAAGTCTGTCAAGATAATCTTAAGAAACATCAAAAAATCAGGACTTTGTCGACCGTTATCGCTAAGAGGGTGGAATCGGGCCCAGAATCGGCTGGATTCTCGTGACGTGTGTACTCGGCAAAACATAACTAAAAAGCAAAAATATTCAGCCTTAATTTTTGAGAGCTTGAGAGTTTCTTCGGAGGAGGTAGAGGAGATAATTGGCTTTACGTTTGTGTCATAATATCCCCTACCATCCCCACCTATCGGACCCCCCGCCTGACCAAAGAGGCATTACTGATTTCATTCATTGTGTTTTTACAATAGATACAAATATAGATATTTAGAAATAAACTTGACATTTGAGGTTGAAATAGTGTCCCACAGGAGGACATGATTTAATGATTGTACTTTTCTTATTATTTATCTTACTTACTAGCAATTATTGAATTGAAATGTGTACTGGACCACTGAAATAAAAATACTAAAATAAGACCCAAGGTGCAATAAACAGGAGTGACCCTTTAACTTGACAGCCTGGTGTGAGTTAGTTTAGGCTGACATGTTTGGTTATAATTTTATGAATTTGTCTGAATATGATTTAACCATTTCATCATTGAGAACCAAACCTGAGTTATTGATCTTTCTCATGCCTACCATTCCCATCAAACACACACACACATGGTCACATCACCATCATTTCAGCAGTCTGATATTTGATTTTCTGTCAGGTGTATATATGCTTTTGTAAGATTTTTGCATGAAATCATCATAACAAGTTATTTTCTGCATCTTTCTTTTCTTTTCTTTTCCTTATTTATTCTTTCCTCTCTTTGTTTTTTTCTTTTCTTTCTGTTGTGTATTTTCTGTTGACATGTGATCCGGCTGCAGCCAAACTGCAGCTGGTGGCAGCTGAGGGCGGAGCTAGTAGTCACAGCCGGCTGCAGCGCTGCATGAGGAGAGCCCGCAGCCTGCAGCAACGCATGCAACTGCAGCAGCAGCAGGACTCAGAGGCAGGCAGACAGCAGCCGCAGCAACAACAGGAGGAGGGGCAGCAGCTGCAGGAACAGCCCAGGTACCACCTGCAGTCAGCTCAGCCAATCAGGAGAAGCATTTGCATTCAACAACGCCATGTCTGTTAAATATGAAATACATTCTAAGCATCCAAACAAGGCTCATTACAGTGGCAGAAGGCAGTATATTTTTGGCATCATTCGGCAGAAATCCCATAATAACCTTCAGCATATTATAATTCAAGTGTTCTGAGAGAGAACTAGACTTCTGCACCTCCTCATGGCTCTGTTTTCAGGCTTTTAAAAAGACTTTGACCAATCACAGGTCACTTCAGAGAGAGAGTGTTCCTATTGGCTGTGCTCCGGTCATGTGACCAGAACTTGGCGTTCCTTCACCAGATTTCACAATGGTCACAAACTTTCTCATTTTACAGCTAAACAGTACACTACAAGATGATTCTGAGAACATCTGAGGAGAGAAATAGGCATTAACGTAACAGAATATTGATTCATATTTGATCAGCGCTGCCTAGTTTGACCGTTTGGTCAGAGTTCGCGAGTGATTGACAGCCGGCTCTCATAGACAGATGACCTCAGATCAGCTCTTACTGCTTGTTTTCCTCCGGTCTGTGAAATCTTGCAGATGCCGTTAGGAGCACCGGAGGACACAGAGGAACATGATTTTTTTCAGATTACCTGTTTCATGTACTACTGTCACGGTATAGTGACCGTTTTATAAAAATAACTTTTATTAATCATATTTGCTCCAATCTCGCCTACTTCAGCTTTAATGATATTTTAGAGATGCATTTATTACCTTTCTTTCTGAGATTGAGATGAGGGGATGGATATCAACCTCATCTCTGTGTGTGTCCATCCGCCCAGTACTCCTGTGCAGGGTATCCAACTATTGTGCAGGTTAGCAAATTGGGTCAGTCAGCACAGGTTTCGGTCTCAACATTGACTCATTGTCAGTCTAGCACCAGCCTGGTATGTTAGGCTGCACTATTTCCAGCTTAAGAAGAAGAGCATACCCCTGAGAGTCAGCGAGAGCAGAGGTATGGTAGGGTTACTGTTATAGTCTCTGCACAACACTTCAGGAAGCTGCACAACAGTCACTGCAACAATCCTTGTTCGACGTTTTCCCGCCATCTGATGCAACCTGACCGCCTCCAGTCCTGTTGAGCGGTCAGATGACACCTCAGATTATCACGTTTAGATGTTTAGACTCACCAAACAAGAGAAAAATTATTATAACTGAGTCACAAGAACAACACACCAAGGACACGCCTGAGAAGTTTGATTTAAATGGTGTAAAGTTTATTTTGAAGTGTTCATTATTCATGTAAATTGACTAAACTACTGTAACTGTTGCTCGACCTGGGACTGGTTGGTCTTGACTTTAGAGGCCCAGACACACCAACCCGGCATCAAAGAACTAGTGGCGACAAAGGCCTCTAGTTGCGTCACCTTAACGTCACCTTTGTCTTGGCCAAGAAGTTACACTCGAACCCGCCGCCGATACAACATGCTGAGTCAGCCAAAAACTCTGACACGGGCAGACTAGAGCTGACGATGTGGGACACACCGCAAAAACTAGTCCGACAGACGCTCACGACGACCTCAAACTGTCCAACGGCCGACCGTCTACTTGTTGTGTCAGGACCTTAAAGCAAAGACTGGAGACTAACTTGTGACTTGAAACAATGACTTTGTTGCTTCTGCTTCTCTATCCATCTTAGTCCTAGCCCCCATGTTGCCTTTCGTGAATTATGGGCGCAACTTCCGGGGCGTCGTCTCACTGAACCGGAACCGGCGTCTTCCACGGTAGCGGTCCGCTAATCGTCTCTCCTAGAGCGGTTGTATTAATAAATCTAGTAAAACATGTGTGAACACCATCTATTACAGCTCAGACAGGATAGTGTGATCATAGCTCTGCCTTCTACTATGGAGGGATGGAGGACGACCTGAAGAAGTGGCCTCAGATAACCTACACTAACATATTTAGCTACGTTATTGACTCCGTTGCTACAGACGGTGAAGACATGAACAATCTGAAAAGCTCTGAGGCAGATCAGGACTTCCACAGTAACAAGGTTCAGTCTTTTTCTACACAGATAACCCTACTTAAACTATTTTAGTCTAATGCTGCCCTGCACTCCGTGCCATGAACTGCCTTACATTTAAACTGTACAGAAAATAGTCAAAGTAACTGTTTGTCATTAAACCAACGCTACAATGTTCATACCTAATGTTCTCCTGGCACTGCTGTCAGTCCTTTTTAGGACCCAATGTCTCTTTTCCCAACCACAGAGTAGGATGCAGGTTTTCCTCCGCTAGTTTTTAGTCCACTAAATGAACTGAGCTCACATAACGAGGGTTTATGGTCTCTACAAGTTCAGGTTTCTCAGCCACATTCTTCTGGATTCCTCGTCTGTAGGTCAGCGATGGAAACTGTTCCGTTGGTCACAACAACAATCCCTTTTTGTTTTGGGTGCATGTTCAACACACTGTTGTTGAAGCCACAACTTTAGCTTTGTCTGGTTGTTAGTACAGCCGCGGACAGCGCAACAAGTACCAGAAGCATGATCTTGTCGTATTAATGAATAGGAGACTTCAGCTGTGCAATCAACAGCCACAGTCATTGTGTAGTAGTGGAGTTGTCTTGGCTGAGATGTGTTTTGAAAAGGTGTGCCACTAAAAAGGAGCAGATACGACCACTATCACTCTCAACCGGCATCAGGAGAAGGCATAGGCAGCTCAAGCTGACCAATCACAAATGTTGTTGTTGACGCCGGAGCTACGCCGTAGTGACTCACAACCTCCTTTTAAGAATAATTCAATCATCGTGCAGCCTGTAGGGGGCGCTGGGCGGACTTTACAGTTGTTGTGGAGAGAAGTGTTGTCGTGACAGCTAGATCATTTGGAGTGTGGGCCGTTGCGAGAGATCGTCGACACTCCCCAGGAAACAACCTCTGAAACACACACACACAACCAGCCAGAGCTCTAGAATGACACCATCTGTTCCAAACATACTGCAGGCCAACACACACACACACACACACACACACACACACACACACTTCCTCACCCATCTCTCTCTCTCTTTCTGTCTCTGCAGTGAAAAGCCTCTCTCGCTCCAAATACTTCTGACAGAGAGACAGGGCGACCAATCAGCTGCCAGTCAGGACCACCAGGCCCCGCCTCTCTCTCCCTGCCTTGTTAAGCCCCTCCCTCCCAGAACAAACTCAGTGTCTGACCCCGTCGCCAGCACCAGGGCCTCTACAGGTTCACCCAGGGAGGACAGCAGGACCAGAAGCCCCTGCTCTCTTTTTGGGAAACCCCTCGCCAATACCGGGTCCCTCCCTGCACTGTGCATGGACACCTGGGAGCAGAGCCCCCTGGGAGACATGGCTCCACCCCCTCCACCTGAGGAGGTGGAGCATCCCGCCCAGCGGACCAGAACACCCCCCGTCTCCATCCCAGCACAGGTCCCGCTCCCATCCAGGCTGTATTCCTGTACCCCGTCACCTGTCGCCGCCAATGACAGGTGTCATCTGATGATGGAGGAGGTGCCATATTACACCCGACAACCACAGACCATGCCTCTTGCGACTAGCCCCACCCCCAGGCTCGTCCTGCCCTCATCCTCCCACCCAACCAGGAACTGGTCCTGCTTACATCTGGACCCACCCGATGTTGTCGATTCTCCCGTTGACCCGCCAATCAGCTCTCCCCTTTACTCAACCCCAGACTCCCCTTCCAACACCCCTCCACCGCAGCCACCTGCGAGCCGGCCTGGTCGGAACTCGTCACCGCCCCCCAGTCAGGACTACAGAGCAGCCCTGCCTGTGGAGCGCTGGGCGGAAAACGTCAACAGATACTACGGCTCCCAGAATGCAACAGGAGGAGGAGGAGGGGGACCGGCGGTGCCAGGTGAAGAGCTGTCGGAGCTGGACTCTCTGTACCAGGCCAGTCTGCTGGCTCCCAGCATGCCCCGGGGCAGCCGTGGAGTCAGTCCTCAACCGACCAACAACAAACCAGGTAGAAACTGCAGAAATACGAGTTCAGGTCGTCAGGTATCAAACCTCCAACAACAGGAGAACACAGTTAACTATGTCATATTAGAGCTGTCAAAGTTAACGCAATAATTACGCGTTAATGGAAAATCGTTTTTTACGACATTCATTTCTTTAACGCAATCAAATTTGGGAGGTTGTAACGGGCTCAGATTTAAAGGTAAAGTGAAGTTAATGGTATTATATGAAATCCATCGGTACCAACCTTGTCATACTAGCATGTCGCAAAGTACGATAAATAACACTCCAAACTTGTGCTATATTTTGCAGAGGAAAAACTGGCCCTTGACCTCTGACCTCCAGATGTGTGAATGTAAATGGGTTCTCTGGGTACCCACGAGTCTCCCCTTTACAGACATGCCCGCTTTATGATAATCTAATAGAAGGGTCTTCCGATACCATATTTTTTCTTCCTGATATGGATTCCGATACCTGAATTTTTGAACTCTACTAACAAACTACTCTTAGTTCAAGCATGTACTGTTTTAATAGTGTGTGTATGTGTGTGTAGGTGTGAGGAGAATGCTGTCAGGATCTGGACGGTCCAAAACACTGACGGCTGAGCTCGAGAGATTCGCCTACAGAACGCCGGTCACACCTCATAAGGTACAACGTTTTATGTAAAGCAATTTCACGGCTGTCACACAGCTCCGTGAGCTCAGTCTCTTTTGTTAATGTCTCAACATGCCTCTCTGTGGTGTTGTTAGCCACTTGTGGCTTCAGTCTAATTACATTTTAGGTCTTGCGGTTATTTTTTTTGTGTGTTATTTACTCTTTCTTAGGTTTTCTTTTAAAGAACAATAAACAAAAAATATAGATATGTGCCAACCAGACACAAAAATAAAATAAAAGTTGAGATGTGGGTAAGCCATTTTGAGCCATTTTGACCCAATTTTCATTAACTGAAGTTAATTTTAGGGCTGTCAACGTTAACGTGATAATAAGGCGTAAATGCAAATCCTTTTTAACACCACTAATTTCTTTAACACAACCTGTGGTTTTTAGGTTGTAGCGGCTCGGTTTTAAAGCTAGAGAGAAGATCCTGGTATCGTATAAAACTAAAAAACCTGATGAATCCATCGGTACCAACCATGTCATACTAGCTTGTCTTGAAGGAGGTTAAATAACGCTCCAAACTTAAGCTAAATGTTGACGAGGAAAAACTGGCATGGCCATTTTCAAAGGGGTGCCTTGACCTCTGACCTCCAGATATGTGAATGTAAATGGGTTCTATGGGTACCCACGAGTCTCCCTTTTACAGACATGCCCACTTTATGATAATCACATGCAGTTTGGGGCAAGTCATAGTCAAGTCAGCACACTGACACACTGACAGCTGTTGTTGCCTGTTGGGCTGCAGTTTGATATGTTATGATTGGAGCATATTGTTTTATGCTAAATGCAGTACCTGTGAGGGTTTCTGGACAATATCTGTCATTGTTTTGTGTTGGTTATTGATTTACAATAATAAATATATACATATATTTTGCATAAAGCAGCATATTTGTCCACTCCCATGTTGATAAGAGTATTAAATACAAATCTCCCTTTAAGGTCCATTTTGACAGATAAAAAATGTGTGATTAATCACGATTACCACGGACAATCATGCTATTGATCGTTTATTAAATATTTTAATCGATTGGCATAATTAAAATAGATTTTTGTTTATCTTATAAACTGCCTCCAGGTCACCATGGACTCTTCTCCTAAATGGAGCCACAGAGGGACAATTGTATAAAATGTGAAAGTGGTGTGCCACTGTGCTTCAGCAGGACCTCCAGCAGGCACTTTGATTATAGTAGTTTGTCTTTTGTGCTGGAGTACATACGAATTGAGTCACATTCTTCCAGCTGATTCATTCTTCTCTCCAGAAGGGAGAGCTTGTCATGAACCAATGCTGTGTGCAGACCTCTGCTTCTCATCTTGCTTTAATATTCAGAGTATTTTTTAATTTTGCAAATTATAATTTAGATAGAGGTTAGTAGGTTTTGCTGTTTTTAAAACAGTTGTTCAGAAGTTTGAATTAAATAACCTCAACATGTACTGTAAAATACATTATTAGAGCATTTAATGTAACTTGAGTCAGCGTCAGTTGTTGCAGGCAGGAGGCTCCGGGATACATAAGCTGCTACTAGCATAACATACTACAATGTCCAATTGAACGTCGGTGGTTGAGTTGCATTGTGGGTAATGTAGGAGCCAGGTTTTGACGAGGAAGAATAATGTTGGAAATTTGTGGGTATGTATTTCCCACTTGTAATTTCTTTGTTTTTATGGATGAATAAATTGGACTTTTGATACCAGGAAGGAAAGATAAAGTTTGTAAAATGTTATTCCCTGCTGATCTCTGACCTTTGACCTCTGTGCAGCTGCCATCAGGTGAAGATGAGTGCTACAGCGCAGCAAACCTGCGACGCATCGCCCGCAGCCTGAGTGGGACAGTTATCGGGTCAGGACCCCAAAACCTCGGCCCCTCCCATAGCTGCGTAAGTTACACACACACAAACACACACCTTGATCAAGCAGCTGGGAAACACACTAGCTGTGTGCATGTCTCTGTGTACTGGTTTTCATTTAAGATCCTGCCGCCACCTTTTGTTCATATGATGTAACTGCATCCTGTTTCAATTCTGCTCTTCTTGCAGAGGTCTCTGGTTCTGATAACGTTCTGTTTAGAACAATAATAACAACAACAGTCCTTTGATTCATAAAACACTCTATATGATAGTTTGGATTATTTGAAGTGGGGTTGTATGAGGTACTTATCCCTAGTCAGTTTATGACCTACAGTAGATGACGGTCGGCACGCCCCCAGTTTGGAGAAGCAGACCAAAGCGATGTAACGCTGGAACCAAAGCGATGTAACGCTGTGGATGGGGCCGGCAGCAAAACATGTCTTAAACAAAGGCTCATCTTAAAACAAATCAATATCAGTTTAAGTGTACGCTATATTTAGAATAGTTTCTGATAGGGAACTGAACTGAAATTGAAACTTATTTATGCTGTTTTATTTGTCTAAGTCTGGTTGCTTTGAAGAGAGTTTAGATAAGTTTCACTTTCAGTTCAGTTCCCCGTCGGAAAAGGCCGTCTGACAGCAGGATAAAGCGCTGAAAATATTCCAAATATAGCGTACACTTAAACTGATACAGATTTTTTTTTTTAGGTGAGTCTTTCTTTTAGGTGTCTAAAATACGTTTTGCTGCTGCCCCCGTCCACAGCACTGTATTGCTTTGGTTCCGTGCCGGTACTCCTGTCTGTTTCTCCAAACTGGGGGCGTGCCGACCGTCATCTACAGCTGGATCAGTACCTCATACAACCCCACATCAAAACACCCCAACGGTCCCTTTAATGTTACACTAGTGCAATATTGTTAGCAGTGTGAGTCAGCAGTATAACTTTAGTAATCAGCGCTCTGGTGTTCCTTTTTAGCCACCCAAGCAGCTCCGCAGATGTTTCCTACATCTGTTAGTCTCTTAGTCTTAGTCTACTCTCCACAGCTTTATCTCAGCTCTTTTTTTGTCATATGCACAACAATTACAGAGAAACAGTCGTTGGCATTGAAAATCTTGTTCTCCGGCTCCCTCCAACAATGCTACGACAAAATGTATAAAAACAAAATCACATAAGTAAAAATTAGACATAAGAAACAAAATAGTGCAGAGGTTAACCTATAGGGCTCTTAAAGTTAACGCGATAACATGTTAACGCAAATTCATTTTAAAGCCACTAATTTCTTCAACGCATTAACCCTACTTGGGATTTTTAGATTGTAGCTGGCTCAGTTTTAAAGCTAGAGTCAGGATGGCATCATATGAAACTAGTAAAACCTGATGAATCCATCGGTACCAACCATGTCATACTAGCTTATCGCAAAGGATGTTAAATAACGCTCCAAACTTATGCTACATTTTGGCAAGGAAAAACTGTCATGGCCATTTTCAAAGGGGTCCCTTGACCTCTGACCTCCAGATCAGTGAATGTAAATGGGTTCTATGGGTACCCACGAGTCTCCCCTTTACAGACATGCCCACTTTATGATAATCACATGCAGTTTGGGGCAAGTCATAGTCAAGTCAGCACACTGACACACTGACAGCTGTTGTTGCCTGTTGGGCTGCAGTTTGTCATGTTATGATTGGACCATATTGTTTTATGCTAAATGCAGTACCTGTGAGGGTTTCTGGACAATATCTGTCATTGTTTTGTGTTGACCATTTTTTGTCCTTGAACATATAAAGCTCTGGCCAGCTGTACAGGTTTGTAAAGCAGCAGCCTGTGTTTCTCTACAGAACCCGGTTCTCTCAGAGTGCCTCCTCTCTGTTGCCGCTGGCATTCAGCCATCTTGTATTCAGCCCTCAGGAATCGCCTCGGGCCAGCGCATTAAAGATTGATCAATGATTTAGTTCTTCCATTAAGCTTTTAACCTCGGCGCTCGCTGCGAGGCGAAGCCGGCCTGATCTGAACCGACAGCTGAGGTTTGACTCCAGATATCAAACCGTCAAATCCTCCGTTTGTGGAAGGAATCCTGATGTTCCACTTCGGCCGGAGGATTTTATTCTCACTCTGAGTGTCGGAGGATCGATTGTGTCAGTTATACAGCTGCAACACCCACTGAAGCATTAAAACTCACATCGGTGGAGTATTAAACTAAAAACAAGGTGAACTCTGACCAGCCTTCTGAGCCTCATAAATGATTCAACCACTGACATGAAGAGAATCAGCTCTGCTCAAGAGAAACCTGATTTTGACTGGTTCTTTACTGCAGCTTTGAACAGTTGAACAGGATTTAAGCTCTCACTTATCACCATTTACTGCTGATGCCACACAAATTGGTCTGTCAGTCTCACGTTCCGTCTTACCCTCATTAAGATACTTGAGCTCACAGGGACTCACTTTCAACCCAAAGGGTGCAATCTATTGTTTTCTGACAGGATGGCCTCAGAACTGGAGGTTCTGTTGACTTACCTTACAAGGCATTAAAAAGTCTTAAACCCTGTTTCTTGGCTTCTGCAGACAGTAATGTTGGTCATAAAATGTTTCTGTATGTGACTGAAGGCTGTCAGGAGACGTTCTACACATCTAAACTAACAGTAGATTGTGCAGTAGGAGGCTGAATTAACTTAAAGGGACTGTAAGAATCAGAAATGTCTTGTTAACAGCGACACCTGTGGCCGTTAAGTCAACGAAAGTCAGCGTCCTGTTGCTCGCGCTTGTGCTCGCTCTACATAGACATGAACGAGCATCGCTCAACACAGTGAGGAGACACACGTCAGCTAAAAGCACAATATCACTCTATATTTCAGCTGCTTGGCAGTAATGTTAGCTGACCAGACGAAGGTCTCTCCATGAATCAATGCTGATCCTAGTGTTGGCTTTTCCTGCCTCAGCCTCCCGACCGCGGCCGGAGGGAACAGGGGAGACACCGGAGTTTTGGTCGGAGACGATAACGTTTCTCTCTGCGGAGCCCCGTCACTTCACAAGACACGGGAAACCTCTGTTGGTCTGGAGGAGCTGCAGCAGTTATTTCTGCACAAACGTCCACTGTACATTCACTAGATATTCTCAGAGCTAAACTAACTCTTCTGCAGTGTGGAGTGTGCGCGCATGGACCTGAAGTGGAGCGAGCTAAGTGAAGGCAAGCAGGCAGAGGAGCAGAGGAGCAGATACTCCGGCCCTGGAGACCAAAGCTACGGTCTCCCCCGCGTCCTCCGACCGCGGCCAACACTGTTTAACAGACGGGCTTCACTAGATACAACCAAGAGGTTTTGGTGTTTCCGTGTAGTTTGTGTTGGAGTCTGAGTCTGAACAGCGTAGCCACACGCGAGCGCGCATGGGGCACCGACCCGCAATGATTTATACGTGTAAGAAGTTACAAACAGTCCCTTTAAATTCATGATTTTTTAATGGATTGATCCATCCGCCCATTTTCTGCCACTTCTTTAGGTCCAGGGAACGTTAATTGAACAGGAGCAGGAACCGGAACCTGAAGAACCAACTTGTACAATAGATGCATGTTGCTGTTGTACTGCACTCATTGGGCCTCATTCACAAACAGTGTGTATGCACAAATCTGTGCTCAAACCGTGCACACAAATGTTTTACGCACAAATCCAAGATTCATTAATATTTTCTGACCTGAATTTGATTTTTACTCTGCAAACAAATGTAGAACCGCCTCCGACCATGCATACGCACAAATTATGAAGGCATATACTCAGTTATTTTCTAGAAAAAGAAACTTGCATCTTAGAGATACAAGGTTATCACAGGATTTTATTTTGTAATTTTTCAGTTTTCCCTCCATCACGTTAACTTGTTTTGATTTTTGACCCCTTCCTCTCTATTTCCTGTTACACCTTGATTCCCCACCATCTTTTTTTTTAACTTCTCTCCAACCTTTTGATATCTGTTTCCTCTTCTCATTCTATGGATTTCTTTTTCTTTTCCTCTTTTATTTTCTGTTCTGTTTCTCTTTTTTTTACCACCCTCCTTTTCTTCTTTCTACTCTTATTTCATCTCTTACATCTATTGCATCATTTCCTTTTTCTTGTTTCCCTCTTTTTCCATCCTCTCTGTTTGTCATCCATCTTTCTCCATCAAATTTTTTGTTCTACCTCCATCCTCATTTTTTTGATCATCTCTTTTCTTTCTCTCCTCTTGTTTTTCCTCTTCATCCTCACCCTGAAGGACCCCTCTGCGTCCAGGCCCCCCCTCAGACACTCCTCCTCTTCCTCCTCCCTCCTCCATCGCCCCAGCACCTCCTCCCTGCACATCCCCTCCTCCACCACCTCCTTCACTACAGATCACTCCTATCACCACCACCACCACCTCCTCCAACACCACCAACCCAGACACCACGGCAACTCAGCTCCTGCACCTCCTCCACAGCACCCTCCCTTGCAGACATCACGGCCCCCAAGCTCAGGCCTCTCCTCCTGGGGACACTCAGGTAACATACTGGCCCTTCACTTCCACCTCCACCTCCACTCTCACCTTCAGTATGGAGGACGGAACCTGCCAAAATCAAAAACAGATGAATAAAAGACTCAATAAATAAATACATATGTCATTAAATGTAGCAAAAATAAAATTAAAATAAATGTAGCCATTAATTCATTGATAAAATGTGACATAAATTGATATTTCTGTTTTAATTTGCAACTCTATTTTATTTATCTTTGCATTAATTCCCTTATTTATTTACTCTTCTGTTTCATTTTCCCTTTTATTTAAAAAGAATAAAATAGAATATATAATTAATAAAGAATAAATACATTACAAAATTAATTAAAAAATAATATAATTAAATAGAACGGAATTTAAACAAAAGAGTAAATAAATTGAGGTTTTGGACCTAAAAGCAGACACAGAACAGCGGAGTGGAAGTTTAACAAGGCTTTATTGCCAAAAGCATGAGTTGTGAATGGATGGATGGAATGTCGAGGCTGGAGTTGAGCAAGGCAGGCAGGCAGGGGATGATCCTGGGAACAGGAGACAAACATTAGCAAACAAGAACAAGATCCAAACTACGAACAAGAATATCAGTATATTAAATAATGCTGAGCGACCGAGGCGCAGCTACCACTTGGGAGTGAACGATCTGGCGATGAGTGACTGGAGAACCGGGCTCTTCGTACTGGGGTTGATGATCTACAACTACCAAATAATAGTTGTACAAAAGTCTGAAATTCACAAGCATTGCAGGTCACTTATTTCTTTATTCTTTTTTTTCTATATTTCATGTGGTGATTTGTCCAGCAGCAAAAATTGAAGTTTCAAAATGACGTATCTGATGTACATTTGTTTATTTCAGTGACCGCTACACAAGTCATGACCTCTGCATTGTTTTCTGGGAATTTGGAGGTTTTAGCACCCAGAGGGTGCTATTCATCCAGCAGAGCTTCATTCCTGGCGGGGGGGAGAAGTCTTTATGTTGGGAAGATATTTTCTGAATAATTTCTCAAGATATTTTCCTGGAAATAACAAATGAATCTGCTGCTGTTCTAATCTGGTATGGCCATCTCGAACATCATGGATGTAAAAGTGTTCTATGGGTACCCACGAGTCTCCCCTTTACAGACATGCCCACTTTATGATAATCACATGCAGTTTGGGGCAAGTCATAGTCAAGTCAGCACACTGACACACTGACAGCTGTTGTTGCCTGTTGGGCTGCAGTTTGACATGTTATGATCTGAGCATATTGTTTTATACTATATGCAGTACCTGTGAGGGTTTCTGGACAATATCTGTCATTGTTTTGTGTTGGTAATTGATTTCCAATAATACATATATACATATATTTGCATGAAGCAAGTATATATGCCCACTCCCATGTTGATAAGAGGATTAAATACTGATAAACATCTCCCTTTAAGGTCCATTCTGAACGGATAAAAAATGGGCGATTAATTTGGGATTAATCGTGATTAACTATGGACAATCATCCAATTCAATATTTGAATCGATTGACAGCCCTAATAATTTCTAACTTAATACATTTCTTACATAAAAAACGTCTAAACTAGCTTCAGGACACGTGACTGTTGTTTCTGATCTGCTGAGGATGGACTGTGTCACTGTCAGTGTTTAGTTACAGATCTCTGTATTGCGTTCTAATTGTTTTTCCCATTTCCTCCTCTTCTTCCTCCTCATCTTCCTCCTCTTCCCCCCACTTTTCCTCCTCCTCCTCCTCCTCCTCCTCCTCCTCCTCCTCCTTCTTCTCCTCCTCCTCCTCCTCCTCCTCCTCCTTCTCCTCAGGAGGTGGACCGAGCCTCCAGCAGCAGTTTCTGGTTGTGTCTGACAGGCATCCGGCTCTCTCAGGTCAAAGCCTCCACAGCGTCGCGTTGAGTTACGGCACTCTACCTCGGGCTCCTCGCCGAGCGCATCCTCCCTCCTCCTCCTCCACCTCCTCCCTCCCCAGACCCAGAGCCTGCTCTGGTCCTACTCCCTCGCCGCCGGATCCACAGAGTCTCTACGCCACCATGTCCCATCCTCGGCGGCCTGCCAACACCACCGCTAATGGTCACTACCGGCAACCGTCGCTGCCCAGTAAAGTCAACGTGTCCACCCGCTACGCTACGCACCACCTCACGGTGCCGGGGGAGGCCCCCCCTGCACAGCCGCTCCGCCTGGACGTGCCCCCTGAGACCGACTGGCGCCATGACGCCGACTACAGGACCGTCAGCTCCTCCTGGGACCCCCGCACCGCCCGCCACCACCAGCCCCTCCACCGGACCGCCTCCCACCAACCTCCCCCGCCCCGGCCCCACAGGGACCCCCAGCTCTGCTCGCTCTGCCAGCAGCTTCCTGCTGAGCCGTCACGCCCCTACTGCCCGTCCTGTGGCGCTTACGTGGCTCGGTTCCGCACAGTCAGGTGATCCGGCCCGAGGCCTCGCGTCCAGGCTCGCCCCAGTAGAAGAGTCCAGATGTCCCATATCCATCATAATCAAGTTTCTTTTTTTAATTTAAAATGTGCCGATGTTTCTTTAATCCAATGCTTCCCATAATCCCGTCATCATGTTGGTGGATATCTCACTTTGGAATCAAACTCTCATGTCTGCAACATCATCTGGGGAAGCCAACCGTCTTCAGTATAGTTTCTTCTCTCCTGCATCGGTCTCCCCCTGAGAGGCAGCTGCTTCACACCAAACCTCAACCACTATCCTCCACGTTTCAATCCCGGCCCCTAGCCTGGTCCTCTCCAGTCTGGACGACCACCACAGAGCCACAAAATGAACAATGTCACACAGATGGATCTCCTACATAAAGTCTATGAATGTCCGCTGGGTTTAAGCACATATTAGATTTCTAATCAAGACAAAGCACCGTGATAGACACCAGGACCGAGAGGAGAAGGCCGGCAGATGATGATGAAAGACAGAACTGAAAGCGAAGCAGTTTGATCATGAAGACACTGCTGCTAACCTGCTGTCTGTTCAAACTGATACAGTTTGATCCAAATATGAGAAAAACAGACACATCAATAATCCAAACAGGTAGGAGTTATTAGTCTTCATCTGCTGGGTGTCAGATTTAGAATCAACATAAACTACGTGTTTAATAAAAAGTAAGAGCAGTCAAGTTTTATAGATGAAAAATGAAGATTTTAATTAATCTAAATCTAGTTCCATAATTAATGAACGGCTTCATGTTATTTTTCAAGCAAAAATACCAAAACATTTCATGGTTCCAGGTTCTTAAATGTGAGAGTTATAGCATGATAATAAACTGAATAATATTCATTCTTTGTTTTCTGACATTTTATAAACCAAAACGATTAATTGAGAGAATGGACAGATGAATTCATAATAATGATAATCTGTAGTTATGTGCTTTTTCAACGCCTTTTTAACTTTTTGAGAATTTTATTTGGTCCTGTTCTTGTTCTTTTCATTGCACTGTACAGTACACACCATTACAGAAAAATGCTATATACCCATTATCATTCATTTATTGTAATGCTTATTAGCTCATAACTTACGATCAAATTGTTGATCACATTTCAGTTTCTATTTCAAATGTACCATAAACATTTATTTTAAAAGGTTATGAACATGTTGTAGACGTGGCAACATTTTTTAAAATAATTAAATTACTTTGCTTTCATCATAATTTCTATAAAGCAGAAAATCATGATCAATGCATCAGAAATAATTCCCAACATTCACTTTGACGAAGCAAAGTGTTGAATGTTTGTTGATTCCAGTTTGTACAGAGCTGCAAATAACCAACACTTTCATTATAGATTTCATTATTTTCCCAAATAATCAGTTCATTGTCTATAAAATGTCAGAAATGCTGCTAAAATGTCCGTCATTTAAATCACTAAAGATATTCATTTCACCATCACAGATGATGGCCCAAACTAACAAATATTCACACAAGTGAAGTTGGAACGAGATCTTTTTTTTTTTTGTTATAAAAATGACGAGGAAATGATCAAAATTGCTGCAGATTAATTTTGCTGATTGATGTCGATGTGAATCCGTAGATAATGGACTAATCATTTCCTGTTTAGTGACTCTGACACCAGGTGGGAAGAGGACAATAACCGTCTGAGATACTTCAGGTGACGATGAATGTGTCTGTTTTTGTGATATTGTGATCTTGAACGCAGCTGAACGGACGTCAGGTTCCAAATGACGGACACTGAGACACGACAGGAAGTAGCTCAATCCTGCTTCTTTTCTGCCATTTGTGTCTCCGAATATAAATCTACTCTACTTATTACTCTATTTATTTTTGTAGGCTTGTCAGACTGAGTTGTGCATAGATGAAACTATTCTACCTGAATATACTCTACTACTATAGTCTAATTTTCTAAAGGTAGTTAGTCGCCTTGTTTGGGATGTGGAGCCTTCTTATACTGTACACTAGGCTGTTAGATAAGAACTAAAGCTTTTATTTTGACAGCTAATATTTAGCATGATGTTTTATTATAGCCTTGAGAGAATTTGGTGTACATTTATTGTAACAACGATATATGCAGATCTTTTTTAGCGCAGCCACTCGACTGCATTTAACTCTAATTTAGTGCACTTCAGAAGTGTTGACGATAGATTTCTTTAATGTGCTTGTTGCTGGTTTCTGTTGACACTCCTGTTGTTCAGGGAGACGCTCCTCGTTACGTTCATGGGCTTGTTTTTGTACTCAGATGACTTTAGATCGGTTTAATAGATTAATGAAGGAGCACCTTTAAAACTTTAAAGAATGCTGTTTAAATAACTTCTACAAAGCTGATCTGACCCCGCCCGTCTGCTGCTCCATGTGAGCTAAAACAAACAAACCTGGTCTGAAGTCAAACATTCATTCTAAATCCTTTCACCTGCAATTGTTCAGCAGATTACTGAAGACATTGATGATTATAATAATTCATATTATATATATATAAGTATTTATATATTCACTCCAAACTCTCATATGCTGTTTGACTGACAGGATGTCTTCTTTTCAGAATAAAATCTGAATTTAATTTGAATTGGAGTTCACACCAGTCCTGAGTTCATAATAATAGTAATGAAGTTATTTTTTCACCATGTCAAATTTGATGTTTCTTCTTTTTTTTTTTTTTTTATCTTTTTGCTTCGCCAGATTGTATTTTGTTGATTTTGGTATATTTTTTATGCTTATTTTTCTACACTGTAGACTTAACAGAGATGATACTATGATTAAAATGTTTAAAGGAAAAGTTCAGTGTCTTTTATATTTTTTATATTTTAGTAGGAAGTCATCAGCAGTTTAAGCTGCTTGCCTACCGAGTCACAACTCACACATCAAATCATTAATAATTATTATTACTACTGTTATTTCTGTCATCATTCATTTACTCTTCACTAAACCCCTCCCCTGGCAAGCAATTGTCCAATCACAGCTTAGCAACAGGTGCATCAATGTTTACATTTCTCCACATGTTGAATCAGGCTTCTGCTCTGTAAAAGTCCTGCAATCAAAATCTTACTAAGTAAAAGTACAGAAGTATTAGCATCAAATATACTTTATGTACCAAAAGTAAAAGTACTCATTATGCAGAATGGCACATTTCAGATTAATATAAATTATATTATTGTATTCTAATTATTGATGCATTAATGTTTTCATCACCTTAATGTTGCAACTGGTAAAGATGGAGATTTTAATGATTTTATATTTATATTTGCCTCCAAAATGTAGTTGAATATTTCCATTTTATGCTACTTTATACTGCTTATTCTCAAGTACAATATTGATCATTTTTTGTGTTTAACTGTGAGTTTGAGTTTCCTCATAATTAGAGAATGTTATTTTGAGATTTAATTATAAATTTGTTTCATCAGGTTTTGATATTGATTTGAATCAGATTTATAATGGGACTGATAATCTGATATGTGGTAGAGGGTGTTAGGAGCAGTTAACATGACGTTTGTCATATCGATCAAAGAAATGTTTTCATTCAAGAGTTGTTATTTCTGTTAAGTCGACAAATCAATCAACAGAAACATTATTGGCCGCTATTTTGACAAGAAATGAATTGTTTAAGTCATTTTTCAAGCATACATACCAACCAATCTCACACACTTCAGGAATACCTGTCAAAATGTTCCACCAATATCAGCCAATATATGAAGGGTCCATTACAAAAACATATTTGTTTCATAAATCACGTTTTTTTTATTGTGCTCACCCAAAAATATAAATTTCTGATGTTAATCTGTTTTAGTATTAGTAGTGGAGGAAATATTCAGATCCTTTACTTCAGTCAAAGTACTGACACAGACTGACAGTTTAGATGAGAATGTTTTATCATCTGACTTTTCTATAAACACATTCATCACTTTGTTTACACCAACAAACGGCTCAGCTGTTCCTTTATACCATAAATATATCTATATATATCTATATCTATATACTGCTCTGTGTGTTTTTACCTCACTATATTGGTACTTTACAAACATTACACATACAGGTGAGTTTAATTACAAATATTTTCTTTATGTAAAGTAAAAAATTCCCTTAACAGACACAGATGATATGATGATGACTTTTACAGACATGTTTGACTTCTCTTCTCGGCCTCAGAGAGAAACTGTTGGCAACAGCTGATCTTTGGTCAGATATGTTTTTGAAAATGAAGATGAGGAGAAGAAGCTGAAGATGAATCAGGACTTCAGGTTAAAGTGACACTGCAGGGCCAACAGCACATCAGAGTTGAGCGTAACAGTAAGCAGACACCAACCAGATTCATCAAATCCTTCTGATTTACAATAACGCCATGGTAACCGTAGGAGTCAGGACGTGGTTAGCCTAGCTTAGCATAAAGCCTGGAAGGGAGGGGGGTGAAACAGCTAGTCTCTGTCCAAAGTTCAAAAATACAACTGAGAGCACCTATATAGATCACTGACGAATAGGATTTATCTCTTGTTTAATGCACAAGAGACAGTTTGTTGGCTTAGGGCGAGTTAAATGTTGGAACTACTTTTTGTCTCATTTTGCGTCTGTTTGTGTCGTTTTGCATCTCTTTGTAGGCGTTTTGAGTTTCTTTATAGCCGTCTGTGGTTGTTTTGCATCTCTTTGTAGGTGTTTACCATCTCTTTGTAGGCATTTTGAGTCTTGTTGTAGCCGTCTGTGGTCGTTTTGCATCTCTTTGTAGTTGTTTTGAGTCACTTTGTGGTTGTTTTGAGTCTCTATGTGGTTGTTTTGAGTGACTTTGTAGTCGTTTTGAGTCTCTTTGTGGTCGTTTTGAGTCTCTTTGTGGTCATTTGGAGTTATTTGTGGTCAATTTCCATCTCTTTGTAGTTGTTTTGAGTCTCTGTAGTTGTTTTGAGTGTCTTTGTAGTTGTTTTGAGTCTCTTTGTAGTTGTTTTGAGTGTCTGTAGTTGTTTTGAGTCTCTTTGTAGTTGTTTTGAGTGTCTTTGTAGTCGTTTTGAGTCTCTTTGTGGTCATTTGGAGTCATTTGTGGTCAATTTCCATCTCTTTGTGGTTGTTTTCTATCTCTTTGTAGTTGTTTTGAGTCTTTTTGTAGTTGTTTGTAGTCATTTTGCATCTCTGGATACGTTTGTTGTCTTTATGAATTGTTTGTGATCAGTATAAGTCATTTGTGGTTGTTTTGCATCTCTTTTTAGTCATTTTCAGAGGTTTGTGGTCGCTCTGTGTCTCTTTAAGGTTGTTTTGCATCGTTTGTGGTTGTTTTGAGACTCTTTTTAGTAGTTTTGTGTTGCTTTGTGGTCAAATAATTACATGTACAAAAACGGGAATGTAAAAAATTCAGTTTGTGGTTTTATGCTGACACTATTTTTTGTACAATAACATCCACTAAAGCCACAAACTGTTTTTTACATTTCTGTTTGTGTCCACATTAAACAAAGAAAAAATCACATTGAATCAGTGAGCTTTAGAGGTGCTGGTTGGTATGTTTAAACTGTCTTCCCCCTGCTTCAAGTCTTTATTCTAAGTTAGGCTAAAAGCGGCCAGACTCCAGCTCTGTGTGGAATACAAAGACACTGAAACAACTAACAACCTGTACTTCAGTTTGAGGCTTCACCTGAAGTTAGTGGCAGTTGGAGCAAGTTGGAAGAGATTTATCAGAACTGACTGGGGGTTTAAAGGGACTATTTGTAACTTTCAGAAATGCTTGTTAACAGCGACACCTGTGGCCGTGAAATCAACGAAAGTCAGCGTCGGGCTCGCGCTTGCTCGCTCTAAATATACCTGAACGAGCATCACTCAAAACAGTGAGGCGACACACGTCAGCTAAAACCACAATATCACTCTATATTTCACCTGCTTGGCAGTAATGTTAGCTGACCAGACCAAGGTCTCTCCATGAACATGATTTAGATCTGATTCTAGTGTTGGCTTTTCTGCCTCAGCGCAGGCTTCAGCAGCGGGGCTCTGCAGCGTGTCTCCCTACTCTCTCCGCCCGCAGCCGGAGAGAGCAGGGCAGAGACACCGGCACCCGGTCGGTAACGAGATGACAACGTATAACTCTGCAGAGTTCCGTCACTTCACAAGACACGGGAAACCTCTGTTGGTCTGGAGGAGCTGCAGCAGTTATTTCTGCACAAACGTCCACTCCCTCAACGTTCACTAGATATTCTCAGAGCTAAACTAACTCTCCTGCAGTGTGGAGTGAGCGCGCGTTCACGTCTAGAGGTGGAGCGGGCTGAGCGAGAACGCGCGCTCTGTCTGAGTGAAGGCGAGCAGGCAGAGGAGGAGAGGCAGCGGCTACACGCAAACGCGCATATGCGAGCGCGCATGTGTCCCGACCCGGTACATTTATACGCTTAAAAAGTTACAAACAGTCCCTTTAAGGGTTGAGGGTACTTTGGAACAAGCTTCCACCAACTGGAATATTTTCAAATATGTTTTAACTCCCAGAGGCTCTGATCGGTTTCTTTCCTTCAGCTGATTTGTCCACAGCGCCCTCAGATGGTCCGGTGGAGCAGCAGTACAGTGAGCACATTGTCCTCTGACTCCGTCCATGCTCCTCCCTTCAGTTCCAGGCTTACCTCCTCCCCCTCCCTCAGCGGGAGGAGGCCCACGCCCGTGACCGGCCCCGCCTCTGTCACCTCCCGTCGGTGTAGAGACACCGAAGTTCCCCCCGACCCTCTCCTCAGGACCACGTGGGTGGAGCCCGGCCTCAGGTCCAAGGTGAGGACGAACAGATAGATCCCGTTCAGCGGAGCTGTGAAGATGCCGTTGTCGGAGTAAAACTGACCCCGGTTCAGTGATGCTGAAAACACGATGACGCTGTTCGAGACGCTAAGAGGAGATCCAGCCACCAGCAGCGGGGAGTCTCCTGATAGGCTGGATGGGACAGGAGCAACACCTGGAGAGGAAAGGGGGGATCTGGTTGATGAACCACAAACAAAAAACACACGGATCTAATGCAAGAACTAGCCAGATAGTCTACTATTGAAAATTTGATCCTAATGGAAAGTTTAACTTTGCGGTTGTTTTGAGTCTCTTTTTAGTTTTATATGATTGTTTGTATCACACTTTTTTAATGGCATGTTTATGACATAGCCTACTATACTAAGACTTTTTTAATGACTTTTTTGATATATTATACGATGACTTTTTAGACATATTTATGGCATACTATACTATTTTTTTTCTTTGACATTTTTATGACATAATATATTATGACTTTTTTATGGAATACTATACCATGACGTTTATGACTTTTTTATGACAAACTATACTAGGACTTTTTTATTACATACTATACTACGACTTCTGATGGTATACGATAATACGACTTTTTGTGACTATTTATGACATATTATACAGGGACTTTTATGTTTTTTTTAATTTATTTACTTTTTACTTATTCATGCTTATTTGATAGGGACAGACACAGTGTACATAGACAACTTAAAAACAGCTATCTGATGCAAGTATCATAGTGCTTATAGCGGATGCTAATTTGCAACACTTATTAGTAATATACGATACTGTGACTTTTTTATGACTATTTATGACATACTATACTATGACTTTTTTATTTTTTTTAAATACTATACTATGACGTTTTTACAGCATACTATACTAGGACTTTTTAAAAAGAATATCGAAATACTATACTATGACGTTTTTTCAACATACTACACTGACTTTTTTATTCTTTTCGACAGTATTCTATGACTTTTTTTTCTTTTTTTCGTCATACTTTACTATGACTATTTTATTTTTTACTTTTTATAACTTATTTTCAACGTATTATACTTGACTTTTTTTCGAAATACTGTACAATGACTTTTTTTATTCTTTTCGACATACTATTCTATGATTTTTTAATTTTTCCGACATACTATACAATGACTTTTTTTTTACATACTATACTATGTTTTTTTTTAATTCTTTTGACATATTTCACTATACCATGACTGTTTTGATATACTATACTATGACTTTTTTTTTAAAATTTTGACATACTATACTATGACTTTTTTTATTTTTGCAACGTACTATACCATGACATACTATACTATGTTCGACATACTGTACTTTGACTTTTTAATTTGTTCGACTTATTATACTATGACTTTTTTATTTTTTCAAAATACTATGACTTTTTTCGACATACTATAATTTGACTTTTTTAATTTTTTCGACTTATTATACTACGACTTTTTATTATTTCGAAATACTATACTATGACTTTTTTAGTTTTTTCGAAACAATATACTTTGACTTTTAGTCGACATACTATACTATGACCTTTTTTAATTTTTTGACATCACATACTATGACTTTTTTTTAGACACACTACTATGCTTTTTTCATTTTTTCGACATATTGTACTATACGATGAGTTTTTTTCAACATACTATACTATGACTTTTATTTTTGCAACATACTATACTATCATTTTTTAAATTTTTTAGACATACTTTACTACCACTTTTTTCTCGACATACTACACTATGACTTTTTTTCGACATACTATCATGGATGTATAAAGGGAACAGGATACAGCGTCGGAGGCGGGTCTTATTAAAGTTGCTCATTGGCGCATGATGCCAAGATGGCTCGACTTCCATCTGGAAAAGTACCCAGATCTTCCGACGATCTTCCCATTTGGCCATCGGACATGCACAGTAGCGTCACATGACTCGGTCACGGGGTCCCAACGTCATGCCGTCATCACGGCTTGGGCAGTCGTCACGGTCTGGGTCTCATTCACATGAACGGAAGAAGGGAAATAACTCTGGATTGAGCTATTAGTGCGTTTTACAACTTTTAGGACCTCATGGTTTAAATAAGGACTATTAGAGTGTTCATACTGGGGAGTTGGTTCACCTTAAAAAATATCCTCTGAGTTACAGACATCTCTTTCCATACACAATTGTAGTACCGCCGTTTGGCCACTACGGAAGCTGGGATCAACGACCGGTGCTCTTTCTGGGAGCTTGCATACTATGGATTTTTTTTACATACTATACAATGACTTTTTAAAAACAAATTTGACATACTATACGATGACTTTCTATGACTTTTTTATTGTACAATATACTATGACTTTTTTATGGCATACTACACATTAAATGGATAGTAAATGTAGGTTATAGTGTGTTGCTAGTAACCAGTTAGAACTCAAAGTGGCGGTGAGGTCCTAAAATGTATGGAAAGGGTCTTAGAGAAGGTCTTAAAAGGTATTGAATTTATCTTCAGGATTCCTGCAGATATCCTGCTTTGTGATTGCTGTAAGTATTTTTGGGTCGTTTTGCGTCCCTTTGTGGTCTCTTTATTAGATGATGGAAGATGAAACTAATGATTCATGAAAAGTTTGCGCAGTTAAGAGAGTTTGGTAAATTCAACTTGAAGCACTCGTGTAGTCAAACCTCACAGAAAAGTAGGAGCGGTTTAGGAGAAGAACATGAAAAGGTTCTTGTATCAGGTGTCCACTCACCTGATGACTCCCTCCTGCTCCGATGGTTTCCTCCCCTTCCTGATCCCCCTCCTCTCTTCTTCTCTTTCTTCCCATCATTGTTCTTCATCAGCTGCCATAGTTTATCGAGCTCCAGTGTCGCGTCAGTTCCCACCAGCACGTCGGCGTTACTGAAGACGTTCTTGAACACCCTCAGATGTTCTTCCAGCCCTCTCTTCAGCCACGTCACCTCCGCCTGCAGTTTGGCATCCACACCACCGGGCTGCGACTCCCTTTCAGTGGAAGTGTTACAGGGTTTCTCCTCCAGCCGGAGCACCTTCAGCCCCAGCTCCTCCACTGTTTTCTCCAGGTTCCATAGATCACTGCCGTCTCCTCCGTGCTCCGGACGCCTCTGCTCCGGGTGGAGGAGGAGCTGGCGCTCCCGGGCTGGAACTCCACCGCTGCTCTTCCTCATGCTGCCAGGGTGCCAGTCATCAGGGGGGAGGTGGGAGGAGGAGGGCTGGTCAGCAGACGGTAGCTCCTCTCGGCCACCTGGGAGTAGAAAGAGAGTGAGAAATGAGTCCTTACACTACAGGAAAAAACTGGAGCTGGTGATCGCAAGGTTTAAGATGCTGACAGTGTATTCACAACATCCCTCGTTGACTGTCTCTTCTCTGCTGTTTCATATCTAGTAAAGGAAACACATTCCCTAAATACTGTCAGGTTGCAGTACAAATTTGAGGTATTTGTACTTTATAGTACATCAGTATTTCCATTTTATGTAACTTTATATTCCCGGTCTCCTATATTCCCACGGTCCTATATCCTGGCTTGTTGCCCAGGCTTGTTACCTGGCTTGTTACCCAGGCGTGTTACCTGGCTTGTTACCTGGCTTGTAGCCCTGGCTTGCAGCCCTGGCTTGTTACCTGGCTTGTTACCTGACTTGTTACCCAGGCTTGTTACCTGGCTTGTAGCCCTGGCTTGCAGCCCTGGCTTGTTACCTGGCTTGTTACCTGGCTTGCTACCCAGGCTTGTTACCTGGCTTGTTACCTGGCTTGTTACCTGGCTTGTTGCCCAGGATTGTTACCTGGTTTGTTACCTGGCTTGTTACCTGGCTTGTTGCCCAGGCTTGTTACCTGGCTTGTTACCTGGCTTGTTACCCGGCTTGTAGCCCTGGCTTGTTGCCCTGGCTTGTTACCTGGCTTGTTACCTGGCTTGTTGCCCAGGCTTGTTACCTGGCTTGTAGCCCTGGCTTGTTGCCCTGGCTTGTTACCTGGCTTGTTACCTGGCTTGTTGCCCAGGTTTGTTACCTGGCTTGTTACCTGGCTTGTTGCCCGGCTCGTTGCCCTGGCTCGTTACCTGGCTCGTTGCCTGGCTCGTTGCCTGACTTGTTGCCCTGGCTTGTTACCTGGCTCGTTACCTGGCTTGTTGCCCTGGCTTGTTGCCTGGCTCGTTGCCCTGGCTTGTTACCTGGCTTGTTACCTGTCTTCTTGCCTGGCTCGTTGCCCTGGCTTGTTACCTGGCTCGTTACCTGGCTTGTTGCTGGCTTGTTGCCAAGGCTTGTTACCTGGCCCGGTGCCGTGGCTTGTTACCTGGCTTGTTACCTGGCTTGTTGCCCAGGCTTGTTACCTGGCTTGTAGCCCTGGCTTGTTGCCCTGGCTTGTTGCCCAGGCTTGTTACCTGGCTTGTTGCCCAGGTTTGTTACCTGGCTTGTAGCCCTGGCTTGTTGCCCTGGCTTATTGCCTGGCTTGTTACCTGGCTCGTTACCTGGCTTGTTGCTGGCTTGTTGCCCTGGCTTGTTGCCCTGGCTTGTTGCCTGGCTTGCTGCCCTGGCTTGTTACCTGGCTTGTTGCCCTGGCTTGTTACCTGGCTTGTTGCCCAGCAGGGACGTGATGCTCAGGTCGTGTCCTCTCAGTTGCTCCTGCAGGAGCCTCAGCTGTTCTTTCAGGGTCGGGATGGAGTGGGCCTCCTGGTCCTGGACGGGCCACTCCAGGAACTCCAGCACCTCCTCCCCAAGGAGCATCTCCAGCACGTCGCTGTGTCGGATGGCGTCTGTCAGCAGAGACTTGAAAGAGCCAGACAGGCGTTGCATGTCCTCCACCAGCTTCCTGTCCGCCTCCTTCAGGCCGGAGACCTCGGCCAGAGCGACCCTCACTGAGCTGCTCAGCTGGGTCAGGCTGTGCTCCAGAGTATTGGTCCTGCTCTGTTCTAAGGCCAGAGACTCCTTCACCTGCAGGACGAGGGAGGGAAAAGAAGGCATAATGTTTCATTTCAAAATAAAATAAGTATTATTCTATACTTTTTCTATGCAAAGTGCAAACCTAAACCAACAATGTGCATCTCTAAATGCTGTCTGACTTCCTGTCTGTGGCTTTCAGCTCCAAGCCAAGAGTGTGGATACCTGATCCAAGCCCAGGTTCCGACAAATACTTACAAATGATGTTCGGGTTTGGCCTAAATGACATGGTGCGCCAATTCTTTTTAGTAACTCAGCCTATATTAAAGGGACTGTTTGTAACTTCTTCCACGTATAAATCAATCCTGGTCGGTGTCCCATGCGCGCTCGCGTGTGGCTACACTGTTCAGACTCAGACTCCAACACAAACTACAGTGAAGCACCAAAACCTCTTGGTTGTATCTAGTGAAGCCCGTCTGTTAAACAGTGTTGGCCGCGGTCGGAGGACGCGGGGGAGACCGTAGCTTTGGTCTCCAGGACCGGAGTCTCTGCTGTACTGTCAGTCTGCCTGCCTTCACTCACACACCGCGCTCGTTCTCGCTCTTTCGCTCCACCTCTCACGTGCATGCTGCTCACTCCACACTGCAGAAGAGTTAGTTTAGCTCTGAGAATATCTAGTGAATGTACAGTGGACGTTTGTGCAGAAATAACTGCTGCAGCTCCTCCAGACCAACAGAGGTTTCCCGTGTCTTGTGAAGTGACGGGGCTCCGCAGAGAGAAACGTTATCGTCTCCGACCAAAACTCCGGTGTCTCCCCTGTTCCCTCCGGCCGCGGTCGGGAAGCTGAGGCAGGAAAAGCCAACACTAGGATCAGCATTGAGTCATGGAGAGACCTTGGTCTGGTCAGCTAACATTACTGCCAAGCAGCTGAAATATAGAGTGATATTGTGGTTTTAGCTGACGTGTGTCTCCTCACTGTTTTGAGCGATGCTCGCTCACATTCAGGTAGCGCGTGCACACGGGCGAGGGCAAGCAACAGGATGCTGACTTTCGTTGACTTAACAGCCACGGGTGTCGCTGTTACAAGACATTTCTGATTCTTACAAACAGTCCCTTTAACTGCTTTGGGCTTGGGTCAGTTCGGATATAAAAAACAGAATACCTTTTGGGTCGGGCTCAGTTACTACTCTCTCGGACTTAGGTCAGGTTTCGGACAGAAACTCTGGTTCCTACTGAAGATGTAAATCTTTAAAAACACAAATATATAGTTTCATTTTTATAAAAGGTTACAAGCAATAATTTCCTAAAACAGCAAAAGGAGGAAATAGTGCATTTGCCGAGGACTACTTTCACCAGCCACGTTTGGTGCTGCAGGAAGGTGTATGTGGGATTGTGTATTAAATATCTAAAATATAATTTGACTTTTTTGTTTTTTCTCTGAACTTTCAGCCCTTAGTGAGTGCAGTTTGCTCAGTTTGGGCATTTCTTTTGTCAAACTACTGTTTTAAAGAGCAGCTAAAGAGCAGATGTAGCTGAGTGATTCCAGCACATGTCCTGGGTTCGTTTCTAGCCTTGGTAAATGGACTTGCATTTATATAGAGCCTTTCTAGTCTTTGACAATTCAAAGCACTTTACACTAAATGGTAAATGGTAAATAGACTTGCATTTATATAGTGCTTTTCTAGTCTTCCGACCACTCAAAGCACTCTACACTACATGTCTGTATTCAACCATTCACACACACATTCATACACTGATGGCAGAGGCTGCTAAGGTGCCAACCTGCCCATCAGGATCTAATCTAAATACTCATTCACACACCGATGGCTATGCCTTTGGGAGTAAATTGGGTTTCAGTATCTTACTCAAGGACACTTCAACATGTGACCGAAGGAGCCGGGGATCAAACAGTAAGCCTTCTGATTGGTGGACGACCTGCTCTACCCTCTGAGCCACAGCCTCCCCCAGGCCCAGGCCTTGGGACCTTTGTTGAACTCTGATCAAACGGTTAAACTACGCAGCGCAGATCAAATAGGAATCAATATACTGTTGCTGTAATGCGTATTTCTCGCATGAAAAGTTTTCAGAAACATCTTGTAGTGTACTGTTTAGCTGTAAAATGAGAAAGTTTGTGACCCAGTAGCCATGTTGAGATCAGATGTTCTAAAGCCTAAAAACAGAGCCATGAGGAGGAGCAGAAGTCTAGTTTTCTCTCAGAACACTTGAATTACAATATGCTGAAAGGTTATTATGGAATTTTTGCCCAATGATGCCAAAAACATTCTGCCCACCCTGCTTTAATGCACTGGAATCAGGTCTTTGAAGGCCATTTAAATGGGTAATTGTAACTTTTCGTTAACTTTAATTTAATGAAAGATCTTCAGGGTGAAGCTTCTCTGCTTCACATATTTCTTATTTGGTCACAAATAATGTGGTGTCTCTTAAACCTCAGTTGTCAAATTCAACAATACTGACATATCATCACCTTTTGACTTGATATGATGAACTGAAACAGGTGTTTATTTCAATCTCCAGCAGTTGCTTTGCTGGAGGTTCGCAGGTGGACACAAAGTCCAAAGTTGTGTCTGTGTCTGTGTAGTTGAGATCAAAATGAAGGTTGTGTTTGAAGATGGGCGTGGTCTGATCAAGTGAAGGCCATACTGCACTATAGTGATCAAACAGCGGATAGTGATCAAACAGCTGATAGTGATCAAACAGCTGATAGCAATCAAACAGCTTGGGACAGAATCATTCCTACAAACGCTGTTTAAATAACCTGCTGATAGTAATCCAGTAGTCCACCTACAGGGTTCATTTGGGCTCTTTTCCTACATGAAAACATACGGAAAAACATCTTAAAACTACGTTAGACTAACGTTTTTCTTCTTTACTCTCGTGATAATTTGCCTCGCGGACCGTCTGCTCTCCAGCAGGATACGTGAGACTAATGCTGCGTTCACGTAGATATGACGGGGAAAGGAAAGTCATTTTCTCTGAATGAAAAAACGACAGTGCACGGGGAAAGCTCCTGTGGGGAAACTCTCCTCTACACCGCCGCGCCGGCAGCTCATGCAGCTCATGCAGACCGGTGTCCGTCTCCCTCCACGCCGTTACCGGGTGAGAGAGCGAGGAGTCCTCCGTTCGTCTGCATGCACGCCATGGATGAGTGCTCGCGCTGTAGAGGGCAGAGCTGGCAAGCTGGCGCATGTCTGGAGAGTGAACCGGAGTAACGTTTAACATTTCTTTACAAATAAAAGTGCTAAAAAACACTTTCATATAACGTTTGTCGTCCTTAAATACAAGGTGCAAATCCTTAGTTTCCATACAATTGATATTTGCGTTTCAAATCGATTTTATATCGATATACGTCTCCCGTGAAGGAAAAACTTGCCGACCACCTATCGATGTAGTTGGATCATAAGAATATGAATTGATACATCGATGTAGTAGATGACTCGTTACACCCCTAATAGAAGGATTTTATTTTTCATACCTGCTGGAGGCCATGTTGGAGCGCCTCCACCGCCGGCTCCCAGTCGCCGGCCCCGCCCCACTGCCCAGCTCCACCCTCGCTGTCCTCGTCCAGGGCTAATCTGTTCTCATTGGCCAGCTCCGTCACATTGGCCACTCCCCTCTCCAGTCGAGCCAGGGCAGCCCTCAGCCCCTTGCAGTCGCAGTCTCCGGACGAGTTGTGCTTGTAGAAGACTTCGTACAAATAGTCCACGTCCACGTCCATCTCATGCAGCCGCTCGCCCTGCTGACTGAGGTTCCCCGCCAGCTCGCCCACCCGCCTCAACACCACCTCCCTCGCCGCCTCCACCTCCAGCCCCGTCTCCATGAACTGGATCTGACTGGTCCGGGCTGTCTGGTTGATGTGCTTCTCCAGCTTCTTAAAGTCCCGCCTCAGCTGCTGGACATCCCCTGAAGTCACCTCCACGTCCTCCATCAGGCCTTCCACCTGTGATGAAGCATTTATTTAACTCAGCTTTTAAACCCTTCTTCTCATTTCTTTAGTAGCTTTTTATCTGTCTCGCTGATATTTACTGTTATTTAAGTATATATAACCGTTTGTATTATGAGTTCAGCTTGGGTCGGTAACATTGGAGAAACCAGCAAGATAGATAGACAGAGTAAGCAAGATTTGAAAAATGATCCAACGAAAAAAAAAAAAACGAGCCCAACTTTTTTCCAATTAAAGTAGCTAACAGCACTAGCTCCAATAGTCCCTAAATTTAGAGAGAGTGTTGCCAAGTCGGCAACACTAACAGCCCGTCCCTTCAGGCCTCCAAAGCCAATAACTCAGCCTCCAGTATGCCCTCACCTCTGATGAAGGATTGTGAAAAATTATCATCTTTTTGTTGACAAAAACAGAATAAAAGCATCTATATCTACACAAATCAGGGGAAATACCGGAAGTAAACAAGTTGCCCTTACTGCGGTGGCATTCCCCTACAATATGCACACGTTTGAATGCAAGCTGTCCTAAGAAGAGTACCATTTTTTACTTTCTCTACCTTTACCTTCTATGTAACGATAATTTTGACAATGATACCTAGGAGTTTGGGGAGAACCTGGGTACTTCTCAGCAGCCTAACTTTAACCTGAAACAAGTAACGTCAGCTAAGTTAACACTGCTTAACTAACAACGTTAGTGGGCTGAGGCACTGTGGTGGTCCCCCAGAATAAATGAACTCAACTAACTGTGGCGTTATTGTGTAATCTAACTTTAGTTGCTTATATAAGTGACATTTAACATTAGTGAGGGCAACATAATGACCATATAGTAAAAAAATAATCGGTTGGCATCAAAAACTGAACACGTACAAAGTGTCTGCTAACCATGTTAACTGCCTCTAAGCCGAATGCGTCATGTTTGTTAGTAGTGACTGTATTTGATTGATACTGTCCCCACATTTGCTCTTCCATGTGTCCCCTTGACACTGTCCATTCTCCAAGATTATTTTAAGAGGCCATTAATGTTACTGAGCCATCTCTGTCCACTCCCTGTCGTCAGGCCATGTTCCTGAATCCTTTAACTTGTGGTGTAGTGCCTCAGGGGCCAAATCTATGCCGGGGCGGCTGTGGCTCAGAGGGTAGAGCAGGTCGTCCACCAATCGGAAGGTCGGTGGTTCAATCCTAGGCTGCTCTGGGTCACATGTTGATGTGCTATATAAAGTCCTTTTACCATTTATGACCCATTTTATTTGTTTTATCATTGCTACGCTGATGATACACAACTCTACTTATCTGTTAGGCCCGGTGACCTTTCAAATTTAACTATTGCTACAAACAACAACTGTGTGGGATCACACTATATATGTTTATATATATATATATATATATATATATATATATATATATATATATATATATCATACTGCTTACTGAGGATATCTATCCAAACAAATGTACAAATGTTTTCTCTGGTGACACCCTCAGGACAAACTTTACATTTTTAGATCTAGTACTGATAAGTCTAAATCATCAGGATGTTACTTTTTTGTGAAACACTTTATAATTGTGACCGTAATGAACACTGCGGCCTGCAGGAGGGCGCTATTTAACTGGACTCTGCAGTAATTGATCATGGCTGACAGTGACAGTGAACGGGGTTATGGGTAACATAGATCCAGAGATCACCCACCTTCACTGTGTTGTTGACCACCATGTTGTCCAGCCGCTCGACGGCCTCCCAGAGTGCCGAGGTGTCTGAGGGCTGCAGTGGCAGGCGAGGGGGAGTTAGAGAGGGAGGAGTGGGGTGCACCTCCGGCTGAACCTCAGTGGTTTGATCCTGACCCTGATCTTGATCCTGGTCCAGCTTCAGTTCAGTTAGTGTAGCATTCATAGCCTGCAGGCTGATCTGGGATCAGAAACAGGGGTTAAATGGCTGTGATGCTGATTAATCATCATTATTAGGTAAAACAAAAAAAAACATCACTATATGTAGCCTTAATCCTTATTAAGAGAGCTGTCCCTGTTGTCCACTGACCTGCAGCATCTTCTGGTGGCGTTTCAGTTTCATGTCGATGTCCGTCTTGAAGCTAGTGAGGTTGTAGTGCAGCATTGCATGCTGGGAGTGCAGCCTGTTCTCCATGGCTGTCCGCTGGATCTCCAGCTGCCTCTGGACCTCCCTGATGTGTTGAAACGCCTCGTCCAGTTTGGCATCCAGGCGCTCCTCCGCTGCCTCGTCAAGCACGTAGCCAGCCGGGGGCTCAGCCTGCAGATCCGCCCCCATCTGGCTGCTCTTCAGCTGGGCCACATCATGGGCCAGGTCCCCTACTTGCCGGCTCAGGTGCTCCAGTGAGCGGTTGAAGCCCTCCAGGACTGGCTGCAGCTGGGACATGACCAGGGCCATCATGTGGGGAACAGGGAGGGCGGCAGGGGCCACTGGGTATGGGAGGGCGGCAGCACCCACCTCATCTACAACTGAAAAAAATAACTAATTCAATTACAGATCAAATGTTTTTTCATTTGAGCCTACTCACCAAAAGATATCCACTGCTCACCAAAAACTATCCGCTGCTCTCCAAAAGCTATCCGCTGCTCACCAAAAGCTATCTACTGCTCACCAAAAACTATCCACTACTCACCAAAAACTATCCGCTGATCACCAAAAACGTTCCACTGCTCACCAAAAGCTATCCGCTGCTCACCAAAAGCTATCCACTACTCACCAAAAGCTATCCACTGCTCACCAAAACTATCCACTACTCACCAAAAGCTATCCACTACTCACCAAAAACTATCCACTAATCACCAAAAGCTATCCACTACTCACCAAAAACTATCCACTAATCACCAAAAGCTATCCACTACTCACCAAAAACTATCCGCTAATCACCAAAAACTTTCCGCTGCTCATCAAAAACATTCCACTGCTCACCAAAAGCTATCCACTGCTCACCAAAAGCTATCCGCTGCTCACCAAAAGCTATCCGCTGCTCACCAAAAGCTATCCACTGCTCACCAAAAGCTATCCACTGCTCACCAAAAACTATCCGCTACTCACCAAAAGCTATCCGCTGCTCACCAAAAGCTATCCGCTACTCACCAAAAGCTATCCGCTGCTCACCAAAAGCTATCCGCTGCTCATCAAAAACATTCCACTGCTCACCAAAAGCTATCCACTGCTCACCAAAAGCTATCCACTGCTCACCAAAAACTATCCGCTGCTCATCAAAAACTATCCGCTGCTCAAATACTATCCATTTCTCATATCCATACTGACTCTAAAACCAATTTTTTTAGTTACCATATTACATATTTACAAAGAAATATATTTGTTGTTTTGACTTTGATCAAAGCTGATAACTAAAATACTGAATCACAACAATACAGAATTGCAATACTTAAATATTGGGAGGAATTAATACTGTCCACAGAGTTATGCATACAGTTAGCATGGTAGTATGCTATGTCATTGTATGACCTGTTGATGGTGCTACATGAAAGAACAGAAGATCACATTATTAGGATTGATCCTCTGGGAAAATACGAAAAAGATTTCTACATTTTTAGTTTAGCTAAATTAAAAATATGATTACAAAAAAAGCTTTTCATAGACCCACCCACACTCAGTCACAAAAACACAAAGCTACACACTCCCTGGTGATTCATGGCTCTCTGGGGACCAGTAGTTGGTTGGCTCCGCTCTAAAATGGAACCAGTTTAGTTTCCAAACTGGAATATAAACACAGCACAACCATCCGCCTGGAAAACACTCCAGCAGGGAAAAACAACGCCTAAAATGGCTCAGAGGCCTCCGAAAACATCAATGTTGATGTTGCTGACACACAGAGGAGCTGTCGGAGATTCAGTCAAAAATGACACAAGCTGAGTTTCCATCAGGAGAGACGATCAGAGATTAGATGAGTTTTCACAGAGTTTATTTCTGTTGGTTCAGCAGAGGCCAACAGAGTGAAGCCAGAACACACACCGACCGCAGGGCGCTGCCGGTCCTCCAGCTGGACCTCATTCATCGGAGGTCTGATCTGCCTCGGGGCTCTGGGGATCCATCTGATCCTGTGTGTTGTTGTTATTTCTGGAGTTTGAAACAAACCCAACTGTGCTTACATTTCCTGCTATTTACTTGTGCCCTGATGATGTTTTAGTCCAGAGCACCGTCAAACTCCTCTCAGTGAACTATACACCAGATTTCAATCACATCTATACTGTTTCTTGCTAGCTGAGGAACTGGCAGGTGAAAGCATGAAATCCTTTTAAACCTTAGGCGCAGCTTTGATTCTGCTTGGTGGAATAACTGTATCCAGGTGTCCCTGTCTTTATGACCAACAGCAGGCAGTTGTCGTGACTAAAGAGCGGTTGGGGTTAAGGGCTTGTTCAAAGGGGACTTCAGTGGTGGTAATTAGGAATCCCCACCAAGATTTATCCTGCCCGTCCGGGGGATTGAACCGGCGACCTTCCGGTTACAAGCTCGCTTCACAGAACATTTAAATGCTCATACATAAAAACAGAATAATTTAATATTCTATAATAATATAACACTTTAAAAAAGGAGCCATTCTGCGTGATGAGTACTTTTTCTTTTGATACTTGAAGTAGACTACATTTTGCTGATAATACTTCTGGACTTTTACTTGGAATGGCATCTGTTCTCTGATGCTAATTGTAAGGGCTTTAATCAAGGGCACATAATATTCCTGTTCGCTCCCAGCGACACTAAAAACATATGATGATCTTATAGAATATGATGCATTGCTGTAGATTAGAGGAAATGAAACGTTCAACCAAGTTAAGCTGATTTACTAAATGGATTTCCACTCTCATGAATCATTTTAAAACAAACATGACAAATGTCAGCATTTAAGAGAAAAAGAAGATCTGTTTCATCTTTCCTGCAGCTTTCATTACAAAAGCCTGCCATGTTGCAGTACTCTGGCCTGTGACGCCAGGAGGTTGGTTGGCTTGGCTGAGTTACACAGGTACAGCGGTAGAGACTGTGAAAGACGAAGATTGAGGAGACATAGGACAGAAGAAAACTACAGAGGGGACACTATTTAATGTTCCTGGATGTAAAGATGAGCTTTACAATGTTAAAACCAAGGACAAACAGCCCATTTCATAAATTGCCTCTGAAATGGAGATCAGTTCTGCAGTGCTGGTTAGTGGCACTGAAAGAGCCCTCCGACAGGCACTGTTGAGTCCAGCTGCAGCTGACTGTCTCTCCATCTCCCGTCCTCTCCCCTCTCTGATCACCTGTCTCTCCTCCTCTGCTGTCTCATTCAGACCGTTCAAAGACAGGGCTGCTAAGAAAATAAACGCCGAAAGCACTACCTTATTCTGAAGCCCACGTTGTAGCATTTATAGCACTTACTATCTAGCTACCTGCTCAACATTAGCATACCAAAACTCCCATCACAAAGTCAAACTTATCACCTAATATTATACTTACATAGATGTTTATCATGTTCTGTCCCACTCATTAATTCATTTGTGCACAAAAGATAAGTGTAGACAGAGAGCCAGCACAGCACACCCTGCCGCAGTCTCTAACTAGAGTGATGTTGCACGCTGTCAAGCCACAATTACGCAGGGGCACGGCAGATCCACTGGTTACATTTAGTGCAACCAGCATCAGACTGTTGAACCACAGAACCCCGCGTGATTATGTGCACAGCAAACGTGTTGTTTTGATTCATTATTCTACACAGTTCCTTCTGCGCATCAACAGATGTGTTGGCAAAACATTTTGAACCACTTAAAACGTTTAGCTCCATTAAGGCTGTCCATTCCTGCCAGTCTTCCACCCCCAGTCTCCATCCTGGCCAAAATGTCGTCTGAGCTCCACATTTTTAATTCTAATAGCCTGTGGCTATGGCGAGCAACATGATGTGATAGAGATTATTCGGATTCAAAACCAAAGTTGAAAAATAATGTTCGCAGGCCCAGACAACAATACGTTTCCTCTGAGGGAAACTCTCTACAGGACTCCCAAACTGGCAGTGCGTCATGAGGGGGCTAGTCTGTGATTAAAGGGGGAGAAAGTAGTGAATTTGAAAGTCCTGATTGTCATAGCCTCTAATGCACCCCCCCTATAATAATACCTTCTTTCTGATCGCACACCCCGTGTTCAAATGCGCCACAGTTGCACCAAGTTAGCCATCCTGATGAAAACGCCTATGGTGCTTGCAAATTAGCGCGTACGCGCGCGTAACCGTGTGCGTGACCGTGTGCATGCATGAACGTGTGGTACACTTAAGGGTCCCGGTTTGGGGGTTTGAAAATATGGTCACCCTATGCAGAGTGGCGGCTGTGAGCTAGCCAGTGGGGCACGCTCACATGCATGAACATACATTAAAAGTATGCGCGGCTATGTGAACAAAGTACAGAGTAGCTCTGATTACAACACACTACAAGTCAGCATAGTCAAGGTCAGACATTTTAGAGGACATAAACATACGAAAAACAAATGTTTGAGTGGAAGGGATCTTTAATTTACATTTTTACAACTAACCTATTCACCAGAGCCCGTCAGCCCTGGCTCGCTAACACAACGACACAATCCAGTTTTACAAAAAACTTTTCTTCAAAAATGTATTGTTTAAAGTGAGGACATTTCTATTTTCTACTTCTTCAAAGGGCTGTTTGAAGGTTCAGACTTCATGTCAGGTTTAGGTTCAGTTTAGGGTGAGGGGGGTCAGGAATGTATCATGGCAATGAGGGTCCCCACAAGTATAGAAATACAAATACTAGTGTGTGCTTGTCTCGGGTCACTGCTGTCACTCTCCTCTGGAGACACAGTCCAGACACAACCACCTTAAACACACACACACACACACACACACACGCACACTTTCAACAATCCACACTCTCCCACATGCTGCAGGGTCCTGAGAGGTCAAAGGCCATGGTACAGTGAGGCCACGCTGCGACAGGAAGTTCCAGGTCACCTCAAGTGGGGGGCGGTCAGCTGGCAGTGTTTCTATGTAATGACTGTCAGTGTAATTTACGGAGCCGAAGCCGAGTCGACTTCCTGTCTGTACAAAACAACGTCTGTTGCACAACTGTGGTTCTGTTTTCTTCCTCTGACGTTTGTTGTAAATGTCTCAATTAAGAAAGTAAGAGGACCCTTTAATGAGACTCGTGGGGGAACACAGCAGCAGACTAAGCACGGCATGAGAAAGCAGAAGAGTTCATCTAATGTTTAAACTGATTTTCTGATTTATTTTCATTCTTTTTGTTGTAAATAAAGAAGGTTCATTTAAAGAAAAGCCTCCAAGCTGAAGAGATATCAATCACTGTTACTTCACCTGCAAATTTACCATCATCAGTTTTTTAAATAATATTTAAAAATAGGTTAATGATTTCAGACAGAAGTAACAGCAGCGTTGCAGATTTTATCATCCATCCGTCCGTCCATCCATCCATCCAACCATTATCTGTAACCACTTATCCTACTCAGGGTCAATGCCAATCCCAGCTGACATTGGGTGAAGGTAGGGTACACCTTGGATGGGTTGCCAGACTGTCACAGGGCCGACACATAGACAGATAACCATTCATACTCACATTGCAGATTCTATCAGGTGTAGCTAACTGATCCTACCGGCTGAACAGGCTTAAAACAGGCTTCAAACTCCAGCTGACTCATTTTAATTAGACAAATGAGAACCCTGTTAAAGGCTCTTAAATATGCACCTGATGGCTGCATACACCACCGTTGAAAGGTTTGTAGTTGTTATATTGATCTTTTTCATCATTCCTTTAACGAAGATTAAAACTGTTTTAAAGTGGCAGTAGGCAGAATATTTTTGGCATCATTGGGCAAAAAATCCTCTTCCTCTCTGAGAGTCAGAAGTTCAGACGTGAGAGTGGGATCAATCTTCTCATAATAACTCTTCCCGAAATGTTGAACTATTCCTTTAAAGCTGCAGTAGGCAGTATATTTTTGGCATCATTGGGCAAAAATCCTACAATAACCTTTCAGCATATTGTAATTCAAGTGTTCTGAGAGAAAACTAGACTTCTGCTCCTCCTCATGGCTCTGTTTTCAGGCTTTAGAAAATCTAGCCGAGGCATCACCAGCTATGACAAGATATCACATTGGGCCCCGCCACCATAGGCCACGATAACCCTGTGCAATAACTGTCAGCACACCTCCAGAACCAAATCGACCCATTCAAAGCTTTAAATAAGTCTACCTTTGCAGGCTAGCAACTCTTGTAGTCCAATACTTCCTGTACGATATTTACTGACAGTGAGCTGTGAAAATGTAACACTGTGCAGACATGCATGGTACATTCTGCACACAGTGGTTGTTATGGTCGGAACCTGTTCCCTTTTCCCTGTTTTCCAGTTCCCCTGTCTGTCTTGTGTGGGCGTGCATGGTAGTGGGTGTGTGTTTGTCTGCTCTCCTCCCACCAGCAGTTTCCCCGCGCTCCATGACGTAATCATCCACCTGACTCCAACCCAAATGGTAGACTTCCTCGGCCTCTCCTGATCTAAGTTTTCTTGTTACTAGTTGTGTTCGTGTTTTGACTTCTTGTATTAAAGTGTGTTCTCTTTGTGCCCAGGTGCCCTGCCTGCCTGCCTGCTACATTATCTGCCAGCCTGCCCGTGGCTTTAACCCTAGCCCCTTTTTTGCCTTGATCATTTCATCTGCTCAATTTTTGGCAATAAAGCCTTTTTGTTAATTTTTCATCTGCCTCCTGTGTCTGCATCTGGGTCCGCCTCAACTGTTAACAGTAGTATTCTCTATTTGATGCAAGACTGATACCCTCTATAAGAAATGTGCTAAAGGCTCTTTTACAGTCTAAATGTAACTTGAATGGTAAAATACTTAAATGGAACATTAATGAATAACTTAAAATAAATGTGACTTAAATACACATTAACATCTTCAATTAAAATAAATTAATATTATAATAAAGAGATATATATAAAAAAACGAAATAAAATCAGGAGCAGATTTTTTAACCAAATGTGATACCAGCTAGAAAATAAGCACCTGTAAAAGTGGAAATGGAAGACAAAATGGAAATGGTAACGCCTCTCTTCGTTTTTGGAACCTATATTTTTCTTACGGAAGCGGAGACATAACGCTCCGACAGCACTCCTTGCACTCGCAATTCACTCTCCTAGCAAACACACAATTTAATCAATTTTTTTTACCCTTCTGCTCTCGTGCTTTTGATTTTGAAAAGGGTAAAAGAAAGGATGCAGAGTAACGCTCACCAAAAAATCGGCAGCTCATTATCATGCATCAAAAGTTGTGTGTTGGGTCAAATCTGAAGACACAGGCATGATAAACATATTTTTAGATTCTGTGTAATTACACGTCCCGAGGACATCTTTATCTCTGATGTTCATCGTTGATAAACAACAACAAACCTCCTTAGAAATCATAGAAAAACACGTTTCTTATAACTGCAGAATTTGCCTGAGAATCTCTGAGAGTTTTTAGGTTTTCTTCAGTATCAAAGTAATCCAGTAATAGATTTCTGTACATTCATGGGTACACTGCAAACAGGAGCTTATAATAGCTAATTCAGCATACTTTATATACGTTATATTACACACACACACACACACACACACACACACACACACACACACACTGAAGAGCATGATTATCCTCCAATAATCATGCATGTAGGGTTTTTAGAACAGTCCTACCGGGAAGGAAGGAAATCAATCTAAAAAACTGACGGAGGATTTGAAGGAATGGATGGAGCTGCAGAATGTTCCTTTAAGGATGATGTAATGCTTGATGATGTGAGGTCAAAGGTCAGAGAGAACAGAGCACTGTGGGAACACAAGAGCGAGGCCGATCCCCAAACACGCTCCACACAGGACGGAGGAATCGTGAGGTAATGCACATGCTGGTCTGGTGACACAGGAGGTGTAATATAGTGTCATTTTATAGTCCACATGTATGGAACAATGTAAGGGAGACAGAAGAAAGACAGGATTTCCTGGAGAGGAAGTGTGTGTGTGTGTGTGTGTGGTTACAAGAGGTGTCATTGCAAAGGAATGGAGCTCAGTGTGTGTGTGTGTGTGTGTGTGTGTGTTATAGTTCCCTCATAGGATGTGAATGAGACATCAGGATTATCATCACCTCTACACACACACACACACACACACACACACACACACAGACACACATACACACACACACCTTATTAATCATTATATTCTGTAAAGGAAGTATTAAGTACTAATACCACACTGTAAAAATACTGTTACAGTAAAAATCCTGCATTGAAAATGTTACTTCAAAAAATATATATAAGCATAACAGTGCAAAGAAAAATGTCAATAGTGCTGCCAGAGACAACAGTGTTTACCTGAGGGGGAACTGGGGGGGGGGTCCGTGGTGTTGTGTGATGTCTGATGGGGGTTGTGGCCGTAGTCCGGGTCCAGGGCGGGGTGTGGGGTCTTCTGCTGGTTGTCCTGGTAGCCGGTGTCGTACAGCACCTGGTGGTCGTTCTGTTCGCGGTTCGGGTCGTCGCGCTGCTGCTGGAGCCGCTGTTGCTGGAGCCGCTGCTGCACACCTGAAACACAAACAGGTGGATCAGAAATGGAGAAGGGAGAGAGCTGAAAGTAGCTGGAGTTTCAAAGGATTTGTTGGCAATAAGAAAAATACCGAATATCACCAGCCTTATCTTTAAAGCTTCACGAGTAGCTTCTAGCGCCACTAACTGGTCAAAACTTTCACTTCTCCTGTAAAAACACGAAACATCTATTTGGTGTTTCCCAAAAGATGGATAGACCCGTTTCTGTCTTTTTTAGGGGGGTCCAGGGGGTCTTTAGGGGGAGATAGCAGGTCAACAGTAGATGTCACATAGAGGTGGTGGACATCATCTGAAAGCTGATGCAGCTCAGCACTGTGTGTCAAGTTGTTCTAGCCATAAATCAGAAATAAACATGAATGAATAAATGAATGACTGAATTAAAATAAATTGTAAAATTATATAAGGGCTTAGAACGTTATAATAGAAGTACTGTATATGATGGCCATTCCCATGCTCTATTATGTCTCATAAGTCGTTTCAGCAATTTTTGTGTAACATTTGTTACACCGATTTGCTGCTAAATTTAACCTTTTTTTTTTACCACTCGAGAATTGATAAAAATAACCAATAATCCCTCCAAAATACCACATTAAGACAACAAGAGTTTTCTGAAAGAATTATATTTTTCGGCGATCGGATGGCGAGCACGTGTTCTGGAAACTGCTCAAAAAAAACCTTATTATCAATCTAGCTAGGAAAGCCATCCATCCTCTGAATGCTCTAGGTCTCTAGTTTGATCCATCCATCCTCTGAATGCTCTAGGTCTCTAGTTTGATCCATCCATCCTCTGAATGCTCTAGGTCTCTAGTTTGATGTACCATCCTCTGAATGCTCTAGGTCTCTAGTTTGATCCATCCATCCTCTGAATGCTCTAGGTCTCTAGTTTTATCCATCCATCCTCTGAATGCTCTAGGTCTCTAGTCTGATCCATCCATCCTCTGAATGCTCTAGGTCTCTAGTTGTATCCATCCATCCTCTGAATGCTCTAGGTCTCTAGTCTGATCCATCCATCCTCTGAATGCTCTAGGTCTCTAGTTTGATCCATCCATCCTCTGAATGCTCTAGGTCTCTAGTTTGATGTACCATCCTCTGAATGCTCTAGGTCTCTAGTTTGATCCATCCATCCTCTGAATGCTCTAGGTCTCTAGTTTGTGGCTGTAGTGTTTCATGAGGCTGTGATTATCCTAGAAGTCACAACAGGTCATTTTATACAGTGAAGTCAAATTTCAAAAAATGGTCTCATTACAGAGAAATGGTTAGTATGGGGACTAACATCATCACACATGAATATAATTGGGCTCATTGGATTTTTATATTGCATTCAAAAACTGCACGGGATTATCATAAAGTGGGCATGTCTGCAAAGGGGAGACTCGTGGGTACCCATAGAACATTCACATATCTTGAGGTCAGAGGTCAAGGGACCACTTTGAAAATGGCCATGCCACTTTTCCTCACCAAGATTTACCGTAACTTTGGAGCGTTATTTTGCCTGACTTAACCTTCGAAACAAGCTAGCATGGGATGGTTGGTATCAATGGTTTCCTTAGATTCTAGTTTCATATGCACTTCACTCTAGCTCTACAACTGAACCTGCTACAGCCTCTGAAAGACAGTAAAGTCAGTTGGGTCTCAAAAACTGTACCAACAGGAAGAGAGAGAGAGAGAGAGAGAGAGAGAGAGACCAACAGGAAGAGAGAGAGAGAGAGAGAGAGAGAGAGAGAGAGAGAGACCAACAGGAAGAGAGTGAGACAGAGGGGGCTGATGGGAAACAGGCTGATGTATTTGGGAATTTCTGAGTTCATTGTTTTAGCTTTCAGTCAGAGCGACAGCAGGAACACAGAGCTCCATATCAGTGACCTGCAGTCAGCTTAGAGGGCAGAAATACACCATGCTGCCTTTGCAACACTGGAGATGAAACAAAAAGAGGAGGAAGTCCTGCAGTGTCATCAGATGTGTTTCCTTCATTATTTTCAACTCTTAAGCTGAGACCAAAAACTATTTTCCTGTAGAAAAAGTGAATACACTCCCTCAGGCAAAGCAGACACTCTGATTTAAAGTATCAATAATCAATATTATAATAATATGAAAATAACAAAATAATAAAATCTGTCTTAATTCTTCAACATCTCAGTCACTTATTTCTGAGAATGAACATAGTTTGGTCTTAACCCTCTGAGACCCACAATAGACCCGTTTTTCTCTTCTGTAGGGGGTCCAGGGGGTCTTTAGGGGGAGATAGCAGCTCAACAGTAGATGTCACTTAGAAGTGGTGAACATCATCTGAAAGCTGAGAACCTGAAGATTAATTTGCAATCCAGCTCAAATGTGCCAAGTTGTTCTAGTCATAAACCAGAAATAAACATGAATTAATTAATGAATTATGTAAAAATAATTGTAAAGTGTACAGTATAAGGGTTTAGAACATTATGATAGAAGTATATGATAGTCATTCCCGTGCTCTATTATGTCTCATAAGTTGTTGCAGCAATTTTTTTGTTGATTTGTTGCTAAATGTAATTATTTTTTACCAATTGAGAATTGATAAAAAAAAAAGATGAATAATCCCTCCAAAATACCACATTAAGACACCAAGACTTTGAGGAACACCATAGAAGAAGCCATGCTGTGATTTGGGATCCAAAGCTTTTGACGTTTGGAGATTTCTGCAGAATTGCATTTTTCAGCGATCAGATGGCGAGCAACTTCTGTTCTGTAAACTGCTCAGAAACCCCCTTATTGTCAATCTAGCTAGGAAAGCCATCCATCCTCTGAATGCTCTAGGTCTCTAGTCTGATCCATCCATCCTCTGAATGCTCTAGGTCTCTAGTTTGATCCATCCATCCTCTGAATGCTCTAGGTCTCTAGTTTGATCCATCCATCCTCTGAATGCTCTAGGTCCCTAGTTTGATCCATCCATCCTCTAAATGCTCTAGGTCTCTAGTTTGATCAATCCACCCTCTGAATGCTCTAGGTCTCTAGTTTGATCCATCCATCCTCTGAATGCTCTAGGTCTCTAGTTTGATCCATCCATCCTCTGAATGCTCTAGGTCTGTAGTTTGTGGCTGTAAAGTTTCATGAGGCTGTGATTATCCTAGAGGTCACCACAGGGCATTTTATACAGTGAAGTCAAATTTCAAAAAATGGTCTCACTGGAATGTCTCCTATGGGGACTAACATCATCACACATGAATACAGTTGCGCTCATTGGATCCACAAGAATCTCAGCTCTACAGTGAGACCCATTTATGGAACTGAAGACTGTTTATGGACCACAGTGTGCAGAAATATTCAAACATAATTTTAGAGTAGGCGAAAATTACACATATACTGCATTCCGAAAACTGCATGTGATTATCATAAAGTGGGCATGTCTGTAAAGGGGAGACTCGTTGGTACCCAAAGAACCCATTTACATTCATATATGTTGAGGTCAGAGGTTAAGGGACCCCTCTGAAAATGGCTATGACAGTTTTTCCTCCCAACAATTTAGCCCATTTTGGAGCGTTATTCAGCTTCCTTCCCGACATGGTAGCATGACATGGTTGGTACCAATGGATTCTTTAGATTTTTTATTTTCATATGATACCAGTGTCTTCACTCTAGCTGAACCTACTAGAGCTTCTAAAACACAGTAAAGTCAGTCGGGATCGCGGGCGTGTCTCAGGGGGTTAAAAGAGTTCTCCACTGATATATCATTACACTCCTATACGGAGGCCCAACACGTACATGATTCAAATCTCAATTTTTTTTTAATGCCGTTATCTTGAGATCACAAGTTAATTATGTCATTATCTCAAGAAAACAAGCTTTGTTATTTCGAGATAACGAGAAAACAGAAGGTGGTTTTCATTTATTACTTCTTTGGGTCAAATCAGTCGACGGTAAAAGCATTCAAACGGCCCAGATCAAGCTTTTAGTCTGGAGTCATAAGCCCTGTTTCCACCGCGGGAACTTTCCCCCGGGACTAACAACCTTTTGAGGAACTCACTGCTGAATTAAGTTCTGGGGACATTTTATGAGCCCTCTCCCCTCCCCCCCAAAAGGCCCTGATCGTGGGGTAGTACTTTGTGAAAGTACCAGAACTTCCAGGGTGGAGTTTGCAGGGATGACTGTCGTTGATTGTTCAAACACACACAGCACTGCTGCTTCAACTGTACCGCCTCATTCATGAAACAAAGAAATACTCTAGTATCCATTCAGGACCATTTTAGGACGAGGGAAGAACATTTCTCTTGGTTTGAGAACATTAAAAGTAAAGTTAGGCTCTGCTGTCGGCTTCATTCACTCATTCAAAAAAGAGAGAGACAAAAGAGAGAGAGAGATCGTGTGAGCGAGCTGAGAGGGCGATACGTAGCGCGGCGGTGCCTTGAATGAGAGAAAGAAAAGTTATTTTCTGATTGTTTCACGGTGCCAATCATTTCATTCAGCCCAATGACATGATTGGACATGCGACCTGCTTGCCTGCCCATGCACTCATTGCGCGTCACCGGAGTCTTCCACAAGCTGTTAGCTTGACAGCTTTGAGTAACAGCCATGTTTGTTGTTTACGGTCATTATGAAGGGATGGACTGTCAGTGTTACAGACTTGGGCCCAATTCCAAACCCCCCACCTCCGCCCTCTCCCTACCCACTTCCACTCCGTTTGCACGTTCACGTGGAGGGTCCGCCATATTAAGTGCCATTCCAAATCAATCACTGGGGAGTGGAAGTGGGTTATAAACCCTCCAACAGCGAGCTGCATCGATGCCGACTCAACCAGCCGCCCTTACTGACGACGTGCAACGCCGTTTAGTGTTCATCATGGAACACAATCCAATGTCAGTTCCGTGAGACTTCCAGTACAAACATTTACTATAAACTGCTCAAACTGACATTTCATTTGTTCTACTTTCTTGTCATACAGACGTCAACAACATAAAGTAAATAGATTGTATTTAGGATCAAATATACCCTTGTCTAGTCTAAAATATATATACATACAACATATATTTATCTTTTTTAACCCTATCAGGAGTTAATTATATGTATTTTATTATATCTTCAACTGTGCAATACTGACTTAACAGTACAATAATAAGTGCATTCATTCAGCTGTGAAATAATCTGGTTTACTCTGGTATTAACACTGCATTTATTTATACAGAACATTTAAACTAATATTCTTATTTACACTATTCTTGAATTTTTATAAATGCGTCCAGTTATATCTTTAGCATAGATCCTATTTTTCAGCATTATTATTTGCGCTGCTGTTATATATGTTTCTTATTTATATTTTATCTTTTATCTATATTTCTCTATTTTTATATATTTATATTTATATTCTAGAACGGGAGCATAAAACCCCCCCCCCCCCGGGGATAAATAAAGTATTTCTGATTCTGATATTTCTTTCCTTGCTGAAGAGAGTGAAGTTCGTCCCAAAGCGGCCACTGTATTTCTACCCTCCACCTTAAAGAAGGAGCTTCATTGAGCTGTGAGTGGGACTACAAACAGAGTTCACTCCACCACGGAGTGGGAGGGTGGAGGGGCCGGATGGAATTGGGCCAGAGTGTCTTTCTCTCTAGATCTGGGGACTTTTGGAGCTGGTGCTGCTAGATACTTTCATTTTTTAGGTTGGATCATTTTTTAAATTTAGCGTACTCTTTGTATATATAGTATATACTGTATACTATAGTTTAGTACTTTGTAAACATTACCGACCCTAGCTTTAACTGCAAAATTTCAGCGGCAACATCAATACCGACATTTTCTTCAGATATTTTAGCAGTAATTTTGGGAACTCTCTCGATGTACAGGAGGTGGACACAATAACAGAGACAGATGTAACGTGTGTACAGGTTGTAAAGTTTATTGTGATGACTCACGTCTGAGGCGGTTGTATTTTAAGGTGTTCCTGTTATTGTGTCCGGCCTATTTCTGCTGGGCCGCTGTTCTGTTGATGATTTAATTAAGTCGACTTCAGCTCGCAGGAAGTCGGTTCAATCGGAGGCGTGGTGGGAGCGGACTGTACCATTTCGAGGTGTGTGTGTGTGTGTAACTGCCTCTTTGTTTGTCTTTCTTTGTTAAATCAAGCCTCTAAAGGCCAAAGGTGTATTTTAGTCAGGATTCTTTCCAAAAACATAGACTGTTTTGATTCTCAGAGTTCTCAGTGCCACTCACGGTTGAAATATTTCATGTTATGTACTCTAGAATTAAAGCAGCAGTGGGTAGAATTGGAGCAACGTTATTTTTATAAAACGGTCACTCAGTAGTGCACGAGACAGGCAATCTGAAATGTTGAGATCAGCTGAGGAAATACCAAGCACCGCCCACCAGCTGGAGCAAACGTTCTCATTTTACAGCTAAACAGTACACTACAAGATGATTTATCTGAGGAGAGAAATAGGCATTACAGTAACAGAATATTGATTCATATTTGATCAGCGCTGCCTAGTTTGACCGTTTGATCGGAGTTCGCAAGTGATTGACAGCTGCCTCCGTTGAATGAACAGCCAATAGGAACGCTCTCTCTCTCTGAAATGACCTGTGATTGGTCAAAGTCTCCCGTTCCAGGCTAGATGTTCTAAAGCCTGAAAACAGAGCCATGAGGAGGAGCAGAAGTCTAGTTTTCTCTCTGAACACTTGAATTACAATATGCTGAAAGGTTATTATGGGATTTTTGCTGCCACTTTAACAGGCAACGTGTTGCTTTAGCAAAGCGCTTCTTCAGATTTCACAATAGAAATAGAAGGTTAGTCAAGTGTTAGCACTATTGGACTATCAGCTGAACATACTATGGACTGACACATCACAGTTCAAACCTCTTCAGTCTTATCACTGAGTAGACAGCAGAGGGCCCAAAGAAAAACGGCTTCCTTCATACAATTGAATATCTATTTGTAAAGAGGACATTCTACAACCTAAAAGCACGAAAGATCTATATTTAGGAATATAGAGTGCTCCTCTCAAACTTGTGACTGGACACAATCAAGCTTTGTGGCAGTGGAAGGTCATCAACACCTCTTGGATAAGGACATGTGCGAGTGTAGGGTCAACATATAAAAACCACCACCTCTCAACACCGAACCCCCCCCCCCCCCCCCCACCTGTGCTGGGCTGAAGTTAGAACAAACAACCCTCCTCTCCCCCCTCTCTTCCTTTACTTCATCAGGTCACAGTAACATTCGTCCACTGTCAGGCTGCTGTGACCTCTGACCTCTCTGTACTGTTTAACTGTATTGGTGCGTACTCCCCCCTCCTTCTGTGTGTGAGTCACCGTATGTTTACAGGCCGAGGATGTGGTGGGGGTGACCTTGGTGGTGGGTCCTATGGTAGCGGCTCGCCCACACCCTCTTCCCCAGGGGGGGACGGGGGTGGGGAGGTGGAGGAGGTTGGACCTCCTCCTGACCTAGACTGAAGGTTTATCGAAGCCAAGTGTTGCTCTGCAGCTTCACAGCTTCCTCACTTTGTTAAAGAGGCAGGAATGAGTCAGACTGCTCGGACACTGTTAACGAAGGGTGTGTGTGTGTGTGTGTGTGTGTGTGTGTGTGTGTGTGTGTGTGTCTGTCTGTGTGTCTGTGTGTATTCCCAGGCATAGAAGCAAAGAAAACACAAAACAAAGGAAAATCAGATTTTAAAAAGCATAAACATAAGAAGCCCCTCTGAGCTCCAGGAGACGGCTGTCTGACATGTCTGAACAACTATTAGATGGATTGAAAGTTTGATATCAAAGTTTGTGGTAATCCTCGACTTAAAGCAGCAGTAGGTGGAATTGGAGCAGGAGACTTGTCGTCTCTGAGCAGCTGTCAATCACTCACAAACTCAAACGGTCAAACCAGGCAGCGCTGATCAAATGTGAATCTAGTTCTATTTTGCACGTAAAATGTTTTCAGAATCATCTTGTAGTGTACTGTTTAGCTGTGAAATGAGAAAGTTTGCTCCGGCTGGTGGGCGGTGCTTGGTATTTCCTCAACTGATCTCGACATGGCTGCCGGGTCACAAACTTTCTCATTTCACAGCTAAACAGTACACTACAAGATGATTCTGAGAACATTCTATGAGAGAAATAGGCATTACAGTAACAGAATATTGAATCATAATTTATCAGCGCTGCCTAGTTTGACCGTTTTCAAAGAGTATGGAAGCAAAGATGCGAAAATCTGGTGCTTTTTTGACAATTGTCGCTAGATGGCGCTGCGGTAGCACTGCTGCCATTTTGGACTGAAATGTCAATAAGATAGCCATAAATGTATAAAGAGACGTCTGTAAATCAGAGGATCTTTTTTGTTTAGGTAAATCAACTTCCCAGTACGAACACTTAAATAGTCCTCATTTAAATCATGATCCAGAGTTATTTTCCTCGCCATAATGAACGTACATCAGACCCACGGCACTGCACCGCCCTGCACGCTCATATGACATATCTGGTTCTGCCAGCTTCCTGCTGGCTGTATGCGGCTGTAATAATTGATATATTGGCTGTATTTCATCACTTTTATTATCTTTTAATACACCCATGGGCTGTATGCTGTCAGCCTGTACTGTGGTGGATGTATTAACGTCTCTGTTCCCAAACAACCGGCTATCGGCCAGTAGCTAGTAGCGCTAGTAGTATGACATCAACAGAATTCCATGTAGCTGTAGGCTATTTACTATTATAATATTTACACAGGACACAACCTCTATACATCCATGCTCTGTGGTCTACTGGACCCTCTTCTACATCCATGCTCTGTGGTCTACTGGACCTTCTTCTACATCCATGCTCTGTGGTCTACTGGACCCTCTTCTACATCCATGCTCTGTGGTCTACTGGACCCTCTTCTACATCCATGCTCTGTGGTCTATTGGACCCTCTTCTACATCCATGCTCTGTGGTCTACTGGACCCTCTTCTACATCCATGCTCTGTGGTCTATTGGACCCTCTTCTACATCCATGCTCTGTGGTCTGTTGGACCCTCTTCTACATCCATGCTCTGTGGTCTACTGGACCCTCTTCTACATCCATGCTCTGTGGTCTATTGGACCCTCTTCTACATCCATGCTCTGTGGTCTATTGGACCCTCTTCTACATCCATGCTCTGTGGTCTATTGGACCCTCTTCTACATCCATGCTCTGTGGTCTATTGGACCCTCTTCTACATCCATGCTCTGTGATCTACTGGACCCTCTTCTACATCCATGCTCTGTGGTCTGTTGGACCCTCTTCTACATCCATGCTCTGTGGTCTACTGGACCCTCTTCTACATCCATGCTCTGTGGTCTACTGGACCCTCTTCTACATCCATGCTCTGTGGTCTACTGGACCCTCTTCTACATCCATGCTCTGTGGTCTATTGGACCCTCTTCTACATCCATGCTCTATGGTCTACTGGACCCTCTTCTACATCCATGCTCTGTGGTCTATTGGACCCTCTTCTACATCCATGCTCTGTGGTCTACTGGACCCTCTTCTACATCCATGCTCTGTGGTCTATTGGACCCTCTTCTACATCCATGCTCTGTGGTCTGTTGGACCCTCTTCTACATCCATGCTCTGTGGTCTACTGGACCCTCTTCTACATCCATGCTCTGTGGTCTATTGGACCCTCTTCTACATCCATGCTCTGTGGTCTGTTGGACCCTCTTCTACATCCATGCTCTGTGGTCTACTGGACCCTCTTCTACATCCATGCTCTGTGGTCTATTGGACCCTCTTCTACATCCATGCTCTGTGGTCTATTGGACCCTCTTCTACATCCATGCTCTGTGGTCTGTTGGACTCCATTTTGAATCCTTGATATGAAAACGTTTGAGATTGCTCTCAACATCTGTGTGCTGGATTTTTCTAACTTCCATTTATGTCCATCGCTCACTTTATGCTCCTCTGGGAAGCAGCCAGGCAAAAAAGTTTAATAAAAGAATAAATAGTTATAATTTTGTTTTACACTTTTTTTTTGTACAGCATTTTGTAAGCGGACATTTTACCGGCGTCTGGTAGTCGCTTTCAGCCCAAAAGCGGAAGCGGAGCTCTGCTGCTGGGCGCCGACGTTGCAATGGAACGAACAATTGACTTTCACTTCTTATCAATATATGTTTGTAGTCGTTTGATCGGAGTTTGCGAGTGATTGACAGCTGCCTCTGTTGAATGAACAGCCAATAGGAACACTCTCTCTCTCTGAAATGACCTGTGATTGGTCAAAGTTTCCCGTCACAGGCTAGATGTTCTAAAGCCTGAAAACAGAGCCGTGAGGAGGAGCAGAAGTCTAGTTTTCTCTCAGAACACTTGAATTACAATATGCTGAAAGGTTATTATGGAATCTTTGCCCAATGATGCCAAAAATATTCTGCCTACTGCCACTTTAAGGTGAACTGCAACAATAAAGCTGAACCGGGGACATGTGGGTGTGAGCAGTGTCATCGTACCTGGAGCGTGGAGCTCTGTTCTCATGGTTTCAGATCCTCCAATCAGAGCTGAGCTTCCAGAATCCAACTGTGCATCAGAGACTGTCAGAGACAAACACACAAGCTTACAGTATACACTATATATAGAGAGATATATATATCTCTCTATATATAGGACGGAGGATCTTCCTCTCTGACTGATTGTAGGATAAAGACTGAAAGGAAATGCTTTTTTATTTTCATTGATAAACTTTGCGTTTCAGCACAAACAAAGACTGAGAATAGAAGAGAGGACGTCCTCCTTTAGATAACTGGTAAACACTGCAGTTTCCCACGCGCACACACACACCACACACACACACACACACACACACACACACGCACACGCACACGCACACACACACACACACACACACACACAATCTGGACTGAATTAAGTTCCTGAGCAATACCAAGGTTTAGCTGTTTTTGTAAAAATAGACTCCTGCAGAGAAAAATAGAACAGAGGGAACGAGGGGTCGGGTTTCTATTCTGGAACACGCTGAAACCAGACTTTTGAGTTTTTCCCACACAAGTATAGGATCTTTATTTATTACATTTATTATTTTGCACAAGTCAAACTGAATTATCCGTGGTCCCTCTGACAGGCCCCGAACATTATGGCCTTCAATTTAGTGACAGTCTGTCTAATTTTGTCTGAATTAGGGCTGTCAATTTTTTATTAAATATTTAATCGTGATTAATCACATGATTGTTCATAGTTAATTGCGATTCATCACAAATTAACCGAACATTTCTTATCTGTTCAAAATGTACCTTAAAGGGAGATTTGTCAAGTATTTAATCCTCTTATCAACATGGGAGTGGACTAATATGCTGCTTTATGCAAATGTATGTATATTATTATAAATCAATTAACAACACAAAACAATGACAGATATTGTCCAGAAACCCTCACAGGTACTGCATTTAGCATAAAACAATATGGTCCAATCATAACATGACAAACTGCAGCCCAACAGGCAACAACAGCTGTCAGTGTGTCAGTGTGCTGACTTGACTATGACTTGCCCCAAACTGCATGTGATTATCATAAAGTGGGCATGTCTGTAAAGGGGAGACTCGTGGGTACCCATAGAACCCATTTACATTCACATATCTGGAGGTCAGAGGTCAAGGGACCCCTTTGAAAATGACCATAACAGTTTTTCCGTTACAAAATTTAGCGTAAGTTTGGAGCGTTATTTAACCTCCTTCCTGACAAGCTAGCATGACATGGTTGGTACAGATGGATTCATCAGGTTTTCTAGTTTAATATGATGCCAGTATTAAAGTATTAAACTGAGCCGCTACAACCTAATACATCTTAAGTTGTGTTAATGCGTTAAAGAAATTAGTGACATTAAAACGAATTTGCGTTAACGTGTTATCGCCCTATAGTATAAAGTCATTAAATGAGCTCCACCGTTACCAGTTGCAACATTAAATTGATGAACACATTAATGCATCAGTAATTATAATCCAATAATATAATATGTATTATTCTGAAATGGGCCATTCTGCATAATGAGTACTTTTACTTTTAGTACTTTAATTATATTTTGATGCCAATACTTTTGTACTTTTACATAAGTAAGATTTTGAATGCAGCACTCTTACTTATAACAGAGTATTACTTCACCGTGGTATTACTACTTTTGCTTAAGTAAGAACTGACTAGAAACACAGCAAGCACCCGCTGACCCACCTGTGTCCTCACAGTTGTCTCCTCCGTGTCCCGGACAGCAGCGCCACAGCAGAGCGGTGATGATCTGCTGCTTCTGCCTGTAGACTGGCCGGGTGGACTGCTTGTACCTGGACACAAATTTGTTGAAGTCAAAACTCACATTTGAAATGGAAAAACACCTGAGATTGAATTTAAAAGATCCAAAACATCGATGAGACAGAAACCAGCTGGAGCAAGCGGACAGGGATCGGATCTCAGATCAGAGCTCTGCTGCTGTCAGGTCAGAATCAAAGCGTCACTTCTTCAGAAACTTTCCAGGAACTGAGGTCAAACAGTGTAGATTTATTATCTGATGGGGTTTCAACAGAGTCTCATAAGTGCAAATAGTTTGTATAAAGTCCTAGTCGTGTCCATCTGATCCTTCAGCTGAAGTAAACACAAGAAAATGTGGAAAATCTGATTTACAGTTGATGAGGTTTTTAAATGAGAGGTTGTGACTCCTGATCAGGTTTCAGGAAACGTTGCAGGCTCTTAGTTTGGTAGATGTATTAACTGTTCAAGTCAGTTTTAATACAGATACACTGTTAGAAGTCAGCTGTACATTGACATTAAAATCTTAGCTTTTTTCTTCCCTACATTAAAGGGCCTGTTTGTAACTTCTTACAGGTATAAATCATTGCTGGTCGGTGTCCCATGTGCGCTCACGTGTGGCTACGCTGTTCAGACTCAGACTCCAACACAAACTCCAGTGAAGCACCAAATCCTCTTGGTTGTATCTAGTGAAGCCCGTCTGTTAAACAGTGTTGGCCGCGGTCGGAGGACGCGGATGAGACCGTAGCTTTGGTCTCCAGGACCGGAGTCTCTGCTGTACTCTGCTCCTCTGCCTGCCTGCCTTCACTCACACATCGCGCTCGTTCTCGCTCTTTCGCTCCACTCTCACGTGCATGCGCGCACACTACACACTGCAGACGAGTTAGTTTAGCTCTGAGAATATCTAGTGAATCTACAGTGGACGTTTGTGCAGAAATAACTGCTGCAGCTCCTCCAGACCAACAGAGGTTTCCCGTGTCTTGTGAAGTGACGGGGCTCCGCAGAGAGAAACGTTATCGTCTCCGACCAAAACTCCGGCGTCTCCCCTGTTCCCTCCGGCCGCGGTCGGGAGGCTGAGGCAGGAAAAGCCAACACTAGGATCAGCATTGATTCATGGAGAGACCTTTGTCTGGTCAGCTAACATTACTGCCAAGCAGCTGAAATATAGAGTGATATTGTGCTTTTAGCTGACGTGTGTCGCCTCACTGTTTTGAGCGATGCTTGTTCACATTCAGGTAGCACGTGCACACGGGCGAGCGCGAGCAACAGGATGCTGACTTTCGTTGACTTAACGGCCACAGGTGTCGCTGTTACAACCAATTTCTGATTCTTACAAACAGTCCCTTTAACACTTAATGGATAATCACTGGTGGAAAAAGTATTCAGATCATCAAGTAAGTAAGTAAAAGTAGTACTGTAAGTAATACCACACTGTGAAAATACTCCACTATTAATAAAAGTCCTGCATTCAAAACCTTACAAAAGTAAAAGTATGTAAGTAGATTTTCAGTATATTTTGCTGATAATACTTAGTATTATCAGCAAAATATACTTAAAGAATGAAAAGTAAAAGTACTCATTGTGCAGTAAAATGTTCCCTGTCAGTGTTTGACTATTATATCTGATGTTTCTGGAATAATATTACTGCTGCATTAATGTGTATGTTGCATTTTACTGCCTTAGATGTTTTAACTCCTTTATATACTGTTGGTTAGTTCAGTCTACAGCAATGCAACATACTCTATATGATCATATGTTTGTAGCGTTATTGTCCTGTGAGAACAACGTATCTCTAAAAAGTCAACTCTCATGGTGTCAGAATAACAGCCCTGTTTTCAGCTTTGTGACGATGCTTTTCCCAGCTGATCCAAGAGGCTTTTTAAAGAGTTAATTTACCTTTGAGAAGTAGGAGACTTTTCTCAACCCATAAAGGAACACCTCATCCTTCAGTTTATCACAAACATTCAACATCAACACATCTGGAGATACATGACAGGAAGGGGATGAAAACTGTAATCTGTAAAGTAACTAAAACTGCTGGTTTGTAATGGAAATAGATCTGAAAACATAATACAAGAACAACCCGTTCTCACTCCCAACTCATCAAATACCGCAGACTGGGCATCGGAAACCGACGCACGGAGGAACCCTTTAGCGACACTATGTGACAAACCGGGCTGTCCAATGTAAACACACCCGCAGTGTTATTCGACGGTCGGAGCAAGTGACGTAGTATTAATGGTTGGGTGGAAGGTGTGGTGGATGGGTCAAACAAACACAAGACTTTCAACCACAAGACCAGTGTTCATGTTCCATATGAAACTAAAAGTAACGTTGACTTATTTTGTCACGTCAGTCGTTAGTCGCTTGAGTCACTAGTCAGTGAAGTTAACGTCAACCACGACCGTTTCATAACCCTAACTAAGTGGTTGTGTTGCCTAAACATATCTTTGTGTGAAAACCGAAGTTTATTTTGAAAGGACACTATGTACCAAGCGTATATTGACACGCCGTCCCAACAGTAGAATCCTGCTTTTACATTCATGCATGAGTAATAATAATCTAATGATAGAATATATAATAGTAGAACAGTCATAGGTGACATTTTTATAGCCTACTTTTAAAGGGACTGTTGGTAAGAATCAGAATGTCTTGTTAACAGCGACACCTGTGGCTGTTAAGTCAACGAAAGTCAGCATCGGGCTCGCGCTTACTCACTCTAAATAGACATGAAGGAGCATCTCTCAACACAGTGAGGCGACACACGTCAGCTAAAAGCACAATATCACTCTATATTTCAGCTGCTTGGCAGTAATGTTAGCTGACCAGACGAAGGTCTCTCCATGAATCACTGCTGATCCTAGTGTTGGCTTTTCCTGCTTCAGCCTCCCGACCGAACAGGGGAGACAACGGCACCCGGTCGGAGACGATAACGTTTCTCGCTGCGGAGCCCCGTCACTTCACAAGACACGGGAAACCTCTGTTGGTCTGGAGGAGTTGCAGCAGTTATTTCTGCACAAACGTCCACTGTACATTCACTAGATATTCTCAGAGCTACTAACTCTTCTGCAGTGGGGAGTGTACATGCGAGCGCGCATGGGACATCGACCCGGTTGATTTATACGTGTAAGAAGTTACAAACAGTCCCTTTAATACTTTAACTACATTTTCTTGATTATACTTTTTACTAAAGTAACATTTTCAATGCAAGACTTTTACTTGTTACAGAGTTTTTTTACAGTGTGGTATTAGTACTTTTACTGAAGTGAATGATCTGAATACTAGCTGCTGGCAAACACACACAAACCAAAACACTTCCAAAATCTGATAATAACTGTGAGACCACTGTGCATGTAAACATGCTTATAAATGACTTGTGTTACGTGCCTGCAGGGCCAGACAGGCCTGCAGAGTTTTCTCCTGTGTTGTTCTGCCCCTCCTCCTTGTCTTGCAGGTGCTTCCAGGATAAAGAGTTAATGGAGGTGATTGGAGTCCACCTGTGCAGAGTTTGCCAGCTGCAATTAGCTCACACTAATTCCATCCAGCCAATCGCTGTCGTGGGCTGCCCATAAAAGAGGCACACTCTGGGCTCTCTCGCTCTCTCTCTAACTCATTTGTAATGAGGTATTTGTATGTTGAAGTCTCTTGTTTCCAGTGGGAAAGGACAGATAAGGTTTGTGGTAAGGAGGTAGAGGGCATAGGTAAGTCTGGGGTACCCTGTACACTTGTACGTAGGTTGTTTCATGTCTAGAAACACTAGGTTTAGTGGTTGTTGCCATCCCATGTATGTTTTGTAAAACTGCTGTTAGTAGATAAGTTAGTCAGTCTTTTTGTTTGTTGTGTTAAAGAAGACAGATTTAGTTAGGCCTAGTTTTGGTTTCTTAATTTTGATTATTTGGCAAAACTATATTGTCCCTACCTCCCCCACATTTGTGAACCTTCCGTTGTACTGAAATAAACTGTTACAGTTTGAAACTTCACGTTGACTCTGTGTTAATTTGGTTGTTGTTTAGTTATTGTTCCACTTTGTGGACGTAACAGATGACTTCAGTGATCCCCTTCAGGACTTTTCCTCTAGACCAGGGGTCAGCAACCTGCGGCTCCGGAGCCACATGCGTCTCTTTAGCCCCTCTCCAGTGGCTCCCTGTGGATTGTTAAAAATGGAAATTAATTTTTGTTTACATTTTCATTTTTATTGCTCATTGTTGTAGGTCTATGGTATGACGGTACAATGGAGTATTAGGGCCACATTGAGGAAAAAAATAAATCTGAGATTTAGAGAATAAAGTCATAATATTATAAAGTAGTCATTTTACGTGTTATTTTTTCTTTTTCTCGTAAAGTTATGACTTTATTCTTGTAATGTTATGACTTTATTCTCGTAAAGTTATGACTTTATTCTGTAAATCTCCGGGTTTTTTTCTCTCAATGTGGCCCTAATACTCCGTAGTACATTTGCACTTTGGCCCTCAATGCATTAGACTTATATTCTATATACTTAGACTATAAACTGTGTTACCTTCATCACAATGCTCAAATGTTTTGCGGCTCCAGACAGATTTTGTTTTTGATAGTAAAGGTTGCTGACCCCTGCTCTAGGACTTCCTCCACTACTGACACTTGTTATTATCGTTGTGTACTCACATGACCAGCTGGCAGTCGGGCGTCCCACTCGGACACGGACTCTGAGACTGGATGGTGTACTTCTCTGTTCCACACGCCACCGCCATGGTAACCACCCGCCGCTGCACGAACGCACACCAGTTCCTGCACAACACACACAGAGAGAGAGTCAAGATACCGATGCTGTGTTTCAGGGAGACGGATGAGATCATTTGAGGAGAATTTGCTTGTTTGCAATTTATTTTTTTCTTCGTCCTGTGTGGGGTCAGAGGTCAACCATGGTGTTCTCTCCTCACTGACAGACAACAGTTATCTTAAAGGAGGACTTTGACATTTTGGGAAGAGTTGAATGAGAAGATCGATACCGCTCCCACATCTGAACATCTGACTATCAGAGGAAGAGGATGAGCATATTTTCCAAAATGTCAAACTATTCCTTTAACAATACAATCATTTGGGAATTACTTTGTGTGCATCTGTCAACTGCAGCTCCCATAATTCTTAGATGTTACTGTGCTGGCAAAGCCTCATGAGAGCTGGAGTTGCTGAATAAAACAAAAACACGTGGAGAGATTTCTTTAATACTGATGTGGTGAACAAACTAAGTGGATATTATATAAAGTTTAAGACAACAAATCCTACATTTAGAGCCAAACCAACCAACATGTTAGTCCGTCTCTCAGCTGTCTGACTTCCTGTCTGACTTCTTGTCTGTGGCTGTCAGCTCCAAGCCCATTGGTACACAAGATGTACACCTTTAAAAACACACCAATATACAGTTTCATGTTTTCAAAAGTTATCAGTAAATTCCAGCTGGTCACTTTAGTTTTTTTCGAATAGTGCATTTGTTGGGGGACTATTTTCAGCGGCGGATGAATCCACATTTGGTGCTCTAGTGAGTATTTGTATGGAACATGTTGTTTGAGTCAAAAGAAACCAAAGTGTGTGTGTTCATAGAGCTCTATGCACAGAGGAAGATATATCAGGCTTTGTTACATACAATACTTGTTAGTAGATACATTCACTGTTGGTTTGAATCTGAACATGAAATTTAATGACAAAAGGTCATACTTAAATTTAAATATAATGAATTCACACACACACACACACACACCCACACACAATGAGGTTTCAATCAGAGTCACTGAGCAGCTGCGGTGAATGAAGCTAACTATAAACACGTGTGTGTGATGAGGTCACAGGGTTACAGACGTCAGATAAGGTGTGTTTGGTGATTTGACGGGGTCATCACAGACCGTGTGTGTGTGTGTGTGTGTGTGTGTGTGTGTTTCGGTACAGAAACACACACTATGAAGTCACAGTGAAGAGCCCAGAGGGGTTTTTCCTTCACGGGTTGAGAACATTCAACATACTTACATAAGATTCATTTACCATTTAAAAACTCATTAGATTATCTGGAGAACACTTCGTCACTAAACAAGAGGGGTGGCACGGCAGGGGGGGAGGGCCCTTGTTGGAAAGACAAACGTCTACAACGAAACGCAAAACCACCACTTTTTCAGTCTGGGGATCTTACTCCAGTGTAGGACAGGTGGGAGGCCATGTTCTTCATCCAGGCGACTGCTCTCTCATAATCTGCCCACGACTGTAGAATATTTTGATTTACAAATAGCAGCTATTTATTGATATTATTTCATATAAGAATGTTAGAAGTTGTTTGGCATTCATTCATTCATTACTAGGACTATAACATGCTTTCTGTTTGTGTTCCTGTTTGCTCCTCTTTTACCTCATCCCCCTCCGTCTAATCTTCTCTGGAGTCAACCCTACACCGTGTTGATATGTGTTTACTGTAATGTTGTAATGTTGATGTTGAACTGTTTGTCTCATCACTTCCTGTCTGCTTGACTCTGGCCGACCGTGTCACCAACAGCTCTGAGAGTTCAGCTCCACTTTCATGTTTCACAATCATTCCTGTGTTTCTGGAAGAGACTCTTTATACAAACACATTCATTCAGTAAACACAAACACACATATTTTCACTTTGGATTTATAGATCAACATCCCTCTTTTCTGTTCCTGTGAAACGTTCAAGTATTCTTCATCTTTAACCAGAGCATGTACACATACATTTATGTAATCGATGTGATTTGGGGTGACTAGATAACCCTCCCTGTCATATGAAACCATTCAAATGTCCATGAGAGCATGATTGTGATCTCTGGTGTCTACATTCTCCCTGAATTATGGAGGACTGAACCTGCCAAAATCATTCAATAAATGAATGACTCAATAGATAAATAAATAAATATCATTAAATGTAGCAAAAATTATATAAAGATTTAATTGATAAAATGTGACATGAATTGATATATTACATTTTATCAATTAATTAATGGCTGCATTTATTGTGAATATTATTTTTGCTACACTTAATGACAAATGAGTCATTTATTGATTTATTTTTGATTTTGGCAGGTTCCGTCCTCCATTCTGAACATCCTGTGGCTGGACCACAGAGGGCCAGTCCTACAAACGCAAAAAGTCTGTCACTGAGTGATGAAGTTACACGATTGGTCGGCCGAGTGTTGGAGTTTCCTCATTGGCCGTTGCTCTTTCAAAATGAAAAGGTTGGGAACAGTCCTTTATACAAATGAACCCGTCCAGCGCGACACGTCCGCCACACCAAACTTGGACCAAGCTGTCAAACTAGGTGATCTAGTTCAAAAATGAAACCAGATTCAGCGGTGGCATCGCACTATTGTCTGTTCAACATAAATGAAAAGAAACAGATTCTTATTCATTTGGGTTTTTATCTGCTACACAAACTCCCACTGAACTGTGACTCCTGTGTACCGTTACACCCCGACCAGAGAGAATATTACACAGTAGTACTGTATAATTATAGATCCATTGTTTTTACATGTGAACAAAGTCCTCTGACTCAGAAAAGCCCCGTGTCATTTCCTGTGGAGAGCTGTGACATCACCGGAGTGAACGCACACGTGAACGCACCCCCCCCCCCCCCCCCCCCCCCCCCCCCCCACACACACACACACACACACGCACACACACACACACACACACACACACACACACACACACAGACACAAAGAGCTGGACAGGAAATTCCTCCTTATCCTGCTGCTGTAACACACAGTTAATAAACTACACACACACAAAATAAGCATCTGCCAATTATTGATTTATTTAACTACCAAAGACAGCTTTCACATTTTCATTTCATACATTATTATTATAAACAAGACTCCAAACCGAGTATATGGTCGGACCGTGTACGGTCAGTCTGTGGATTTGTGGCTAAATTGTTCCACAAATAGTCAGCGGTCATCTCTATAATATTAAATCCAGCGGTACACGTCCACCTGGTCCGACGAGGACACTAGGGGACGCGCTGCTCCACTCAACTGGCCGTTCAAGCGGTGATGTTCCCTCTGGTGGAATGCATCTGATTGGTCCCTGGTTTCCTGCTCGCCGTTTCAAACAGGAAACAACATGGCGGCCTGCTCGTAAACTTTCTGTTATTCCGTCTAAACAATCCACCAAACTCTACTTCTGAAAACATTTTAAGCGAGAAATAGGCCATGCCACTGCTAAATCTGGTTTTAGAACTAGATCACCTAGTTTGACAGCTTGGTCCAAGTTTGGTGAGCCGGACGCGTCGCGCTGGACAGTCACTCAGTGACAGACTTTTTGGTTTGTAGGGCCGGCCCTCTGAGGTCCCGCCAAAAACATCTAGGTCTAATGTAGTGCTTCTGCTGTTGCCTGGGTCCAGACCGTGGTTCTGTCTGATATCAGGCAACTTCTGCTGCCCAGAGGTGGAAGACGTACTCAGAGCTTTGAATTCAGTGAAAGTAGTAATACTACAGTGTAGAAATACTCTGTTACACCCGGGCTGCACTGCCTACCTGAGCAGCACCTGTGCATTGCGGAACCTCTTGATTTTCATTTCGCCGCCCGTGTTAACAGGTTAGAGCAGTCACACAGCTCATGTGAGCAGCGCGCCTACAGGGCTCAGCAACTGACACCTTTCACTATATTTTCAATATATCTGTCATATATTTATAGTTTAGCGTGCACTTTCTTCTGTCTAAACTAAATATAAATGAACCGAAATAAAACATTCACCGATGGGCATTATCAACAGCAACGGTGTCCGTGTGGACACCACACAAGTGCAAGATGCAACAGTACAGCGAGGTAACTGCCACACAGGTAAAGATAGGCAGTGTGGCCCAGGCGATACAAGTAAACGTCCTGCATTCAAAATATTAGTACAAATAGGACAAAAGTGTTAGCATCCAGATACTGATGATATCACAAGTTTCTGAGGGCGCCGTCAGTCGAGTCGACGTTATCAGCTGTAACTGCCTGGCTATTTAAACAGAGCACAGAGAAGCTTTGATTACAAAACACACAGAGGGAGAGGGACTTCATTCTCTGCTCAGGTAGACACTACTCCTCTATATCTTTACTAGTGATCTCAATCGATATTTAATCACGATTAATTGCATGATTTTCCATATTAATCGTGATTAATCGCAAATTAATCACACGTTTTTTATCCGTTCAAAATGTACCTTAAAGGGAGATTTGTCAAGTATTTAATCCTCTTATCAACATGGGAGTGGGCAAATATGCTGCTTTATGCAAATGTATGTATATATTTATTATTGGAAATCAATTAACAACACAAAACAATGACAGATATTGTCCAGAAACCCTCACAGGTACTGCATTTAGCATAAAACAAAATGCTCACATCCTAACATGGCAAACTGCAGTCCAACAGGCAACAACAGCTGTCAGTGTGTCAGTGTGCTGACTTGACTATGACTTGCCCCCAAACTGCATGTGATTATCATAAAGTGGGCATGTCTGTAAAGGGGAGACTCGTGGGTACCCATAGAACCCATTGACATTCATATATCTGGAGGTCAGAGGTCAAGGGACCTCTTTGAAAATGGTGGTGACAGTTTTTCCTCGCCAAAATTTAGCGCAAGTTTGGAGCGTTATTTAACCTCCTTCACAACAAGCTAGAATGACATGGTTGGTACCAATCCGTATGGTTTCCTTAGGTTTTCTAGTTTCATATGATGCCAGTATCTTCACTCTAACTTAAAAACTGAGTCCGCTTCAACCTAAAAATAGCAAGTTGCATTAATGCGTTAAATAAATAAGTGGCATTAAAACAAATTTGCGTTAACGCGTTAACTTTGATAGCCCTAATCTTTACATAGCAAATAGTTGTTTGATGCTATATTAATGTTCTATATATCATAAAGAGCACATTTAATGTCCACACCAAAATGCTCAAATGTTTTACTGTATCTTTATTGAAGTGTTTCAACCTTCTGTATCATCTGCTGGTTTGGAAACGTCAGAAAAACTATAACAACGGCTAGCAAACTGCTATGGAACACGCTACCAAGTATGGAATGCATCTACTGAGACAGAATGATGAAGAGGCACCCCCTTGCCTCCTCATTTAAATTGTTGCCATCTGGGCGACAGTATTGACCCCCCCCCCCCCCCCCTTTATTCACTGCCTTCTGTTTTTGATGAAATGCCTTGTGACCGTGCGGTACACTAATTTCCCCATGGGGACAAATAGAGTATCTATCTTTGCAAACATCATCAGGTTGATTGGAAATGTAGAGATTCGAAGGCGCTGGAACAACATCGGAGCATAAACCTTTAATCTTTATCTTCAGTTTTAATCTGTCCTGTCAGACTGAACTAACATGAACTAAAGCCTTTCTCTCTCTGCTCAGATTTTCTTCCTCACGTGATTCAGCTTAATCTCTGATATTTATATCTTTTACATCTGTCCTCCTTTAGCCTAGGGAAAAAGTAGTAAAAATCCTGCAGCTCCATTTTTTTAACAGCAGAATTATGCTGGTGCATAATTTTAAAGAAGGGGGGCACATTTGTAAAGTGAATAAAACTGTGTTAAGACTCAAAGACTCAAAGTGCTGGTGTGTGGGAAAAGCTTTCAGTTGGCCCAGATGTCTTCAGGTTCCCTACCACACTTTCAATGTTCAATGTAATAAAGATTTCATACATTTTTGCTATAAGCCCCATATATGTGGGTCAATAGAGGCCTACTACACCCACTAGTAGGTTTTATTATTTATTCACATGGTAGATCATCGAAAAGAGGGTTTAAAAGAACACAACAGCGACCTCTAGCGATCGTAGTAATTATGACAGGAGCATAAGTGGAACAAAGGGTTTTCCCGAGACCGGCGTTCGCATCCGGTGTGAAACCAACAATGTGTGGTTGTCTTTGTGTTCGTAGTATTTTTAGCTAAAACACAATATTTTTCCCTAAACTTAACTAACTTCACTTAACTAACTTCACACAAGAAGTTGCAGTTTTATTGCCTAACCTTAACTGTTCTTTTTGCCTAAACCTAAAGAAGTTGTAGTTTTATTGCCTAACCTTAACTGTTCTTTTTGCCTAAACTTAAAGAAGTTATAGTTTTGTTGCCGAAATCTAAAGAAGCCTTTTTGTTTGTATTCAAAAGGTGACGTTTCATTCAGTTTTACATGTTAGAACGTGTTGCTTTTAAGTTTCACTTTCGCTTTCACAACGTAGTAGGTGTAGTAGGCCCCTATTGATCCACATCTATAGTGCTTATAGCAACTGATAACAACTATTTAATGGCCTGATAACAGTCCAATCTATTTAATGGCCTAATAACAGTCGAATTGGGGGTGCAGCAACAAGTTGAGACAAGTTCTAATAATTTCTCTGTAAGACTGGCAAAACGAGAGTGTTGGCTGACCTTCACACACACACACACACACACACACAGTAATAGCACAGGTGGTAAATGAGGCAATTATTTCCTGCTGGAACTACTTAAAGCTTCAGTAGTCAGTATATTTTTGGCATCATTGGGCAAAAATTCAATAATAACCTTTCAGCATATTGTAATTCAAGTGTTCTGAGAGAAAACTAGACTCCTCCTCATGGCTCTGTTTTCAGGCTTTAGAACATCTAGCCTGTGACGGGAGACTTTGACCAATTACAGGTCATTTCAAATAGAGAGCGTTCCTACTGGCTGTGCTTCGGTCATGTGACCGGAACTTGGCGTTCCTTCACCAATAGGCATTAACGTAACAGAATATTGATTCATATTTGATCAGCGCTGCCTAGTTTGATCGTTTGGTCGGCGTTCGTGAGTGATTGACAGCCGGCTCTCATAGACAGCAGCTGGACAGCAGACCTCAGATCAGCTCTGACTGCTTGTTTTCCTCCGGTATGTGAAATCTTTCAGATGCCGTTAGGAGCACCGGAGGATCTGGAGGACACCGGAGGACACCGGAGGACACCGGAGGAACATGATTTTTTTCAGGTTACATGTTTTACCGTTTTATAAAAATAACTTTTTTTAATCATATTTCCTCCAATCTCGCCTACTTCAGCTTTAATACATGGATTAATCATCAGTTATGCATTATCACAGACAATATATCCCACAATGGTAATAAATGAATGCCAAATAAACAACTTTAAATATTCAAAGATGAAATCATATCAATAAATAGCTGCTATTTGTAAGATTATGAGACAAGACATGTCTACTTCTGTATATGGGAGCAAGCAGTGTTCGAATTACACCGTGGCTTTCGGGGGAGCCCTATTTTTCGGGGTTGGGGTGTGGGAGGGTGGAAGGAAGGGTACTGTTCACATGCACGCACATACATGAATGTGCACAAATATACTATCAATACATTTTTTGTCTGGGACTGCAAAGAAACAGAAACATTATTGTTAGGCTACCTAATGGTGCGTGATGGCCACAGCAGGAATAGACAGTGTGTTTGTTATGCATGAATAAACACGTACATTCACAAGTGCTTTACTATTATCATATTTATTTCAGGGACCTAAATACAGGAAAATATACATTTATATAGAAACAAACCAGGGGCACCAGAAGTTAAGATAAGAAATTTCTAAAAATGAGGATTTCTGGCGAGCTCATGTCTCTTTCAGGGGAGCCGAGCACCACGTAGCACCCCACGAATCCCAAACCCTGAGATCAAGACCCCCAGACTGAAAGTAGCAGTTGTGTTACATCACTATTTTGCAATTAACATAGGGCCCGCAACTACAAAACATCACAAAATAACTTCTGGATTGTATTGAACCATGGATGTATAAAGAGAACTGGATACAGCGTTGGAGGCGGGCTCCCGTTCATTCTTATGAAAGTTGCTCAGTGGCGCATGAAATAAAAATGGCCTAAAGTACCCTGATCCCCCATAGAGCAGTTGCAGTAGCGTTTCCTTTAACTCCGCCTCCCAGCCCTCGCTCCGGCCTCGGTCTGGGTCTCATTCACATGAGGAAGAAAATAATAACTCTGGATTTGGCTAGCTTTTTTCTTCCCTACATTAAAGGGCCTGTTTGTAACTTCTTACACGTATAAATCATTGCTGGTCGGTGTCCCATGTGCGCTCACGTGTGGCTACGCTGTTCAGACTCAGACTCCAACACAAACTCCAGTGAAGAACCAAATCCTCTTGGTTGTATCTAGTGAAGCCCGTCTGTTAAACAGTGTTGGCCGCGGTCGGAGGACGCGGGTGAGACCGTAGCTTTGGTCTCCAGGACCGGAGTCTCTGCTGTACTCTGCTCCTCTGCCTGCCTGCCTTCACTCACACATCGCGCTCGTTCTCGCTCTTTCGCTCCACTCTCACGTGCATGCGCGCACACTACACACTGCAGACGAGTTAGTTTAGCTCTGAGAATATCTAGTGAATCTACAGTGGACGTTTGTGCAGAAATAACTGCTGCAGCTCCTCCAGACCAACAGAGGTTTCCCGTGTCTTGTGAAGTGACGGGGCTCCGCAGAGAGAAACGTTATCGTCTCCGACCAAAACTCCGGTGTCTCCCCTGTTCCCTCCGGCCACGGTCGGGAGGCTGAGGCAGGAAATGTCACATTGACATTTGTAACAATTCTACTAAAAATCTTTCTCACCAGAGACTTTCTTAACAGTATGCTATGTTGCTCACCACATTCTCCAGAAAAAAAAAGACCTCCTCTGACTGTTGGTCGTGATCAGATTCACCATCTCAGCAGCAGGATTTATCCACCTGCATGATCAGTCTGATAACAACATGCCTTTTTTCCCACTTTTCTTGGGACGCCGAGTGTCGTCCTTTCATCTGCCAGCTGTGTGTCTCCTGATAACAGCTGAATGAGCATGATGATGCCTTCATGGTCACGTTATCTGCAGCTTCAGCTCTCTTTGAACTGAATCTGTCTGCTCACTGAGCGTCATCTTCCTCTTCTGTTCAAGTTGGGTGAACTTTTATTTTAAAAGGATTTCGGTGAGGCTTTGATTACAAGATCAGCAGCAATTCAAGCAGCCAAGGAGGTCAAAGGTCACAACAAAGAGACAAAAGAACGATGCGTCTGCGTTCCAAATCGCATACTTGTTCTTTTTACTTTTAGTGCATGTAGCAGCTGCCCTTGCAAAGTACATACTGATGCATGCAGTATGCATACAACTGGGACATACTACTTCATCATAACATTCCTCCTTTTACCTTGACCTTATATATCTGCTGTGCAGAGGATTGTGGGTCAGAATAGCCAGAAAAGCATGCTGACTTGCATACTGCACAATGCGTCCGGATGTAGTAGGACTTCCTGGTATTTCTGGCCTACTGCATTTGACATACTATATATTAGGACATACTAAATCCTTTTCTGGCATATGGCTATTGGAACGCACCGCAAATCTACCTCTCAACCTGGAAGGCCACCATGATGGACTGCTGTCAAAGAAATAAGAGTGCAAAGACAGGAAATCTTCAAAATAAGAGCATATATTTATTTTTATCTCTCTGCAGCAAGTTTCAAGTTGATTTCAGAGCAATGAAGTAAAAACAAACGACTGAAAGGAAAGAAGGAAATTAATCTCAAAACTACACTAAGGATGTGGAAAATGATCAGCATGTAAAGTTCATAGGATTTCTAATCAAAGCTATGTTATGTTTCTGCATTTGAAGAGAGACAATGCACCAAGAACTTTAATCTTATATAAAACAAGGAGAGCTTTAATGTATCAGGTTTTCTAGCAAATATTTTCTGCCCATAGTCTCTGGGCAGGTAGGTAAAATAAAAAAGACGTTAAAAGAAAATTAGACATTAAAAGAGTACAAAATAAAAAAAAATAAAAAATCAATGCTTAAAGTTCCTCCGAAGCCTCAGATATTTTCACAACAAACTTTTCCACCTCCACTTCATCAGCACTTAACTACCTGTTGACATCTGGCCTCTAAAGCATGTATACCCCACCCCCGCCACTCGACCCTCAGCCTCCAATGATAACGCTGGGACTACAAAAAAAAAACAGAGCAAAACTGGAAAGCTGCTCTCCATTACAGCACAAAGAGCTCCATTTGTGAACGATGCCATTAAAGCAGAAGTTTAAAGTTGTGGGGGTCTTTGAGCTAATGGAGGTTTGTTTTGTTAGGAGCCCTCAGGGATCATTTTATCAGGGAATCTGTGGAGTCCTGCAGTTTAATGTATGGATGTGGGTCAGAATGATGACGGAGGCCTGTATGAGCGTGCTCGAGACATTTAATCCTCTTATTTAGTCTCAGAAACGCATTTTTAAAAACTGTTCCCAAAACAAGCGTCCAAATCTAAAGAAAATGCAGCAGATCAGCTCACATATCAGTTAAAGGTCCAGTGTGTAGGATCTGATGGTATCTAGCGGTGAGATGAGGAGATTGCAACCAACTGAAGCCTCCCCGTATGTCAAGCGTGAGATGTGGTGGCTTACGCGAAAACACGAATGGCCCTCTCTAAAGCCAATTGGAGCAGAGCCAGTGCGTAGAGTGTGTGTGTACATGGGAAGTGAGTGGTGAAGCAAGAGAGAGTGGTGGCGACTGGAGAGAGTAACATTATTGACTCCGGCCCAAGCAGGAAAAGTTAAAAGGGTCTGGTTTGTCCGTTCTGGGCTACTGTAGAAATATGGCGGAGCAACACGGCATACTCCGTGAAGAGAGGACCCGCTCTCTATGTAGATATAAACGGCTCATTCTAAGGCAACGTAAACACAACGATTCTTATTTTCAGGTGATTATACACTAAAGAAAACATATTTATTAATATTATATTCCATTTCTGCCAATAGATCCCCCTAATTGTTACACACTGGTCCTTTAATGTAAAATTTGAGTATAGTCTCACTTATTGTTCATATTTACGTACCCTACTACCCCTTCACCCTCCAATATCGTGCCCCTAACTCGCCCGCAGTATTAACAAAATATAGAAATATCCGACATAAGAGACAAAACAAGAACAACTGATACAAAAAAGTAGGTATGCAGGGAAGAAGAAGAAGATGAATAAATAGCACCTCCAGGTCCCATTAAAACTGGAAATACTGGACTGGATTAGATTGGGCATTGTGTGATGCCATCGGTAGTAGCATTCAGCTGAGGATCATCTTAATCCAAATATTCTTTTTTTTTGTTTCGTGAATGACTTGAGATCACACAGACAGAAAGTGATCTGGAATGGTTAAGGTAAGGCATTGATCTGGGATGGTTGAGGTTAGGCATTGATCTCGAATAGTTAAGGTTAGGCATTGATCTTGAATAGTTAAGGTTAGGCATTGACCTTGAATAGTTAAGGATAGGCATTGACCTCGAATTGTTAAGGTTAGGCATTGATCTGGAATGGTTGTGGTTATGCATTGACCTTGAATGGTTAAGGTTAGGCATTGATCGCGAATAGTTAAGGTTAGGCATTGACCTTGAATAGTTAAGGTTAGGCATTGACCTTGAATAGTTAAGGATAGGCATTGATCTGGAACGGTTAAGGTTAGGCATTGATCTTGAGTAGTTAAAGTTAGGCATTGATCTTGATAAGTTAAAGTTAGGCATTGACCTGGAATAGTTAAGGTTAGGCATTGACCTTGAATAGTTAAGGATAGGCATTGATCTGGAACGGTTAAGGTTAGGCATTGATCTTGAATAGTTAAGGTTAGGCATTGATCTTGATTAGTTAAAGTTAGGCATTGACCTGGAATAGTTAAGGTTAGGCATTGATCTTGATTAGTTCAAGTTAGGCATTGACCTGGAATAGTTAAGGATAGGCATTGATCTGGAACGGTTAAGGTTAGGCATTGATCTTGATTAGTTAAAGTTAGGCATTGACCTGGAATAGTTAAAGGTCACATATTATACTCCATTTAAACTAGTTATTATAGGTCTCAGACACCTCCAAACCATGTCTCTGAAGTTTTTTTTTCAAAAAAACAATCAGATCATGCATTCCAGCATGTCTCTATAACCTCTGTTTCAGCCCATTTCCAAAAGTGCTGATTTCTGTGTCTGTAGCTCTGTAGGTCTCATATTATGCTCATTTCCAGGTTCATAGATGTATTTTAATGTTGCACTAGAACATGTTTACATGCTGCAATGTTCAAAAAACCCTTTATTCTTCTCATACTGCAGCCTGAGTCTGCCTGCCTCAGAGCCTAATTCAGCCTCTGTCTGAAAACCCCTGATTCACAGCCTGTCTCCTCCCACTCTGCTCTGATTGGTCAGCATTTTCTGTCACTCAAACGTCCTCAACAACAGCGTCACCCTCCCCCTCCCTCCCGGAGAAGCTCTCGAGAGACGAGTGGAGAGAGAGGAGCTAGAATAAAGTTTATAAACCAGAAACTTCACCCAGCGCACGTTACCGGAGGAATCTGATCAGAAATCGGCGACACATGATCAACATCTGCGGTCCAGATTCCAGGTTTTCCTGACGGTTTCTCTCAGGTAAATAATACTATTTATATCTCTGTTAGTTAGCTCAGTGTTTACCTTATGCATCAACTCTGTAAACCGTAAACATACACTCTGTTTTACGTTTGTCTTTACAGATCCATCTGTGAGAAATGACCGACAGAATCATCCCAGAGGAGAGCAGACAGCTGAGAGCAGACAGCTGAGAGCAGATGGCTGAGAGCAGATGGCTCTGTTTACATGGAGATACAGAGCTAACCCGTTAGCATGTAGCTACATGCTAACGGGTTAGCTACATGCTACCGCTATGACACGGTGTGTAAACACAGCGACCATCAGGGTGGAAAATAGAAGATGTGAAACAGTAGTCAGTTCATTATTTCTGCTAAAAGATAAATGTATGGAAGATCAGAGTAATGGTATATTATATACAGTAGTAGCTGTCTCTGTGTTACCATGACTACAGACCACCGGAGCTTAGCTTACCATAGTTTACCAGAGCTGAAGACTTTCTCCTGTACCATGTTAACATAACTGCAGGTGAGATGATTACAAATGCTGTGAATAATTAATATTGTCATCTGTCAACTCAAATAAAGTTTGACTGTGAAACAGAAATGTGTTGTGTTGCTTACAGTCACTATTTACTACCTGTACTCTGCTACATGCATGACATCAAATATATATAATATATAAATATCATCTGTTTAAACAGTGTAATTACATAAAGCCTTTGTGAAAGAACATGTTATATTTAGATGATGGGAGTACATGAGGCCTGTTCTGCTGGTTCTTGCAGACTAACAGTAGGAGCTACTTTGCTCAAGTTCGGTTGAGGAGGAGAGACAGTGACGCGCTGTGGGGCGGGGTCAGCTACTGAAGGTTCTGCTCTGGTTCGACCAGGAAACCCTTATATGGCTAATTCTCAAATGACGTCAGAAGAAAAGAAAAGCTGCGCAGCGTTGTTTTCGACACCCATTTCCGGACAAACGGAGCAGGAGAAAAAGAGAGGATGGTCTTTTATGATACTATGGTGACTTGTAGACACACTGGGGACAGATATTGATGTTTAAAAGACATGGAAAAGTGCATTTTGCATAATAGGTGACCTTTAAGGTTAGACATTGATCTTGATTAGTTAAAGTTAGGCATTGACCTGGAATAGTTAAGGTTAGGCATTGACTTTGAATGGTTAATGTAGGTTAGAATAGGTCGCCGGACAGTGAGTCTCGCGAGAGTCTTTATTACTGGAGCATCTGCAGCATATGACAGAGATAGCCTACGCTCATCATCATCGGAAAAGGAAGTGTGGGATTTGAATAAAGTGCAGCTGTCCTTGAGACAATCACAGTCCAAGGCATCTTTAGACCACCCAGCTAGACCAGACAGACCGAATGCCACCGAATGTGGAGTCGACCGCCCCGGGAGGAAGGGAGGAGAGCCCGGATGAGAGCTGAGCTAACCCAGCAAAGACCTAATGCTACTCCCCTACCCAGCCTGCTCCTGGCTCAGGTCCGGTTACAGGAAAATAAGATGGATGAAATAAGACTTCAGGCTAACCTAGCAACGGGAGCTCGGAGACTGATGCGCCCACATCTTTACACAGACCTTAAGAGGTGCCATCGTGGCATCCCAGGTCAGGTTGCACTTGAAGGCCAGACAGCAGGACAGAGCACAGGATGAGAAGAAGAAGATGAAGAAGAGGAAGAAACCTTTATTTTTCATAGTACATACAGGTACACACATGATATTTGACCTCTGCATTTAAAACATTCTAAGTATGTTAGGAGCAGTGGGCTGCTGCAAGCGCCCGGGGAACAACTTTGGGTTTAGAGTCTCGCTCAAGGACACTTCGACATGCAGTCTGTAGGAGGAGCCGGGGATCGACCTGCCAACCTTGTGGTTAATGGACGATCCGCTCTACCCACTTAGCTACAGCCGCCCGAAGAGGTGGAATATGTGTTCACATCAATGATGGTTGGTGCTCAATCATAGTCAAAGTCAATGGTCAAGTGTCTTTGTTGCTGCTGTTTGCATTCCAACCATCAAATGACCTTCTAATGGCATCGGACAAAGGACTTGTCTCTGTACTTGTCTTGCTAGATCTCAGTGCTGCTTTCGACACCATTGACCATGACATCCTATTACAAAGACTGGAACATTTAATTGGCATTAAAGGAACTGCACTAAGTTGGTTTAAGTCCTATTTATCAGATCGATCTCAGTTTGTACATGTCAACGATGAGTCCTCCATGCACGCCAAAGTTTGTCACGGAGTTCCACAGGGTTCTGTACTTGGACCAATTCTATTTACCTTATATATGCTTCCCTTAGGCAATGTTATTAGAAAACACTCCATAAACTTTCATTGTTATGCAGATGATACCCAATTATATCTATCAATCAAGCCAGACGAAACAAACCAGTTAACTAAACTTCAAGCATGCCTTAAGGACATAAAAACCTGGATGACCTGCAATTTCCTGATGTTAAACTCAGACAAAACTGAAGTTATTGTACTAGGCCCTGAGCACCTCCGAAACAAATTATCTAATGATATAGTTACTTTAGATGGCATTGCCCTGGCCTCCAGCACCACCGTAAGGAACCTGGGAGTTGTCTTCGACCAGGATATGTCCTTTAACTCTCACATAAAACAAACCTCACGGACTGCCTTCTTTCATCTACGTAACATTGCGAAGATCAGGCACATCCTGTGTCAAAATGATGCAGAAAAATTAGTCCATGCATTTGTTACCTCTAGACTCGATTACTGCAATTCCTTATTATCAGGCTGCTCCAATAAGTCTCTTAAGACTCTCCAGTTGATCCAGAATTCTGCAGCACGTGTACTGACTAGAACTAGAAAAAGAGATCATATTACGCCTGTATTAGCTTCTCTGCACTGGCTGCCTGTAAAATCCAGAATAGATTTTAAAATCGTCCTCCTCACCTACAAAGCGCTAAACGGTCAGGCCCCATCATATCTTAAAGAGCTCATAGTACCCTACTACCCCACTAGAGCACTGCGCTCACAGAATGCAGGGTTACTTGAGGTTCCTAGAGTCTCCAAAAGTAGAATGGGAGCAAGAGCCTTCAGCTATCAAGCTCCTCTTCTCTGGAACCAGCTCCCAGTTTCAGTCCGGGAGGCAGACACCGTCTCTACATTTAAGAGTAGGCTAAAGACTTTCCTCGTTGATAACGCTTATACTTAAGCTGCTATAGGCATAGACTGCCGGGAGACTTCCTATGACACACTGTCATAAGGAACTTCCTATGACACACTGAGCTCCCCTCTCCTTATGTATATACTCATGTCCCATGTCCATGTTGTTACTAACTTCATTCCTTCCCGGGAGTCCTTGTGCCTCCTTGTCTCGCAGCTAACCGTGGAGCGGGGTCACACCTGGAGCGAGGTTATACCTGGAGCATGGGTACACTTGGAGCAGGGTTTCACCTGGATCTTGGTGGTCTCCGGTATTGTGGCTGCATCTGCTGCCGCGTCGGTGCCTGCTTGACACCAACTGCTACCATCCCTAATTAACTACGTCTGTACGAGGGACTACCAATGCTAACGAGGGATTTCCAACACCTAGTGACAATGTGGCAGCCTGGAGAATAACACTTCTCAATCACTGCCAAAGACATCAAGAGCTCCCAGCAAGCATGCTGATGCTGCAGGAACCAACGCACGGGCATCGATCGCAGGGACGTCCCACACCAATACACATGGACGTACTGAGGAGAGATGCTGGACAGTGCTGGCTTTCCGATAGTTGTATTATCACTCTTTCCATCCACCACTATTGGTTTTGTGTTATCAGTCCTACTTGTATTAGCTATTACAGCTGCTAGACTGCTATTGTGGCTGCTCTCTCTCTCTCTCTCTCTCTCTCTCTCTCTCTCTCTCTCTCTCTCTCTCTCTCTCTCTCTCTCTATCTATCTATCTATCTATCTATCTCTTTCTATCTATCTATCCCCCCAGCCGGTCTTGGCAGATGGCCGCCCGCCCTGCGCCCGGTTCTGCTCCAGGTTTCTGCCCAGTAATCGGGGAGTTTTTCCTGGCCACAGTGCGCTTGGTGGATCCTGTTGGGTCTCTAAACTATGGTGTACGGTCATAGACCTGCTCTATATATAAAGCGTCTTGAGATAACTTCTGTTGTGATTTGACGCTATACAAAAATAAATTGATTTGATTTGATTTGATTTGATTCCTCCTGAAGCAGATTAAAAACAAATGCACTAGGGATGTACTACAGTTTTTGTTTTGTTTTGTCATGTTTTTTTGCATAAATTGACTAGGCTACAATGCATTTTGTTGTGCAACCCTGAGTTGTAGAACGACTCTATAAACAGATTCTGCATTCATTTGCATTCACATGTAGAATCTGTGGGCAACAGGATACGATTTTGGTATCCGAAGTGTTCTTGTTTCAGTTTGTAGTCCGAATAGTATTGACCAATCACGTTTGAGCAGGCTGTGGTTGAATGCTGGTAAACAGTCTGTGTTGGCCGAAATGTAATTTCAAAACCCACTGGCTATCGTCTGACAATGAATTAGCTTTTTATTGGTTAAAAATTAGCTTGTAAACTGGCTACTTATGAAATTACCTGGTCGTAAGCATCATCTCTCAACTCCAGTCTCGCATCTCAAGTTGTTAATCGGACTGTAAACAATGAGCAGCGCACGGATAAAGAAGTCTTGGCCCAGATATCCACTGGCTACCCAAACCACAGATATATAACCATTGCCTCCAGATGCAATCCATTGTCGATGTAGCCAATGGGTTCCAAGATTGCAGAATGACAATAAATGATCCTTGAATCTAGGGATGTCCATAATTAACCGTTTAACCGTTAACCGACATTAAGCATTTTAACCGATTAACGCTATCGGTTAAAACGGTTAAAAGAAATGTTAATAATTAACTCAAAAGCTGAGCGGCTCAGAGGAGCAGCTCGTCTCTTTAAGGAGAAAAGCTGGTCCACCTTAACAGCCCACCTTAAGAGGCGGAGCCGGAGTTTCAGGATACAGGCTCGCTTGAGTGGAGTGGAGGAGTTGTAGTTTCATAGCATTTATTCACCGACAAATAAACTGTCCACACACTGCTACACCTACGTTCACAGCTAGAACAACACCAACAACCTCACACTCACCACCAACACACACACACGGTCTGTTGGAAACTCACTAAAGTTACTCAGACTACGTGTGCGACGGCGAGCACGAAGCCTAGAGCTGCTAACGTAGCACAAATACACACACTGTCTGTTGGCCACTCACTAAAGCTACACCGGGCAGAAACACAGCTGACAACCTGCTAAACCAAACTAAATCTGTGGTGGAGACTTACTGGGAAAGTGGCTGCATGTCCGCGACACTACACGCAGCATCGTAGCTGCTAAGTTAACGCTCCCGGACGCTGAACTGGAGACTCCCGTCAACCAATATCTGTTGTGCTCCTGCAGCTGGTACACCGCTGCATGAGAGGCACAACTCTTGTCGGTTAACGGTTAATAATCGGTTAACGAGAGTCGGTTATTGGTTAAGAACATTTTTCAAAATGAGCCCTACTTGAATCCTTTGAGTCCTTGTACAGGTTTGAACCCGCCTTAGCTACTGTTGCTAGGTCAGACGAGCTTCACAAAAAGAAACATGGAGATGGCGGATCTGTTTAGCCTGCTGTTGCAGTGTGTATCAGATTTCTGGGCTTCAAGGAGCCTACAGCAAGGACTACAATATGCAATGTGAAGATATATTCATGATGATAAACTTTACTCAGGTAACTCTTCCTGTTGGGATGTTAGATGTCGTGTATATGCAAATAAATAACACAAATAGTTACTTTGGGGCGGCACGTAGAGATAATATACTCAAAGGAACGTTAGCCTTGATCTTCTCCGGCAAACGATAATTCGAGTCATCTTAAAAATATGTCAGCAATCAACCTATCAGGCTTTTTTCCAAATCTCTCTAACGTTACCACAGAAATAAGGAGGAAGCAAAGCTGAATGACGCTGGTGATCTGACATTAGGCTAACTCTTCTTGATGTAGCTATTCATTAGCTATCTTCAGATGTGACCTTATACAGTGTAATGGGACTTACATAGTAGGCCTAATGTTACCTTTGAACAGACGGAGCATATCCATCTAAGTATAACAGGAAAGGGCAAAGTTGACCGAGGTTCTGCTTGCTCCACTGTTATTGGAGCACAGAGCGAAAAAGGGCGGGAATAAGGAAGGGTCAATAAGTGTGACTCCTGTGTGTGTGTGTGTGTGTGTGCGTGTGTGTGTGTGTGTGTCAACAACAGCCTGGGTGGTACCAACCTATTATAAGCATGCTGGCAGTCAAAACAGTTAAGTGCTCCCTGCTTGGTACTTCTGTATGCAATAGGCGTGACTTGTGTGTGTGTGTGTGTGTGTGTGTGTGTGTGTGTGTGTTTTATTGTATTGTATTGCAAAAACGCAGCATATGTAACATCCCACAACACAAACAACACCACACTGAATTTGAGCTAGTTTATATACATTTATCTAGTTTCGTCCAGTGGGTCCCAACCTGGGGGTCGGGCCCCTCCAAAGGGTCACCAGATAAACCTGAGAGGTCGTGAGATGATTAAGGAGAGACGAAAGAAGAAGACGCTAAGCCCTGATACACAAATCTGTTTTCAGTTTCTGACTTTTCTCACATCTTTAGTGAAATATTGGATCATTTGAACAGCTTTTTAAATGAAACCATGTGAGAAGTTTAGAGAAGTGTCTCTTTGGTGGAACTGATGACAACTCAGAGACTTCTGAAACGTGTCAAGGAGACACAATACAATGTGTTTGTTTTTTTATTATATATATTTTTTTGTTTAAAATCTCTGTAACTAGTAGTATCTAAAGCTTCAGATAAATGTAGTGAAGTAAAAAAGACAATATTTCTCTCTGGGATGTAGTGGAGTAGAAGTTGCATAAAATGGAAAAGTACCTCAAAATTGTACATACTTGAGTACTTAGTTACTTTACACTACTGGCTCCCAGAACTGAGATATTAATTTGGTGAGTGTCATGTTATTATTACTGAAAGGGCGGATGGACAGGATCACCAAAATAAGTTGTAATAAACCAGAATTGTAACTACACACGTGCAGTGTTATATTTGGTGAAAATAGGAATAATTGTTTTGTTGCAAAAATCGTGTAATAAGGCAGACCTGCTTGGTTCTTTCAGTGTTTGGTTAAATATATATAAAGAGTATGTTTAGAAGCCTCTCATGCCTGATATTGATCCTCCGTTGATGTGGCACATCTTTTATCCCTGGCAGCATCGTGCGCCAGTGACATTGACTTGACCAATGTACCGATCCTGCAAGAGCCACACAGCTATTAAATCATCTGTGGTTTTAACGAGTCCTCCAGAGCTGAAGTATAGGCAGGCTTCACTACTAGGGCACCAATGTATGATCAAATGATTTGATTATTTTTTATCAGTAAATGTTGTGTCACATGGTCGATACAAATCTTTTAATGTTTACGTGGCATTTCCTTTAGCAGAGATTTAGCCCATTTAATGAAGTTATTTTTTTAAACGGTTACTAGGTCCTATATCCTGACAGTAGTGCATGAGACAGGTAATCTGAAAAATATCATGTGCCTCTGTGTCCTCCGGTGTCCTCCGCATATCTGGAGGATTTCACAGACCGGAGGAAAACAACCAATCAGAGCCGAGCTTTAGTCAGCCGTCCAGCTGCCGTCTCTGAGCATCTGTCAACCACTCGTAAACTCTGACTAAACGGTCAAACTAGGCAGCGCTGATCAAATATGAATCAATATTCTGTTACTGTAATGTCTATTTCTCTCCTCAAATGTTTTCAGAATCATCTTGTAGTGTACTGTTTAGCTGTAAAATGAGAAAGTTTGGGACCCAGCAGTCATGATGAGATATGTTGAGGAAATACCAAGCATCGCCCACATGACCGGAGCACAGCCAATAGGAACGCTCTCTCTCTGAAATGACGGGTGATTGGCCAGTCTCCTGTCACGGACTAGATTTTCTAAAGCTTGAAAACAGAGCCATGAGGAGTCTTGTTTTCTCTCAGAACACTTGAATTACAATATGCTGAAAGGTTATTATGGAATTTTTTTTACCAACGATGCCAAAAATATACTGACTACTGCAGCTTTAATGATACATCAATTATTGAAAGAGTTACAGATTAATTTCCTGTCAACTAATCGATTAACTGACTAATTGTTGCAGCTCTACTTTGAACTTCAAACTTTGAACTTCACAGCTTTCCTCACTGAATGGAACTTTCCCAGGCGGGAAAACAGTCGAAAGCAGAGAAAAAATGTGATGAGTGCAGCTCAAGTTCAGGATGTTTTGGACTCACCCGGTTCGGGCTGGGTAGTTCCCTCTCTCTCCGGGTGGGGGGAACTCTGTCGCCCCGGGGTGAAGCCTCTCGAGGTGGGGGGGAGACGCTGCTCCTCCTCCTCCTCCTCCTCCTCCTCTTACTCCCAGCTCCTCCTCGTCCTCCTCCACCTCAGGGTCTCGTGCTCTCACCTCACAGTGAGCGCTCACCAGTAAGCCCAGTACCAGCACCAGTTCTCCCACTGCTGTCATGCCTGCTCCCCTCAACATCACTGAGTGGATGCTGGCACGACCACCAACTGCTTTTAAACAACTGGGGGAGGGGGGGAGGAGAAACAGGAGGCCACACCTCCTGTTTCCTCTGCTCCCCCTCCCCCTGTCTCTCAATGGTCTTCTTCTTCTTCTTCTTCTTCTTCTTCTTATTCTTCTTTTTCTTCTTCATTTGATGCATCAATCATTTTGTCATCCTGATTTTCCACATTGTAATTTTGAAGTACTCTCTTCTCATTTCGAAATAATTGATATATATTAGATTACTGGATTATCATTTTTGATGCATTAATATGTTCATCACTTGAAGTAATGTTGTAACTGGTAAAGGTGAAGCTAATTTATATATATTGCTGGGTAGACTATCTATAATAATACATGATTTTTTAGCTGATTATATTTTGTATTAATATTCTGAATCTGCAAAGTAACTTAAGTAATTGAATAAATGTGCAGTAAAAAAGTACAACATTTGAGTGTAAATGAGGTAGAAATGAGGTTTCACTTCTCTCTATACACGTCTTTCTGTCTGTCTTCATGCCTTTCCTGTGGAAGTGATAAGAACAGAGGAAATCCACCGAGCTGCAGGAGAAATTACCTCCTTCCTTTCTGTGTGTGTGTGTGTGTCTGCATGCGTGCATGTGTGCATGTGTGCATGTGTGTGTGCAGGCGTGCGCAGAGTGAGGACATTCTTCAAAGGGCTGTTTGAGGGTTAAGACTTGGTTTGGGGCTTAAAGCAAAACAATGTGCAAAACTGCTCACTGAAAATGAGTTTGATTTCTTAGCAATAAAAATAATGCACCACTCCCACCCTAACTTATATTTTGGCGGCTGTAAGAACCGTATTCTCATGCAACGGTTCGTATGATATCTTAAGAAAAAGTCATTCCTCCTTTTTTGTTCGTCTTCCTACAAATGTCCAGCAACACGTGTCAATTTCCTCTCGTTACATACAGTCTTTTCAAAATAAACTTCTGTCTTCACAGGAAACAACTTCCTTAGGTTTAGGCAAAAAAACGACTTAGTTAGGCTTAGGAAAAGATCAACTTGGTCAGGATTAGGCAACAAAACTACTTACTACTGGACTCACGACGAAGTGAGATGCCTCCTTAACATATGGGCTGAAGATGAAGATAGCGTATACCTGGAAATGCCTGCATTAATAAATGATTTAATACCCGCTGTCTCTACTAAAGTGCTGATATGTGCTCCAGGTCAACAGCAACATGAACAGAATCTGACGGTGCTCCATGATTTACAATATTCAGCTAGAAAATTAGGAGCGGTTTATTGTCTCTATTGTCTCTTTACCTGCCAACTGCCTGACCAATAATCAAATGACGTTTCCACCACGTGAGTTTTGTTTACAATTTCTGGACCGTTTGTGAGCTTTGTCTTTGTGAACGCAAACCGGACCAGCTGGAAAATTGAAACAATATATCATCCTTGCATTGTTTTGATTCAGGAACCGGACATTTAGGTGTGAACCCGACCTACTGTATGAGATCAGCCTGCTATAAGTGTTGGGTGCCAGCCGCCATAAAACATAAACAGAAGAAGAGCAAAGGCAACTATGAAATGAAATACATTCATCCAACAACAATTGTATTTTGATAGTGAATGACAACAAACTTTATACAGAATTCAAATGATGGGACGTATTGGAATAAAAGGAAATTAATTAGCTGACACAAGAACCACATTGATATGAGGATATGATAGTTCAGTATTTAACAGCATCATCTTTTTATTTCTGCTTCAGTTCTTTTTACCCAGTGTTTTTCATCTTTACATTGGGTTCAATTAAACCAAAAACTGGAGCTCAAGTTGTCAATGCTTAGTGTAAACTGATGTGATGTTTTAGTCATAGTCAGATGTCTCACTCTGACACTTTTTATTCTGTCACGTGTTGTTTAAGTTTGGTCATTCATAACACTGAAGCAGATTACAGTGAGTTAAAGTGAGCTGAAGTAGAGGAGGGGGAGCCAGAGGGAAGGAGGCTGATGGTTCCTGTCCCGGCTGAGAGAGCCGGGGACTTTTCCACTGGGAGAGGGGGGGTATGGGTTGGTTGGTTGGTTGGGTGGGGGATCATTTCCGACGATTGTTTTCGAGCTGTGACAAGGTGGAGTGGGGGCTGTCTTGAAATGTAAGGCAGAGAAAGTGTAGAGGGTCACTGAAGTGAGAGACACTAAGAGGTCATGGCTTTAAATGAAGTGTTAATCATTTCTGTAGATATTTATGGCATGGCAACTACAGCCAACAAGACAGCATTGATGGGAAGTAACCAAGTACATTTGCTCAAGTACTGTACTTAAGAACTGTACTTAAGTACAATTGTCAGGTACTTGTACTTTACTTGAGCATTTCTGTTTTCTGCTACTTTATACTTCTACTCCACTACATCTCAGAGGGAAATATTGTACTTTTTACTGAACTATATTTATCTGACAGCTTACTTTTCAAAATCGGATTATTAATAAATACAAACATGTAATCAATTCATAAATGATGGTGTATTATTATAGATTTAATTACCCAGAAGTAATTAAAAGGAGCTCCACCTTCATCAGCTGCAACATTAAAGTAGTGAGCACATAGTGCATCAATAATCCAATAATATCAAATATACAGACGTAGGCAAAGTTGTTGGTACCCTTCCGTTAAAGAGAGAAAAACCCACAATGGTCACTGAAATAACTTGAAACTGACAAAAGTAATAATAAATAAAAATTTACTGAAAATGAACTAATGAAAATCAGACATTGTTTTTGAATTGTGGTTCAACAGAATAATTTTAAAAAACAAACTAATGAAACTGACCTGGACAAAAAATGATGGTACCCCTAGAAAAGATGTAAAATAATGTGACCATAGGGACATGTTAAACTAAGGTGTGTCCTGTAAATAGCATCACAGGTATCTTCAAACTTGTAATCAGTCAGTCTGCCTATTTAAAGGGTGAAAAGTAGTCACTGTGCTGTTTGGTATCATGGTGTGTACCACACTGAACATGGACCACAGAAAGCTGAGGAGAGAGTTGTCTCAGGAGATCAGAAAGAACATTATAAGATAAGATAAGATGAAACCTTTATTAATCCCCGGAGGGAAATTCAGGTGTCAAAGCAGCAACATCAGCAATCACAGGAGAGGTAAAGGTATACAAAAATTCTAAAGACAATAATAGAGATATAAAAGATACAGAGTGAATGGGTGAACATAGTGTGTACAGTCCGTCAATAAATAAATGTAGTATGTACAATAAATAAATAAATAAATGTAATATGTACATATGTGCAGTCAGCAATAAAGTGGTATATAGGATGTATAGTGTAAAGTGAGTGTAAAGTGCGCCAGATAGTGCATGTTTAAATTTCTTAAAAGTCCTAATAGTCATATGGGGGTCAGCCTTGGTTGTGGAGCCTGATGGCTACCAGCATGAAGGACTGACCCAGGCGCTTTGTGTTGTGCCGAGGAGGGATGAGTCTGTGGCTGAAGGTGCTCCTCATCTTGACTAGCTCATCATGGAGGGGGTGGAAGGGGTTTTCCAGGATAGCGTCCAGCTTCCTCCTCATCCTCCCCTCTGCCACCACCTCCAGACCGTCCAGCTCAGATCCAACCACAGAGCCAGCCTTCCTCACCAGCCTGTTCAGTCTGTTGGCATCCCTTGTGTTCATGTTACCCCCCCAACATACCACAGCAAAAAAGAGAACACTGGCTACTACAGACTGGTAAAACATCTGCAGCAGCCTATTGCATACATTAAAAGACCTGAGCCTCCTCAGGAAGAACAGTTTGCTCTGTCCCTTCCTGTAGAGGGCCTCGGTGTTATCAGTCCAGTCAAGTCTACTGTTCATATGTACTCCCAGGAACTTGTAGGTGTCCACCACCTCCACCTCCTCCCCTCGGATGGTGATGGGAGTTGGGGGCCTCGTGCTCCGCCGGAAGTCCACCACCAGCTCCTTGGTCTTTCCAATGTTGAGCTGGAGGTGATTGTTATCACACCACCCTATGTTATCACACCACCCTATGAAGTTCTCCACCAGGGCTCATAGGGTGTGAGCCCAGCTGTGATGCAGCTGACGATGGAGGAGTCATCGGAGAACTTCTGTAGGTGGCATGTACCCGAGTGGAAGCGAAAGTCGGAGGTGTAGGTGGTGAACAGGAAGGGAGACAGCACAGTTCCTTGGGGGGCGCCGGTGTTGCTCACCAGCACATCTGACAGGCTGCCCTGCAGTCTGACATACTGTGGTCTGCTGGTGAGGTAGTCCGTAATCCAGGCCACCAGGCCATGATCTACCTGCATCACTGAGAGCTTCTCAGCTAGCCGGAGTGGCAGGATGGTGTTGAAGGCACTGGAGAAGTCAAAGAACAATATTCTTACAGTGCTGTGCGGCCTCTCCAGGTGAGTGTAGGCTCTGTGGAGCATGTAGGTGATGGCATCATCCACACCGATGTTTTCCTGGTATGCAAACTGCAGGGGGTCCCGGAAGTCGCTCACAAGGGGCTTGAGGTGCTGCAGAACCAGTCTCTCAAAGATCTTCATGACGTGTGACGTCAGAGCAACTGGCCTGTAGTCATTGGGGGTGCTGGGGTGTCCCTTCTTGGCCACCGGGACGATGCAGGAGGTCTTCCAGAGCTGGGGAACCTTCTTCAGCCTCAGGGAGAGGCTGAAGAGGTGCTGGAACGCTGCTGCCAGCTCCCCAGCACACGCCTTGAGCACCCTGGGGTTGATGTTGTCTGGTCCCCTGGCCTTGTTCACGCTGATCTTTGAGAGCTGCTTCCTCACCTGGCCCCTTGTGATGATCAGGGTGGATGTTGCAATGTCTCCAGGTGCAAGGGACATGCTGTGGATGTGCTCCTCAGGGTAGGTATGGGGGGGGCAAGCTGCTGCTGCCTCCTGGGGATGGGTGCTGGGGGGAGGAGGAGAGGTGTGGAAGGGGGTGCTGGGGGGAGGAGGAGAGGTGTGGAAGGAGACCTTCATGATAAAGGTAAAGGCTATAAGACCATCTCCAAGCAGCTTGATGTTCCTGTGACTACAGCTGCACATATTATTCAGAAGTTTAAGGTCCATGGGACTGTAGCCAACCTCCCTGGACGTGGCCGCAAGAGGAAAATTGATGACATATTGAAGAGACGGATAATACGAATGGTAACCAAAGAGCCCAGAACAACTTCCAAAGAGATTAGAGGTGAACTCCAAGGTCAAGGTACATCAGTGTCAGATCGCACCATCCGTCACTGTTTGAGCCAAAGTGGACTTAATGGAAGACGACCGAGGAGGACACCAAATCATAAAAAAGCGAGACAGGAATTTTCCAAAATGCATATTGACAAGCCACAAAGCTTCTGGGAGAATGTCCTTTGGACAGATGAGACAAAACTGGAGCTTTTTGGCAAGTCACATCAGCTCTATGTTCACAGACGCAAAAATGAAGCATCCAAAGAAAAGAACACTGTACCTAATGTGAAACATGGAGGAGGCTCGGTTATGTTATGGGGCTGCTTTGTTGCATCTGGCACAGGGTGTCTTGAATCTGTGCAGGGTACAATGAAATCTCAAGACTATCAAGGCATTCTGGAGCGAAATGTGCCGCCCAGTGTCAGAAAGCTTGGTCTCAGTTGCAGGTCATGGGTCCTCCAACAGGATAATGACCCAAAACACAGCTAAAAACACCCAAGAATGGCTAAGAACAAAACATTGGACTATTCTGAAGTGGCCTTCTATGAGCCCTGATCTAAATCCTATTGAACATCTGTGGAAGGAGCTGAAACATGCAGTCTGGAGAAGGCACCCTTCAAACCTGAGACAGCTGGAGCAGTTTGCTCAAGAGGAGTGGGCCAACATACCTGTCGACAGGTGCAGAAGTCTCATTGAGAGTTACAGAAATCACTTGATTGCAGTGATTGCCTCAAAAGGTTGTGCAGCAAAATATTAAGTTAAGGGTACCATCATTTTTGTCTAGGCCAGTTTCATTACTTTGTTTTTTTAAATGATTCTGCTGAACCATAATTCAAAAACAATATCTGATTTTCATTAGTTAATTTTCAGTGAATTTTTATTTATTATTACTTTTGTCAGTTTCAAGTTATTTCAGTGACCATTGTTGGTTTTTCTTTCTTTAACGGAAGGGTACCAACGATTTTGCCTATGTCTGTATTATCCTGAAATGGGCCATTCTGCATAATGAGTACTTTTACTTTTGGTACTTTAAGTATATTTTGATGCTAATACTTTTGTGCTTTTACTTAAGTAAGATTTTGAATGCAGGTTTTTTTATACTTGTAACAGAATATTTCTACACTGTAATATGGCTACTTTTACTTAAAGGTAAAAGATCTGAGTACTTCTTCCACCACTGTGTTACTAACTCTATTTGTCAGACAGGTAACAAGGGAAAAGATAATCCAGACAGGAACAGTTCAGTGATTTGATGAAAAAGTGAAAATACATAAGCTTACTGGCACCATGGTCCGAATATAAATAACAACATGGCAGGTATTAAAATACAGACCAAGAGGTTGAGTTAAAGGTTCAGCTGGTTGGAAAGTAAAGGCACAAAGCAACATCGACAACCTGGCAGGGAGCAGGTGGAGATGGGCTGGTACAAATACTGTGGGGGTTATTTGGGGGATGAGGAACAGGTGAGCAGGTGGATGAGAGAGTCAGGTGACTGGGACAGGAGGGAAAGTCTGAGGCTATCTGGTGGACAGATGAAGAATTGCACCCAGGAGGCCTGCTCCGTCCTGTTTAATAAACTTCACATTCTTTCAGTATAATTTTATAAAATATTGATCCCATATGTGTCTTTTATGATATGTATTAGTTACATTTGCAACATTTTCAAATTTAATCCTCAATTAAATTCTCAAAACAGTGGACGGGTTGACCATCATCATCTTTCCTTTCTATAATGTTTTACAGAGAAAAGTTTGAAAAGTAAATGTTTACTAGAAAAGTTTTCAAGTTTTTTTTGTTTTTTTTAAAGGTAAACGTTTTACAGTAAAAAGTTTTAAAGGTAAAAGTTATAAAAGGTAAAAGCTTTAAAGGTAAATGTTTTACAGAGAAAAGTTTGAAAGGTAAAAGTTTAAATGGGTAACACTTTATAATAACCATCATTTCTTTTTTCTTTTGGCCTTTATTTGACAGGACATAGACTGTAAAGGGGGAGAGAGAGAGGGAGCGACATGCAGCAAAGGTCCGCGGGTCAGATTCAAACCCAAACCGCTGCAGACTCATGGTACGTGTCCAGAGGAGCGTTTTTTATCGTGAGGGGACGTGACGCTTTCTAACATTGGACGCTCGGTGGGCGTGCCACTAGGCGGTGACACTATAGATTAATTAATAGTGGGTGGTGACATTGACCAACAATCTCTGCAACTCTCTTCCAGGCTGCGTTCCTCCGGCGTTGTTATATTTGGCAGCGAAGCATCATAAAGGATTGGAAATCCCGACACTACCGTTATTCATTATTCCTCCATGGCTTCTGACCTGCTACTGAACCAGAACAAAGAAAACTACACTCCCCTCCTACAACCGTGCAAATACTTCCGGCTGCACCTGATTGGACAAACGCTTTCCCTTGTGGGCGGTCCTCCAGATTTCAAATCGGACCAACATGGAGGCTCGTTTGGAAACTTTCGCTTATTGCACGAAAACAGTTCACCGAAATGGGTTTCTGAAAACATTTGAGGCGAGAAATAATCCTGCAGTTGCTGAATCTGTCTTTATTTTGAATCTACAACGTTTACTTTAAAAGATTCTCAGGAGTTTTGAGAGGCGGCGAGTCGCGTCGGATGCCTGTGATTTGCATAAAGTAGACTAGCCCTCAACTTTATGTAGATGAGGAGCGGGCGTCGTGACGCTCTGTTTCTTGAATCGCACTGCCACGCTATCAGAATGCATTGAACGGCTGCTTACATAGACAATGAATGGGAAGCGTGGAAAGGACGGAGCCTGTGGACACGTACCATCAGCCTTGGTATATGGGCGCCCGCTCTACCAGGTGAGCTACCTGCAACTTCCGTGTCCACCGCGTGATGCCTTTGGGCCCAAAAATACTTTTTCCCATAGACTTACATTGGGGAAGAGACGTCTGTAACTCAGCGGATCATTTTTTTTTATGTGAATCAACCTCCCAGTACGAACACTCTAATAGCCCTTATTTAAAAAATTAAGTTTTTAAAGTTGTAAAACGCACTAATAGCCGAATCCAGAGTTATTTCCCTTCCTCCGTTCATGTGAGTGAGACCCAGACCGAGGCTGGAGCACAAGCCGTGACGAAGGCATGACGTTGGGACCACGTGACCGAGTCATGTGACCGAGTGGACGCTACTCCACCAATCATCTCGGACGTTACTTCGCCAAGATCCGGGTACTTTTCCAGACGGAAGTCTAGCCATTTAGGCTTCATGCGCCACTGAGCAACTCTCATAGGAATGACCGGGGCCCCGCCTCCAACGCTGTATCCAGTTCTCTTAATAAACTGAGAAAAAAAAGTTTGGAAACTTGTGTTTGGTGGATTATTTCTCTGTTGTTACAATGCTAATGGTCATTGTATTTTAAATCGTTGGAAAGCCTGTTTATTTACCTTCAAAATGATGTCCAACTTGTAAGGATCATGTAGTTGTGGGATGAATAGCACAGCTGATTATGTGGGTAGCGCCCAAGAAAAATTTGCCAAAATGCTCCGTCAATGGTAAACAGTGTATTCTCCTGTTGGAATTGACTTTTGTTTTGAGTTGTTTGGTGGATTGGATGATTGAACTCTCTATCAGTAACAAGGAACAAACAAGACATATTGGCAATTTTACACTTTATTCATTTAATACACCGTCAGGAGCCTCAGTAGCGGTGGAAGATCCATACGCAGCCACAACAGCCTGGCACCTCCTCCTCATGCTGGTCACCAACCTGGTCACACGTTGCTGTGGGATGGCAACAATATATTTTTCATGCCACTACATGCGTGATTCAGACGAGAGGTTGTGATTTACAAATAAAATACTGGAGAAGGGAGAGAGGAGAGACTAAATGGGGGGTGGGATGACTCACCTCTTCCTGTGAAGCTCGTTGGGTGAGTCTGTGGAGATATTTAACAAGTGTTAATTCACATCGATATGTCGACATAATCCAGGACCTTGTTGATGCCTATAACAAGTCTCATCATAGGTCAATAAAGATGCGTCCCGCCGCTGTAAATAAAGACAATGAAAAGACAGTATTTAACAACTTGTACAAGCTAAAACCTCAGAAAAAGGTGTCCTTTAAATTCAGTGTCGGGAATACAGTGAGAATTTTGAAACTCAGTGGTGTTTTTAGAAAAGGTTATGAACAAACGTTCACAGACGAATATTTTATAATAACAGATCGCATAGCCAGAGACCCCCCTGTGTATAGACTAGCGGATTGTGGTGCTGAGGTGTTGAGAGGTACGTTTTATGAGCCAGAATTACAACTGGTAATTATCGATAAAAACAAAGTGTTTCAAATGGAGAAAATATTGGCCAGAAAAAAATCAGGGCGTTAAAGTCAGGTCCTTGTAAAATGGCTGGGCTGGCCCGAAAGATGTAACTCATGGCTCTCTGAAAAAGATATTGTTGCTGCTCCATAAAAGACGTGGGCTATCCGCATACGCTTCACTTTTGAATCGAGGCATATCCGGATCAGATATGGAGAGGAACGTTTTTTATGTTACACTACCTAGTAATGCATCATTACAGATATACTCAAATAATAAGATATAGCGCTTCTGAACGAACCATACGAGGTGGGCAATATTGAGTTACAATATCCTAGGGTGTGGGCTAATTTCCCCTCCACAGATTCGGACGTGGTTATTTCTGATTATAAATCAAAGCAGACAATTACTATAACACTATCTGTTGGTTTTTATGATTCTATACCTCGAATAGTAAAATAATTTAATTCGAAATGCCTCATTTACCCTGCTACATCACACATAACTTTAATTTATAATAATATTACAAATCTTGTTTATTTTTTGGGGGCAGAGGGAACTATGTTAACATTTAAAGGAGAATTGGCTGAAATACTGGGTTTCAAACCGGGGGAGCCATTTACAATACCAGTAACCCCAAATTCTAGGAAACACTATGCTGCACCTCACCCTGCCAACATTCATGTTATAATATGTTTGTTTATAGCCACATTGTAGATTATCAGCTGGTGGGTGATAGTTATATACCGCTTCTCCGCTGTATAAATGTGTCAGACGATGTTCGTCGTATGCCCACTCTGACTTATGACAAGCCGCACTACACATCGCTCTCCAAATCAATTATTGATGATATAGAAATCTCTTTAAAAGATAATCAAAACCAGTATATACCTTTAGCATACGGCAAAGTGATTGTCAAAGTACACTTCAGACCTGTGAAGCAGTATTTCTAAGTGTGAATTGAAAAATGATGCAAACTCCGTACACACGTGATGACGCCCGGTATATGTCATACTATCAAGCTAATGGTGGTAGTGAATTACCGGGGTTTATCGGATCGAGTACGCAGTACAGAAACGGTTTAGGAGGTATTTTTCGCAATTTATTTAGGATGGCTGTGCCCTCATTAAAAAGAGGCTTCAGTATCATCAGGCTTCAGTCATCCCCCCTCGGCACAACACAAAGCGCCTGGGTCAGTCCTTCTTGCTGGTAGCCATCAGGCTCCACAACCAAGGCTGACCCCTCTGGACTATCTGCATCTATCTGGACTACCTTAACTTAAAACACGCACTATCTGGACTATCTGCAACCACCTCTTCTAACCACTGGTGCACTTTAAACTTACTTTACACGACATCCCATATACCATTTTATAGACTGTACATATTACATCTATTTATTGTACACTACATTTTTTTATTGATGGACGGTACACGCTATGTCCATTCACTATGTCCATTCACTATGTCCATTCACTGTGTCCATTCTGTATTTCTATTTATTGTTTTATAATCTTTTTGTACACCTGTACCTCTGTATCTGTGCTTTGCTACCTGAATTTCCCCCCAGGGATTAATAAAGGTTCATCTTATCTTATCTTATCTTATCTTAGTACAGAGAAACCTCATTTAAAAATAGCTGCCACAAATATCATGGGGGACGTTGTGTCCAATACAGTATAGCCAGAAAAACCATGTCAGGAAAGCAGGAGGGAAATGGACTGACAGTATAGCTGGAGACCACTGAAAAGACCCCCCACAGGATATGGGCGTAACCGTCCTGTGTCTAAGAAACGTAAAACAGCTATTAAAAAACCCAGAGGTGCCAAAAAATTAGTCAGCCACCAAAGGTAGAAGAGCTCCGCTCAGACGTCCTGGGTTATTGTCAAAACACATATTTTTAGGTTAAAATCTGTGAAAAATATCCATGACGCTCATCCATAATCAGTCGGAAGAGCGCGTGGAGACAGAACTAGATCTGTTTACCGTGCCGTACACTCAGACTTCCACTGAAAAATCAACCTCTGTTGAAATCCCCCCGGTATCGGCAATAACAGACACCAGACCTCTGGAGTTTTACACATCAGCAAGTGGAGAGGATTACTTTGACCTAAACCACGGGTCAGCAACCTTAGCCACAGGGTATAAAGACATGTAATCTATTCATCCATTGCACTCCTAAAAGATAATTGTGTAGACGACTATATCTTACTTATGAGTATTCTGTTAAATTAATAAGTCTGTTAATTTGGCAGCTTCAACTGTGTTACTTTTAGTCTGATTATGTGTTAAACTTCTTCGTATTTTTCTAATATAAACTGGAAAAACAAAGTTCTGAAACTTGTGTTTGGTGGATTATTTCTCTGTTGCTGCAATGCTAATGGTCATTGTATTTTACATGTTTGGAAAGCCTGTTTATTTACCTTCACAATGATGTCCAACTTGTAAGGATCATGTATTTGTGGGATGAGCAGCACAGCTGATTATGTGGGTAGCGCCCTAGAAAAATTTGCCAAAATGCTCCGCCAATGGTAAACAGAGTATTCTCCTGTTGGTATTGACTCTTGTTTTGAGTTGTTTGGTGGATTGGATGATTGAACTCTCTATCAGTAACAAGGAACAAACAAGACATATTGGCTATTTTACACTTTATTCATTGAATCCACCTTCAGGAGCCTCAGTAGCGGTGGAAGATCCATACGCAGCCACAACAGCCTGGCACCTCCTCCTCATGCTGCTCACCAACCTGGTCACACGTTGCTGTGGGATGGCGTTCCATTCCTCAACCAGGATTGGTTTCAGGTCAGCCAGCGTGGTTGTGTTGGTCACTAACACGTACAGCACGCCCAAGCTGATCCTACAAGTGTTGAATTGGGTTGAGGTGTGGACTCTTGGCAGGCCGTTCCATTCTCTCTACTCCCACATTGTGGAGGTAGTCTGTGATAACCCTGGCTCTGTGGGGGTGAGCGTTGTTTCTTGGAGGATGAAGTTAGGTCCCAGATTGTGGAGATATGGGATCGCCACTGGCTGCAGAATCTCATCCCGATATCTCCCTGCATTGAAATGGCCTTCAATGATGACAAGCCTTGTTTTGCCAGTGAGGGAGATGCCGCCCCACACCATGACACTGCAACCACCAAAAGCTGTTACTCCATCGGTTCAACAATCAGCATAGCGTTCTCCACGTCATCTCCATACTTTGACCCTGCCATCCAACTTTGGCAGACAGAACCTGGACTCATCACTGAACATGACATTCCCCCACATGTTCAGGTTCCATTGTCTGTGTTGTCGACACCAGCGCAAACGGGCCTGACGGTGAAGGGCAGTCATTGCAGGCTTCCTGGTAGCCTTATGAGAATACACTGTTTACCATTGACGGAGCATTTTGGCAAATTTTTCTTGGGCGTAATCAGCTGTGCTGCTCATCCCACAAATGCATGATCCTTACAAGTTGGACATCATTGTGAAGGTAGATAAACAGGCTTTCCAACCATGTAAAATACAATGACCATTAGCATTGTAACAACAGAGAAATAATCCACCAAACACAAGTTTACTAACTTTGTTTTTCCAGTATAGTTTACTCTTCCTTTTGTAAAATGTGTCTCTCTGTCTGTCTGTCTGCAAGTCTGTAGACTTAGCGGGATCTCGGTTGTTAGGGTTAGTGAAGCCAGATAACGAGAGGATACCCTGGGTGTGTTGAACTGGCTTCGTAGTACAGGCCTCTGGTGAGCATTGGCTGGCTATTTATATTACAAAACACAAACAAGGATGTTTCTTTGACAGTTTTGGTAACCCCCCTGACTGGAACAATTTTCCGTTGGAAATAAACAGGTTCCTGGCTAAAAACTGTACAGACATGTCTTATTCTAAAAGACAGGTTCAGGATAAACATGCTATCTCTTGTGGTCAGCATTGTGTGTATTTTCTATGTCATATTCAAAAAGGGGTGACTTATAATTGTGTGATAAACATGTACGGTACCAATCCTATTTGTAATGACACTATGGTATGTTGATTTGTTAACAAAATACAACCTGGTGTATGCCTTGGATATAATTTTACATGTGTACAAGTAATGTAATGATCATTTTCAAATAAAAAACATTTGAAAAACGTGATTTTGTCAACACTGTCATATTTATCACAGTTTTCAACGACAAAGACATCAAAAGGTGATTTGAACTGTACATTTTCGATAGATAACACTGTCACAAAGAAGTAAAAAAAAAAATACAATCATTTAAACATGGTCACAAAGAAAAGTAGAAAAAATACATTCATTTAAAAACGATCATAAGGAAGTTGAAAAAAATACAATCATTTAAACACTTACAAAGAAGATGAAAACATTTTGTCAACACTGTCATATTTATCACAGTTTTCAACGACGAAGACATATCAAAAGGTGATTTGAACTGTACATTTTGATAGATAACACTGTTCGAAGAAGATGAAAAAAATACAATCATTTAAACAAGGTCATAAAGAACTGAAAAATTTTGCCATTCAGTTGTGTCCAATCTAGGGGACTTAAATGGCTTTGCCCGGGGGTGTCCTGAGGGGGGTGCATTCGGTGAATGTTTTCCCCCTTTTCTGCTGTTGGGTTTGTCATGGGTCATAAAGCTAATTTCGCTGTTTGTGCCATCACCTTCTTTATATTCAACTTTACGAGAAAAAAGTCAGAAGTTTAAGAGAGTAAAGTCATAACTTTACGAGAAAAAAGTCAGAATATTACGAGAATAATGTCATAAGTTTATGTGAAAAAAAGAAAATACATAAAATTACTACTTTATAATATTATGACTATTCTCATAATACTACGACTTTCTTTCTCGTAAATTTATGACTTTATCCTCGTAATCTCAGATTTATTTATTTTCCTCAATGTGGCCCTAATTCTCCGTCGTACCATAGACCTACAACAATGATAAACAAAAATTGAAAATGTAAACAAATACAGTTATTCATTTCCACAAATTTTTTTATAAATCCACAGGGAGCCACTGGAGAGGCTCTAAAGAGCCGCGGGTTGCTGACCCCTGCTTTAAGGCATCCAATTGTTGATGTGGGACCAAAAACATTTTTTGGGTGTGCTCCATTTTACTACCGATTTAGAAGACAGGCTATAAAAGGAATAGCTGCACCTAGCAGAGGTAATAAAAATCCACCTGTCTGATTTATAGACTTTTTCTTTTTGAAATGCTTGACTTGTCTGTCTGCAATGAGTCTAATGATTGTCTTCTTCTTTTTCAACTGTTTGTATTGCCGGTCAGTCAGAGGAATGTTTCCACGCATTACATTGAGAGCTATTTCACACAGAGCGTGAATAAAGTCTGCTTCTGCATTACTCACAATAACCCTTTGCATGCTCGGCTTCAATTTATATAAGATTGATTGAATTGATAGCAACCCTGTTCTTGCTGTGAGTCTTAAAAAGTCAGGTGTCTTGGTTTTATAATCTATAAGTAGATAACCGTAAGTGGAAATAATTTAGTTGCATCATTAAATGCCTCTAAAAATAATAGGTGTTGCCAGGAAACATCTGTCTACCCAATAAAGTAATCTGATATTTATCCCTGGGATTTTTAAACAAAACAAGGTAGTTGGTGTTTAAACTAATAGTTCGGCTAGACTTGCCTTGAATAAATAGATTTTGCACTAAATATTTACAACTGAGATTTCTATGATGAACATATTTGGTAAAAACATTGTGTACTCCTATGTTGTTACTAGCATCATTCATCAAATTGTCTATGATGAGTAGATTATTTTTGTCTGGTGGTAGAAGCACATCGTCACACAGAGATTCTGGTAATCCGTTCACAAAGTTAATATCCCTCGTCTTAAGGAGTTGGTTATATAAAGGTTGCCAGCACGAGTAAATGTAAACAATATTATCAACCCTATGTGAAATAACTTTCAAAGCGTTTTCAATAACATTCTTGACAGAAAAATTTATTTTCCACAATTTGAAGGAGCACTGACAACCAGGCTAAACGGATGCTGTAGTCTGCCATCAAAACCCTGGTATCTAGTATCCATAAAGCAGAGTGGTGTAATCCTGGAACACCTGGTAGCTTATTGTACACCACCTGGACTTTCTTAAAAACTGTCTCGTTTTTCAGATGAAACTTCTTTTTATCATGTTTGATGGTTTCAGATACAGTCATCACATTTGCCCCAGTGTTCTGATTGGCCATGAAGGAGTGTACTAGACCTGACAATGACTTGTGAGTAACCACCTTGGCGTTGTCTGTGTTTAATGTTAAGCCTTTGCATTTTATTTGCATCTTGAGTCTTCTATTACAAAAAAAGTTGTAACATTACAAGAATAAAGTCATAGCTTAACGTGAAAAAAAGTTGTAATATTACAAGAATAAAGTCATAACTTTACGAGAAAAAAGTTGTAATATTACGAGAATAAAGTCATAACTTTACGAGAAAAAAAGTCGTAATATTATGAGAATAAAGTCATAACTCTACGAGAAAAAAAGTCGTAATATTACGAGAAATTACTACTTTATAATATGACTTTTTTCTCTTAATATGACTTTATTCTCGATATCTCCGATTTATTTTTTTTCCTAAATGTGGCCCTAATACTCCGTCGTACCATCGTACCATAGACCTACAACAATGATAAATAAAAATGAAAATGTAAACAAAAAACAGTTATTCATTTCCATTTTTAAAATCCACAGGGAGCCACTGGAGAGGGGCTAAAGAGACGCGTGTAGCTCCGGAGCCAAGCGCCAATGAAGACATTGACATCTTTTATTCTGGACCCCCTACTATCCGCATGACGCCACTGCACCATAGCCACATCATCTGATATGAAGCAGAATTGCTTCACATCGTAATGGTCACTGAACATCAGTTGTGTAAACCCGGATGGTTCTGTGATCAACTCACACGAAGGCATGTTGTTCCTCATGCTAAATCTGCCCCACAAAGAGTTTAGGAGGAACTTATTTCAACTCCTGACAGCTTTGTTGACACAGATTTTGTTAGCATCCAGTTTAATGCCCTCTTTTTCAAAATAGTCATGGATGTATTTCTTTTGTTCATCAGGTGTTTTGACATGCCCTGGGTAGCCAGAAGCTTCTTGCTTGCATTTCAGAAATGTTTTGGCAGTCCTTGAACAATGTGTCTGTCTTGTTGGGAAAACACCACACTTCGTCAATGCTGACAATCTGGTAGCCCTTTTCTACCGCTTTCTGAAGCTCAAACGAGACCCACACACCTGACAGCTGTCTGTCGCTGTCACTATGAGTACAATCAGACGATTGGTTCAAATCTTCAGCACACTTGCTGCACAGCGGGAACATGAGCTTGTTTTGACACCTGTAGGGCAAGACCGGGTGGAACAAACCTCTTGGCGGGAGCACAGTACATTTTACAAACCCAAAATAATTATCAATGGAATCAAAGTCCCTATGGATAATCTGGGGGTGTCCAAATGGGAACTGTTTTTTTGCTTGAATTGTTGAATACAGACTTGCGAAGTCACAGTATCTGATCTTTTCATAATTTTCCACTATGTGGTACAGTTTCATGGTATTCGTACGACCGCCGAAGAGAGCATGCCTAGGATCGAGTCGTTCCGTTTTTTTGTATGTGGTCAGAAAGGTTTGTACTGTAGGGTTCCTACATACTCCCACATCATTACAACGTGAAGGCCATGTTGTGTTTCCAATGTGTTGATTTTTTCATTGAAAGCACGGTATAGCTCGCCGTAGGAGACTTTGGTGACTGGATTTAAATGTTTTCTGTATAGGCCATATGTTCAAGCCACTGCATAGACACATCTGAATATGTCTTATTCTGCTTGGTGTATGCACCTTCATACGTGAGGGCTACAGTGTCTTCCGGCAGAAACAGTGTTTTGAATACGCCCATACAGCTGGATACAGCTGGATGCTAGAGTGATAAATGCAAACGGGTCAAGCTGTGTACATTCGAGAAATGTTTCACGATAAATAGTGCAGGCCCGGCGCAACACCTCCACGTCACTAACACAGTAGCCGCGAATCTCAGCTTGAAAATCAAAAGTTTCATCACGGACTGTGTCATACCACTGCATGAAAGAAGTTTTCTCGCTGACACACATGGTGTTATATCCATAGTAGGACGGGTCGGGGTATGAGCCCTTGTAGTGCTCATTCTCCCTAGTGTTAAACTTGTGGGGAAGATAAGCTTTCTCCAAATCCTCAAACTCCAAGGCAGCAGGTGTTTTGGCTAGTCTCATGGGCAAGAAACTGAACGAATCAATCCACCTCTGTCGGTATGCACTATCGTACATCATAATGACCCTGCTACCTCTCATCGTCAGCGTGATGCCATGTTTGACAAGGTACTCAAGCAGAATTTAACTGTCAAAGCTGGATGCGTTATGCGCAATGAACGTATACCCACGGTATTTAGGTTGTCTGTACCCTTTCACAAAGGCATCCACGCATTTTAATGTGTTGAAACAAGACTCGTTTCCATCAATATCCATTGAACACAAAATTTGCCTCGTGTTTGCCATCGTGAAAACAGGTTTCGAAATCAAACAATATGTACTTTCATTGTGGATCTTCCTTCTCGATTGGCTGTATAAAGCACTCGTGTGGCACGCTGCTTCGCAATCTTTGTTCACCACAGTGTGAACAGACAATGAGTGCACATTTGTGCATTTCTTTTTACTAACCTTGTATGTTTTTCCACATGTCTCACAGTATTTTAACGCCGTACACGGTATGACATTGTGTTTTGCTTCATGTACCTTGCGTTGCTTGAAACAGAATTGTGATTCACAAATGTGTTTACAGTCAGGGCATTTTAACGTTTTACCTTGGTACGTATGACACTCGTCTGTAAAACAGACATTGCAGTGATGCTTACAGCTGTGGTACAGAGGCGTTTCATACGTGCCATAGCAATACTCACACACATATGAGGCACCGAAAAACCCTGTCTGGTTTTCAATCAGATAGTAGTGGTCATTGTGTAAGTATAACCAGACTGTATGCTTGTGTGGTGCATCGCATGTTTGGAAACACTGCAGGCGTTTACACGCAGAGTCATGATGGAAGACCATAATTTTCATGTCTAAGTGTGTCTCAAATTTGGTGACGTCGGAGAACGATACTTTGTGCATTACGCCAGACAGTCTCTCTCTAACCCTGTTAGGCACTTGCCATTATCAAGATTAATATCTCTAAGCTCAAGGCGCTGACGCAAATCAGAGGCATTAAAAGCTGATGTGTCTCTGATGTGTATATCATCTGTATCAGTTGAACAGGCGCTTTCTACAAGTCTACCCGCCCCATCCAGTACACATCTGGTAGCACTGTCTACACCCAGAGAAGCCCCACCACCACCACCACCACCACCACTCACAACGCCATGGTGATCGTTAATCAAAGCATAATTAAAGTACTGTAGCCTACACAGCGCTGTACTGTACTTTGTTATTGCCATCTGTAGTGGTTATTTGCATAAAAACACACAATTCAAAAGATTATGATTATTTAAATATAATATTTATAATCAGGTCATAATTCCCTTTCTATTATCTATTTAATATTGCTGTGGAAAAAATAGCATTTGGTCGAAAAACAAGATTTTGATCTAGCTGGAACCGGCCCTGCTAGCTGCTCCTAAAGTTGGAGCAGCTGCTGGAGATAATTAAATAAGTGGTTAACATCAGTAACATGATTTGAGCTGTTGCAGAGTTTTGACTCCTCGTTAACGTAACATTATCGTCAGCTCACTCACTGTAAATACAAACGTTGGCTGCCGACTTGTTAGCGAGCGTTAACTGTAACATTACCGTTAAAATCAAACAGTCTAACGTTAGCTAACTGGTATTTTTCTTTCAACTCTCGTCCCAAATTTGTCCCCAAATTAATTGTCATCCTCCCCGATCATATTTTTTCCCGCCGCGAGACAACAGGACGTCCTCAGCGTTTTCCCTGCCTTCCAAAGTGGTGGGTGGCCTGATGATTTTATCTGCCACTGCCAACAATTTACTCGCATTTGACGGGTGGCGGGTGCTAATTTCAGACCCTGACTACAGCATTGTCATCAACACAGGAAGACACAGCGGCATTTACAACAGCAGCAGCAGGGACATCTAAATTAGAAATAATACCACTCAATATACTTGAAATAGAGGAGAGTCTGGCGTTTTGGATTTTAGACCACTTTCTCAGATTTTCGTCATCATAGTTTATATCGGGACTATGCTGTATACCATGTCTCCTCGCATATCTGTCACTAATGCTAATATACTCTTCAACAGTGTCAGGGATATAAGGGATTTCATTATCATATTTTTCTAGGAAGTGACATGTTAACAGCTATTAGTTGACCGCTATGACAAAGATCTGCTTTTTAGGATGTTTGCTAAATCAGTAAGAATCTTAACCATATGATTCTGTGTACTAACCAGTTCTCCAGTGACTTTATTCAGATTGTGATTGTCAGAAGTCAGAATACTTCTATATAATGAAGCAGCTTTACCCTGGGCCAGGACAGTTTTCGGTAGGACTTTCTAATTTGGCAATTTTACTATTCAAAGATTCGGTTTGTTCTTTGTTATACCGCTGAAATTCTTCTAATTTACTGTTCACTAAGCATTCCAATTAATCAAATCTGTTGTTGAACAAGTCACACACACCGCCTAGTCTCCAATCCTCAGTGATTGCAAGACCGCCGCACTCAACCTTCCTTTGTGGTTGTGTGTCTCGCTCCTGGTGAATTGACTGTCCTGGCGAGGGTAAATTACTATTTAAACATAGATCAAAAAGTCCGGTCAAATCGAACAATCCTAATGATTCTGGAGAACCAGGCTGCTCTGATATAGCACCTAATATACTATCATCCTGCCACAGACACGTCGGTATTGTACAGTGTATGTCAGGATTTCTCCGGATGGACCGTCTCCTCAAATACACCGAGTGAATCACCCAACTGCAGAATAGGATTTGCCAATGGTGTACTACACCTGATCTCACATTCACTTTGGTAACACACACCTTGTTGGATGTCTTCTTCTGCTTGAGAAATGTCAATCACCAGAGTTGCGGGCGGCACTCTCTGCGATGCTTCTACCGTCTGCAGTTCCTCCACGATCGTACGCACGGCTTCTTCGGCTTTACGTCGAAGCGCCTCGATAACAGATGCCGACTCAACTGTCTCTAAATTTGAGGCAGTGGTAGACTCCTCAATAATAGGTCTGGTGCATGACATTTGGAGGAAAAATGCATAGAAAAAGACTTAATACACACATAAAATAAAGAATATAATATCGGTAGATACAGATAGAATAATCTTATACATACCCAGTATGCTATTGAGCCCGTTTGAGCTCCTCCTCTTCCTTTCTCCTCTTAGCTTCAGCCCTATTCCACGACCAAGAAAGTCTTTTATGCCTGGGCGGCGGTTCTTTTAGATTCAAACACACACACACACACACACACTTTAGTATTTACGTATAGAAATCAAATGTATTAATTATCCAAGTAGTATTTTACATCTACAATTATCATGTACACACCGTTTGAAAGTTGATTTATGGATTGTAAGATTCTCCTGTTCTGCATGTATGTTCCACCGCCACTGGTTGACGGTACTGCAGGTAAAAACACCAAAACAAATAAAGGAAAAAAAATACCCTTAGTCTAAAAAACAAAAACTACTTCTATATATGGAAAAGAATAAAACAAGTTTATTGAATTAAATACCTTCGTGGAATATTTTCAATACCTCTGTCGTCGTGGTTGCTAACACGGGCAGGATAACCTAATAAATAAAACTGTTAAGAACAATATTTTACTAAAACAAACTAGATTTGGAATAAATTGATTAAATGTATAACCCCAATAAGGGCAGACTTACTGACAGACAACTGTAGAATCAGCATTTTTTCACATTAAACTCAGTAAAATTCCAGTGGAGTTGGACCAAAGCACACTTGGTGATTGTTGGAAAGAGTAATGACGACAGTTAAGATGAGTTTTATTTTGTTTCTGTCCAGTTTGAATGAAGTGTTTTACGCTGCTCCGCTACGTACAGCTGATCTCAATATTAACAAAAATACACGTGGATGATGGCGCAAGCTGAACGGGGGGGGGGCAATCGTACTCTTGGCAGAGGTCTGCGCTCTCCAAGTGCCATTCTAGTTGTTTCAGCTACTCCAGTAGAATCATATCTCAGGCCTCTAGTTTATTCATCAGTATCAGTATTGTGCTCGTTTTTGTATTCGGTCACTCACTGTTTTACTTTGTACCCTTGCAACACTCAGCATCTGCCTGCCTTGCCTGCCTGCTCACAGCCCCCCTCCTTGCCTCAGCTTCACATAGCGGAGACAAGGAGGGTTCACTTCACATTAGTTGACTATTTATATTTCAATAACCATATAGGCTAGTGTTGAAACCCACAGTACTGTGTAGAGCACATTCTGGCCTTTACAGTGATATTACAGAGTTTACTTTTCAACTGGAAAATGTCCCACTCAGTAGGTCTACATATCTAGGGCAATACCAAACCTTTCATTTTCACTGGAAAACTTTTTATTTGCCATTGGCATCTAAGTACATTGGAATTCTGAGCAGTTTACACCGAGTCAGCTTTAAGAAAAGAAAAAAGGTAGAAAAGGCACAAGGTAATTACAGTACAAAATAAGTAGCACTTTCAACTCAACACAATAAATAATTAAATTATTAAAATATGGTCCTTAAAAGGGACTGTTTGTAACTTCTCACACGTGTAAATCATTGTGGGTCGGTGTCCCATGCGCGCTCACTGCTGCAGCTCCTCCAGACCAACAGAGGTTTCCCGTGTCTTGTGAAGTGACGGGGCTCCGCAGAGAGAAACGTTATCGTCTCCGACCAAAACTCCGGTGTCTCCCCTGTTCCCTCCGGCCGCGGTCGGGAGGCTGAAGCAGGAAAAGCCAACACTAGGATCAGCTTTGATTCATGGAGAGACCTTCGTCTGGTCAGCTAACATTACTGCCAAGCAGCTGAAATATAGAGTGATATTGTGCTTTTAGCTGACGTGTGTCTCCTCACTGTGTTGAGCGATGCTCGTTCATGTCTCTGTAGAGCGAGCACAAGCGCGAGCAACAGGATGCTGACTTTCGTTGACTTAACGGCCACAGGTGTCGCTGTTAACAAGACATTTCTGATTCTTACAAACAGTCCCTTTAAATCTTTTACCTTAAAAACATTTACCTATAAGACATTTCACTGTAATAATTTACTTTTGAAACGTTTACATTTTATAACATTTACCTTTAAAAATTTAACTGTAAAACATTTAACTTTCAACTTTTACCTTTCAGACTTTTCTCTGTAAAACATTTACCTTTAAAGCTTTTACCTTGTGATGGTCACAGCCACACAGGGTAATATCATTACAGTTCACTCTCATCTCATTAGTTTACTACCTACACAGGTTCATTTAATTTGCAGCCAACTACACCTGAACAATTAACATCACATAGTTGTTTTGATTTGTTTATTTTAGTTTAACCTTACATGGTTTAGATGCACACATTAACACTGTAAGGTGACACATAATATTATCTGTTATATTAATCATTTGTTTCATTGGTTTGAGTGACCTTGGCTGTTGGGGGGGGGGGGGCGTGTCTTCCTGGTGGAGAAAAGGCGTGGCTGAAGGCTGAGGACTCTTAAATCCTGGAGCCAGCTCGTTGGGCCAAACCATGTGCTGCCATGTCACGGGGGGGATTTGGGTTCAGTTAGGTCTGCTTTGTATTTAGTAATAGTTAGTGTCCAGCTTGGTTACCCCTTGTGTGCTATTTGGTTTGGCCAAGCCCCTATATATTTGCCCTCCTGTCACTTTGCACTGTGGAGGTCAGTTCATCCAGAACAAGGCAATAAAACTGGCATACAGACTGGCATCAGCACTCACTACATCCACAGTACTACACCCCCACCCCCCCGGTCCACCACATACAACCACATCATTATCCATCATTCTCTTTTAAAACATCATCTTTCTATCCATCACCCTTTTAAACACCTTCCTTTTACCATTATTCTTTTACTTCTATCTATCTATCTATTTATATTTATTTTACTTTATTTTATCTTATTCTTTTTTAATCTTGCCTTAATTTGATTTTCACCCTTTGCAGCCACCCCCACCCCTCTCAAGCGCACACACACTGTACACAGTCACATGATATTGATCTTTGCCCAGTTATGTTGGCTTTTTAAAGTTTTCTTTATTTCTTTATTTCTTTATTTTTTTTAATCTATTTTTTTATTTTTTATTTATTTATTTATTTTATACTTTTTTTCTTTTTTTTTCATTTTGTTTTATCCATATTTCATTTTATTTCATTTTGTTAAAAAGAACCTTCTCAACTGGCCGGGCATGGGCCATGCTGCCTCACCACCAGCTTCCTCCTCACTCGTTTCTCAATGAACTGATCATTAACAGATCCTTCTAGCTACTCTATGACATTTGATTAGGAGTTACTCATTAACTAATTATTCTCTAGCAGTTAGTTCCTCATCCATTCCACATTTGTTCCCTGGTAACTATTTAAAATGTTGTGTCCTTTATTGTAAAGTGTTACCAAATTGATTGAATTTGATTGATATAAAATCTAAATACATATATTTGAGAAGGTGTCAAGAGAAAATATCATAATGCTCATTAATAACAGAAGAGGCTTAAACTCCAATGACTGTGTGAAGGGTCTATTTATTACTTGTAAATTTTAAATACAGTATTTCTTTTTCACAAAGTTTATTATGAAATTATGGAAATCAATATAAAATCAATAAGTCGGACTCGTTTCCGGTGGGGGTTGGCCTCCGCCAGGGCTGCGCTTTGTCACCAATCCTGTTCGTGATATTCATGGACAGGATATCGAGGCGTAGTCGGGTGGAGGAGGGTTTGCAGATCGGTGTGCTGAGGATCTCATCGCTGCTTTTTGCAGATGATGTGGTCCTGTTGGCATCATCGGTCTGCGACCTCCAGCACTCACTGGATCGGTTCGCAGCCGAGTGTGACGCAGTCGGGATGAGAATCAGCACCTCTAAATCTGAGGCCATGGTTCTCAGCAGGAAACCGGTGGTTTGCCTACTCCGGGTAGGGAATGAGTCCTTACCCCAAGTGAAGGAGTTTAAGTATCTCGGGGTCTTGTTCGCGAGTGAGGGGACGATGGAACGTGAGATTGGTCGGAGAATCGGAGCAGCAGGGGCGGTATTGCATTCGCTTTACCGCACCGTTGTGACGAAAAGAGAGCTGAGCCGGAAGGCAAAGCTCTCGATCTACCGTTCAATCTTCGTTCCTACTCTCACCTATGGTCATGAGGGTTGGGTCATGACCGAAAGAACGAGGTCGCGGGTGCAAGCGGCCGAAATGGGTTTCCTCAGGAGGGTGGCTGGCGTCTCCCTTAGAGATAGGGTAAGAAGCTCAGTCATCCGTGAGGGACTCGGAGTAGAGTCCTTGCTCCTTTGCGTCGAAAGGAGCCAGTTGAGGTGGTTCGGGCATCTAGCACGGATGCCTCCTGGGCGCCTCCCTTGGGAGGTGTTCCAGGCACGACCAGCTGGGAGGAGACCACGGGGAAGACCCAGGACTAGATGGAGAGATTATATCTCTACTCTGGCCTGGGAACGCCTCGGGATCCCCCAGTCAGAGCTGGTTAATGTGGCCCGGGAAAGGGAAGTTTGGGGTCCCCTGCTGGAGCTGTTGCCCCCGCGACCCGATCCCGGATAAGCGGTTGAAGATGGATGGATGGAAATCAATATTCTGTAGCAATGACAGGAGTCTATTATTAATCAAACAACAAAACAAATTCCAATAAGGGCAGGAGTAAGTGACAGTAATAAGATCATTTAAAATGAGATGAAGTATAAATTGTTGAATACTTCAAGTACATGAGGGAGATAAACCAAAATTCATCAAATTCTCAAAAATAACAACTGACTACAACAACAACAAAATAATGTAAGAAGATTGTCATGCATCTTGTATTGAAACAATCACACATTTGGACGAATATCTCATAACTATTTTACACAGATTTTTTTTAAAGCATACAACTTAGAACAGTTTCATGTGATTTTTGTTTGATCACATTTTGATCACAGAGGAATGAAAGTATCTCCATAATATCTGACAATATCTCATTCCTTCAAAAAAGGGAAAAAGTCCAGAGTGCTCGGAAGTTCAAATCAGTGTGATGAAGCTGCTCTTTGGTGGGCTAAACAACGGTTCAGAAAAGGGGGAGTCCAAGGCACTCTTCTGGCAAAAAATAAAAAGCCCTTATTCAAATGGCTATTTTATGATGAAATGCTAAAAACAATGCTGGTACATGTTCAGATAGAGCTGGGTAACAACCCACACGTAGTGGCACAAACAGCCTTCTTCAGGGTGGAACCCTCAGCACACAGCTTTCCCTTTTGTGAGTACACAGACAATTGATAAATGCAAACACCTGAGCAAGAGGCCAATAAACTCTCAGGTGACAAGTGCAAAATGTGGTCACTAGATGGCTCTACAGGATGTCAAGAAAGCAGAGAATGATATATGATATATAACCATTTATGGCAACAGTACCAGACCACATGCATAAGAGCCACTACAAGAACGGACTAAAATCAGTTTCTTCATTTAGTCCTGGATATGTTGTGGCCTTCATTTGGTGGATGTAAAAAGTTTCTCTCTGCAGTAATCATTTTAGTCAATCACCACCCTGAATGTTCTTTTGATGGTTCCTCCTTCATTCTTTCTTTGAATTTTTCATCTTGTTAGATAAAATAAAAAAATTGTTCCAATTGACTAATTCTGGTCTGTCTCATACATTCTACAATCATCCAACAGACACTGCATTTTCAGGAATCTTTACTCATAGGCTACTGCAACTCACTCTCTACATAAAACAAGAATGCATAACGATGTAATATTAAACCGGTGCTCTTTCACTCATTTTGGGAAGGCTTCATCCTCATTATTGTCACTGTTGCACTCCTTCAATCAAATCAAAATCTTTTGAACCGTTAAAGACACTTTGGGCTTCTGTTACTCTGAGTAGAGCTCGTTTGTTTCTGTCTCACTCTACGTTGTACATTTCATCCAGACTGTCAATTGCATCTTGTTTACTATGGTCTCTCCACTCACTGGGAATTTCTCCTCCGCCCTGGAATTGTAATTTATAGTGGTCTTGCAGTTGCTTTTCAAATCGACACACAAACCATTTCCAGTATGTCAGTTTAGATGAATCAGGAGTAATTTCCCATGAAGCACAATCCTCCCCAGCTCTCTGAAACTCTTTATAAGGAAAGCTCTCTTCTGAATCACGATTGGGATAGAAACTTCTATCACTTGCGACTAATGTCGTGCAGAAATCGATGACCAGGTTCACTGTTCCTCTCGTGGAAAAACCGTCGACCCCAGCAGGTCGATGAAATGGGACATTGTGTTTGTCAGGACTGTGATTTTCCAGTGTGTTGGTACAAACAGCTGCACAGAATGGGCACCTCACCCAGCAGCAGTTACACAGCTGATCAATGAGGATTTGATCAGGTTTCATCCTGAATTTCTCCATCTTATCCAACGAGAGGCTGCTCATCTTCTCTATGATGGATACAAGACCTTTCTCGATCTCTTCTTTGAGAAAGTCAAAACCTTTTAAGTCACTGAAGTTTTGACAACAGATGGTGCCGAATGTTAGCTTATCTTTTAGCAAACCGGAAAATTCCTCCACCCACATGTCAGGGTCTCCCTTCTTGGTTTTGACTTTCTCTGTTGCATCAAATAAAGCTCGACCCACAAGATTTTTGATGTCTTCAACATTTTTCTTCAGTATGTTCCGTGCTTTAATTTTGTTGTCTGTGAAGATGTATTTGTGTGCTTCCTCTTTTATAAAGGTCTCTACTTGTCTCCTCGGGCGTCGGATGTAGGTGATAAAACCATCAAAGTCCTCTTTCTCTGCGAGCGACTTCAACACGTGTTTCTCCAAGTTCAACCTGTTCCCACTGAATGCTGGGAAAGTGCACCTCATCTCTCCAGCCAGCTCAATGGCAGCCTTGTTACAGACGGCCTCAACAGTGGAGCTCCTCAGTTTCTCACAGATCAGCTCTCCAAGCACAACAGCAGAAGAGTTTCCTTTGCAGAGGCTTCTGAAAATGTTGTAATATTGCATTTTCTTGCTTTCTACGTAAGTGAGTGCATCGTTTTTCCTTTGGAATTTCTTGTGGGACTCTGAAAGCCATCTCCCTGCTCGGTCAAATACATACAGTATGAGATCAACTGTAAACTCCTTCTTCAGAGCATATTTCCTCCTTGATTCAAATTCTGTCACTTGTTTTATTACATTTTTGGCCACTTCTTGCAAGTAAGCCGGACTGTAGCCTCTTGTAGCGACAGGTTTTTTCTTAATTATGTCTTTGGTCTGTTGTTCAACACTGTCAATGAGGTCTCTGATCAGCTTCTGTTTGTCATGTGCTAACAAGCTCCTTGATGTATCTTTTTCAATTTTTTGTGTTGACCCAAATCCAAGTATGGTTTTAAAAGACATCCATGCATTTGACAATGAAGAACTTCCTTGCCCTTTTGTGTTTGTGTTTTCCCTCTCATCATCTCTGGATGGTTGGCTTGTATCTAAGACTTCTTGGTGCTTGGCGGGAGACACATAATGAGCGTAATCACCAACCTCTGATAATCTTTTGAATCTGCCACTGCTTTCGCATTCAGCTATGCAAGCCCAATCAAAACCTAGCTCCTGAAGGATAATTGATTGATCTCCTTTATAGTTGATGTCCTCAATAGGTTTTGTATCTGCAGTTAGTTCATGAACCCAGCCACTCCACACAGAGTTGAAGTGCTTTTTAAGTTCATTTTCATCTTTTGTCTTGTCTTTCAACTGATGAGCGAGCTCTTTGCTCTTTTCTAGCAGCTGGTTCTCAAAGTCTGTCTTCTTATCATCTAGCTTTTTACAAGCATTCTTCTGCTGGATGACGTCATCCAGTTTTCTTTTCACGCCTCTCACTTGCTCTTCATTAAACTCCTTTATTTTGTTTTCAAATCGTCCTCGCCACTGAACCAACATTTCTTTGTCTCTGTCATCATCAAAGTATGTCGTCATTGCTTTTTTGATCTCTCCGTAGGTTTTGCTCATTTCTTGGTGAAGATAATTGGTTTCGACCTTGTCAAGTCTTCCATTTTCAATTTGGGTATGAAGCCCATTCTCAATGGTCAACATGTTGCTCCTCAGGGCCCAGATCCAGTTCCCATACTGGACCTCAAGCTTTCTGTACACTGCGATTTCAAGTGTGTTTTTGAAACTGAAAACAAAGTGTTCATTCATTAGAGCTTTCCACAGGTCCTGGACTTTGCTTTTGAGCTGTGAGAGAGTAATCCCAGCAGACTGTGAAGCTTTAGAGAGGATGATGGTCTTCAGCTCTTGGACACTCTCACTATAACCTGGATTTGGAGGAGCCATAGGTGGAGCATAGTTGAGCAAAGTATTTCACATCTTTCTGCACATCAAATGCAATGACGTCACTGAAGCACTCAGCATCACAACCCTCCTCTTTGGCTGCTAGTTGAGCCATCTGGTCCAGTTTTTCTTGCAGCCGTCTCTTTCCATCCATGTTTTTCTCTGCAGCTGCAATATCGGTAACATTCTGGTGAACGAACACGCAACTTGGAGAAAGTTTAATTTTCTTCGTCCTCATGAAAGCCTGAACAACAATCTGCAGAACATCTTGCATCTCAGCAGGATTCTCTCCAAAGATGTTGATCAGTGTCATGTTTCCCAGACCAACAACAAATGTTGCCAGTTCATTGTCATGGTGAAGAGTGGCGTTACCTTCCAACTCGAGAGCACGCAGTCCTTCAGTGTCCACCACTAAGACGTAGTCAAACTGAAAGCCTCTCTTGATCTCCTCTGACACTTTGACCAGCTGCATGAAGGCACCCTTGGTGCACCTGCCAGCACTCACTGCAAACTGTAACCCAAACATGGCATTCAGCATTGTTGATTTTCCACTGCTTTGTACGCCTAAAACTGACAAAACAAAAACTCTCTTGTCGCCCAGTTTCTTGATGACTTCATCTAAAAGACTAGAGATCCATGTTAAAGGTACGTGACCTGCATCACCATCCATCAGCTCCATTGGGTGTCCTGATATCATCAGCTCTGCAGCCAGCGCCGGGTATTTAGACCAGTCAGTCTGTACCCTTGTTGCTTCTTTCTGCAGAGATGCATGGGCTTCATAGATCTGTCCCATTTCCCTAAAGATGTGTTCCAAGCCAAATGTTGCTGACTGTAGTTTTGTTGATATTTCATCAAGCTCAGTTTGCTTTATTTTTAACAGATCAGATTTGACATGCTTCTTCTTCAAAGCCAAGACCTCAGTCCACTTTACATCATAGTTTTGGAGAATTGGAGAGATCGTCCGTGGAGAGGGCATCTATTAAGATCTGAGTCCATTTCAGGAAATAGACTTTGTCTGTTGATGGCAAAGATGAGAGGCTTTCAATGAACAACGTCATCGCTTTACTACAGGAAGCAGTGTGTTGTTTTTGTCGTATATGTTTCAGTTCCTGTTGCTTTTCACATTTCTCCTTCTCAATGTTTCCTTTGAGGTGATACAGTTCTTTGTTTATTCTGCACCACTCGTGCCACAGTTGACCTTGACAAGGGAGAAATGTATCTTTGATCTTTGAAACATCCTTCCCCTGAAGCAAGTTCACAATTTTCATTGCATCTGATTTCCCATTTTGGCAGACCTCATCACCTTCATCCACTCTGATTCCAGAGACCTCAGCCATGGATTCAAGCTGGAAGGATGCATGTGGTCCAGTCAGACTTTTTCCAATGATTTTTTTCAGTTCTTCAGAAACATTTGAATGGCTTCTGTCCTTTAGACCCATTTTGTACTTTCCCTCTTTCCCTTTGACCGGAACAGCACCGCGATCATTATCAGCAATGAGAATAATGAGAGGCTTTGAAGACTTGAGAAGGGCTGAGATAACTGTAGTACTTTCTTTACCTCTTTCCAGAGTTGGTACAAGAACGACATTTACTGACGATTTGTTAGTCAGGATGTCACGCTGTTTTTCAAGCGACAGAGCATCACCATGAAGATTACAGAAGGCAGTGCAGTCAGTGAAGGCATCATTGGGTTTTCCAGCAGGGCAGTACCAGGCAATCTCTGCCACGCCATCCATCAGATGTCGAGACTTGGTGCTACCTGGGCAGTTTCTGTGGAAGTAGGTGTTGTGACGGTCGTTGATCAAAGTGTTCATCAGCTGAGATTTAGACTGAGATAGTGAACCCAGGCGGAGAAATGACACCATGGGTGTGTCAGCTTTGAAGATGGGCATACTCTTCATGGTGACAGCGTTTGACTTGTCTTTGATTTCAGTTATCTTCCATGTTTTTCTTATTTGTCTGAATGTCCAGAGAGGACAGCCAATATCCGTTGTGACTGGGTCAGGAACAAGTAAAGGTATGGCGTACTGACATTGTGATAGCTTTGTAATCATGTTCTGCTTAAAAAAGCTGTCTGAGCAGTGAAATACTGCCATCTGAACATCCATTGGATGGACAGGAGTTCGTTCTGATTGGTCAAAGTCTTCACTGGTGTTAAAAAGAGCATCTAAGTCATCCTCATCTGTGTCAACAGTGTCAACCTCTGCAACAGACTTTGAATGGCTCACCTCAGGACTGTCTTGTCTTACAGGAATATATCTGGCTCTGTAGTCTAACATCATCAACCGCTGAAGAAAAGTATGAGCGAGATCTTTCTCAGATGTGCCATGGTCCTGTTTCACGGGTGGACCTACTTTAAGAAAATCTATTGGTGACAACTTCTGTTGATGTTTGTCTGGGAGGTGAAGTCTGCCAAGCAGTGTTTCGGTTTCTCTTTGATATTGTTCCTTCCTGTTGATCTCTTCAGAAATCTCCACTGACTGCTGTAAATAAGTAAATAAACATTGTACGTTATGTAGAAAATGTTAATGTCACACAATGGGATATGAAGAAATTATTTGATTATATTTGGAGTTTCTTACCGTATCCATGTTTTCACTCGTATCCATATCTAAGGTATCTGCAGTAGAACAATGAACTGTATTATGAGCGGGTCAGAGCAATGTACTTTTAAAGGTCACCTATTATGCTCATTTCCAGGTTCATAGATGTATTTTAATGTTGCACTAGAACATTTTTACATGCTGCAATGTTCAAAAAACCCTTTATTCTTCTCATACTGCAGCCTGAGTCTGCCTGCCTCAGAGCCTAATTCAGCCTCTGTCTGAAAACCCCTGATTCACAGCCTGTCTCCTCCCACTCTGCTCTGATTGGTCAGCGTTTTCTGTCAATCAAACGTCCTCAACAACACAGCGTCACTATCTCCCCCTCCCTCCCGGAGAAGCTCTGGAGAGAGGAGTGGAGAGAGAGGAGCTAGAATAAAGTTTATAAACCACTTTAAAGTTTATAAACCAGAAACTTCACCCAGCGCACGTTACCGGAGGAATCTGATCAGAAATCGGCGACAAATGATGAACATCTGCGGTCCAGATTCCAGGTTTTCCTGACGGTTTCTCTCAGGTAAATAATGCTATTTATAGCTCTGTTAGTTAGCTCAGTGTTTACCTTATGCATCAACTCTGTAAACCGTAAACATACACTCTGTTTTACGTTTGACTTTACAGATCCATCTGTGAGAAATGACCGACAGAATCATCCCAGAGGAGAGCAGACAGCTGTGAGCAGATAGCTGTGAGCAGATGGGAGATACAGAGCTAACCCGTTAGCATGTAGCTACATGCTAACGGGTTAGCTACATGCTACCGCTATGAGACGGTGTGTAAACACAGCGACCATCAGGGTGGAAAATAGAAGATGTGAAACAGTAGTCAGTTCATTATTTCTGCTAAAAGATAAATGTATGGAAGATCAGAGTAATGGTATATTATTTACAGTAGTAGCTGTCTCTGTGTTACCATGACTACAGACCACCGGAGCTTAGCTTACCATAGTTTACCAGAGCTGAAGACTTTCTCCTGTACCATGTTAACTTAACTGCAGGTGAGATGATTACAAATTCTGTGAATAATTAATATTGTCATCTGTCAACTCAAATAAAGTTTGACTGTGAAACAGAAATGTGTTATGTTGCTTACAAGTCACTATTTACTACCTGTACTCTGCTACATGCATGACATCAAATATATATAATATATAAATATCATCTGTTTAAACAGTGTAATTACATAAAGCCTTTGTGAAAGAACATGTTATATTTAGATGATGGGAGTACATGAAGACTGTTCTGTTGGTTCTTGCAGACTAACAGTAGGAGCTACTTTGCTCAATTTCGGTTGAGGAGGAGAGACAGTGACGCGCTGTGGGGCGGGGTCAGCTACTGAAGGTTCTGCTCTGGTTCGACCAGGAAACCCTCACGTGGCTTGCATTTCTCTAACGACGTCAAAAGAGAAGGAAAAGCTGCGCAGCATTTTTCGACACCCATTTCCGGACAAACGGAGCAGGAGAAAAAGAGAGAGGATGGTCTTTTATGATACTATGGTGACTTGTAGACACACTGGGGACAGATATTGATGTTTAAAAGACATGGAAAAGTGCATTTTGCATAATAGGTGACCTTTAAATCAAGATGTTTTTCTTTCAATTAAAGAAATCTTTCTATTGTTTACTGTAAGCTATTTGACACAAAGATAAGGTAGTTAGTTACTAGGGAACGAACAAGGAACAAATGAGGAACTAACTGCTAGTGAACCATTAGTTAATGAGCAACTCCTAAATGTTATAGAGTAGGTATTGATTAGTTAATTGAGGAGCGAATGAGGAAATAACTGCTAGTGAACCATTTACCGCTAAGTATTGTCTCATTTGTGGTCTGATAAACAGCATATTTCAACCTCATATCGCTATTTTCCAAGCTGTAGCTGTCATATATGGCGGAGACGGACCTTCCTTTGTGTCACATTGGATTCAGGATTTAATCCATAAACGATCGATCAAAATGTAGGCTACACGGACCGAGATCTGTGAATGTAAAACTGAATTGCATGAACTGAATTCCAAATGTGAGAACTGAAAGTGGAAGGATGTAGAGTAGACAGTTTCAGAGCAACTGAATTCAGTTTCATAATATTACATTCGGTTTCAAGTTTATTGGAATTCACTTCCAAACCAATAAATTAAATTTCAAATTATGTGATTCAAATTCAGTTTTTAATGCAATTATTCAAGTTGCTCAATTCAAATTTAAATATTAAAGGGACTGTTTGTAACTTCTTACACGTATAAATCATTCCGGGTCGGTGTCCCATGCGCGTTCGCGTGTGGCTACGCTGTTCAGACAAGACTCCAACACAAACTACACGGAAGCACCAAAACCTCTTGGTTGTATCTAGTGAAGCCCGTCTGTTAAACAGTTTTGGCCGCGGTCGGAGGACGCGGGGGAGACCGTAGCTTTGGTCTCCAAGACCGGAGTCGCTGCTGTACTCTGCTCTTTGCCTTCACTCACTCACCGCACTCGTTCTCGCTCTTTCGCTCCACTCTCACGTGCATGCGCGCACACTCCACACTGCAGAAGAGTTAGTTTAGCTCTGAGAATATCTAGTGAATGTACAGTGGACGTTTGTGCAGAAATAACTGCTGCAGCTCCTCCAGACCAACAGAGGTTTCCCGTGTCTTGTGAAGTGACGGGGCTCCGCAGAGAGAAATGTTACCGTCTCTCCCTGCGGGCGCAGTCGGGAGGCTGAGGCAGGAAAAGCCAACACTAGGATCAGCATTGATTCATGGAGAGACCTTCGTCTGCTCAGCTAACATTACTGCCAAGCAGCTGAAATATAGAGTGATATTGTGCTTTTAGCTGACGTGTGTCGCTTCACAGTTTTGAATGATGGTCGTTCATGTCTATGTAGAGCGAGCACAAGCGCGAGTAACAGGACGCTGACTTTCGTTGACTTAACGGCCACATGTGTTGCTGTTAACATTTCTGATTCTTATAATTAGTCCCTGTAATTATTCAAATTCAGTTTCTAGTGACCACATATTTCTGCCCATAAATGAGGGATTACTATTTAGTATTATGCATCACTTTACTCGGAGGGGACATAAAAAATTTAACTAATCATCACAATCAAGATAATGATGAAGTAATGAAGGACTACTTAGTAACTACTAGTAACTAATGTTTAAGTAATCAGTAATTAATGAGTCGTTAATAGTTCTGTGCTGCTCAGCAGCTGATTCAGAGGTAATCAGGTCACATATATTCATGAACTAATCATTACTTAATTATTGATTATATAATATCCCAGTCTGCTCTCTATAGTAATTCATCATTATCTACTATATCACTCCTTCATTAGGAATTATTAAAGAAGTACTTGGAAGTAATTATTCATATTTTGGTGTCCCTTATTGTAAAGTGTTACCATGTTCTGAACTGAATGAGCTTTATTCTTGACTTGTTCATGTTATTGTACTATATATTAAAACCTTACCTTCCTCAGTGGTTGCAGATAGTACAGGCTTCATTTCATATTCTCCTTCTATTGTTGCGTTGTCATCATTCTTTGAGTGTTCAACATCACCAGGTCCATTCACTGGATCACACTAAGAAAACCAATGATTTAATTTAACATCAGTTAGAACCATTAAGAACATGAAGATCAACAACTCGCGATAGAAGACCAATTCAGAGAACAACAACGCCAAAATAAAATCAAGGGGAAACACCAGAACAATAGAATGTAGGGAAGGATTCCCTATGGCAAAACTCTGATACAAGTTCAGAAAAAAGGGATACTGTTTAAAAAAATAAATGCAGCTGTAAATGTACCTTGGCTTTGGCTGCACCCTCCTCCATCTCACCTACTGCAAGGTCATATACAAAAAAGAAGAATACAGAGGATCAGTATGAATAACTAACCATGCTTAGTTTATAAAATATTATTTTCAAAATTTTAGATGACCTTTGTCACTTGGTATTACAGATGTGGTTTCAGACTCTCCTCCTCCTCCTCCAGCTGCTGTGGGGTCATGGTTGTCTGCCTCCATCCTATCTGCTCTTCATCTTTACCGAGTCATACTGCATGAAAAAGTATCATGAGACAATTACAACAAGAAACTGTCACTGCAAACGCTGATAGAGCAAATTATTTGATAAGATAAATAAAAGTACTAAATCATACACATAAAACATTTTGGCGAACAACCTGATGATTTTATTGCTGGTGAAATGTTGCAGATGTTGCAATTCTCCTGTTTGATTCAGCATAGCCTAAGGGGGTTGTGACATACGACGGAGTATAAGGGCCACATTGAGGGGGAAAAAAATCAGAGATTTCGAGAATAATATCAGAACGAGAAAAAAGTCGTAATTTAATGAGAATAAAGTCATACTATTTCAAGAAAAAAAAGTCGTAATATTACGAGATAAAGTCATAACTTCACGAGAAAAAAAGTAATTTCCTCCTCCACTAAAGAGTCAGTTTCCCCGTCAGGTCTGTGTGGTTCTTTCTTCACAATAAACTCAGTTTCTTTCACCAGGTTCTTTTCCAGCTCCTGATACTGATGATAATGTGCTGCTGATTTGGTTATTTGTGAAACCTAAACTAAAGTAGAACTTCACAAGATGCTCCACGTTCCTCATCTTCACACAGGCGGCACGCTGCTCTATTTCCCCTCTAAAATAACACCTCAAATTATTGCTTTATAATATTATGACTTTTTTATCATAATACTACCACTTTTTTCTCTAAAATGTATGACATGTTCCATAATATCATTACTTTTTTCTCGTAAACTTTTGACTTTATTCACATAATACAACTTTTTTTCTCGTAAACCTATGACTTTATTCTCGTAATATTATGACTTTATTCTCGTAAGCCTATGACTTTATTCTCGTAATATTATGACTTTATTCTCGTAATATTATGACTTTATTCTCGTAAGCCTATGACTTTATTCTCGTAATATTATGACTTTATTCTCATAATATTATGACTTTATTCTCGAAGTGTCAGATTTATTTATTTATTCCTCAATGTGGCCCTAATACTCCGTTGTATTGACAAACTTCATGCATCCATTTGAAATTTGTACAGTACATTTGAGGGCTTCTGCATAAAATGCAAGTGAGGATTTTCTATATATTTTGTCATGAATTTAATTTTATGATGAGGGAACATGGCAAATATTTTTGAAAATGGCTAAGAGTGGTGATGTTGAGGTTTGGGTTAGGGGCTAGGGAATGCATTATGTCAATGAGGGTCCTCACAAATATACCAAGACAACTGTGAACTGTGTCTGTGTCTGTGTGTGTGTGTGTGTGTGTGTGCGTGCGTGCGTGCGTGTGTGAGAGAGAGAGAGAGAAAAAGTCAATGTCTGTTTTGTTTTTTTAATTTAAAGGTCACATATTATACTCCATTTAAACTAGTTATTATAGGTCTCAGACACCTCCAAACCATGTCTCTGAAGTTTTTTTTTCAAAAAAACAATCAGATCATGCATTCCAGCATGTCTCTATAACCTCTGTTTCAGCCCATTTCCAAAAGTGCTGATTTCTGTGTCTGTAGCCTCTGTCTCCTCCCACTCTGCTCTGATTGGTCAGCGTTTTCTGTCAATCAAACGTCCTCAACAACACAGCATCACCCTCCCCGCCCCCCTCGCGGCCTGAGAGCGGGGAGAGAGAGGAGTGGAGAGAGAGGAGCTAGAATAGAGCTTATAAACCACTTTAAAGTTTATAAACCAGAAACTTCACCCAGCGCACGTTACAGGAGGAATCTGATCAGAAATCGGCGACACATGATGAACATCTGCGGTCCAGATTCCAGGTTTTCCTGACGGTTTCTCTCAGGTAAATAATACTATTTATATCTCTGTTAGTTAGCTCAGTGTTTACCTCATGCATCAACTCTGTAAACCGTAAACATACACTCTGTTTTACGTCTGTCTTTACAGATCCATCTGTGAGAAATGACCGACAGAATCATCCCAGAGGAGAGCAGACAGCTGAGAGCAGACAGCTGTGGGCAGATGGGAGATACAGAGCTAACCCGTTAGCATGTAGCTACATGCTAACGGGTTAGCTCTGTTTACATGGAGATACAGAGCTAACCCGTTAGCATGTAGCTAACCCGTTAGCATGTAGCTACATGCTAACGGGTTAGCTACATGCTACCGCTATGACACGGTGTGTAAACACAGCGACCATCAGGGTGGAAAATAGAAGATGTGAAACAGTAGTCAGTTCATTATTTCTGCTAAAAGATAAATGTATGGAAGATCAGAGTAATGGTATATTAGTTACAGTAGGAGCTGTCTCTGTGTTACCATGACTACAGACCACCGGAGCTTAGCTTACCATAGTTTACCAGAGCTGAAGACTTTCTCCTGTACCATGTTAACATAACTGCAGGTGAGATGATTACAAATGCTGTGAATAATTAATATTGTCATCTGTCAACTCAAATAAAGTTTGACTGTGAAACAGAAATGTGTTGTGTTGCTTACAAGTCACTATTTACTACCTGTAATCTGCTACATGCATGACATCAAATATATATAATATATAAATATCATCTGTTTAAACAGTGTAATTACATAAAGCCTTTGTGAAAGAACATGTTATATTTAGATGATGGGAGTACATGAAGCCTGTTCTGCTGGTTCTTGCAGACTAACAGTAGGAGCTACTTTGCTCAAGTTCGGTTGAGGAGGAGAGACAGTGACGCGCTGTGGGGCGGGGTCAGCTACTGAAGGTTCTCTCTGGTTCGACCAGGAAACCCTTACATGGCTTGCAATTCTCAAATGACGTCAGAATACAAGGAAAAAAGCGAATTTTTTTTCTGCACCCATTTCCGGACAAACGGAGGAGGAGAAAAAGAGAGAGGATGGTCTTTTATGATACTATGGTGGCCTGTAGACACACTGGGGACAGATATTGATGTTTAAAAGACATGGAAAAGTGCATTTTGCATAATAGGTGACCTTTAAACTAGATTTAACTAGGAAGTCCCTTGAGATAGAATCTCTTTTCCGAGATTATAAAAACTGTATGCTCAGATTTTAAGTCTGTACACAAAAATACTACATGTATACAATGTAAGCTCAGCTTTTGTTCTGTGTATCTTTAGCTCTGCCTGGTCTGTGTAGATGTTGCTGCCTCGTCAGAAAGCCTTCCTGACCCCCCCCCCCCCCCTTTATAGAGAGAAAGATCAGAAGCCTGTTTAATAGGTCTGCTCCTCACAAAGCCCTCCCACCTGCTCTTAAAGGGATAGCTCAGGTGTTTTGAAGTGGGGTTATAAAGACAGGCTCACGTAAAGAAATTGATATCCGTTTAAGTGTACGCTAAATTTAGAATATTTTCCAACTGTGAACTGAACTGAAAGTGAAACGTATCTTTACTGTTTTTGTCATCTGAGCCTGCTGGCTTTGGAGAACATAGTTTTACTTTCAGTTCAGTTCCCCGTTAGAAAGGGAAAATAAGCTAAATATAGAGTACTAAATTTGCTCCGGTGTCGGTACTCCTGTATGTTTCTCCAAGTTGGGGGGGCATGCCGACCGTCATCTAGGCTACTGTAAGTAATACACCTACTATGGATAAGTAACTCATACAATTCTGTATGCATGTTAGTTTTAAATAAGTAACAACAAAAGTAAAAATGACAGTGAAAGAGCTCTTTTTCCCCAAAACCTTGAGACTTAGAGGAAAACAATGATGAGGCTTACAGGTCAAATAAAAGCCAAATAAAGCCAGGCACATACTGCTGTCCTGCATAGTGAGGACATTTTACTTCAAAGGACTGCTTGAAGGATAAGGCTAGAATGAGGTTAAGGTTACTGTTGACGTAAGGATTGGAGTTAGTTGAGATGGTTAAGGTTAACTTAGCATAACAAAGGTAAATGTGTCTGTGTGTGAAAGCACCCTCTGAAAAAAACATCTTTCACACTAGTCACAGCAGCATGGACTTAAAGCTGCAGTAGGCAGAATGCTTTTTGGCATCATTGGGCAAAAATTCCATAATAACCTTTCACAGGGTTACCATATTTTTAAACCCCCAAACCAGGACACTTAAGCACTTAAGGGACACGTCCACGCGCGCACGGGCATGCGCTAATATGCACGCACCATAGGCGTTTTCATCAGGATGGCTAACTTGACGCACCTGTGGCGCATTTGAGCACAGAGTGAGATCAGAAAGAAGGTATTATTATAGGAGGAGAGTCATTAGAGGCTGTGACAATCAAGACTTATCACATTCACTACTTTCTCCCCCTTTAATCACAGACTAGCCCCCTCATGATGCACTGCCAGTTTGGGAGTCCTGTAGAGAGTTTCCCTCAGAGGAAACGTATTGTTGTCTGGGCCTACGAACATTATTTTTCAACTTGTTTCGTCTCAGGATATTAGAATTATAATGGTGGAGCTCAGAGGACATTTTGTCCAGGATGGAGACACCGTCTGGGTGAAAGATGGAACGGCCGGTCCTGAGGGAGTTATAAGAGGAGCTAAATGCCTGTTGATGTGCAGAAGGAACTGTGTAGAATAATTAATCAAAACAACACATTTGATGTGCACATAAGCACGGAGGGTTCTGTGGATCAAAACTACACTAAATGTAACCAGCAGATATCTGTTGCGTCCGTGCGTAATTGTGGCTTGACCACGCACAACATCACTCTCTATAGAGACTGCAGCGGTGCGCTGTGACAATTTTCATTTTACAGCTAAACTACAAGATGATTCTGAAAACATTTGAGGCGAGAAATAGGCATTACAGTATAATTCACGGGGAGCGGAAGGGAGTTATAAACCCTCCAATAGTGAGCTGCATCGATGCCGCCCAGCCGCCCTTAAGTGGTGGACACAAGTGCGTGGCGGCTGCGTGGCGTGTTGTTTTTTATTTCGGCGTCCATGTTAACAGGTTAGAGTGGACACACTGCCCGCATCGCGCGAGACGCTCGCGTCTCAGCTGCGTCTCTCAGCAGCAACAGACAGGGAAGGTAATCTAGTGACAGTAAATTAACTTCATACCAGCAAGACTTTACTACAGTTTCGAGGTCTATCTGTAGAATATGTTACGGAGATGAAAAAAAGTAAAGACTTATTTTTAAATCAACACTTCCTGCTTTCATTTCAAAATAAAAGCCCTCAGGCGTTTTTTTCTAGAGACAGAATCCCTTCATTTGTTAACACAAGGCTTTTATTCTGAAATATGAGCAGTCAGTGCTGTGGAACACGCAGTCACTTTGAGAGCTCTAAGAATTGATAAAGTGTGGGGTTTAAATCAACACTTCCTGCTTTCATTTCGAAATAAAAGCCCTAAAGCGGGTTTTCTTTGACCAGAATTCCTTCATTTGTTAACACGAGGCTTTTATTCTGAAATATGTGCCGGACAGTGATGTGGAACAAGCAGTTTTAATTGTGGATTATTACTATTATTTACTAATAACCATTTAAATTTAAATTTTTGTATTTTAAAATGAAAATCAAATAACCACTCATTTTTTGTTTTTTAATACCCTTTTGTGAAAGGAAAATCGAATGACCAAAAGATACACTGACCGGTACCCCTTCAAATAATGATGGCATAATGGCATGTAATAAGAAAAAAGTAAAGACTCATATTTCTTAACCTTTCCTTCTGTGCAATGTCAAATAAATAAATTAATGACTTTCTCTTTTTCTCAGTCTCTACTGATTGAACAGAAATAGTTTGCAATGTTTGTTATAAAACCCATACATGCTCCATTTGTCTGTAAGTCTGTAGACAAAAACACTATAGAATATATAGAATTATTATAGAATATAACTCACCTTTTATTCTGTGTCTCTTCAGCTCTGCCTGGTCTGTGTCAATTTGGCTGCCTTGTCAGAAAGCCTCCAAGTCCACACCCTATATATAGAGAGCGATAAGCAGTTTGAGCGATAAGCAGTTTGAGTTAAAGACCTGCCCCTCACCCCTAATCCAAAGTGCAAACATTGCATCACAAAATATGGTCCAAAGTCTAAAAGATGTCTAAAAGTGAAACAGAACAACAGAACAGTAACATTGAAATTCCTTTTTTAATTTCCTTTTCCAACATAGTAACATGTTCTTCCTTACGTTGTCAGGTTGTGTCATTTCTGTCACCTGTTTAGGGAAAAATGATAATCCTTTAAAACACTATAACCACTTACAACCTTGCCAAACCGCCACCGCCGCCTCACCTTTCTCTTAATTATGGGGAGAGGTTTTTCAAATTTTCAAATGATCAACCTCTGACAAAAGCACAGGGTCATTGCTCAACACATATGAACCCTTCACGATAAAGGTCTTCAACTTCTTCCCTGTGGAGTAACTGGAGAAATATCTCATGATCTATCTGGGCTTCACACAGACCGTCACTACGGTCTCTACCACCCCGAGCCAATCACGAGCCGAGCACGGCCGCAGCTTTATAGCGTGAGCCACCTAGCTGCTACGTTAGCACCACGTTAGCTGATTGGCTTGAAAGACACAACATAATATCTCTATAAATACATTTCTGATCACATTGATACATGTTTTATTACACAGGCTGGGGACAGCTGGGGAAAGTTAAAGTTACATCTCCTCTCTCGTACAACTCCCGAGCCACCGGCTGCATGACTACTTCTCTCAGAGCAGCTGTCAATCACAGCTATCATGACGTCTCACCCCCTTTTAATTGAATCAAGTAACTAATCAAAACCAGACTTATCAGAAGAATGACCACTTGAACACACATCAGCATGATAAGAACTACCTCAAATGAAACCATCTTTGGGAAAAATTTATTTGACGTGTACTTTGACTTTTTAGTTTGGCCCATGTCCCGTCCACTAACATGGAGAGGGCGGGCTTTATGAGCTATACTGCAGCCAGCCACCAGGCGATCGAGATATTTTGGCTTCACTTTTGGGGAGCTGTCATGTCGTCCATCTGGTCTGCGGTCTTTACCTTGAATCATGCTGTACTTCTACCAATCCTGGAGACCTTATATCAACAAAGTCATGTGACTGACCTCAGGAGGCTTGGCTCACCGTCTATAAGAGCATCCCGGTGAATGTGCCTCCTCCTCTTTGTAAGTACCATGGCTGTATTTCGGCCCACTATAACCAATCCATCACCTTGGTGAAGGGGCCTCGTGTCCCTAAGGATTGTATGTAGTTTCCCTGCTGTATATTTTGGAAAGTGAGCCGCAAGTGTTAGTGAGAGTGGTTACGTTGTTGATGACCCTTTCTCCCTTTTTAGGTGGCTTAAAGGGACTGTTTGTAACTTCTTACACGTATAAATCAATCCGGGTCAGTGTCCCATGCGCGCTCGCGTGTGGCTACGCTGTTCAGACAAGACTCCAACACAAACTACACAGAAGCACCAAAACCTCTTGGTTGTATCTAGTGAAGCCCGTCTGTTAAACAGTGTTGGCCGCAGTCGGAGGACGCGGGGGAGACCGTAGCTTTGGTCTCCAGGACCGGAGTCTCTGCTGTACTCTGCTCCTCTGCTCCTCTGCCTGCTTGCCTTCACTCACACATAACGCTTGTTCTCGCTCTTTCGCTCCACTCTCATGTGCATGCGCGCACACTCCACACTGCAGAAGAGTTAGTTTAGCTCTGAGAATATCTAGTGAATGTACAGTGGACGTTTGTGCAGAAATAACTGCTGCAGCTCCTCCAGACCAACAGAGGTTTCCCGTGTCTTGTGAAGTGACGGGGCTCCGCAGAGAGAAACGTTATCGTCTCCGACCAAAACTCCGGTGTCTCCCCTGTTCCCTCTGTTGCGGTCGGGAGGCTGAAGCAGGAAAAGCCAACACTAGGATCAGCATTGATTCATGGAGAGACCTTGGTCTGGTCAGCTAACATTACTGCCAAGCAGCTGAAATATAGAGTGATATTGTGCTTTTAGCTGACGTGTGTCGCCTCACTGTGTTGAGCGATGCTCATTCACATTCAGGTAGCTCGTGCACACCGGCGAGCGCAAGCAACAGGATGCTGACTTTCGATTAACTTAACGGCTACAGGTGTCGCTGTTACAACCAATTTCTGATTCTTACCAACAGTCCCTTTAAGACAGAAAAGTACTCTAGTCACCATATTTAGAATATCTCCAGAACGCTGTTTAGAGACCTACTTGAACTTGCAGGGTGCGATCGTATTCCTTTCAGATGCTGATGCAGTGGGTTGGGTCTGTTGATGAAACAGAGGCTGTGTTGACTGTGTGCCAGCAGTGCGGAGCTCAGAGACGGGGCGCAGTGGAATAACACGCCATTCACCTCATCCTAGTAGCTGGTAGATCCGTGCTGTGTTGGTAGCAACCGAACTAACGAGTCTAACATGGTGACTGATTATTGTATTGTCTAGCTCAGGGGTCAGCAACCTTTACTATCTAAAGAGCCATTTTAGGCAAAAAAAAAAAAAATCTGTCTCAAGCCGCAAAACATTTGATCATTGTGATGAAGGTAACACAGTTTATAGTCTAAGTATATAGTATATAAGTCTAATGCAGTGAGGGCCAAAGAGACAATGTACTACGGAGTATTAGGGCCACATTGAGGGAAAAAACATCTGAGATTTACAGAATCAAGTCAGAATATAACGAGAATAAAGTCATAACTTTACGAGAAAAAAGAAAATAACACGTAAAATGACTACTTTATAATATTATGACTTTATTATAAATCTCAGATTTATTTTTTTTCCTCAATGTGGCCCTAATACTCCGTCGTACCATCGTACCATAGACCTACAACAATGATAAATAAAAATGAAAATGTAAACAAAAACAGTTATTCATTTCCTTTTTTAACAATCCACAGGGAGCCCCTGGAGAGGAGCTAAAGAGACGCATGAGGCTCCGGAGCCGCAGGTTGCTGACCCCTGATCTAGAATACCATTTGCGCACTTGGATAGTATTGTAAGGCGTGTGCCGTATTTGTGACGTATTTCTGTAGGCTAACCAGGAAGTTAGCATCACCCTGGTTCCCTCCACAAAAAGCCAATGGGATTATTCTATTGGGTTTTGGATTATTGCAGAAAATCAGCTCTGTGACGAACAAACATTTATGATACTTACACGTTTTGTTCAGCAAGATAATCTCCACAAATGAACACCACTTTTATGATTTTTGAAGTGTGAATGCAATCACCAGAAGTGAAAAGCAAACGTTAGGCTATAAACAAACTACACCACGGTCACATGAACGTGAGTACAAACACAACAAGGCTGTAAAGGAGGACGAGTCGCCGTGATGGCGTTTAGTCGTCTCATTTAGACACTTGTTAGCAATCGCCTTTTTTAAGACACACAAAAGCTTTAAAATTCATGAGTGGGGTATTTATTGATGTAGTTTATATCATAGAACAAACGTTAAAATCTCTTCAGCTTGTGTTAACCACAGACCTTATTACAGGCATCTAACTAAAAACCCATTGACTTCCAGACGAGGGAACAGGAAGTGTTAAATGCTGACTCATTTCCAGGTTTTAGGACTCATTCCTGTAGCTCTCTACAGCCTATAGGCTACCAGTCACACTTATATGATCAATATTGAGCTCATTTTTGAGTTATGGAGAAGGGTCACTCCTTTTCAGACATAATATCTATTTATATTGATTGTAATATGTATTTGTTTATTGACAGCTTGCTATATGTTTATTGTTCATTTTATTTGTTATTCTTGATTTGTTTTTTTCTCATTTGTTATTTGTTTAAAATAATCAAACAGAAATAAAGTGAAATGAAATGGTTGTCACGGTCCACTCACATTTATCAACATGAATCCTATTAGTATTTTGTTCTGTCTATGTCTATGTTAAGCGTCCTTGGGTTTCTTGATATAAATCCAAGTTATTATTATTATTAGTATAGGACTGTATGAATATAATATGATCTCCTTCCCTTTAGTAAAGGATGGTCCAGTGTATCCACTGCTAAAGGAGAAGAAGCCCTGAATCACCTTTCCTCAGCATTTAGAGCATTCAAGCAGCTCTTTTCACGGCTGCTACTGAGATACTTCTTGGTCATTTCACTCCGTTAGGAACCTTCCTATTGGACCGCAGCCTGAGAGTACCACCACACATGAGTGCACTGGCTCTCAGAATATAGTTCATGGGACGTTGGTTGCCAGCGTGTCTCTGGTGAAGCTGAGTCAGCCATTAGGGGGAGACAAATACCAATAAATAATAGAGCTACAAACATCAGTGAAGTCCGTTCTGTCAGTATCATGATCTGTCAACGACCAGCAGCCTCTTATCTGGCTGCAATATGAAATAATAAACCTCATTCAGTTCAATGTGTGAATAAGTAGACTTTTGTATCAAAATCCACAAAAATGAGTGTCTGCAAAACAAAAGACAGTTGAGCTGAGTCATTAACACTATCATGTAAATTCATGTCCTGTACCTTATAAGGATATGAAGAAGAATTGTGGCATTTATTTTAAACATTAAAAGCAATTTATGGAAAAGCAGAGAAGTGAATCAAATAAATATTAAAAAAGTATAGTTAATTCAAATCTAGATAATAGTGAAAAGTATAGTAATGCTATCATTTACGTTATTTTAACAGTTTATTGTTGTACACATTATTACACTGTATATGCTCTATTAAGTATTTGTTAATGATTATTAAATGATGTGAAAGCCTTCAAGAAATTGTTTGTAAAACATCTATAAACATTATTTGGATGGCTGTTATAAGGTTGCAACTGATGATTATAATGCCTTGTTAAATGGTTAATAATCACTTTGTAAAGCATCTATAAACATTATTTAGATAGATAGTTAATAGTTTGTTAATGGTTAATAATTGGTTTCTGCCCCATCTATCTATCTATGTAATGTTTATAGATGTTTTACAAATGATTTACGTAGAGCGAGCACAAGCGCTGACTGTCGTTGACTTAACGGCCACAGGTGTTGCTGTTAAAAAGACATTTCTGATTCTTACATAGAGTCCCTTTAAAGGTTTACAAATCATATGGTAATCATTAACAAATACTTAGTGGAGTATATCAAATGTTACGTGTACAAAGTAATAAAGTAATCAGAATGTAATTGTTATTGTCTCCTATCAGCTATGATACAATACAGAATTTATAAAACTCATTATTTCACATTACACAAACTAATGATAATAATTAGTTAATATTATCAATTATCATTTCATTGTTTTTTAACAGTAAAATAACTGTTAACTAAGTTTAATGAAATATAAATTTCCCATTTATAAATGATGGTTATTATAAAGTGTCAAATACTTTTGATTCATCAACATTTCAAGAAAAATCAGATGTTCAAGGTGCGTTGAGTTAAATATGGTTTGAGTTAAATAATATTTAACTCATCGAGTAGAATAAACATTTGATATACAAAACTTGAAATATCATGATGTCAGCAGTTGAATCAACAACAAGCAATTCACAAGCACGGTAGAATTGGAGATGCTCCCCTCCTGGACTACTGCTGTCTGGGAACGAACTGGAGTTTTACTGGCTGTATCGGCTGGAACAAGGAGTTAAACTCCAACGGAATCTAAAGGGAGAAATTAATATCAAATCAGGGACATGACAGCGGAGTAGGAGGACAGTCTGAATGCACGTGAATGTGTGCGTTGCTGTGCGTGGAGTGTTACTATTACCACAGTGTCTTTGCACGTTTCCACGGTGTATTTCTGCAGGAGACGGACAAGGACCATCTTCAGGGTGAGGACAGCGTAGCGCATCCCGACGCAGTTACGAGGACCGAGCCCAAACGGCATGTACGCGTACGGGTTCACCTCCTCCCCGCTGTCTTTACTGAACCTGCACACACACAGAGAGGCACACAGATACTCTTAAGACCATGAAGACGGCGCTGAGAGAGCAGAGCTATGCATACTGGAACAAGTTGGAGTAAAAGCCATCATGATCCTACAAAGTATTATGTAATGTAATATTTTAAGTCAGGCATAAAAAGGTCCTGGCACTAGAGCTAAACAAGACTGCAACTTGTACTGATATCTGACAAATGGTAAATGGACTTGCATTTATATGGAGCCTTTCTAGTCTTCTGTCCTCTCAAAGCGCTTTACACTACATGTCAATATTCACTCATTCACACACACATTCACACACACACTGATGGCAGAGGCTGCCATGCAAGGAGCCAACCTGCCCATCAGTATCTGATCTAAATACCACAACTGTCAATCAATTATAAATAAAATATTTAATCGCGATTAATCGCATGATTGTCCATATTAATCACAATTAATCGCAAATTAATCACACATTTTTCATCTGTTCAAAATGAACCTTAAAGGGAGATTTGTCAAGTATTTAATCCTCTTATCAACATGGGAGTGGACAAATATGCTGCTTTATGCAAATGTATGTATATATTTATTATTGGAAATCAATTAGCAACACAAAACAATGACAGATATCGTCCAGAAACCCTCACAGGTACTGCATTTAGCATAAAACAATATGCTCAAATCATAACATGGCAAACTGCAGCCCAACAGACAACAGCTGTCAGTGTGTCAGTGTGTTGACTATGACTTGCCCCAAACTGCATGTGATTATCATAAAGTGGGCATGTCTGTAAAGGGGAGACTCGTGGGTACCCATAGAACACATTTACATTCACTGATCTGGAGGTCAGAAGACCCCTTTGAAAATGATCATGTCAGTTTTTCCTCTCCAAAATTCAGCGTAAGTTTGGAGTGTTATTTAACCTCCTTCACAAGCTAGTATGACATGGTTGGTACAGATGGATTCATCAGGTTTTTCTAGTTTCATGTGATACCAGTATCTTCACTCTAGCTTTAAAACTGAGACTGCTTCAACCGAAAAAATGCAAGTTGCGTTAAAGCGTTAAAGAAATTAGTGACGTTAAAACAAATTTGCGTCAACGCGTTATTATTGTGTTAACTTTTCACACACTGATGGCACAGCCTTTGGGGACAATTTGGGGTTCAGTGTCTTGTTCAAGGACACTTGGACATGTGGACTGGAGGAGCCGCGGATCGAACCGTCGTTCTTCCGATTGGTGGACGACTCTCTCTACCTCTAAGCCACAGCCATATCTTTTAATGGAATTGCAATAACCATCTAGTCACCAGTAGAGTGGACATAACGGTGAAGTTTGGTGCAGCTGCAGATGTTGAGTAAACCGTTCACTGTACGGAACATTAGATAGATATTACTTTCTTTTGTTTCTTATTTCTTACTTTTATTCGCGGGAGTTGAAATATTTCACCTCAAGCAAGACATTTGTGTGTTGTGTTGCAAAAGCCTATCGGCGTTGAGATTCACCTACTGTCGTCACTGACGTTGTGGAATCAGAAATGGAGGAACAAAATATTACAGCTGTTTGTGGTCACCTGGAGCTACGAGAGCTCATCATATTTTTACAGAACCCGGACAAAACGCTCTGTATAAATGCATGTCTATAAACCACAGACTGTCTATGGTAGAAACAACAACGTCGCTACCAAATATAGGCCTAGATGACTTTATGTTGAGTGTTGATGGAGTTAGAATAGCCTGGCACTCATCGATCCGAACTCCGTTCAGAAAACAAGCATTTTAAAAGTTCTTTGCTTGTCGTCATGCGGACAGACCTGACAAAGCAAGAATTCAGACTTTTTACAAATCTGAATCATTATGTAGTTATTTTGGCATCATCTTGATCTGTTTATTGAAATTAAATCACAGCTCAGTCCGTTTATTTTGGGTTCATACCGCAGTAGCGACGTGAGTCTTGCTAGATACAGTCAGTGCAATGGGACTGTATGTGAACACAGCTCGCCGCCGGGTGATGTTATGTTATTTTCTGACATATCTGGGACTTCCTCAACATGAACGAAGCAGCAACAGTGGTTATTTCTGCCTTGGTTGATGGCGGAAGTTGTTGGTACGGAGACAAGCTCCTTCTCCTCTTCGCGCGAATGAACACAATGATACCGCGAGTAAATCGAGGCGAAAATGTGCTTGGCTCTTGGTCTGAACACAGCATTAGTATGACAGCTGACCTGTGGCATGTCGTCTACTCGTGCTACTGTACTGTGGCGGTACTGAGTTCCCCAGACTTTAGTTGTCAGTCAGAAGACTGAAAAACAGTTCCCATCCACATAATAATATAAAATAAAATGCCTTCTTAATAATAATAATGAACAAATGCCTCTTCGCTAATGAACAAATGCCTCTATATCAACAAACAATTAAGGAAACTGAAATATTGGTTTGTGGTTTTCCTTTTACCCTCCTTTAAAGTTTTCCCAAATAAAATACACTAAAAGAAATGGGTATAAAGGGTTTCATTGAAAATCAACAAATGAATAGAATACAAAAATACAGCCTGCAGGCGTTAAGCTATTGTAAGGCAAGCCAGATCGTTGCAGAAATAGTACCTAAACGTCCCAGTGCAGGTAACCCAATTGGTTGGCACTTAACTTGTTTCCCCAACTAGGAGTCAACACTCTCAACAAACAAAACACAAAGATCACAGAATCCCAAAAGGGCCCAAAACAGACCAGAGTTTCTGGTAAAGCTGATAATACATGTTGCATTGAGTGAAGGAGAGATCAGAATGACACTGAGTGTGCAATTTCCCTCCTCTTTTAAGCCCTACAGAAAGGGCGTCGTTACACCCTGATTGGCCAAGAGGGGAATGCACCAAGCTGCTCTCAACTATCATTTAAGAGCCAGTCCCCACACCCTGCGCAACAGGTGAACTGAATAACCCTCTAATCACTCAGCAACTCAACCAAAAAAAACACCAGGGAAAAGGGAAACAACAGCAAGCACCAGAGAATTGGCAGCTGCCACAGTACTACATTTTAGCATTTACCATATCCCGTAATGTTACTTGTGGCCACTGTGTAGAAGTTGTCAGCTGCTGCTTCCAAGGTCAAGAATGAACTTTCAGTCCCAACTTTGAAGCCAACATGGACAAGAAGTGGTCAGTAAAATGTGACCAAACTCCAGAACCAGAGTGTGTGGACCTCGTGGTGGGAATGTTTTGTCAAAAGTCACATAGTCTCCACATTGTCTTGTGGAGGAAGAGGAGGTTCTCTCTCATAGATTCATTAATGAAGAGAATGAAAGCGTAGTACAGTGCATGTTTACCTCTCTGGTCTGAAAAGCTCAGGTGAGCTCCAGAAGCGTGGGTCCTTGTGTAACAGGTGCACAGGAATGCCAACTATGGTTCCTTCAGGGATGGTGATGCCGTGGACCTGCACCGTTTTTTTGCACATCCTCTCGAGCCGAGGTGCAGTGGGAACCAAACGCTGGGACTCACAGATAACCTGGTCCAGGTACTGAAGACCGAGCACATCCTCATATGAAACGGGAGCCTACGGGCAAAAGGTGAAGGAGGCATCAAACACAGAGATAAACAGATGAGGATTAGGATGTTGAATGATTTATTACATATGGCAACGGATCACATGCAAAGTTACTGTACATCTTTGGGCAGGCTGGCATCGAGTTCTTCCTGCAAGGTCTGCATCGCATCAGGGTTGGTGGCCAGATTGTAAAGGATGTACGTGAGAGTGACACTGGTGGTCTCATAGCCACCAAAGATGAAAATTAAAGCCTGGGAAAGGATCTCGTGCTCAGTCAAACCTACATCAAAGTCAAGAGAAAAGTTCAGCTAGAAAACTACTTTCACAAGCGCAGACTTTGACATTTATCTTCACACCAAACACATACAGTTCATTCATTCTAAAAATATATGAAGAAAATCTTGGTGTCTATTTCAGGAGCTTATTCAAAGTACTCTGCTACTGCTGTTATTATTGTTGATTATTATTCACTTAATTGGCTTTTAATGTCAAAAGGAGTTTAAAAGATAGGTACACATTTAATGCTTACATCTGACATTATCAAAGCCAATATCAAAATGATCAGAATCACTTAAAGGGGACATATCATGCTCATTTTCAGGTTCATACTAGAACATGTTTACATGCTTTAATGTTCAAACAACACTTCATTTTTCTCATGCTGTCTGTCTGAATATATCTGTATTTACCCTCGGTCAGTCCCTCCAATACAAGCACTGAGTGAGTGCATTGAACAAGTCAATAATTGGATGTGCCAGAATTTTCTTCAGCTGATCAAAGACAAAACTGTGGTCGTAGTTTTTGGAGCCCAAAAGGAAAGATTAAAGGTTAGTGCTCACCTACAATCTGTAATACAATGTCTGTAATGACCAAGCCAGAAATCTTGGTGTAGTCATGGACTCTGACCTGAGTTTTAACAGCCATATTAAGACAATTATAAAGACAGCCTTCTATCACCTGAAGAATAGAGCAAGAATTAGAGGACTGATGTCTCAGAACGCTGCTGCTAGAGTCCTCACTAAGACCAAGAAAGTGGATCATATCAGTCCAGTTCTGAGGTCTCTACACTGGCTCACTGTCTCTCAGAGAACTGATTTCAAAATACTAATAATAATACTACTAATAATACAAAGCACTAAACGGTTCAGGGCCAAAATACATTTCTGATCTTCTGCTATGTTCTGAACCATCCAGACCTCTCAGGTCATCTGGATCAGGTCTGCTTAGTGTCCCCAGAGACACAACTAAACATGCAGAAGCAGCGTTCAGTTTTTATGCACCAAATATTTGGAACAAGCTCCCAGGAACCTGCAGGACCGCTCCAACTCTGGGTTCTTTTAAATCAAAGCTTAAAATGTCCTTTTGCTGCTGCCTTTAATTAAACCAGATAATGATCTGATACTGCACTAGAGCTTTTACTCTTGTGTGTTAGACTCTACTTTAGCTTCGATCCTAGCTTTTATTTTTAGCTTGTTTTTATTTTCTAATCTTTAATGTTTTTATAACTGTTTTAATTATGACTTAATGTTCTTTTGCACTTTGTTGCAATATTCTTGAATGTTTGTGTAAAGCACTTTGAATTGCCCTATTGTTGAAATGTGCTCTACAATTAAAGCTGCCTGTCTGCCTCTGTCTGAAACGCCTGTCTCTTTAAGACCCCCCTCCTGAAAAAGCCCAGTCTGCTCTGATTAGTTTAGAAAAGATATTTTAAGAAAAATACTGTGCACCTTTGCAAAGGTAGTTCTCAAGCTGTGGGCAGTATATTCTAATGAGCCCCTTTAATCTGAGAGTTATTTTCTTGATAATCAATTAGTCTCATACATAGACTCTTGTTTCTCCTGATCTGAATGACTCGGTGAAGATGCAGAACAATTCCAATGTAAATGAAGAACAGAGTGCTGATGAATTCTGAGAGCAGAGCCTTTAACTCTTAGGTGAGAGGTCAGATCACTCTCAATATTAACAAATGCAGACAGAAGGATTCACAAATGTATTTTGTCATTTATATATAAATGACTCTCCACAAAAATATTTTTCAATGCACAAAAAAATAGTTATCGTTGTATATAAATGTAAAAAAAAAATCCACATAAAAAAATAAGGTTCACAAATATATTTCTGATGCAAACACAAATATATGTATTTAAAAGTATATGCAATGTTCATCAAAAACACATTTGGATGTTGTTACATTTATATACAACGGTTGAACCTGCATTTACAAACTGCTGTCATGTGTGAACTTCACTGCATCTGTTTAGGGGGTTTTATGAGACTTTTAAAGACTTGACCATTTTTAAACAGGGAATTATCTGTAGCCAATCAGATGTCTCCCTCCTTATCAGTCAAACACATGAGCAAGTCCCCACGAGGGTATGATTTACGTCATATTTAATGACCTATAGCACATGGTCTAAAGTGCATTTGGGGCTTGTCCAACTCCAATTTTGCTAGTTAAGCGGCGCATAATCTGGGCACAAACTAAGACACATGGGGCAAAGGGGTTATATTTAGACTCTTAATCAATTAAACCAATCAGACTGTCAGCTCCAGAGTCTGAAATTATTTTTTTTCCTCACCTGCCACTCTGCCAGGTCACTAAACATTTCTACCTGACACTCAATTTATTTGTCTGCCGCTCCTGAGATCTATGTAGAACGCTTTAGAGTTGTAATCACTGAGTCAGTGGTACCAGACAGTAGAAATATGGAATATATTATGTAAGTTATATTATTATATATTATATTATGTATGTATGAATTACGCAATCCCTTTGTGCTGCCTCAAGATAGCAACGCGCCAATAAAGCACCTGACCATACCTCATTTTAAGACCAACACGCCCATGGGCTCATAGATGAGCGCCAGTACATTTGCTACTTACACAACGCTGGGCGTGAAAATGACAACTGAGTCAGTCTGAAACTAGCAATGATAGCCATTTGTGCTGCGCTGTGCGCCGCTTTGCGCCAGGTGTCAGATAGGGCACCTCGACTTTCATGAATTGCTACTGTGGTGCAAATATACCTTTACTTGGCTGATCATGTTCACTCTTTATGTCTGTTCCTGGTATCTCATTCTGGACCATCACCTGCAGGAAGTCTGCTCGAACCTAGATCAGCACAGAGAACTTTCAACACCAACACAAATCGGAGAGTTGTAACAACTTTCCCGTCTCACTCTTGACAAGACAGCGAATAAGTGTATTTCCCAAAATGTCGAGCTATTCCTTTTAATTCTCTACATTTAACTAACATTATTATTTATCTAACATTTTTTTTCCACGTGGTACAGATGACATGCTTACAGATTTGTCTGCACGATGCTCGTCTTTAAATCTCTTGATGATGTTGTAGAAATAATCCACACTGAGTCTGGGCATGACTTCAATATTCAGGAGCTTCAACAGACGGCTGCCAAAAGGAAATATCACTGAAAGGAGACCAAAGGGTTGTTTACCAAAATGTGCATACTTGTGATCCCAACGTACGTTACCTGATTAAATGAGGTGAAAGGAGCACATACTTAATAAAAAGAAAGGCCACAATCTGAAGTTCAGGATCTTCTTGAGATGAATATTAAGTGGGTCATCTGGATCGTTTATAGAGTTTGCCTCAACACTGAAAGATGCACTGGTCACAACGTCCAAACTATAAGGTGCCACGAATCTACGGCAAAAGAAAAGAGAGGTGGTCTTGTTTTAGGAACTAACATGGGTTAAGTGCTACCATATCTCATTTATTTTATGCCAAACAATGTGATCAATTCGGACTCGTTTCCGGTGGGGGTTGGCCTCCGCCAGGGCTGTGCTTTGTCACCAGTCCTGTTGGTGATATTCATGGACAGGATATCGAGGCGTAGTCGAGGGGAGGTGGGTTTGCAGTTCGGTGTGCTGAATATGTCATCGCTACTTTTTGCAGATGATGTGGTCCTGTTGGCATCATCAGTCTGTGACCTCCAGCACTCACTGGATCATTTCGCAGCTGAGTGTGAAGCGGCCGGGATGAGGATCAGTGCCTCTAAATCTGAGGCCATGGTTCTCAGCAGGAAACCGGTGGATTGCCTACTCCGGGTAGGGAATGAGTCCTTACCCCAAGTGAAGGAGTTCAAGTACCTCGGGTCCTTGTTCGCAGGTGAGGGTACAATGGAATGTGAGATTGGCCGGAGAATCGGAGCAGCGGGGGGGGGCGGTATTGCATTCGCTTTACCGCATCGTCGTGACGAAAAGAGAGCTGAGCAGGAAGGCAAAGCTCTCGATCTACCGGTCAGTCTTCGTTCCTACTCTCACCTATGGTCATGAGGGCTGGGTCATGACCCAAAGAACTAGATCGTACAAGCAGCCGAAATGGGTTTCCTCAGGAGGGTGGCTGGCGTCTCCCTTAGAGATAGGGTGAGAAGCTCAGTCATCCGTGAGGGACTCGGAGTAGAGCCGCTGCTCCTTTGCGTTGAAAGGAGCCAACTGAGGTGGTTCGGGCATCTAGTACCCCCCCCACCCCCCAGCTGGGAGGAGGCCACGGGGAAGACCCAGGACTAGGTGGAGAGATTAGATCTCCACACTGGCCTGGGAACGCCATGGGATCCCCCAGTCAGAGCTGGTTAATGTGGCCCGGGAAAGGGAAGTTTGGGGTCCCCTGCTGGAGCTGTTGCCCCGAGACCCGACCCCGGATTAGAGGTTGAAGATGAGTGAGTGAGCAAACAATGTGCTGGTATGATGGTATGAAGCAGATTAACAACATACTGTTTGACATCAACGGGTTCATCCAAATTTGTTCGTCCGAGTTTTTCAGTGAGTTGGTCTGCATAGCGAGCAACGATGGGAAAAACCTTCAAAAAAAAAAGCAGAGATGTTTAATGTTGATGTTCTGTACACATGTATTTCTATCATTGATGCCAACTTCTCTCAGTGGGTCTACGGGCAGACTGGAGGCCCATATATGTTGGTGTTTCTGCAACTACGGACATTTTTAAGTCCCAGCAATTCAATTTGGGATTTTTGTTAATGCTTCATAAATAGAGACACAGTGTTATTAACCATCTTGACATAAACAATAATTACTAAATAATGTGATTTAATTAACTTTATGAAGCATTTTATGGGTCCAAACACCAATTTTCTTCATGTCCCACAACTGTGGTCTCAATGTTGAGATACGTAAAATGAGCTAATTCATTTATAATTTGACATTATGTCAAATGGAAATGTTTCATATACATATTACTTTACACCATATTAAAATATTTTTTTGTTTACAAATCATTTATAAGATTTTTTCATTTAAATGCTCCTGTCCCACACTTCTGAGTCCTTTCTGCGACACTGAACAAATGCAACAGTAAAAGTTTTATTCACGATAGTAAGTGAGTGTAAGTGAGCACATGGATGACAGGTTGGGCCGCTCATATAGGTGACCCTCAAGATCCAGAAAAACAAGGTGAAGATCACCTTTTCTTCTTATTGTGTCCTTACCACACAGCTTAGTGATTGTGTGTTTTGAACTACATTAAAAATTAACTTAATATTACTGTTGAATTCATGTTCAGTTTATTAGATGCTAAGAGTCAAAGCTAACGTAGCAAACCTTGCTAGCTACCATTTATCTGAAATATTAGTAAAGATGTCATTTCCGCAACATGTCCTTACTGCAACAGCTTTAGGTGACATGAGACATTAGAATTGCAATATCAATGGTTACTGTCTACATTTTTCAGGGTGTAGAGAAAATCATGAAATCCCCTATTTTTAAAAAATGTTTTATGTCAATATTTACAATGATGCAAAAAGCTTGATGAAAATGAATTTAAATGTCTTAAAAATATTATAGAATTTAAAAAAGCAAAATGTATAAAATGAACTTTATTGTTTTGTTACGGTGAGGACATTTATTAAGAACAATGATGAAAAACCATAAAAAATTAAAGCTGCAAGCTGCGATGAACGGTACCTCCCACCTCCCCGCGCGTCGGGGGTACTGGCGTGACGCTGATCAACGCGGCCAGGCACAACCGGAACTCTGATGAGTTCAATGAGGCCTGTCACAAGACTCTACGACAAACAGTTCATGAGTTATGAAAGGGGGCGTGGCTAACGTGAAGGGGCGGGGATAACCTTCACCAATGAAACAGGAACTCTCTCCTGAGTGGTATGACACCTCCCACAAGAGTCTAGGACATTCATTGAAAACTCACCATTTAATAACTTTTCATCCTTAAGGTCTTAAGATGGTCCTGACCAAATTTCAAGTCGATCTGATGAAATCTGTAGGAGGTGTTCGTTAAAGTACACAACCTATAAAACGCTAAAAATGGGCGAAAATCGCATATTAAATTCAAAATGGCTGACTTCCTGTTGAGTTCTGGGCATACCTCCAAGAGGCTTTTTTGTGTGTCTCCACATGTTACATATGTCCGCCAAATTTCATACTTGTAGGTGAAACCGGAGCGAGGAACTCAATTTTTCCAATTTTCTAGGGGGTACTAGCGAGTCATTTTGCAACGTCCGAGTCCGAGACCCTTAAAATATAAAAATTTTAACAGCGTCTGATAAGTGTGCCAAGCTTAACAACTTTTTGAGCATGTTAAGGCCCTCAAAAAGGCAATTCATTCAAAGAAGAAGAATTCCTAGTTTCAATAAGGCCTTCGCTGACCTGACATTGTCGGTGCCCGGGCCCTAATAAACATGTTACGGATTAAAGGGACTGTTTGTAAGAATCAGAAATTGCTTGTTAACAGCGACACCTGTGGCCGTTAAGTCAACGAAAGTCAGCGTCCTGTTGCTCGCGCTCGCTCTACATAGACATGAACGAGCATCGCTCAAAACAGCATCGCTCAAAACACACGTCAGCTAAAAGCACAATATCACTCTATATTTCAGCTGCTTGGCAGTAATGTTAGCTGACCAGACCAAGGTCTCTCCATGAATCACTGCTGATCCTAGTGTTGGCTTTTCCTGCTTCAGCCTCCCGACCGCGGCCGGAGGGAACAGGGGAGACACCGGAGTTTTGGTCGGAGACGATAACGTTTCTCTCTGCGGAGCCCCGTCACTTCACAAGACACGGGAAACCTCTGTTGATCTGGAGGAGCTGCAGCAGTTATTTCTGCACAAACGTCCACTGTACATTCACTAGATATTCTCAGAGCTACTAACTCTTGCATAGTGGAGTGTGCACGCATGCACGTGAGAGTGGAGCGAAAGAGCGAGAACGAGCGCAGTGCGTGAGTGAAGGCAGGCAGAGGAGCCGAGTACAGCAGAGACTCCGGTCCTGGAGACCAAAGCTACGGTCTCCCCCGCGTCCTCCGACCGCGGCCAACACTGTTTAACAGACGGGCTTCACTAGATACAACCAAGAGGTTTTGGTGCTTCACTGGAGTTTGTGTTGGAGTCTGAGTCTGAACAGCGTAGCCACACGTGAGCGTGCATGGGACACCGACCCGGATTGATTTATACGTGTAAGAAGTTACAAACAGTCCCTTTCAAATCTTAACCACTAGATGTAATTTTGTGTACCTGTTTATATGTATTCCATACTCTGATGGTTAAAATTAAAATTCATAGAGGTCGATTTTTTAATATGGGAGGGTCAAAAGTGACCGTAGTTGCAGAAACACCCGTGTAGAGACACAACGTATCGCTGAACTAGGTCAAAGGAAGCAGATTGTAGACGTGGTTAGTGACCTTGGAGGTGAAACTAACCTGTTTCATTCTTCCACTGGTGAAGCATGGTGATAAGGTGCTCCGCATTCTTTTCCACCTTTCATCTTTAACTGCAGTAATTGCATCTTCCAAAGGTCCTGCCAGTTGATTTTCCTGTGAACAAAAGTACAGTTAGTTACAATGAATGTTTAGATTCTTGAGTTCCTCCAACATTTCTCCTGCTAATGTCGTCTGCTCCATGTATGGAGGATATGGAATGTAACTTCCTATAGAGCTGAATTAGCAGAAATCCAAGGGACAAATAGCCTATCTGAATCAAAATGACACTGTATCAATCCTGACATGAGTATTGCTGGAAGTGGTCATCGGTACACAGTACAGGTTCTCTGTGAGATTCATAATGGCAATTCATAACGGCACTGCTGTAATTTATCAATACAATGTTCACGTCCTTTTTGCAAAATAATGAGTGAACTTTTCGTCAGAACTTTTTTCTATTTGTGAACAAATATAATGAATGAAACACCTACTATAGAAGATGCATAACCCAATTATTATAATATAGCAATAACACCATAGCTGATGATGACTGAGTCACAAGAGATTGCTGATAGCGGCTGATACACATGCTAACATGTGAATAACAGTACTAGCACTTGTTTTTTTTCCACTTCAACACCGGACAGGAGAGGTTTAATAGGGATGTCAAAATGCCTCGTTTGACATCTATTAGCCTCGGTGATTTCCAGCAGGATCAGTAGATTATACATTTTTACTAAAACCACAGACGCGTCTCACTTCTCCAAGTCGTGTGTTCTCTAATGTCACTTGTGAAACAGTGAAGAATGTTGTTAGGGTTGTTATTTTCCAGTTGCCTCAGAAGTTGTGTGTGCGGCCTGCTGTAATCCTCAAGCATGAATCTCTAACTCTCTGTGTAACCCACAGGATATTACTACAAATCCAAACTGACAGATTTGAAGGAGGGACACATAGCTGCCCTTTTTCCCCTTATGGTTCAGCAAAATATGTTTGAGTTATGAACTTCAAAATGATGAGATACTCTTCGGCGTGATAGGTGGATGTAATATGGTTTTCCTAATATCGTCTGAGAACAGAGGATTTGCCATACCATAAGTATATCTCCACGTTTGTTGTTCTGACATCACTGCAGGAGAACGTGTTGTTTACTATGCCCAAGGGGGGGGTATGCCCAAGGGGAGGCATAGTAAACAACACGTTCTCCTGCAGTGATGTCTTCCCTGCAGAGCGCTGCATGGAGCTTCCCAGAGTTGTGTAATTTGAGAGCAAACACAATGACATGATGTCATAGAAAACTAACTCCAAATGTTACGATGTCACTGAACATGAGATGCGGAATTTTCATGTGTAGTCTGGTGTACAATAACATGCAACGAGATGACTCTCTTACCCTGCGGTTGGTAAACACAGAGTAGCACTCCTTCACCAGCACAGTTTTAATCATCTCAGGGTCTGCCACCATTATCACCGGTGATCGTGCATCATACATCCTGCACAAAAAACACATCACAGTCTAAAGTACGAGCTACTGATTAAACAGGAATGTTTTATAAAGCAATCCAAATCTTCGCCAATTCCTACGAGAAAAGAAATATCATTATCTTTCTGTGGCAAGTTATCCTTTCACAACAAACACTAGGCTGTCCATAGCTGACATAAACCTGAATGGTGTTTTATGTGCATGCAGTAAAATGACAAAAAATGATTTAAAAAAAAAAAAAAGGTAATTTGTAGGGCTGTCAAAGTTAACGCGATAATAATGCGTTCACACAAATTCGTTTTAACGCCACTAATTTCTTTAATGTATTAATGTAACTAGCAATATTTAGGTTGTAGTAAGCTCAGAGTGAAGATACTGGTATCATACGGAATGAGAAAACCTAAGGAATCCATCGGTACCAACCATGTCATACTAGCTTCTCTCAAAGGAAGTTAAATAATGCTTTAAACCCACGCTACATTTTGGCGAGGAAAAACTGTCATGGCCATTTCCAAAGGGGTCCCTTGACCTCTGACCTCCAGATCAGTGAATGTAAATGGGTTCTATGGGTACCCACGAGTCTCCCCTTTACAGACATGCCCACTTTATGATAATCACATGCAGTTTGGGGCAAGTCATAGTCAAGTCAGCACACTGACACACTGACAGCTGTTGTTGCCTGTTGGGCTGCAGTTTGCCATGTTATGATTTGAGCATATTGTTTTATGCTAAATGCAGTACCTGTGAGGGTTTCTGGACAATATCTGTCATTGTTTTGTGTTGTTAATTGATTTACAATAATAAATATATACATACATTTGCATAAAGCAACGTATTTGACCACTCCCATGTTGGGGTGTGACGAAATATCATGCCACGAAATATCGCAATATAAAAACGTGACGATATGCATTGTCGAGATGAAAAACTGAATGGCGATATCAGGGCATAATAGGTACTACGTACATACGGGCTCTGTGGCTAAAGCTGCAGCCTCTTCCTGCTGCTGTTCAGGGCCTCTGGAAGGAGGCTGAGTATGCGTCATATCTTCGGGGTACAACACATGCACAGTAAAATCTGGTCTGCCATCGCCGAAATTGAACCAATCGCAACGCACGGCCGCAGCTTCAGTAACACTGTGCATGTGTTATACCCCGTGACCCAGCCTCCTTCCTATAGACCTTGCTATCACACACAGCTTCAGTGAACAGCTGATCAGAGAGGCTGCGGTGGAGACTAGTTGACTACGCTTGTTGCTGTTAGTAAGTGCAATAACTTTGCAAGTGTAAAGCCAAGATCCGTTATTACACCTGTTCAACGAGCATAAACATGATGAAACGGTTAAACATGGAGGAAAGCAACGTTTCAATCTGCTCTGTCTGCAGTCTCTCATCCACCACCGCTGTTTACACAAGCAGAGCGCGTTAGCTCGGCGGCTAACAGCTTACAGTAAACACGTGTAAGTGATTTAGTTGAGTTGTGAATGACTTTAGTTCCTCTAGTAAGCCATGTTTCAATGAATGTGTCCGAGGAGTTTATAGTGAAGGGAGGGACAGAAGACGTGAAGCGGTGACGTGCTGTTATTGACGAGGCTGCATACTACGGCGCCTCCGTGTTATTCATTTATTATCTTCATAAAGTATAGGAGCAACGTAACCCTCGGATACACAAGACTGAAACTACAGCTGGCAGTAGGCTGTGTAGTCAGACTGTTGAGGTTAGTTTGTCATGTATCTGACTGGTAGACTGATCAGCTGGCTGAGACAAAGCCCACCCCCCAGTGAGTGACATCAACAGAGGACAGGAGGAATGACTGATACTGACTGATGGAGGACAGAGGACAGAGGACAGGAGGAAGGACTGATACTGACTGATGGAGGACAGAGGACAGAGGACAGGAGGAAGGACTGATACTGACTGATGGAGGACAGAGAACAGGAGGAAGGACTGATACTGACTGATGGAGGACAGAGGACAGGAGGAAGGACTGATACTGACTGATGGAGGACAGGAGGAAGGACTGATACTGACTGATGGAGGATAGAGTACAGGAGGAAGGACTGATACTGACTGATGGAGGACAGAAGGACAGGAGGCCAGGAGGAAGGACTGATACTGACTGATGGAGGACAGGAGGACAGGAGGAAGGACTGATACTGACTGATGGAGGACAGAGGACAGGAGGAAGAACTGTTACTGACTGATAGAGGACAGGAGGACAGGAGGAAGAACTGATACTGACTGATAGAGGACAGGAGGACAGGAGGAAAGACTGATACTGACTGATGGAGGACAGAGGACAGGAAGAGAGAGGACAGGAGGAAGGACTGATACTGACTGATGGAGGACAGAGGACAGGAGGAAGAACTGTTACTGACTGATGGAGGACAAAGGACAGGAGGAAGAACTGTTACTGACTGATGGAGGACAGAGGACAGAGGACAGGAGGAAGGACTGATACTGACTGATGGAGGACAGGAGGACTGAGGACAGGAGGAAGGACTGATACTGACTGATGGAGGACAGAGGACATGAGGACAGAGGACAGGAGGAAGGACTGGCACTGACTGATGGAGGCCAGGAGGAAGGACTGATACTGACTGATGGAGGACAGAGGACAGGAGGATGGACTGATACTGATTGATGGAGGACAGAGGACAGGAGTAAGGACTGATACTGACTGACGGAGGACAGGAGGACGGACTGATACTGACTGATGGAGGACAGAGGACAGGAGGATGGACTGATACTGACTGATGGAGGACAGAGGACAGGAGGAAGGACTGATACTGACTGACGGAGGACAGAGGACAGGAGGAAGGACTGATACTGACTGATGGAGGACAGAGGACAGGAGGAAGGACTGATACTGACTGACGGAGGACAGAGGACAGGAGGAAGGACTGATACTGACTGATGGAGGACAGGAGGAAGGACTGATACTGACTGATGGAGGATAGAGTACAGGAGGAAGGACTGATACTGACTGATGGAGGACAGAAGGACAGGAGGCCAGGAGGAAGGACTGATACTGACTGATGGAGGACAGGAGGACAGGAGGAAGGACTGATACTGACTGATGGAGGACAGAGGACAGGAGGAAGAACTGTTACTGACTGATAGAGGACAGGAGGACAGGAGGAAGAACTGATACTGACTGATGGAGGACAGGAGGAAAGACTGATACTGACTGATGGAGGACAGAGGACAGGAGGAAACACTGTTACTGACTGATGGAGGAGAGAGGACAGGAAGAGAGAGGACAGGAGGAAGGACTGATACTGACTGATGGAGGACAGAGGACAGGAGGAAGAACTGTTACTGACTGATGGAGGACAGAGGACAGGAGGAAGAACTGTTACTGACTGATGGAGGACAGAGGACAGAGGACAGGAGGAAGGACTGATACTGACTGATGGAGGACAGGAGGACTGAGGACAGGAGGAAGGACTGATACTGACTGATGGAGGACAGAGGACATGAGGACAGAGGACAGGAGGAAGGACTGGCACTGACTGATGGAGGACAGAGGCCAGGAGGAAGGACTGATACTGACTGATGGAGGACAGAGGACAGGAGTAAGGACTGATACTGACTGACGGAGGACAGGAGGACAGAGGACAGGAGGACGGACTGATACTGACTGATGGAGGACAGAGGACAGGAGGATGGACTGATACTGACTGATGGAGGACAGAGGACAGGAGGAAGGACTGATACTGACTGACGGAGGACAGAGGACAGGAGGAAGGACTGATACTGACTGATGGAGGACAGAGGACAGGAGGAAGGACTGATACTTACTGATGGAGGACAGAGGACAGCATTGTTTTGCATTTTATGTCTTTTGAATAAAAGGCTATTTTTTCAGTCATATATTTTCATCATTCAAGTTTTGTTAAAATTATTGTTATAATATCGTATCGTATCGAGATCGTGAACCCAATATCGTGTATCGTATTGTGAGCTGAGTGAATCGTCACACCCCTACTCCCATGTTGATAAGAGTATGAAAAACTTGACGAATCTCCCTTTAAGGTACATTTTGAACAGATAAAAAATGTGTGATAACTTGCAATTAAATATTTGAATTGATCGACAGCCCTAGTATTTTATTCAACTTTATATCCTACTTGTCAGGATAATATTTTAATACAACGTGATATAACAGATTTCTATATTGAAAAAAGGTCCCGAAATGACCTTTTACAAAAAATAAAGACACATTTTAACAATTGGATAAACAACAAATAACATATGTCGTATGTCACCCAGTGGTGGAAAAATACTGAGTGTCCTACATTTACTCAAGTACTGTACTTATGTACAATTTTGAGGAGCTTGTACTTGTATTTCCATTTTCTGCTAGTGTATAATTCTCCTCTTTTAAATTCAATAGGCCAATAATACACTATTTGACAGATAAAGTTCCTTGTTTCTTCTCAGGTTAAAGGGACTGTTTGTAAGAATCAGAAATGTCTTGTTAATAGCGACACCTGTGGCTGTTAAGTCAACGAAAGTCAGCGTCGGGTTCGCGCTTGCTCGCTCTACATAGACACGAACAAGCATCGCTCAACACATTGAGGCGACACACGTCAGCTAAAAGCACAATATCACTCTATAGTTCAGCTGCTTGGCAGTAATGTTAGCTGACCAGACGAAGGTCAAAGTCTCCCGTCACAGGCTAGATGTTCTAAAGCCTGAAAACAGAGCCATGAGGAGGAGCAGAAGTCTAGTTTTCTCTCAGAACACTTGAATTACAATATACTGAAAGGCTATTATGGAATTTTTTCCCAATGATGCCAAAAATATACTGCCTACTGCAGCTTTAAAGAAATAAGTAGCATTAAAAAAAAATGTGCGTTAACGCATTATCGTGTTAACTTTGACAGCCCTGTTGAAAACTGTTTATTTTAGATCCAAAATGATTATTCCCGAGGATGCACCACATCCTGAAACATCTGTACGTGCATGTTTTAGACCTTACTGTCATTCCCTCACTTTAAAGATGCCTCAAGTACCCCCCCCGCCCACACACACACACACACACACACACACACACACACACACACACACACACACACACACACACACACCCTACTGGAAGTAAAGGATCTGAGCACTTCTTCCACCACTGATATGATATCAGTGATATCACCTGTGGGAGGAGGAGAGACTCAACAACAACTCACCCCCAGACGTCTCCATACTTGGCTAGGCACTCATTGTCAAAAGAAAGTCCCTGCAAGGAATTAAAAAAAACGTGTTGATGGATTTATTGAAAGGATAAAGAGGATTCATTAGAAAGATATTATAAACACACCCATCTTCTGTTCTCAATCAGCCTGTAGCAACACTATCAACAGCTCACACAGCCTGCCAGTCTCTGAGGTGTGTGTGTGTTGGTGTTAGTGTCCTCTTACCTTCCTAAACTACAGCAGTGTTGGTGTTAGTGTCCTCTTACCTTCCTAAACTACAGCAGTGTTGGTGTTAGTGTCCTCTTACCTTCCTAAAGTACAGCAGTGTTCCGAGGAAAGGAAAGGGTCTTGGTCCGGGTATTCCGCGTTTTTTGTAAAACCTATATGGCCAAATGCCATACCTATATTATAAAAAAAGACAGAGTTATACTTTTTACACGAATATGGATGAATATTGTAACAGATAGCGAGCAGTCGTTATTGTAGGACTGTAAAAGAGCTTGAGAAACCGCAGCCTACTACGTATCCACTACTCACAGTAATATGAGGGTGAAACAGAGAGCCAGTAAAGTCCAGGTAGTCGCTGAAAACATGGTGAAGAGGAACATGTTGTTTGTGGAGGAGGAACAGCTGGACGCAGAGAGGAAGAATGAAGAAGTGCGCAGAGAAACTTGTGACCTTAAAAGCTCGCTGCTGGGCGGAGCTCGGGGCTCGAGCTCCAGGAAGAGATTCATGCTGTTGTGATTCGAGTCTTGAACGAAGTTTTTTTTTTTTTTATTGAACAAATTGAGATTTACAAACAACATGGCTATCATCGGATATCCAGACCATCATGGCTCATAGATCATTGCATTAGAGTAACAGGACAAGGTGCATACAGAACAAGAACAGATCAAATATGTAAAATTATACATGAAAATAATAATAACTTAAACGAAGGGCTATAGGGCTGTACCTGTAATTCATATTCTTCTATTACACTAAGAAGTTTCAAAGCATTTTTGTTTTTCATGACTTTAAGGGCTATTATGTAAGAAAGAAACTCTGAATGAAACACATTAAACCAGGTTTCATTTTCATATACTTGGATTTGTGCAAATACAATTTTCCAAGAATGAGAATGTTATTCAGCAGAAAGTCATCTTTGTTATTGTCCATGACAAGACCATAAACAATGTCCTTTTGAGAGAAGTTTCCCAGATGAGAAACTTTTGGGAAAAGCCAGTCATGTATATCATAAAGCCATAAAGCTTCAGAATACATACAATGAAAAAATAAATGATCAGTAGTTTCAGTGTCATCACAAAATACACAGTTATTGGTTTTAATTCCAAAGCGTTGTCGCAATAAGTCACTAGATGGATACACTCCTTTTAATATTTTAAAATGGATTTCTTTTGCTTTAGGAGTTATGGGGAATTTTAGATATTTAGTTTGTAACATGTGAATAGTTTCTTTCTGATAGATTTATGAAATTGAGTTTCTGTAAGATACTATAGGGTATGAGATGTGATTAAACATGTTTCTAATTGTTTTATTTGGGATTTTGATTTCACTTAAAGGGACTATTTGTAACTTTCAGAAATGCTTCTCAACAGCGACACCTGTGGCCGTGAAATCAACGAAAGTCAGCGTCGGGCTCGCGCTTGCTCGCTCTCAATATACCTGAACGAGCATCACTCAAAACAGTGAGGCGACACACGTCAGCTAAAACCACAATATCACTCTATATTTCAGCTGCTTGGCAGTAATGTTAGCTGACCAGACGAAGGTCTCTCCATGAACACGATTTAGATCTGATCCTAGTGTTGGCTTTTCCTGCCTAAGTGCAGGTTGAGGCAGCGGGGCTCTCCAGCGTGTCTCCCTGCTCTCTCCGCCCGCAGCCGGAGAGAGCAGAGGAGACACCGGCACCCGGTCGGTAACGAGAAGACAACGTAAATCTCTGTAGAGCTCCGTCACTTCACAAGACACGGAAAACCTCTGTTGGTCTGGAGGAGCTGCAGCAGTTATTTCTGCACAAACGTCCCCTGTGCATTCACTAGATATTCTCAGAGCTAAACTAACTCTTCTGCAGTGTGGAGTGAACGCGCGTTCACGTCTAGAGGTGGAGCGGCTAACATCCATTTTTTAGTCAAATCGTGCAAATAGTGATACAAGCACCAAATTTGGCATGATGATTCCCGAGGGGTCACTTAGCAAATATAAACGATCGGCCACTTGAAAATCCAAGACGGCGGCCATTTTTCAAGATGGCCGCCAAATTGACCTGCCGTTAATGGTTTCTCTCATAGAAATTCATCTACTTGGTCAATTTGAGTGATCTTGGTGTCAAATTATGTGTTTTCTAGCATGCTGGATCTTATTTTGATAGTTTTAATAATTTTGAACTGCAATATGGCGGACATTTTTAAGATGGCTGTCAAATTTACTCGCAGAGAATATTTTTCTTAAAGAAATGCATGTACTTGGTCAACTTGAATGATTGTGATGTAGAATTATATGTTTTCTGGTATGCTATCTAATTTTACAGCTTTAACATCCTCCGATACATTTTTTTTTTACTTTTGGCTGTCCAGTGAGTCTTTGCTTTGTGGTGTTTGCATGGCTCAATTGGCTTGTAGGTCTACTGTTGTAGATATCAATAGCTGCTGTTGCCATAGGTGTAGGGGCTTAGTGGTAGAGGTAGTACCTTTGTTTCAGAAGTCAGCCACATCCTCCAGGATGGACTACTGGCACTGGTCCTCACTACTTGCCCAACTCTCACCTGTGGCTCCATGAAGTTGCTAGTGCACGGCAATGACCACAGCCCGGGACACCATGTTGGCTCACGGGCTGAACTAGGTGAGGGTAGCACACAGAGAGTATCTCTGTGATGGAGTATGTCTAGCTCTAAATGTCAAAGTGCATAGAGTTAACGAACCAGCCATCTTTATCCATGAGGTTCCAACCCAACTGCCAGAATTGGAAAAACAGCAAAGAACTGTAAAGGAGTGATTGTCGGGCACTACCAGGGCACACTGGTGACAATTACTGCTGTGTAACTCAGAATGGGGTTTAACGTCAGCTAAGTAGGATTCAGCATTATACTTAGTGTCCAAAATGCTGCTTACTACCAACCCCTGATCAGTTTAAAGCAGCAAAACCTGAATCGACAGGATGTGCAAGCGCGGGAGAGCCGAGCCAAGGATAATGGGGTTTCAGTTATCCAGATAGTGTACAGATTGCGTAAAATAATGCATGAACCTAGCTGTATCCCATGCAAGCAAGTGCCCGTGATACAGGGTGGTAAAAGGATAAACCTTCGACCCTAAACATTACAATGGCTTTAAACCAAAAATCAACTGAAAAATAGTGGCACACTGACTGGGCCAAGTGTTGCCTTTGTCAAATGGACAAGAATGAGGGCCTTACTTCTCCACATATAAATCCCAACAAAAGAGTAGGTGATGGGTACAGCCTCTTGGCGAGGAAAATTCCCAGATTCCATGCAGTCAGTCAGCTACCAGTCAAGCGTGACCCAGCAAGACTAGACGACGGTAGTGGGTTAGAGGAAACCTTGATGAAAAATAACACCAAGTTACAAAGAGCTGAAAAGAGATCAACCCCTTCAACTGTTACAGATGAGAGCAGCTGCTACAAAATACCACGCAGGGTCAGAGATACTCTATCCCCAAAATGCTTTCTGTGCGAGGAAGAAGGGGGCAACTTAAGATAAGCAATGACCATGAAACTGAATGAAAGACTAAATGAATGTGCAAAAACCTTCAGTGATGGAAAGCTCCTTCCCAATCTGAGTGCTGGAGATGTCAGCCTGCTTGCTTGGCTGCTCTGTACAAACAAGAACGAGCCTATCTGAATGCCCAACAGCTGCAGAAGAAAGAAGAGCTGTCCCAGAAGAAGGAAGCAAATATGGAGAAGCAGTCCACCTGGCAAAGGCTGCTCAGATGATACGTCGTGACATGTTTCTGCATAAATCAGAATTCAACAGCACGTCTCATGATGGGTACCTTGAAGATACCGTCCCACCATCACTGCTTCAGTTTGTATGTATGATTGAACATGGGGCTGATATCAAGTCACAACTCCAAAATGGCGCATCAAAATCTGACCTTGCAACTGTTACAGTAGAGCTGTTTTGCCAAATACAGGGAAGGATCGCAGGTCCACAGGCAATCCAAGGACAGGAAGACACCTTTTGCTATGTATGTTGGCCTGTCTGTGTTTTCCAAGACCAGAAAGAGGCAAGTGATAGATATGTTGGTGTGGGAACCTCATGGATAAAGATGGCTGGTTCGTTGACTCTATGCACTTTGAAATTTGGAGCTAGAAATACTCCATCACACAGAGACTCTCTGTGTTTTACCCTCACCTAGTTCAGCCCATGAGCCAACATGGTGTCCCGAGGTGTGGTCATTGCCGTGCACTAGCAACTTCATTGAGCCATAGGTGAGAGTTGGGCAAGTAGTGTGAACCAGTGCAAGTAGTCCATCCTGGAGGATGTGGCTGACTTCTGAAACAAAGGTGCTACCTCTACCACTAAGCCCCTACACCTATGGCAACAGCAGCTATTGATATCTACAACAGTAGGCCTACAAGCCAATTTAGCCTTGCAAACACCACAAAGCAAAGACTCACCGGACAGCCAAAAGTAAAAAAAACAAAACGTATTGGAGGATGTTAAAGCTGTAAAAATTATTAGATTAGATAGCATACCAGAAAACATATAATTCTACATCACAATCATTCAAGTTCACCAAGTACATGCATTTTTTTAAGAAAAACATTCTCCGCGACTAAATTTGACAGCCATCTTGAAAAATGGCCACCATATTGAAGTTAAAAATTATTTAACTATCAAAATAAGATCCAGCATGCTAGAAATCACATAATTTGACACCAAGATCACTAAAATTGACCAAGTAGATGAATTTCTATGAGAGAAACCATTAACGGCAGGTCAATTTGGCGGCCATCTTGAAAAATGGCCGCCGTCTTGGATTTTCAAGTGGCCGATCGTTTATATTTGCTAAGTGACCCCTCGGGAATCATCATGCCAAATTTGGTGCTTGTATCACTATTTGCACGATTTTTCCACTATCCGCTCCACTACTAGAGGTGGAGCGAGCTGAGCTGTCTGAGTGAAGGCGAGCAGGCAGAGGAGGAGGGTACAGCGGCTACACGCGAACGCGCATATGCGAGCGCGCATGTGTGACGACCCGCTACATTTATGCGCGTACAAAGTTACAAATAGTCCCTTTAAGTCACAGCCACCCACTTAAAGTTGTGGGAGACGATGTGTGATAGGAGGAGGATTTGTTTAAATTCCTCTAATCAAGCATATAATAGATTTGGGGATGGCTTTAGTTATGGATTTAAATATGTCACGATTGCCAATGAAATTATATCTAAGACAGAAATTCTCATACGACATGATACAGCCACTACTATCAACTAAGTGAGTCACTGAGTCACCTTTATCCATCCAGTCTCGAACGAAGGTAGCCTAACCTGAACATATATGACCCTCAAGTTGCGAAACTCTCGCGAGATGGTTAAAGTTGAGCATTGACCTTGCGTGGGGCTGCGGTCAAAAAGTAAAGCAAATACGTCCTAATGTCTTTTCCTAACCACACAAACCCCCCCAACCCGCAGACCCCTCGGGGAACATTTTATTAATTTGTTCCCTCAAGTTAGTAATTTGTTCCCTCGAATTACTAATTCCAGGAAGGGACCATTTATGGGTGGAGACATTTTGGTGTCACAACATTTTATAACAGTGAAGTTATTGAATATTTTTCCCAATCAAAATTCACTAAAATTATACAAAATCACATTTTTCCAAAATAGTTGTTTGTAGTATAACATACAAGATACCATTGGTGTGTGAAGTGATTTTGATGGCACTACAATGTATAGTACTGAAGTTATTGAATATTTTTCCCATTAAAAATGAAAAAGAATTATGCAAAATCATATTTTTCCAAACGAAGTGTTGTAGTATAACCATGAAGAGATCATTGATGTGTGAAGTAATTGACAATAGTACATTTTGACATAGAAAAAGCATATGATTCTATGTGGAGGGAAGGGCTGCTTATGAAGTTAAGTAAAATGGGTATTGGAGGGAGGTTGTATAATTGGATGATGGACTTCTTAACAGACAGGAAATTTCAGTCAAGGTTGGAACAGAAGCATCTAAGGACTACAATGTAGAAAATGGTATCCCAAGGGGAGTGCAATCAGCCCGGTGTTGTTTAACATAATGATAAATGACATATTTGAAAATTTAGATGGATGCATCAAATCCGCGATATATGCAGATGATGGGGCAATATGGATGAGGGGAGGAAATGTGCCATATGTGATGGAAAATATAAGGAAAGCAATATGGAAAGTGGAGAAATGGTCATATGAGTGGGGAATCAAAATGTCAACAAATAAATCTTGTATATATTTACAAAAAAAAAAAAAGCAAAAGATTGGTACTGAGAAGTTAACATTATATGGCCAGCCAATGGAGAGGGTGAATGAATTCAAATATCTGTGTTTATGGCTAGACACTAAATATACATGGAACGTTCATATTAAACAACTGGAAACAAAATGCAAAAAAGTAATACATTTATTACAAGCTGTGGCTGGATGTGACTGGGGGGGCAGATAAACAGTCATTGATTGACATCTATAGGGCGATTATGAGGTCAACATAGATTATGGTTATATAGTATATGGAGCAGCAGCAAAGACATCATTACAAAAAGTGGATAGATTATAGTACAGAGCATTACGGTTATGTATCGGAGCTATTAAGACAACACCCATTAATGCAGTGTTAATTGAAGCAGGAGAGACTTCATTGGAGTTAAGAAGAGAGAAATTAGCTCTTGCATACTGGGTCAGATTAAAAGGAAGCGGGGAAGATAATCCTACAAAGGAAACAATTCAAAACTGTTGGGAATACTCTAAATTTCAAGGATATGGATTTGGATGGACATGGGAAGAAGGAGTGAGGACATATGGATTGGAGGCCTTAGAGTTCACCAGGTTCACACCAGTTAGCAGCGTACCCCCTGGCTGCTCCCAGAAGTTAAAGTAGACATGAGTATCCTGGAAAAGAAAAGGGAATGGCAAATAAATGAAGTGGGAGATAAAACAAGTGTGTACCTGAGGAATAGTATAATTATCTCAAGATATATACAGATGGTTCCAAGAATAAACAGGAGTGTGTGGGAAATGGTGTCTATATTCCCGAGTTTAAAATATCTATCTCCAAAAGACTTTCAGACCGGGTACATTCTGCAGTAGAGCAGAAATAGTGGCAATCATTATTGCATTACAGTGGGTTGAAGAGGTCAGACCTGACAGAGTGGACAGATTCAAAAGCTGTTCTGGAAAGCATACAGTCAACAAAAGCTGTTAGGGAAGATCTACACATTGAACTATACTATAGTTTCCTGCATAGAGGGGGTGTAGATAAACTATTCTGTTGGGTTCCAGCACATGAGGGGGTGAAAGGGAAAGAGTTTGCCGATATACTAGCTAAAAGTTTGTTGCAAAAGGAAATAACAGTACCAGTTCTACTTGGTAAGGAGAAGGAAAAGTGGTGATTAAGAGGAAAGGAATCTTGATATGGTAGAAAAGATGGGAGGAGGACCAGAAAAGAAGGGGATATTTCAGAATACAAAAGTCAGTCATAACAAAGACGTATAAAGAAAGGAACAGAAGGGAAGAAATCATCATAACAAGACTCAGACTGGATCACACGGGTCTTAATAGCACCCGTATGGCTTTAATGGGGAAAAGGAACAGTGACAAGTGTGGGGATTGTGGTGATAAAGAAAATGTGCAGCATATCCTAATTCATTGTAAAATGTATGAGGCTGAAAGACAAAGATCAGAGAGGAGGGACGGGATTGGGATTTGATGTGGATACTGGGAACAGAGGGTGAGGGGGTTACACACTCTACAGTAGGTGGCGGTAAGCACCTTAAAGTTGTTTGCGATCCGCCAGGAAACGAAAAGAATAATAATAATAATAAGAAGAAGAAGACCATTGTAATGTGTCCAGCTCAGAAGACTAAAGGCTCTTTTTGATTAAAATGAGGTTGTAGGTCGTTGTCTACCTTACTACGGTTAGAAAGAGCCGTCGTTGGTGTTTTAACAACGTTTCGGTTATGAGTTATTGATCCGGGAAGGTTGAATCTGTCAGTATCTTTCCAGCTTTACAGAAGTCAATGAGTTGACTGTCAGGAATGATTGGAGGAAGTGCACTATGAACTCGTGCCCTGAAATTAGTAATTTCAGGGCAGGAGTTACTAACTCGATGGAACAGATTGATAAAATGTTCTCCTAGGGTCTATGGGTCTATCAATTCAAATGCACTTTACAAGAAAGGCCAGAGCAGACTCTACCTGCTCAGGAGACTGAGGTCGACCTTCTATGTCACTGTAGTGGCATCAGCCATTTTTTATGGAGTGGTCTGCTGGGGCAGCAGCATCTCGGCTGTGGACAGGAAGAGACTAGACAGAATGATCAGGAAGGCCAGCTCTGTCCTGGGATGCCCCCTGGACCCAGTGGAGGAGGTGGGAGAGAGGATGATGATGGCTAAGCTGTCATCCATGATGGAGAACGACTCCCACCCCATGCAGGACACCATCTCAGTACTGGAGAGCTCCTTCAGCGACAGGCTGCTCCACCCAAAGTGTGTGAAGGAGAGATACCGCAGGTCCTTCCTTCCTGCAGCTGTCAGACTCCACAACCAGCACTGCTCCCAGTAGACCACAACCAGCACTGCTCCCAGTAGACCACAACCAGCACCAACCAGCACTGCTCCCAGTAGACCACAACCAGCACTGCTCCCAGTAGACCACAACCAGCACTGCTCCCAGTAGACCACAACCAGCACTGCTCCCAGTAGACCACAACAAGCACTGCTCCCAGTAGACCACAACCAGCACTGCTCCCAGTAGACCACAACCAGCACTGCTCCCAGTAGACCACAACAAGCACTGCTCACAGTAGACCACAACCAGCACTGCTCCCAGTAAACCACAACAAGCACTGCTCCCAGTAGACCACAACAAGCACTGTTCCCAGTAGACCACAACCAGCACTGCTCCCAGTAGACCACAACAAGCACTGCTCCCAGTAGACCACAACAAGCACTGCTCCCAGTAGACCACAACCAGCACTGCTCCCAGTAGACCACAACCAGCACTGCTCCCAGTAGACCACAACCAGCACTGCTCCCAGTAGACCACAACAAGCACTGCTCCCAGTAGACCACAACCAGCACTGCTCCCAGTAGACCACAACCAGCACTGCTCCCAGTAGACCACAACCAGCCCTGCTCCCAGTACACCACAACCAGCACCAACCAGCACTGCTCCCAGTAGGCCACAACCAGCACTGCTCCCAGTAGACCACAACCAGCACTGCTCCCAGTAAACCACAACCAGCACTGCTCCCAGTAGACCACAACAAGCACTGCTCCCAGTAGACCACAACCAGCACTGCTCCCAGTAAACCACAACCAGCACTGCTCCCAGTAGACCACAACCAGCACTGCTCCCAGTAGACCACAACCAGCACTGCTCCCAGTAGACCACAACAAGCACTGCTCCCAGTAGACCACAACCAGCACTGCTCCCAGTAGACCACAACCAGCACTGCTCCCAGTAGACCACAACAAGCACTGCTCCCAGTAGACCACAACCAGCACTGCTCCCAGTAAACCACAACCAGCACTGCTCCCAGTTGACCACAACCAGCACTGCTCCCAGTTGACCACAACCAGCACTGCTCCCAGTAGACCACAACCAGCACTGCTCCCAGTAAACCACAACAAGCACTGCTCCCAGTAGACCACAACCAGCACTGCTCCCAGTAGACCACAACCAGCACTGCTCCCAGTAGACCACAACAAGCACTGCTCCCAGTAGACCACAACCAGCACTGCTCCCAGTAAACCACAACCAGCACTGCTCCCAGTAGACCACAACCAGCACTGCTCCCAGTAAACCACAACAAGCACTGCTCCCAGTAGACCACAACCAGCACTGCTCCCAGTAGACCACAACCAGCACTGCTCCCAGTAGACCACAACCAGCACTGCTCCCAGTAGACCACAACAAGCACTGCTCCCAGTAGACCACAACCAGCACTGCTCCCAGTAGACCACAACCAGCACTGCTCCCAGTAGACCACAACCAGCCCTGCTCCCAGTACACCACAACCAGCACCAACCAGCACTGCTCCCAGTAGGCCACAACCAGCACTGCTCCCAGTAGACCACAACCAGCACTGCTCCCAGTAAACCACAACCAGCACTGCTCCCAGTAGACCACAACAAGCACTGCTCCCAGTAGACCACAACCAGCACTGCTCCCAGTAAACCACAACCAGCACTGCTCCCAGTAGACCACAACCAGCACTGCTCCCAGTAGACCACAACCAGCACTGCTCCCAGTAGACCACAACAAGCACTGCTCCCAGTAGACCACAACCAGCACTGCTCCCAGTAGACCACAACCAGCACTGCTCCCAGTAGACCACAACAAGCACTGCTCCCAGTAGACCACAACCAGCACTGCTCCCAGTAAACCACAACCAGCACTGCTCCCAGTTGACCACAACCAGCACTGCTCCCAGTTGACCACAACCAGCACTGCTCCCAGTAGACCACAACCAGCACTGCTCCCAGTAAACCACAACAAGCACTGCTCCCAGTAGACCACAACCAGCACTGCTCCCAGTAGACCACAACCAGCACTGCTCCCAGTAGACCACAACAAGCACTGCTCCCAGTAGACCACAACCAGCACTGCTCCCAGTAAACCACAACCAGCACTGCTCCCAGTAGACCACAACCAGCACTGCTCCCAGTAAACCACAACAAGCACTGCTCCCAGTAGACCACAACCAACACTGCTCCCAGTAGACCACAACAAGCACTGCTCCCAGTAGACCACAACCAGCACTGCTCCCAGTAAACCACAACCAGCACTGCTCCCAGTAGACCACAACCAGCACTGCTCCCAGTAAACCACAACAAGCACTGCTCCCAGTAGACCACAACCAGCACTACTCCCAGTAGACCACAACAAGCACTGCTCCCAGTAGACCACAACCAGCACTGCTCCCAGTAGACCACAACCAGCACTGCTCCCAGTAGACCACAACCAGCACTGCTCCCAGTAAACCACAACAAGCACTGCTCCCAGTAGACCACAACCAGCACTGCTCCCAGTAGACCACAACCAGCACTGCTCCCAGTAGACCACAACAAGCACTGCTCCCAGTAGACCACAACCAGCACCAACCAGCACTGCTCCCAGTAGACCACAACCAGCACTGCTCCCAGTAGACCACAACCAGCACCAACCAGCACTGCTCCCAGTAGACCACATAGACACCAAAAACTGACAAGAAGTGTACTATACTGTAAACTGACTGTCTATCAATACTACTCAGGTGTAGCTCATACTTTGCAATATTTTCTGGTGGAATTTCATTCTCACTGTGCAATATCATTTTTCCACTTGTGCAGTTTTTTAATAGTCTGTTTATTGTCAATACTGTACATACTGCTCCTATTTTTATACTTCCTTCATATTTTGTTACACTTTGTTTAGCTCTTTTTTTACAGTGTTAGCTGATGCATCTTGTTTTTTGCACTATCCCCTTTGCTGCTGTACACTGCACATTTCCCCACTGCGGGACTAAAGGAATATCTTATCCTATGTTATCTTACAGAGGGGCTCCGTATAACCACTTTTCCTTGACGTCGATGGAAAACATCATGAGGTCAAGGAAAGATGTGAAGGAGAATTCATAAGGACTTAGGGAAAGACAACCACGGTGTTAAGAGAATCCGGTTGCACTTGTACCCTGCTCCGTAATGATTATGCGACAGCAGGGGATGTTAATAGGCTCATTCGAGATGAGCCAGGCCTGCGCAGAATCGATCACCAGCTATCGCCGCGCAAAAGGAGATAATAGGTACGTTGGAGATGAACTGCTCCTCGCCTGGAAAGAAGACGAGATCAGGCGGCAGCAGCAGGGGGCGGTGACAAACAGCTGCGGTCAAGTCGGACAGTTCCCAGCAGCCTTCACTGAATTTACAGGAAGTCACAGAAAAAATAACATCCTGTTAGATCCGATCTGTAGGCTACTTGTAGTTTGTGTTTGTGTAGTTTATGGCGTGATCAGGCTCATTCTAGATGAGCCAGGCCTGCCGCAGAATCGATCACCGCCGATCGCCGCCCAACGCATGCCGGTTAGATTTGTTTCCGACTTGATGCTGACTTGCTCTGACATCGTGCACACGTGGGCAACGATAACCTCACGAGATCGAGGCGGCTGCAGTTTTTAGAGCCAGGCGATGCAGTTGCTCTCCACCGACTGCAAAACCCAGGGCATGATGGGAAATACCTGGCTGTCTCCTGATCAGAGAGCTGATTGGCTCTTAGTTTTGACAGCAAACACCATCTGTAATAGAAAGTCACAACTTTCTGTGTATTTGTAATATTTAACGCTAGATTGTAGGATATTAGTCTCATGTTGAGCAATGAAGGTTTCACCTGTTAAACACATCTTGTGTGGTTAATAATAATAGTTATTATAATAATGAAGGTTATCTATATATAACACATCAAAAAGAGTGCTCATTACAAAGTGCTTTACAAGGTGGACATAAAAACAATAAAGGATAGAATCCAATGCCAGATATATTCACAAACAAATATAAATAAATCCCAACGTGGTCTGAAAACTACAAGTAGCCTACAGATCGAATCTAACAGGAAGTAACTTTTTCTGTGACTTCCTGTAAATTCAATGAAGGCTGCTCGACTTGACCGCAGTTTTTAGTCTCTGCCCCCTGCTGCTGCCGTCTGATCTCGTGTACTTTCCAGGCGAGGTGCAGTTCATCTCGAACGAGCCTATCAATTCTGCGCAGGCCTGGCTCATCTCGAGCGAGCCTAATAAAGGAAGCACTGAAGCACCTTTTCTTAGTATTTAGAGAATTCCAACAGCTCTTATCATGGCTGCTACTTAGATACCTCCGGGTCATTTCACTCAGTTAGAAACCTTCCTAAGCAAGACTTTTCGACCACAGCCTGGGTTGGTTAGGATAGGCAGCGAGTCTCCCGAGAGTTTTCGCAACTTTGGGGTTACCTTCTCCACGATAAAGAAAGTCCAGTCCAATGGCAGCTGGTTATTCTACAGGGCACCAAGGGCTTCTGCTTACACACTAACAATGCTGTTGTCCAGCTTCGTGCACTAAGCTTTGACACAAACTAAAGAAGACTGTCATATTTACTCAACAACTGAATCAGGAAAGCAAACATCCAACAGCTCCTTTTGGTTACTTAAAGCTGAAGTAGGCAGATTGGAGCAAATATGATTAAAAAAAGTTATTTTTATAAAACGGTCGCTATATCATGACAGTAGTACATGAAACAAGTAACCTGAAAAAAAACCAAGTTCCTCTGTGTCCTCTGGTGCTCCTAACGGCATCTGCAAGATTTCACAGACCGGAGGAAAACAAGCATTCAGAGCTGATCTGAGGTCTGCCGTCCAGCTGCTGTCTGAGAGCCGGCTGTCAATCACTCGCAAACTCTGACCAAACGGTCAAACTAGGCAGCGCTGATCAAATATGAATCAATATTCTGTTACTGTAATGCCTATTTCTCTCCTCAGATGTTCTCAGAATCATCTTGTAGTGCACTATTTAGCTTTAAAATGAGAAAGTTTGTGACCCGGCTGCCATTGTGAAATCTGTTGAAGGAACGCCAAGTTCCGATCACATGACCGGAGCACAGCCAATAGGAACGCTCTCTCAATGAACTGACCTTTGATTGGTCAAAGTCTCCCGTCACGGGCTAGATGTTTTAAAGCCTGAAAACAGAGCCATGAGGAGGAGCAGAAGTCTAGTTTTCTCTCAGAACACTTGAATTACAATATGCTGGAAGGTTATTATGGAATTTTTGCCCAATGATGCCAAAAATATACTGACTACTGCCACTTTAATGTAATCTAATCTCTTTTCTCACCAAGCAGAAGGATCCTCCAGCAAACAAAACAAAATGACTTTAAAACATTTAAAATTCAACATAAATTCCAGTATAACAATAATTTATTCTTAATGCTTAAAGGCTACTGCTACTGTGATAGTCACAGCAATGTAAATATGCAATAGTTTATTTAAAAGGTGACTAATATTGTGGTTATGGTATGTGCATGTGTGTGTCTGAATCGTACTGATGTGTAAAGTGTAAATGTAAAGGAAGATGTCGAATGAAGTCGAAGCTCAAAGTTCTGCAATGTGTCCTCCTCGTATTAGTAACACATTAGCCTTCTTCTTGGATGAGAAACGCTAACAGTATTTGCCTCTCTAACAATAAGCTACATTATTGCTTGAGCGAGAAAAACAAACAGTTTTGAACAAGTTTGAGCTTTCTCCTGCACCGTAGATAAATATATATACTACACAGGAGAAATGCTTGCAATACTGTGAGCAGTGCAGTGGATAGAGGAGGCCAGACCATTGAGAGCAAACATTTGCACAGACTCAAGTTCATCACTAGTTAGTGTACAGTTCAGTCATTCAGACAGCAGACCAGACATCTTGATTGAAATACTACAAACATTATACAGAATTCAAATGATGAGGCTTACAGTCATATTTGTATGGATACCAGCACACATAGGGGTCAAAGGAAATGAAATGGTAGATAAGGTTGCAAAGGAGGCTACAAAAAATAACGACATTGATTTGACAGTTAGCTTCAGCAAAACAGAGATGAAGAGCATTATTAAACAGAGACTGAGGGAAAGGTGGCAGAAGCAATGGGAGGAAGTGAGGAAAGGACGGTGGTTTTACAGAGTTTAGAGGAAAGTGGGAGACATGAGGTGTGTAGGAAGGAACAGGAGAGATGAGACAATCATATCAAAACTTAGATTTGGACACATGGACTAAAGTTTCAAGTTTGGTTTATTGATCACATACACATTGACATGGCAGTGAGATTCTTTGTTCCTGTTTGTTACTCTCTCATCCCTGTATAACAGACAATCGATCTCTCAATCAATTGAATAACAATAATGAATTAAATACAATCATCCTTATAAACATATAAATATAACAGCAACAAGAGCAAATTGTTCGATAAATATGAGACAATTATAAAATAAATAACAGAGAATATACACAGAGAATTTACACCCACCCGCACACCCGTAAGTGTGTGGTGCAATAAGTGCAGTGTAACCAAGGGTGAGGAGGTGGGTACGAATGGATGAATGGATAGAGACAGAGACAGGGCTCTAGTGGGTCAGGGTCAGTTGTGAGACTCAGCTCAGCATCCGGATGGCCTGGGGATAGAAGCTGTTTCTGATGCGGTTGGTTTTAGCTCTGATGCTGATGTAGCCAGGCTTCCTCTTGGACTGCTTCCTGATGAAGAGGCCGTGGCTCGGGTGACTGGGATCAGCAATGATCTTGTTTGCCTTGGTTACACATCTCTAGGTGTATATGTCCTCCATTAGGCAGCACTCCACCTGTGAGCCGTTGGGCCGACCGCACCACTCTCTGAAGCCGCCGTCGATCCTGCTCGGAGCAGTTGCCATACCAGGTGGTGATGCAGCCGGTCATGATGCTCTCAATAGTGCACCTGTAGAAGTTCCTCAGTACAGGTGAGGACATACCGAATTTCTTCAGCCTTCTTTGGTTGTAAAGGCGCTGATGGGATTTCTTCACCAGTGTGTCCACATGCCGAGACCCCTTCATGTCCTCCGAGATGTGGACACCAAGAAACCTGAAGCTCCTGACTCGCTCCACGGCCGCACCATTGATGGTTATGGGATTGTGTGTGTGCTCAGCCTTCTTCCTGAAGTCCAGGATCAGCTCTTTAGTTTTCTCCACATTAAGCTCCAGGTTATTCCTCTGGCACCATGTGGAGAGCGCCATCACCTCGTCCGTGTAATCCGTGGTGTTGTTGTCGGATATCAGACCAATGACTGTTGTGTCATCGGCGAACTTGATGATGGCATTGGAGCTGTGCCTGGCTGTGCAGTCGCTGGTTTAAATGGAATATAAGAGGGGGCTGAGCACACAACCCTGGGGGGCACCTGTGTTGAGGGTCATGTATGATGAAATGTTGTTGCCCACTTTTACTGCCTGAGGTCTCCCAGGAAATCCAGGACCCAGCTGCAGAGGGAGATGTTCACACCTAAGGCCGCCAGCTTGGAGATGAGAATGGAGGGCACTATTGTATTGAAGGCCGAGCTAGTCTATAAACAACATTCTCACATAGTTGCTCTCTTTCGCCTCCAGGTGGGTCAGTGCCTTGTGCATGGCCATGGCGATTGCGTCGATCGTGGACCTGTTGGTGCGGTACGCAAACTGCAGGGGGTCTATTGTGGCTGGAAGGGTGGAGCAGATGTGTTCTTTGATCGCCCTCTCAAAACATTTCATAATGATCAGCGTTAGTGATACAGGTCTGTAATCGTTGAGGCATGTGACTTTGGCCTTTTTGGGGACAGGGATGATGGTGGATGTCTTAAGGCATGTTGGAACGACAGCCTGTGTGAGGGAAACATTGAAGATGTCCGTTAGTACAGGGGCTAGCTGGTGAGCACAAGCCTTGAGGACACGCCCCGATATCCCATCTGGGCCAGCTGCTTTTCAAGTGTCCACCCTCCTAAGGATCTTTGTCACATCACCTATAATCAGCCTAAGTGCGTCTGCCTTGGAACTTGGGGCACGGGGTGGCTGTGGTGGGGGGTAGGTGGTAGGTAGGGGAGGGGTGCACAGTGGTAGGCAGGGGGGTTGTGGGGCAGCGGGTGCAGGGTTAGCTGTGTTAACCTCAAACCGACCATAGAAGGAGTTGAGCTGATCAGCACACTATTTAAAAATAGGTAAACATGACACAGGTAGATGTGATTATTGTGGACAAGAGGAAACGGTGGAGCATGTAATGTTGCATTGTGAGAGATATAAGTAAGAAAGAAGGCATTTGAGTCAGGGCCTCAAAGAGATTAAAGTACACTTTGATTTAATAGATATTCTACAGAAGAACTCACTAAATGAGTGTTATAGAATATTATTTCAGTATGTTAGACAAATTAATATGATTGGATTTTTGAATATAGTAAATATTAGCCAGACTGATCCACACTCCACCAGATGGTGGCGATAATGCACCAAGTTGTTGTTTGCCAACCGCCAATAAACGTCAAAGAAGAAGAAGAAGAAGAAGAAGAAGCCGGATGTACAAGCATCCATGCTACCAGTTAACCACCGCTGCTTCTTTCAGAGCTCTCATCCATCCATGAGAGCTCTGCGTCTTTAAACGGGCTGATTTGGGCCGTTTTTTCCATCTTGTCCTCGGAGAGTGAACTACAGTTGTCACAGTAAGAAGGTGAGCTCAGGAACAAATGTGTGGCTTATAAAGAGATGTCTGTTGTGAGTATTACATGATGCCCTTTAAGCTGCCCTTGGTCTGTGACGTCAGCCTGCTGCTAACAGCTAACAGCTAACAGCTAACAGCTAACAGCTAACAGCTAACAGCTAACAGCTAACAGCTAACAGCTAACAGCTAACAGCTAAGCTAGCTTCACACTGCACGTCAAACTGGCTAATGCTAATGTTAGCACACATCATTAACATCATTAGCCTTCTGCTGTCAACAGTTTGAATGAAACACAAACAGGTTCTTTCACTTAACAGCAGTCAGTCACACACACACACACACACACACACACACACACACAGTGTCCGGACTAAGCACTGTCTAATAACTAATAATAATAATAATAATAACTAGGTACAACTGTACCTGTACATGACATTAATATAGTTTGAATCCACATAGTTTTATATAGTTTAAATGCATCTAGTTTTCTGGGTTGAAGTGTGTCCTGAAAGCCCCAGAGCTCCTAACGATGATTTGCAACATGTATTCATGTAACTAATTGTTGCTGAATGTTTTACAGTAATGAAATTAATAAAATAAAATCTTTTTTAAACCAATCAATCTTTATTTTTTTTAACTCCACTAGTTTTCACTTTCTTGCAACCTCATTGTGACTCTGTGTAATAGTAATATAATTATTCTATCACATCTACAAGTTATATGATCCTAGTGAGTGTCTTGTATCTTGTTAAATATGGCTTCAGAGGTGAAAAAATACTTATTGATGATTTTAGTCCGCCACAGCCACACTGTACAAAGAGGGAGAACTAGAACTGGCACTTAAACTCTTCCACACAACTCTCATACTAGGCAAGGGGCAGCCTCTCACACTAGGCCTGCACCATATGAGGAACATCTACAATGTGCAATAACACTGTTCAATATTGCCATGACGATATGACTTGCGATAAATAAACAAATATTGAAGTGTGCATATTAGCTATATATATATATATATATATATACATATACTGTATTTCATATATAACTAGGCTAAATGTTGTTTCTAGAGCAGCAACAGTAAAGTTTACAACAGCAAAGTCACCATATCAACTCCTTAATATCTCACTGGAAACAATCTAACATGTTAATAAAATAAATCATATTCCTGACATGAAAATACTAAGAGAAATTTATAAAGACTGAAGAACACAGACATCAGTCCTTCCTCCTGTCCTCTGTCCTCCTGTCCTGTGCCCTCCTCCCTCTGTCCTCCTCCCTCTGTCCTCTGTCCTCGGCCCTCAGCTGCAGGTAACATTAGGGCTGATAGAGGGCAGAGGGTCTGTTTGATCTCAGCCAGCTGATGAGTTTACAAGTAAGATATGTGACAAACTAACCTAAACAGTCCGACTACACAGCCTACTGCCAGCTTTAGTTTCAGTCTTGTGTAGCCGAGGGTTACACTGCTCCGATACTTTATGAAGATAATAAATTAATAACACGGAGACTCCGTAATCTGCAGCGTATCACCGCTTCATGCCTTCCATTCTTTCACAATAAAACTCCCCGGACACTGAACACTGGATCACGGCTCACTAGAGGGAACTAAAGTCAGTCACAACTCAACTAAATAACTTACACGTGTTTACTGTTGGCTGTTAGCCGCCGAGCTAACGCGCTGTGCCTGTCTAAAGCGGAGGTGGATCAGAGACTGCAGACAGAGCAGATTGAAACGTTGCTTTCCTCCATGTTTAACCGGTTCATCATGTTTATGCTTGTTGAACAGGTGTAATGATAAGGTGTCTTTGCTTTACACTTGCAAAGTTTGATTGAACTTACAGTAACGAGTAGTTGTAGCCGTCTCCACCGCAACCTCTCTGATCAGCTGTTCACAGACTGACTTTGTGTTGATGTGAGTGGAGAGCTCTGTCACAGCGCAGCAGAGGATGCAGCGTTAACCATCCCTAAATATAATGATAGTTCTGATTCATCGTGTTTCAGACAGCCTTTTGCGATGTGTTCATCGTGCATGTTCATATGATGACGAAGAAAATACGATTTACGGGTCAGCCCTATTTCTTATTAATTCTTTTAAAAATATTTCAGAGAATCCTCCACATACCAATACAGAGAGCTCGCATACCACAGTTTGAGAACCACTGACTTAAAAGATAGGTGTTTGTATTGAAATGAGGAGGTATCGTATCAGATAACACCATTTATATATAAACTGGAAAAACAAAGTTCAGAAACTTGTGTTTGGTGGATTATTTCTCTGTTGTTACAATGCTAATGGTCATTGTATTTTACATCGTTGGAAAGCCTGTTTATTTACCTTCGCAATGATGTCCAACTTGTAAGGATCATGCATTTGTGGGATGAGCAGCACAGCTGATTATGTGGGGAGCGCCCAAGAAAGATTTGCCAAAATGCTCTGCCAATGGTAAACAGTGTATTCTCCTGTTGGTATTGACTCTTGTTTTGAGTTGTTTAGTGGATTGGATGATTGAACTCTATCAGTAACAAGGTACAAACAAGACATATTGGCAATTTTACACTTTATTCATTTAATACACCGTCAGGAGCCTCAGTAGCGGTGGAGGATCCATACGCAGCCACAACAGCCTGGCACCTCCTCCTCATGCTGGTCACCAACCTGGTCACACGTTGCTGTGGGATGGCGTTCCATTCCTCAACCAGGATTCGTTGCAGGTCAGCCAACGAGGTTGTGTTGGTCACTCTAACACGTACAGCACGCCCAAGCTGATCCTACAAGTGTTGAATTGGGTTGAGGTGTGGACTCTTGGACAGAACCTGGACTCATCTCTGAACATGACATTCCCCCACATGTTCAGGTTCCATTGTCTGTGTTGTAGACACCAGCGCAAACGGGCCTGACGGTGAAGGGCAGTCATTGCAGGCTTCCTGGTAGCCTTATGAGAATACACTGTTTACCATTGGCAGAGCATTTTGGAATATTTTTCTTGGGCACTACCCACATAATCAGCTGTGCTGCTCATCCCACAAATGCATGGTCCTTACAAGTTGGATATCATTGCGAAGGTAAATAAACAGGCTTTCCAACCATGTAAAATAAAATGACCATTAGCATTGATACAACAGAGAAATAATCCACCAAACACAAGTTTCCAAACTTTGTTTTTCCAGTATATTTATATAATTTCGCCCCCTCCTGGTGGAGCTAGTAAATGCACCTCTTACTTACAGATTGTTTTTACAGATGCACAGGAAGCGATCTGCAAATGTGCAAATATCAATCCACGTGTAGAAATAGATGCACAAATGCGTATATATCACTTTACATGTAAACCTTAAAATACGTATTTACAGAGTAAGTTATGTGTATTTGCAAATCGCCCTGTGTTTTTGTGGATGTGACTTTCCACAACATGAAATATTTGCAGATCATGGTTCATATTTGTGAATTGTCTTCTGATTACAACTATTATCTACAGATCTGCTGCGGTACCAATTGGACAAAATTCTGTAAACAAACAGAAGGAAAATTACAAATGTCATGTGGCCCGTAAATACACAGGAAGCGATCTGCAAATGCGAAATAGATGCACAAATGTGTAGATATCACTTTACATGTAAACCTTAAAATACGTATTGAAAGAGTAAGTTATGCGTATTTGCAAATCGCCCTGTATTTTTGTGGATGTGACTTTACACAACACAAATACAAAAATACATGTTTGTGGATAGTGAAATATTTGCAGATCATGGTACACATTTGTGGAATGTCTTCTGTGGATTACAACTAATAAAGTCTGATAAAAACTTCCATAGGTTTGTTGCATACTAGATGATGTCATTTTGTTTAGTGTGTTTGAACAAAATGGTCATCTTAGTTCCTTAGCTCAATACACATATATTATTTCTCAATTTCAAACTTTTCTGAACTAATTTCTGACACCATCAACCATCAACATTACATTATGACAATAAAGCAAGTCTGGGCTAATCCCACATGAAACAGATTGAGCAAATTATTGCAAAATGCAAAAATTAATTATTGGAAATCAGTTAACAACACAAAACAATGACAGATATTATCCAGAAACCCTCACAGGTACTGCATTTAGCATAAAACAAGATGCTCAAAACATAATATGGCAAACTGCAGCCCAACAGGCCATAACAGCTGTAAAACTGCCCAACTCTTTCATTAATTCAGAGATACTGTACATATTTCTTAGTATTTATTTCATTTTCATTGAAAATGTCTTCTATACAGCTTTCATTTGAATTCAGATATATTGTACACATTTTTATAATATTTTTTTCTATATTTATGTTTCTTGATTTTTTTTGTACTTCTATTTTGAATTAAATACTCTCTTACTATGTTATGTTTATCTCACTATGTTTATGTTATGCAATACATCAAAGCAAATTCCTTTAACGGGAAACCTACTCGGCAATAAACCGGATTCTGATTCGGATTCTGAGTCACAGAGGTGATCAGATTCTCCAGAAGGTCATTTAGAATCATTTACCACCATTGTGGAGGTATTCACAGAAACTCAAACAATTGCTTATTTACACATCCAGCAGACACGGAGCAACATTCTCATTTATTTGGAGTCCTGTTTCAGGCCACCTGGTGAATATATTCACTCTCCTTTAAGTTCTGTTTTGGTCTCCTGTAACTCCTGAGGGAAATATCTGGCTATGTAGCTGCTAAATGCTCCACTAAGTTCTCCAGCTCGCCTCTAACTGCCTGTCTGCTGTTTGCTGCTGAGCAGGTTGAGTACAAGTATTTTTTAGAGCTTATTTGCTGAAAACAGCTGCCTGCTGTGGCTGAAAATGAGAGTGAACCAAACCGTAAAGTTGTGGGCCATAAAACCAAAACAATGAGTGTCTTTGGGTTTGTCACTAGTGACACCTTTCACATATATGTAGTCATGTGATCCCTTGTTAATAAGGCATACTGATTAAAGCAGCGTTTAACAGTTTTCACTGTTGGACTTTTGACTTATCACACAATAACCCACCTAACCCTGGGGAGATAAGGCTGTTAATAAGATATGGTGTCATGCGCTGCTGTAAAATTGACACAGTCTATGACTCATCAGTGTACCAAAAGTCAACAATTAGCAACCTAATCAATGCTGGAAATACAGTTCCCAACCACACAAATTAGAGACTCATCTGAGATGCACCCTGACAGTGTTTTTTTAGTTATTTTTAGGGCTGTCAATCGATTAATATAGTTAATCGTGATTAATTGCAAATTTTTTATCTGTTCAAAATGTACCTTAAAGGGAGATTTGTCAAGTATTTAATACTCCTATCAACATGGGAGTGGGCCAATAGGTCTACGTTATGCAAATGTATATATATATATTTATCATGGGAATTCAATGAGCAACACAAAACAATGACAGATATTGTCCAGAAACCCTCACAGGTACTGCATTTAGCATAAAACAATATGCTGAAATCATAACATGATAAACTGCAGCCCAACAGGCAACAACAGCTGTCAGTGTGTCAGTGTGCTGACTTGACTATGACTTGCCCCAAACTGCATGTGATTATCATAAAGTGGGCATGTCTGTAAAGGGGAGACTCGTAGGTACCCACAGAACCCATTTACATTCACATAGTTTGTTTTATGGGTTCATAGTAGGGGTGGGGGGGAAAGAAATAGATTCACCCGTGTATCGCGATTTTTAAATTTTTTTTTTTTTTAACGATTTTGAAATCAATTTTTTAATGCCAGAATCATATGTTAGCTTCATTTGAGTCTATGCTGAGGTAGAAGGAAGTTACCGCTTTTATTGTTGTAGTCTGAGTAATGTGACGCATGAATCATCCCAGACCGTGTTTATAGGATTTAGTTGTTGCCTGGGATGGGGGGGTAAGGTAGTTCTGCAGTAAATGGCATTCTATAATGGTCGATGGGCTCATTGGTATGTGTGAGTGCCCCTAGATAGATTGAGATGTTAGCAGTAACTTGGAGATCTTGTATTAATGGTCTGTTCATTATTCTGTGTGAATTTGGATGCTTGCTCGGTTTGGCTCACCCTATCCTTACCTGGTCAGGTGGTGGGTTCCAGTCACTGGAGTAAGAGGGGGAGAAGCGTTGACAGCTTGCTGTGAGGCTGCAGCTTTCTTTTGTTTGGTGTTCTTTTGATTCAGTGTAAATGTAGTTTTGTTGAATTTCCCGGGTTTCATTTTTGCCTTTTGTTTCAGTGAACTTTTTGTTGATAAATGCCACTGTTTTGCACTACACCTGCTTATCAACCTGGTTCTTCAACATCCCTTTTTTAAAGTTTCCCAGTGCCAAACCCCCTCATTTGCCCTTTATATAGGGTGGCGGCGCTAACCACTGTCATTATAGCAATCACTGATCTTTTTGAACTGTTATGCCTTTTCAGATATCCGTTGCAGCCATGTTCCTCACCCTCACCCTGCTGCGGAAAGGCATCTCCGGGAAGCAGTGGATCGGAAAGTATCGTCGTCCACGACAAATTACATGGCAGATGAAACGCAATACGCTGAAGCACCTGGAGCGTGAGGCTGAGAATGAATACTGGATCAGCCGGCCGTACATGACTCCGGAGCAGGAGTACGGTCACGCCGCCGAGCGCAGGGCCCAGAACTGGCTCAACATCAAGGAGGCCAAATACGCCAATTTTCCTGAACACAAGTACATCACAGATCACCTGAGTCATCTCAAAATCACTAAGACATGGTCAAGTTAGAAAAATGACATGCAAGGACTGTCTTCATAAAGTGACAATATCACATGTTTATGTGTTCAAGGATGCTCAGTTTCGTTGTGTGTTTTAATGGGAAGCAAGATTTTGTATATCAGCTGAAAAGCAACCATGAAAAGTTGTTAACCAAGTCCATAATAGACTGTTTTAACTCCATCCGCCTCCGTAAAATAAATCTGTATACTGTTTGTTTGTGGTACTGAATCCACACCACTAAAATCTGCTCAACATTCTACATCTGATCTGTGGGTCCTTATTTTAGCTCTCATTAATAAAATACACTTTGAAGTTGAAAACCAGGCCTCCCACCGGTTCTAAAATTTCTATATTTATATGAACTGCTGAAGTATGATCCATTACAGGAATTATATAAATAGTCTTGGGAGGTTGGGACATAATTATGTAATTTTATGAAAGGTTAATTTTCACTGTAATATGCATTCTGCTTTTTTCACATTTAATGTATTAACCCCTTACCATTCCGCCCTCTTTTTTAGAGGGGTGGGGGACGGGGGATGTTCAGGGGGAGATAAATAGTCAACAGTAGATGTCAGAGAAGTGGTACATCATCTGAAAGCTGGGAACATGAAGATTAATTTGAGATGCGGCAAGTTGTTCTAGTCATTAATAAGAAATAAAAAATAGTTTTATAAATGAATTAATAAATTAAAATAGATTGTGAAAGTGTATAAGAGCGTAAAACATGATAGAAGTATATGAAGGTCATTTCCATGCTCTATTATGTCTCATAAATTGTTGCAGCAATGTTTTGGTTGATACCATTTGTTGCAGATTTGGAGCTAAATTTAACAATTTTTTTTACCACTGGAGAATTGATAAGAATGATCAATAATCCCTCCAAAATACCACATTAAGAACACCATAGAAAAAGCCATGCTGTTCTTGAAACTGCTAAAAAAAACAACGTATTTTCAATCTAGCCATCCATCCTCTGAATGCTCTAGGTCTCTAGTTTGATCCATCCATCCTCTGAATGCTCTAGGTCTCTAGTCTGATACATTCATCCTCTGAATGCTCTAGGTCTCTAGTCTGATCCATCCATCCTCTGAATGCTCTAGGTCTCTAGTTTGGTCCATCCATGCTCTGAATGCTCTAGGTCTCTAGTTTGTGGTTGTAAAGTTTCATGAGGCTGTGATTATCCTAGAGGTCACAACAGGTCATTTTATACAGTGAGCTCAAGTTCCAAAAAACGGTCTCACTACAATGACATAGCGACTATGGGGACTAACATCATCACACATGAATACAGTTGGCCTCATTGGATCCACAAGAGTCTCAGCTTTACAGTGACACCCAATTGATGTAATTCCAGACTGTTTAGGGACCCCAGGATGCAGAAATATTCAAATACATCATTTTAGAATAGGAGAAAATAACACATTTATACTGCATTCAAAAACTGCATGTGATTGTCATAAAGTGGGCATGTCTGTAAAGGGGAGACTCGTGGGTACCCAAAGAACCCATTTACATTCACATATCTGGAGGTCAGAGGTCAAAGGACCCCTTTGAAAATGGCCATGCCTTCTTACGCTGGGGCCACACAGCGCGCATCATGCTCGCCTGACGGCAGCGTCACGTCGTGGCCGCGTCATGCCCACCTAGGGTGTTCACACTAGACGCAAGTTACCCACGTCTCGGGAGCGTCCCGGAGCTACCTGTCAGCTGTGTTTTTGCTGTTGCTGACAGCCCTTTCTTTCTACATAGAGTTTGCCTTTTAATGGCCATTTAACTTCATAATAAATGTGATTTATATTTATTTAAGACAAAAAAGGGTAAGAACTGTGTGGTAATTTGTAAATATTATTAAAAACAAGCAAATAAATTCATACATAAATATTAATATATAGCCCATATAAATCCCTCTTTTCTGTCAGTGAAGAGGGATTTATATATATACAATGAGGAGGGATTTCTATGGGCTATATATATATATATATATATATATATATATATATATAAATCCCTCTTCATTGACAGTGAAGAGGGATTTCTGTGGGCTATATATTAATACAAAAAAATAAATAAATACATTAGTAGTAAGAGAGAGCCTACAGCAATCCCTCTTCACTTTGACTGGCACAGTTTTAAACAACATTTCCAGGGGGTTTCGGGTTCCTGTTCTACAGCATTCCAGGTTGCGGCTTTTATCGAAAACGACTTAATTTACATCTGGGGCGGGACAGCAATTTACATTATAAATGCTGATGTTCCGACATCTCAGGCAACTTGGAGCTTTTCACCACCTTGTTGCTGAACTGCGCCTTGATGGAGAAAAACACCTGAAGTATTTCAGAATGATAAATAAGTAAAGTGTTTTTTTTTATTATTATAAAACAAAGCAAAATAAACAGTTTCGTTATTTGTTAACCTTTAGAAAACGAAAATTATTATTAAATATCTTTAAAAAAATTAAATAACACCTCTAAAAGAAAGAACAATAAAGTTACGTGGTGTTTGTTGAGAGAGAGAGCGAGAGAGAGAGCGCATCGGAAAAATACTGCCAACTATCCCCTGATGTTCTTATAACCTATTAACCCAGTCTATTATATGTATAGCATATGCAGGGTTTCTGCTATGACTACTACAGTGTTTACATAATTAAAAGCCTGTACTATATTAACTTGATGGAAACCTGCAAGCAGACAACTGCTTTATTTAGAGTATTTCAGAATAAAAGCATTGTGTTAATGAATGAATGATTCTGTGCACTAAAAACGCTAGAGGACTTTTATTTTGAAATCTAGATAGGAAGTGTAAAATATTGATGGTCAGTGACATATTCTACAGATGTCTAGACATGGAAACTGTAGTAATCTTGCTCATATACTGTCAATAGATCACCTTTACTGTCTGTTGCTGCTGGGAGACGCAGCCGAGAGGTAAGCGGCAAGCGTGAAAAATAGGCGAGCCTTCTATTCTATAAAATAGACGCACGTCTGACGTGCGTCTGACGTGCGTCTCATGCGGGCAGTGTGTCCACTCTAACCTGTTAACATGGACGCCGAAATAAAAAACAACACGCGACGTTGCCGTCACGCGAGCATGATGCGCGCTGTGTGGCCCGGGCTTTAGCGTTATTTAGTGTTCTTCCTGACAAGCTAGTATGACATGGTTGGTTGGCTGCACCAATGGATTCCGTAGGTTTTCTAGTTTCACATGATACCAAGACCGTAACTCAGCCCGCAGCAAACTCTGAAAGACAGAATAGCGTCCGGGCTGGCCGTTGGACTGTTAAGGGGTTTGTGACTGTCAGCAAACCCAGAAACTAGAGTGTTTAATCCCTTTGAAGTTAGAAAATCCAGAAGGAACACATTTTAAAGGTTTGTAGAAATGCTCTCACTTTATTAATGGATCATCAGAACATTTTTGCTGTAGTGGGGAGAACTGTGATTCTCTTAAAGGTCCCATATCGTACTCGTTTTCAGGTTCATGCTTGTATTTTGGGTTTCTATTAGAACATGTTTACCTGTTTTAATGTTCAAAAAACACTTTATTTTCCTCATACTGTCTGCCTGAATATACCTGTGTTTACCCTCTGTCTGAAACACTCAGTTTTAGTGCATTTCAACGGAATGGCAACGGAATTGCGTTGCTAGGCAAAAGCTTGGGTCCATGTTAACATCCTGTCAGCTGATGTTATTTGCATACACTGCAACAGGAAATAAACTGGGACACATTTAGAATGTTTACATTTAAAGCTGTGAAATGGTCTAAATATTGTATATTTGTGACATCACAAATGAACAGAAATTCTAACGGCTCTTTTCAAACGCACAGTTTTTGAATGCGGGCTGTGTGTATTTCTCCATAGATTGAGTGTTTTGATACTTTCACAGTATTTATATATCACTTAAACCTGCTTCATAATATAACAGACATGAAAATCTCACTTTCTACATTATCGGACCTTTAAATCTTAGTAATTTGCTTCTGTTTGGGAATAATAGGCTGTACTGACTGCTGGACTTCTATTACCTATTAGTCATTGTGCAGGAAATTGACCCTCAATGAAACCTCCATCTGCAATCTGTTCACATGCAAGATAGCCTACTGTGTAGATGGCTGGTTTGATAACAGTCATATATCAGCCCCTTTACATTCCAACACTAATACATGAGGAGGAGCCAGAAGGTTATTATCATAGTCACCCGCAATTGAGTTTCATATCCTTTCATGGTTATTAGAAAGCTACGTAGAAGGCGTGTGCACCATAAAACACAAGGCAAACACTGACTCAGCAATCATCAGCCCTTCGATAGATCCATGAACAAGGAGCTGTTTTAACACTTTACCTTCCCTCACTAGCCATCAACCAATGTGTGCCCTGCTACTGAGTGGACAAACAACAGCATGGCTCAGCTATTTTTTTTTTAACCTTTATCATTGGTTAGGCATAAAACTGTGATATCCAGTGCTTCTCTGCAGCACACAGAGCGCTGCTGGTATCCATAGTAACAGTCTGATTTACACCTCTGACAACAGGTGAACCCAGTGAACAAAGTGAGAGGAGAGAAAACCAGCAGGGAAACCACAGGTGTGACAAACATTTCATGACCTTTTTTTTTTTTTAATTAGACTATTTTTATACTTTGTATTTGTTTAATTTTGATGGAAATGTTCATTGTCACCAGGAGAATTATTTGAGGTATGTCTTAGTATGGGCGCTGCAGGGTCCAAAATAATTGAACAGGATTAATGAGCCAGTGGGGAAAGTGCAGTCTATGAAAGGGCCAATTCTACTGCAGCAGTCAAAGGGAAAAAAATCCATGTCTCAGTATTGCTGCTCCTTTGGGACACCCATTTTAAGAACCTGACTGTAAGCGATGATTCCCTGAAATACTTCCTAACAATCTTCTTGGGTCGACTGCAGGAAGCTTTCCCAACAGATTTTCTCAGTTTGGTCACGCACTCTAAACTGAAATAAGCTCATTAAGACAGTTCACTGTTTTAATAGCTAAATATTACCTGCCTGAATTCTTAAAAAAAATATATATATATGTTTAAATTGCGTCGGCTCAATACATAACAGAACAACTCAACAATAAAGAGGATGAACTTGTCGACAACCAGAAGAATAAGGTCTTTTACAGGAAAAAGAAACCATCTTAACCTTTCTCTACTGCATTCAAGTAAAAATACAGAAATCTTGGCAGCAAAATGTTCTTAAAGTATCAGAAGGTTCTGCAGAAAAACGGCTGAAAAGGTTTAACAATGCATTTCATAATCTTATAGGCCTATTCTTTTATGTAAAATCCTAATCTGTAAAGTAACTAGTATATTTGTAAAATGTAGTGAAGTAAAAACTAGGGGAGAGTGGGGTCGGTTGGCACTTGTATAGACACCAAATACCTGGGGCTGTCAAAGTTAACTCAAGACAATTTTTTTTTAACGCTTTAACGTAAATTGTGATTTTAGGTTGTAGCGGACTCATACCATATAATACTGGTATTATATGAAACTAGAAAAGGAATCCACTGATACCAACCATGTCATACTAGTTGCGTGAAGGAGGCTAAATAACGTTGCAACATTTTTTTTTGGTGAGGATAGGCTTAACTGGCATGGCCATTTTCAAAGGGTCTCTTGACCTCTGACCTCCAGATCAGTGAATGTAAATGGGTTCTATGGGTACCCACGAGTCTCCCCTTTACAGACATGCCCACTTTATGATAATCACATGCAGTTTTGCATAAAGCAGCATATTTGTCCACTCCCATGTTGTTAAAGAGTATAAAATACTTGATAAATCTCCCTTTAAGGTACATTTTAATCAGATAAGAAATGTGTGATTAATTTGCGATTAATCACGATAAACTACGTCCAATCATGCGATAAATTGCAATTAAAAATTGTAATCAATTGACAGCCCTACAAATAATCTTCCATTACTCACACTACTTGAACAGTTGTAAAAATAGTTTGATCCCTGAACAGTAACAGGTGTTTTTTAGGGCCCAACCCAAATGTGAAAGGCACAATTTTGTTAAATTTACAAGGAGTGCATTTTCCCCAAATTCTGCCTCCCCGGGACAGTTGGGACGTTGGGGAGGGTCAGTTGGGACACCTTGCACTGAGATTGAAATATAAATTATATATAATTTACATTGACAAAACCTTACAATGTCACTTGTTCACATATTTCTTTGAGAAAAAGAAAAGATTTATAAAATTATTATAATTTCATAAATTACTGAGAAATGGAATTTGGCAAAAAAGGGTTTCTGAATGGCTGCCACTTGAGTAAACATTCCCTCAGTGGCTTTACAGTGGGTCTTATTCAATAGGCCCTTTTCCTAGCAGCCATTTTGACGTGATTGCAAGGTAAACACAGGTGTAATTGATCAAATTAATTATGGTCTTGTTCTACTTAGTGTTAACTCGTAGGCCAGAAAATAAGCTTTACAATAATATACTTTTTTAATGTGGCAAAATTAAAAATAGTATGGTAGAAGAAAAATAACAAAATGGCCAAAAATGTACTTAGACGCGTATATTTCAAAATTGTGAATAACATGTGAGGAAGGGCTCCACTTTGAGGTTGAAAGTGAAGAGGGTGTGGCTGAGTATGAGCATGGCTTTCTAACTTGCTAATCTCAACTGACCCCCTGTCGCAACCGACCCCACTCTCCCCTATATTTCGCTCTGTATTGTAATTGAGTAGAAGTATGAAGTAGCAGAAAAAGAAATTGTTCAAGTCCAAGTACCTCAAACTTTGACTTAAAATTTCAGTAGGAAGAATGTTTTTGGCATCATTGGGTAAAAATCCCATAATAACCTTTCAGCATATTGTAATTCAAGTGTTCTGAGTGAAAAACTAGACTTCTGCTCCTCCTCATGGCTCTGTTTTCAGGCTTTAGAACATCTGGCTCGAGACGGGAGACTGATGATGGGCCTTGAGGCTAAATGGTTGTGGATGATGTGAATGAATGTGAAATTTATATATGTTTGGAAAATGTGAATGTTATTAGCGTAACACAAATATGATGTTGTATATAGTATGTATGTGATAAATGTAATGTACTTGATTTTGGACCCCAGGAAGACTAGCTGCTGCCATTGGTATCAGCTAACGGGGATCCTTTTTAAATTAATAAACAGGTCATTTCAGCGAGAGAGCGCACCTATTGGCTGTTCAATCAACGAAGGCAGCTGTCAATCACTCACAAACTCCAATCAAACGGTCAAACTAGGCAGCGCTGATCAAATATGAATCAATATTCTGTTACTGTAATGCCTATTTCTCTCCTCAAATGTTTTCAGAATCATCCTGTAGTGTACTGTTTAGCTGTAAAATGAGAAAGTTTGCTCCAGCTGATGGGCGGTGCTTGGTATTTCCTCAATTTATCTCATCATGGCGGTCGGGGTCACAAACTTAATTATTCTACTGCTACAGCTGTGCTGCTCATCCCACAAATGCATGATCCTTACAAGTTGGACATCATTGTGAAGGTAAATAAACAGGCTTTCCAACCATGTAAAATACAATGACCATTAGCATTGTAACAACAGAGAAATAATCCACCAAACACAGGTTTCCGAACTTTTTTTTCACAGTTTATTTGCTCCATTCCTACCCACTGCTGCTTTAATATGTTTCGATTAGGCTACTGGTTCAAACTGACAGATTTGTGTGCTGAAAGTTGTCAAACTGTTTTAAGCCTTTACAGTGAAGAAAGTGATTCAACCATTTAATCCATTTTATCCTGATCCATTTAAATCCTCTCTGTTGGGATGCTTATTTGATTGGTAAAGCCTGTGTGATGTTATTGAGGGCAGGTGTTTCCTCCAGCAGATGGAGCTCCAGCTCGTGTCAGAGCCGCACCGTGAGGAGCAGAGCCCGGCCCCTCCTGCACCGTGCCGCGGCCCCTCCTGCACCGTGCGGCGCGGTACGCACAGCCGTTGTTTTCGTCTCCTGGATGATGAGGTGCGTAAAAAGGCGCCAACGCACCGCACCGGGCTGAGGAGGGAGAGCTGAGGAGCAGACCAGACAAGCAGCTCCTCTCTCCAACACATCCACGCAGCGTGTCAGAGCCGGAGAGAGAGCATGAAGACGGACAGATGAAGGAGTAGAGACTGAGCTGCGGAGGAGATCAGGCGGCTGAGTGAAGCGGCAGCATGGCGGGGGGCCGGAGGGGACTTGTGGCCCCTCAGAATACTTTTTTGGAGAATATTGTCAGACGGTCGAACGGTAAGGATGAGGATGAACGAGGCACTTTGAACTGAGAGATTTCCACATGAAATCTGTCTTTGAAACACAGGCACGTTGATTGTCCGCCGGCCTGTCTAATCAAGGTAATCAACTAATTAACCAAAGTGAAGAATGAAGGAGGCTAATTAGTGATAGAGCCCTTTCCTTCCTGTGTATTCAAAAGTTCGTTTTTTCATTGAGCTACGTAACAAAAGGGGAAAAAAACTACTTGAGTTAAAAAAAATAAAAAAATAATTGTATCAGAATGAGAGAAGGAATTAAAGCTCCTGTTCCTGATTGTGAATCCGTGCGGGAGTGCATGGAGAGCAGACAAGACAGCAGGTTACTCCAATCATTAAACAGGCTACTAGCCTATTGATTACATAAGACCACTGGAGGTCTTAATTGAAAAATGATATGTACCAGAAATGTCTTGTTTGGATACTTCCTACAGTCTTAATGTGAACGCAATGTAAACATGGGCCTAAAGACATGTAGAACTATGACTACAGAGATCAGCTCAGCATAGTGAAAGCACACTAAGGACTTTGATATGTTCATCACCATTCCCTTTCTAGCTACAGATTGGTTTGAATTTAAACTATCAGGCTTTTGTTTCTAATGTCTTTGCCTTTTAAAGATCATTTAATGCATATTAACCAACAACATGTGAATAAGTGTTGAACTGGAGGCCAACCAAACCTCAAGCTGGGCCTATAATTAAGACTATTTATCTCTTTTTTCCCCCTTCATTTTGTGCATAATAACACCACTGAAACAACACTAGGCCCTAAAAGACTTTATACCATCATCAAGTAACTATGCCAACAGGGAGGATGTAATTGTATTATAGTGATATGGATTAAATGGTTGAATAATTTGCTTGACTGTAATGGCTTTCATCTAACCTTGTTTAAAACAGTTTGAAAACTTTCAGCACACAAATCTGTCAGTTTGAACCAGTAGCGTGATCCAAACATATTAAAGCTGCAGTGGGTAGAATTGGAGCAAATATGATTAAAAAACTAAGTTATTTTTATAAAACAGTCACTGACATTAGTTCATGAGACAGGTAATCTGAAAGCAAGACTTCATAGACCGGAGGGAAAACAACCAATCAGAGCCAAGCTGGAGCCTTGCGGTCTCTGAGCAGCTGTCAATCACTTGTGAACTCCGGTCAAACTAGGCAGCGCTGATCAAATATGTATCAATATTCTGTTACTGTAATGTCTATTTCTATTTCATAAAATGTTTTCAGAATCATCTTGTAGTGTACTGTTTAGCTGTCTGAGAAGGAGAAAGTTTGGGACCCGGCTGCCATGTTGAGATCAGTTGAGGAAATATCAAGCACCGCCCACCAGCCGGTGCAAACATTCTCATTTTACAGCTAAACAGTACACTACAAGATGTTTCTGAGAACATTTACGCGACAAATAGGCATTACAGTAACAGAATATTGATTCATATTTGATCGGCGCTGCCCAGTTTGACCATTTGATCGGAGTTCACGAGTGATTGACAGCTGCTTCTGTTGAATGAACAGCCAATAGGAACGCTCTCTCTCTGAAATTACCTGTGATTGGCCAAAGTCGGGCTAGACTTTTTAAAGTCTGAAAACAGAACCATGAGGAGGAGCAGAAGTCTAGTTTTCTCTCGGAACACTTGAATTACAATATGCTGAAAGGTTATTATGGAATTTTCGCCAAATGATTCCAAAACCATTCTTCCTACTGCAGGTTTTAATATTGCGGTAGGCAGGATTACTAACAGTGATGAGGTCTTCCTGTACAATATAGGCCTATATTTCTTTATGTATACTTTATTGTTTTACATGTAATTTGTCAAAAGAAAAAGTGAGACAAATGAGATCCGTTTTGGCCACTTAGTGCACAGTATGCTGTCCAGATGTGAAGACAATGAACCTTGTTTGAAACCTGAAGCTTACCAGACTCTGATGGAGGTCTCCAGTATTTTTGGACATTGGGTGTCAGTAATCCTTTGGCCTCTCTGTATTATTAGATCAGATGGGAAGTGACAGGACAGACTGGAGAGTTCTGACACTGGGCAGCTAGCTGTGAAACAGAACCAGCAGCGTTGTGTGTGATTCTGTCACGAACCACATTTGGGGCCCAACACCAGCTAATTGGTTTGAGCTATAATGACTTCTTTTTTTAATGGGGTTTGGTTAAAATTAGGTTTGGTTTTTTTTCTGTAATTTATGGTCAGCTCCCCCAGAGGTGTACCAACTTATGTGTCTGTGTATGCACTCCTCAGTCTGCCCCTGTAGCACACATCTACATTACAATGTGTTATGCCAGAAGGGAACAACTTGTTTAGAAAGGGTGAATACATCACTCCAAAGCAAGGCTTTCTTTAGATGAACAGTTTGAGAATCTGGATCAGGTCTATGATATAGTCTATGAAAAAAGAAAATGGAAAATCCAACCTTTAGAAACACAAGCACATATGTTTTTCTTCTGACCTTGGGCGGTCCATGGATTAGTGAGCAGTAAATCTCTCCCGAACTAGAAACAAAAGAGCCAAGACTATAATCGGCTGGATGCCACTGAGACACAGCGGAGCGACTCGTAAGAGACACAGTGGTGGTGGGTGGGCGTTCACAAACAATGACATATTCCTTTCTTTGTAACTTTCACTGTTCAAGATTGGAGTGTTTTTGTATCTATTTCAGATTTTCAGATTCATGTCTAGTTCGCCACCTAAATTTAACTTTAAATATAAGGAATAGCATACAGAAGTCTGTTTTTACATAACATATTTTTCTCTAAATGTTCCCTTGGTAATGGCTCTGTTCTATTTGAGATTCTGTAAATAAAGCAAACGGCACTAATGTGAAATGTAGCCAATGAGCGGAATAATACCTATGGGGGACCTCAAAATCAAATTTGTTGGTGGGTCTCATAAATGAAGCTAGTTATATCCTATGTAGCTCTAAGTTTATTTGCGTGTTGAAATGTTAAAAAATGAGCAGCAGCAAAGAAAATGTAGGGTAAAGCAACTATAGCATGAATAGCATACTGGTGCTACTGGTTACATTTGTGCTCTATCAGCCCAGTTGCACAGCAGTTTGTGAAATTGTCACAAATTGAATGTATTGATTTGTGTACATAGACATGAATTTCATGTTTTTTTTTCAAACCACCATCAAAGTTGATTTATTTGTCATATAACTTCTGTACTTAAGTTACGGCACTTCCAAAGTTATTTTAACCCAAACCAGAAATCTTTTCCTAAAGCTAACTAAGCAGTTTTTGTCACGTAACTTCCGTACATAAGTGATGCCACTTCCGCTGTTATTTTAACCCAAACCGTGTTCTTTTCCTAAACCGAAGTAGTTTGTCCCCTACCTTAACCAAGTCCGTCTTTTCCTAAACCTGACTAAGTAGTTTTATTTTGAAAAGACTGGAGAGGGAATTGCTGGACATTCGTAGAAAAATGCACGAAAAATCCATTGTTGAAAGTTGTGCGGAGCGTCACGAAAAAAAGGGAAATTTGTGTCTATGTACACAAATTGAAAATGTATTTAATTTTGTGACTATTTCACAAACGGCTGTGAGACTGTGTTGGCCCTATTAGCCTCAACAGTTCTGCTACACTGCTTTATATTTGAAAAGGCTCATTTAAAGTCTTTAAACCTGCAATAATTGATTTTCTTTGCAGTGGAAAGTTAACACAACATTGACACATCCTCACCTTTTAAGTTGATATGGCCAACTTGTCGCCAAACAGTTGATTATTTACACATTCAGCAGTTATGGAGCACGTTATTCATTTGGAGTTGTATTTTTGTCCAACTGGTGAATGTAGTCCAGTATTCTCTCTCTTTTAGCTCAGGTTTTGATCTCAACAACTTTCAAAGTCTCAGGTTTGCAGAGACACAAACTTGGAGAAACATGACTCCAAATGAGTTCTAAGTTGCTCCAGGTCTGCTGCATGTGGAAGTAAGTGAGCAACTGTATGCGAACATGTTAGCTGCAACAGTCAAGGCTAGCTGTGTGTCAGTCAGCTGGTTTCTGAGTTCAGTTTCTTACAAATAAGTTGAATTGTCACATTTTAGCATGTAACCTTCAGGTTGGAGCAACACAGCACAGATTGCTGAATTCACAGTGGTGTTGTCTCACTTTTTTGGTTGACATGTCTCATCTTTTTTGTCTGACATTCACCAAATGTTTCTCACTGTAATCTGTTAACCTTCTTTCCTTTTCAAACATTTCAGTTTGGACACTGTCACATAGACAGACAGGTACTATAAAGTTTAGTTTGGTGTGCTGCTTCTGTTTTCTTTACTGTAGCTATCTATCTCTTTGTAATGTTCCACTAAATGTTCTATACCAAATGCTGTTAATTTACAAAGCACTTCAACTAATTAGACATGTTGAGATTATTAAACACCTTTGTGATAATGTGCTGCAACACAGCAAATCCAGGGCTGATAACAATAACGGAGCTTTTACTCACAAGATTACCGTTCATCTGATCATTGTAAAATAACACGTTGGCATGGAACGTCTCGTGCATTATATTCTGTCTGTTCTCATATTCTGTGTCATGCTTGTAGTTGTCATTTCAAAGTGTTTTATTTTGACGTGATCAAAGATTTTTTTCTGTGTGGTATAAAGAAATGGCATTTGTGTTTTGTGCCAGGTGTTTTTGGATTCCTTCTCCTGCTCTTTCACCCCTGTGTCGTCACATTGTTGTAGCCTGTGTGCATAGCAGGGCGCTTTGCTTTGAGATTTGCCATGCAGATTTTTTTTTTAGGTTTTAGCCCCAATTATCATCACTTCTCCCGTCCCATTTAAAACCATTACATTGGCTCCTTTTTGCCTTTTGCCAAATTTCTGGATGGATTGAAGACTGTTTTACTTTTAAGCATTTTTAATATTATGTCAAAAAAATTAATCCTGAAAAACAATCCATAATTTGTAATATCTTAGACACATTTTACACATTGTCTTGCACATTCATTTTTATTTGATATTAAATGTCATAATGGCAACATGACAGATGCGTAAATGAGTAAACATGTCTAATTTGTCAATGTCTTCTATGATTGTCATGAAAGTATGATTATGGTGCTTTTTAAGTATTTTATTTCTTACAAACCAAAGGCAAAAAGTGATGGCCTGTTCAAATCATACTCATAATCAGCTTAATAAAGGTAATGTATGTCCTTGCCTTTAAAATGACTTGGTCGGGTATTTGACACAAGCATTCTGTTTGTAGCCATTTGTTTTAAGCCCAGGCAAAATGTTACATATTTTTCCATTTTCAAATACTACACAGCGCAATCATTTGCATGTTTGTTTCGATCACCCTTAGTCCAAAAATCCAGCTGTTAAAATGAAAAACACCAGCGTTATCCTTTAATTTCATGTATAATGACTCTGAGTAACAGTATGTGAATGTTTTGTAAAGTCACTGAAGTTTAAAAATAAGACGGAAGCAAAATAGGCCATTAAAAATATACATGCAACTCAATGATTACTTAGGTTTATTAATATTTTGTCCATGAATACGTTTTACTTGGAGGCTTTGCTAACAAGGAATATGCCATATGAGAATTAATGTACTCTGTTTTCCATGACATTTAAAAATCGATGACCGCGGATATTAATATTTATAAAGTGTACTTGCCAATACGGAATGCTTTATCATAATAATCACCAGCGAGAAATTGGACCATTTAATGACAGACACAGGTACTCACTGCCCCCCCACCCTCCAAACACCTCTGAAACGGCTAACTAGGACTGTTACATACCTCAGCAACACACAAAAAGACAACACAAGATGTTTTTGGGATAAGAACGACTAACAAGCAACTACTAATAAAAAAGCCAAGGGAGCTCATTGGGATGTTTTCTACACCAGCAAAGAATGTTTGGCCTACATTTGTGTAGAAGCACCCCGTGTGGAGTGTGTAATGGGCCGTAGACCATCATGGACACTAATGAAAATCTTGGAAGTGTTAGCTCTTAAAGGCAGGGTTAGTCTTTTTAAATATAGGGGAAACATTACAAGACAAACACACATTTTTAAGCAAGAAATATGTTTCAAGAAACATTTTAAATAAACATACGGCATGAAGGGACGTTAAATCATACAAGTTTTGTGGCCTCCATCATATCATTATTGAACCGCCCAATACGGCCCAGTAGATCTGCTGAAGCACTCTTGTTTTCTCTCTTCCCTGTAAATTTATGTTGAGAATAGGGATGTCCATAATTAACCGTTTAACCGACATTAAGCATTTAAACCGATTAACGCTATCGGTTAAAACTGTTAAAAGAAATATTAATAATTGATTCAAAAGCTGAGCGGCTCAGAGGAGCGGCTCGTCACTTAAAGGAGAAAAGCTGGTCCACCTTAACAGCCCACCTTAAGAGGCGGAGCCGGAGTTGCAGGATACAGGAAGTTGGCTCTTGTCTCTGGCTCGCTTGAGTGGAGTGGAGGAGTTGTAGTTTAGTAGCATTTATTCACCGACAAATAAACTGTCCACACACTGCTACACCTACGTTCACAGCTAGAACACCAACAACCTCACACTCACCACCAACACACACACACACGGTCTGTTGGAAACTCACTAAAGTTACTCAGACTACGTGTGCGACGGCGAACACGAAGCCTCCGGCAATGCTAGAGCTGCTAACGTAGCACAAATACACACACTGTTTGTTGGCCACTCACTAAAGTTCCCCCGGGCAGACACACAGCTGACAACCTGCTAAACTAAACTAAATGTGTGGTGGAGACTTTTACTGGGAAAGTGGCTGCATGTCCGCGACACTACACGCAGCATCGTAGCTGCTAAGTTAACGCTCCCTGACGGTGAACTGGAGACTCCCGTCAACCAATACCTGTTGTGCTCCTGCAGCTGGTACACCGCTGCATGAGAGGCACAAATCCGGTTGGTTAACGGTTAATAATCGGTTAACTAGGGTCAGTTATCGGTTAAGAAAATCTTTCAAAATGAGCATCCCTAGTTAAGAATCTATAAAGAAGTCTACAAACAACGATATGCTTACAATAGAAAATGTTCAAGGTCAGACACTTTAACCTTTTACCTTTAAACTTTACTTTAAAATTATATTTCAAATATATTTTTGCCCTAACATTTGCTTCGTAGTTGTGTCCTGTCATTCTTTCAATAACTTCTTTGCAATTTTTTTCAGTTGCAGCTCCATTAAATCCTTGGCTTCGTCCGAAATACTACTCGCACACTATGCACGACATACCCAATGTGTGTACTATCATTCAACATACTTTTGTGTGAATAAACAGTAGTATATATCCTTTTGGCCGTACTGAACAGTAATTTACGTCGTCACTTCCTGAGAGCCTCCTTGCTGGTTGGAGACGTGTAACCATGGTAACCTGTGCCAACCTCATGTGACCAAAACGACAGTTTGTAAGAATCAGTCTGAATTAATTGAAAAAAAATATTTATTACGCCCAGCACAGTGAAATCCTTTACTTACAGGTAAATTGAAGCGTTATTGATGTTACAGAGCTGTCCGTTTTGAACGTCATCGTCCCTACCGCAATGCATTGTGGGATATTTATGCTGCCGTAGTGTCCAGCGTTGCATACTGTAATATTCCACCAGAAATAGTATGCAACTTGCGTACTATTGGTTTCATATTACGGTTTTCGGACATGCTAAAATATCTCACATACTGTTTTAACGTACTAAATAGCATGGAATTTCGGACGCAACCCTTGACTTTGATTTAGATCAAATGTAATAAGCCTCAACCTTTCGCCAACCCAAACTGTAGTTTAAGTATTTGTATATTGTTGTTTTAGAAAATACTGCAACCCCTTCAAGTTCATTGGCCCTTCTTCCCTGTTTACTTTCAAACAGATACCAACTTTGTCTTGGGAAACGCTCAGATAGTAGACTGGCCCATCGTCTACAGCAACGATGGTTTCTGCAAGTTGTCGGGGTACCACAGAGCAGAAGTGATGCAGAAAAGCAGCACCTGCAGGTAGGCAAGAGGATCCGTGTGGCTTAGATGTGTTGGGATTACAAATTTCAGATGCTAAAGAGGTAAAATACAGAAACCTAATGAGAGAACATATCAAACAGCATTTTTTGTTTACCCCATCCAGATTTCAAAAACTCATTTTGAAGATAATATGATTAGTTATTATTTTGGAATCCAAGTACAATATTAGCTAGTGACACTGTAAGAACTTGTTACGGCTACAGCTATCTCGTTAATCTGGATGAGCTTCATTTTGGCTGTCAAAACTCAAATAATCCTGCTGTTTCTGCAGTTCTACTCCAGTCAGAGAGAAGAGGACTTTCTCTACACAATGTTTTCTTTTTTAAAATGTCATAAGTGGAGGCAGTAAAAGGTCGTGTGGAGCTCTCACTTAGATCAGATCCCTACATCATATAGACATGGACTGTTGCAAGATAGAAGCTTTGTAGTGGTTTGACATTGTTTCATCTGAAAATACAATGAGTGTATTATAGCCATTTTCTATTCTCTGTATTTATTTGTGTATTTGTATTTACACCTCCTACCACCAGGCAGAGCATCCTTATTTTGAGGTAATTGCTAGAGAGACTTATTTGAGGAGGATAATGTGACCGGGTGCAGTGTACACTGTGTACACAGTGTACACTGTGTACACAGTGTACACAGTGTACCGCTGCTTTTCATGCTCATGTTTATGGTTTTGAACTCTCGATGGAATATTTTGGTTTATTTTAAGAGAAAGGGAAACAATGCTGCAAATACTCATATACTCAATACTCTGCATGGCACCATTGCACACGTGCAGTTTTTTTTCAGAGTTGATTCTTTTGCATAATTCCTTATTAATTACTGTAGCAGCTTGATAGTTAAAGGTAGGATTGGTAGTGTTGTTCAAATACACTTTTTGTTATATTTGTTGAAATTCATCCCGAATACATCCCGATAGCAATCAATAAATCAAATGCTCTGACAAAAAAAGAAAACAATACGGTATCTGGCTGTCGCAGGACTGTAATTAACCCGTCCAATCATTTCATTCGGCCCAATTGAAATGAATGGACGGGCTACTTGCCTACCTACCTAACTCTGCCCGTGCACTCATTGCACATCAGTCTTCCACAAGCTGCAAGTTTGACAGCTGTGAGTACTGACAATAGCCATGTTCATTGTTCACGTTCATAATGATAATTTGGGGGCAGTGGCTTTGGAGGGAGAACTGAAGGGACGGACTGTCAGTGTTGGCGACTTTCTCTCTAGATTTCGGGACTTTGGGAGCTAGTGCTGCTAGCTACTGTCATTGGAAAAGAGTTGGCAACACTGGACTGTTTTTTTTTTCCAGATAGATCATTTTTAAAATCTAGTGTAGTCTTGCTAGTTTCTCAACTCTACCGACCTTAGCTTAAATGCATCAGCAGTACAGCAAAAATATTTAAACTATTATTTTCTAGGGCTGTCAAAGTTAACGCGATAACACGTTAACTCAAATTAATTTTGACACCACTAATTTCTTTAACGCAACTTGCGATTTTCAAGTTGTAGCGAGTTTTAAAGCTAGAGTGAAGATACTGGCATCATATGAAACTAGAAAACCTAAAGAATCAAGTGGTACCAACCATGTCATACTAGCTTGTCGGGAAGGAGGTTAAATAACTCTCCAAACTTACGCTGAATTTTGGAGAGGAAAAACTGTCATGGCCATTTTCAAAGGCGTCCCTTGACCTCTGACCTCCAGATATGTGAATGTAAATGGGTTCTATGGGTACCCACGAGTCTCCCCTTTACAGACATGCCCACTTTATGATAATCACATGCAGTTTGGGGTCAAGTCATAGTCAAGTCAGCACACTGACACACTGACAGCTGTTGTTGTCTGTTGGGCTGCAGTTTACCATGTTATGATCTGAGCATATTGTTTTATGCTAAATGCAGTACCTGTGAGGGTTTCTGTTAATAGGTTGTGTTTTCACCGGTGTTGGTTTGTCTGTCTGTCTGTGTCTTTTAGCAGGATTACTCCAAAAGTTTGCGATGGATTTGAATGAAATTCTTTGGAGGGGTGGGGTGTGGCACAACAAACAATCTATTAGATTTTGGTGGCGATCCAGATCATGATCCGGATTCAGGAATATTTTTAAGGATTCCAATCAGCCTGAGCATTAAGACCACAGGGTATGAGAATCAGAATCTTGTTTATTGCCAGGTGTATGAGGTATACAGGTATTTGTTGGTGCAAATAAGCAGTAAAATAACAAAAGAATAGATAAAAACGTTAGAATAAAATAAGAATAACATTTTTTAATTCTACCAATATACAATATAAGCTATAAACATAATATAAACAGTATAATTCGCAGTGTAACTGATGACGCGTTGATGATGCGTGACCCCGCCTCCTTCTGAGAGCAGAGAGATACGTGTGTGGATGTGTGGCGAGACATTGAGGTGCGGCGGGAGCTGCTGTCCGTCCGCGGTGAGAAAGAACAAAGCGGTAGATGACGGGATGAGAGACAACGTAGTGTTACGTTATACAGACATAACAAGGCTACTGAATGAGAGAGGCATCCGCCGATACGTTACATGGAAACACACCGTGTTAATAACAAGCCGACCACCTCACGGTACCGGCAGCTGGGAGCTGGGATCTGGTTTTAAAGTCTTTTAAAGGTCTGCGCTCTCAGAGTGCCATTCTAGTTTGTCATTGTTTTGTGTTGTTAATTGATTTCCAATAATAAATATATACATATATTTGCATAAAGCAGCATATTTGCCCACTCCCATGTTGATAAGAGGATTAAATGCTTGACATATAAAAAATGTGTGATTAATTTGTGATTAATCACGGACAATCATGCGATTAATCGCGATTCAATATTTTAATCGATTGACGGACCTATTATTTTAACATCAGATAGGGAGATTTGCTTCTGGTGGGCAACGGCTGCAGTAATGTGGTTCTGTTGTGGTTAAAAGAGTCTACAGTCATGCTAGCAGCTCTGTGAGGCAGTACTTACAGCACTACGGTCCTTTGAGCTTTAACATCAGCATGTTCACAATGTTAGTGCTAACATGCTGATGTTTGAAGATGTTAACCACGTTCATCATCTTAGTTTAGCGTGTTTACATGCTAATATTTGCGAACTACTAATAGCACAGAACGCAAACTAAAGCTGAGCCTGATGTGAATGTCATTAGTTTTGCAGGTATTTAGTCATAAAGCAAAGTATTGTACAAACTGACATCTGGATGATGGTACTGATAAAGTCAAGGGATCACCGAGACTATGCCAGTTGGTCGTGAGGAGGGGAAATTAATATCTCTACCAAATGTTATGACAATCCATCCAATAGACATTTTACTCAAAAACACAGATTTAAACCTCATGATGGAACTACAGGAAAAGACAGCGGATCACCAAAGTCATTAGGATGGTGAACATGAATGTCAACCAGATTTCATGGCAATTCATTGTTGTGGAAATATTACAGTGCTGGACCGACCAACTGATCAACATCACCACCCATACAGCCATGTCGCTTAAATGGCTACAAGGCTGAGCTATGAAGAACCACCAAGCTTTGGATTTATGGGTCTTCATTTCCAACCTCAAGTGCCGTTATTAGCTCTGGGTACCAACTGTAATGGTGGAAGTGTGGATACAGGTGAGGTTCCTCCATATGGTTGCTGGGCTCACAGTCAATAGTGACGGTACGACGAGCAGAGCAGAGAAAGTTAAAATCACAATAACACCACTCACAATTACAATTCATATGATATTCCCATAATTTAAGACAGTTCAGAAGATTTTTTTCATCTCAACAAGCAAAGATAGAAACCAGATAACTAAGACACAAATTTGTGATGTAATGAGGTTGTAACAAGTGAAACTGCTTCCACATCACTGACTGCAACAATGAAGCTGTGGACAGTGTCTTTCAGGGTGCACTCACCCAAACTGTTCATATAAAGGAATAAAAGGAACTCTTAAAATGAGTTGTATACCAATTGGAGTGACTCATTTCTGGACCTGTGTTTATTGTGCTGGTAATAGGCATGCCAGAAAGCACTATATTAATGGGATCACATGGAAACAGTTGGTGCTGCCAGATTTGAAAACCGTGGGAGATTCTTCTGTTGTGGGAGACGGCGTTTTGTCGCAGCCAGCACTGAGGCTATTGCTGATTTGGACCCTCGGCTCCCTAAGCATAAGCTTCAGAATACTTGCCAATACAAATATTGAACAGTGTGTGTGATGACTTGTTTTTGGTTTATTTTTAGGTTGCTAGATGGAGTAAAGTCTTGTGTTTGTAACAGGAAGAAAAAACAACCTAAAATCCTCTGACTGTATTTGAGATCCAATAGAATACATTTCTCTTTTTGTCTACATGTAAACAGTTTATATGCAGTTGGTTTTATACTGTATCTATAAATATTACCATAAATTTCATTTTTCAATGACGAATGTGCCTTTGTAGTATTTACCAGTAGCAACAGCTATAGACCCAAAGGTATTCTGAAAATGAATTAGTAACCAGGGAAAGGTTAACATTAAGTTTTTATAGGAAGTAAAACACAGTAATTAATCTAGTGGCTAAACAAACACATACTGTAGAGTCCACAAGAGTAAAACGAGTGAAATCATTAGCAGTTAGCCCAACGGTAAACTAATAGTAAGATGTCATTGTTGTATTAGCAATGCCTTGGCCTCATATAGCTAGTATAATGGCTAGCTTGGGTAGCAGTAAACTGCTAACTGTAAAACTAAATTAACAAATCAGAAATAAAAATATCACAAAACCGTTATAATAAATAGAATACGCACAGATAACGCTCCAACCATAGACTGTTTATACAAATGGACGACATGATGGCTCCCCAAAAGTGAAGCCAAAGCATCTCAATCGCCCCTGCTGGCTGGCTGCAGTATAGCTCATAAATCCCCCCACCCTCCCTCCATGTTAGTGGACGGGACAGTGGCCATGGGGACATCTTTTTGATAAGTTTGGTTTTAATGAGTTATTTGATGCTATAACAAGGAAGTGCTGCATCATGATTGACAGCTGTGATTGACCGCTGACGTAGGCTCGTAGTCACGGAGCATGTCGTGTTCATATCTGTATCAGCAGACACGCAAATGTTTCTGAAACAGGAATTGTTCTATCACACGAGTCCGTGTAATAGAACATGCATCAATTTGATCATAAATGTATTTATAGAGATATTATGGTTAGTTTTTCTGTCTTTCTAGCCAAACAGCTACCGTAGTGCTGACGTAGCAGCTAGGTGGTTCACGCTAACAAGCTGTGCCCGTGCTCGGCTCACGATTCTCGGGCGGGTTGTGGGCGGGACCTCGATACCGCGGCTACAGCCGCCCGATCACTGCACTCTGGCACCAAATGACGCCAAAATCTCAAGATGGCATTTTGGCTTCACTTTTGTACAGTGGAAGGAAGTGGAGACACGTCATCCGTCTAATCCAGTCTACGGCTCCAACAAGGGCAGACAGGAGATGCTCGGTAACAGATTTGACAAAAAGCTGGTTGTTACAATGTCAGTTAATCTGCCATGGCTCTGTGCCAGTAATGGTTACTATAGCAACAGAATGTTTAACTGAAACCAATTGCGGGTGGCAGAATAGTGACACCACAAATAAGAATAAAAAATAAATAAAAGCGAAAACACGACATCAAAACAAAAGTGAAAAGTAACAAATATCAAAATTACAGTATTAAAAAATGCGCAGTTGTGCTGCAGCTAAGGAGCTCAGCAGTCAGAAGAATAGAGACACGACATAAACAGAGATCAAAGAAATGCTGATTCATCTCAGCCCTCAACCATTCAATTCCATTTCTTTTTATTTAGAACACAGTCAGAGACCCATACATATAAACCAGTGTTTTATATCTATGCTGAGGCCACTGAATCAGAGCCCACCAATACAACTACCATCAGACTGAACACTACCTTGTTTTGTTTTGTTCGTTTGTATTTGTACACCTTAAATATCAGCTGATTCTCATTTTGAAGAATATTAAAGACATGTATTTAATGTATTAGCATATTTAATTCTATCCCATGTTTATTGGAAGTTTCTCTGTAACTCTGCAGTGACTGAGTTTGGGCCTCCCCCCTTCCCCAGAGCATGAATGCTAAGAATTCTGTGATCCCTTAACCTTTTATCTAGCGGCATCATCAGGTCAAAATTTGAATTGCTTCAATACTTCTGTTTTAGACCAAATGCCTGCAAAACTACTGGCATCACAATCAGCTGTAGACACGGACGTTTCATTCAGCTCAAAGCCGAACTTCCAAAGTGTACTACAGTGTCACTTCCTCCCTACAACTCTTTCATGTAGAAACATGAGTCCAAACTCTTTGATTTTCAATTATGCACATTCCTCTCACATCATTGGCCTTCTCTGTTTTAAAATAACATTTGGTTACTTTCAGATAAAGGTTTGTTTTTGCTTGACATGATTTGTAGCATTTTAAAATCTGGGTTAGTTTATTCATAAGTCATTTTAAAGAGGTATCACTGCCCAAAGGGCGGGACTACCTCTGAAACCTAGACAGCACCAGGGGATCAACACACAGGGCCATAGTCAGGGTTTTGAAATGAGTGAGATCCAGAATTGTTTTTCTTTTAATGGATAGTATTAAGCAGAGGGATCTGGGGGTCCTCGCCCAGGAAATTCTGAGCATCAAACACTTAATTCCTGCATTCTGGTGAATTTTTATGTTCCAATTTATGGTGGAAATGTCTTTATTTATGTAAAGGAAAACACAAAATATCAAGATGTAATAGGCTAGAGTAAGGCTCTCAGGCATTCTGTATTGCTTTCAAATATTTCCTGTAGATCAACAATTTTCACTCAATGTTCTCTCTGCTGAGTCAACACACACTCCCCTTGGGTCTTGTTTGGGGAAGTAACCTCTTTAAATGTGCATGTGGCATGTGGCACATTCATTTTGGGGCTGTCAATGGATTAATATATTTAATTGTGATTAATCGCATGATTGTCCATAGTTAATCATAATTAATCATAAATGAATTGCACATTTTTTATCTGTTCAAAATCTACCTTAAAGGAAGTATTTAATCCTCTGATCAACATGGGAGTGGGTAAATATGCTGCTTTATGCAAATGTGTGTATAAATGTATTATTGTAAATCAATGAACAACACAAAACTATGACAGATATTGATCCAGAAACCCTCACAGGTACTGCATTTAACATAAAACAATATGCTCCAATCAGAACATGGCAAACTGCAGCCCAACAGACAACAGCTGTCAGTGTGTCAGTGTGCTGACTTGACTATGACTTGCCCCAAACTGCATGTGATTATCATAAAGTGGGCATGTCTGTAAAGGGGAGACTCGTGGGTACCCATAGAACCCATTTACATTCACTGATCTGGAGGTCAGAGGTCAAGGGACCCCTTTGAAAATGGCCATGACAGTTTGTCCTCGCTAAAATTTACGTACATTTGGAGCGTTATTTAGCCTCCTTCATGACAAGCTAGTATGACATGGTTGGTACCGATGGATTCTTTAGGTTTTATAGTTGCATATGATGCCGGTATCCCCACTCTACTCTCTTCACTAAGCCCGCCACAACCTTTGAAAGATTGATTGCATTAATGCATTAAAGAAATTAGTAGTGTTACAATGAATTTGCGTTAACACGTTATCATGTTAGCTTTGACAGCCCTAATTAATTTATCAACCGTGGACCTCGGTGACCTCATAGCTGACTACAGCCATGATGAACACAAGCATTGTCTTCATCCTGAGGATTACAACACATGCAGTATGCACAATCTCTAACATGATGATTTTCTGGTACTGTATATTTCCTGGGGCTTTCAGAGTTTGTGGGAGTTGTGAAAAGACTCACAGAATCAGGGTCTGAAATAAATACAGTTTTTAAAAAAAAAGAATACTTTATAAATTGTTAGGGCTGTCAATTGATTAAAATATTTAATCGTGATTAATCACGATTGTCCATAGTTAATTGCGATTAATCGCAAATTGATTGCACATTTTTATCTGTTCAAAATGTACATTAAAGGGAGATTTGTCAAGTATTTAATACTCTTATCAACATGGGAGTGGACAAATATGCTGCTTTATGCAAATGTATGTATATTAACAACACAAAACAATGACAAATATTGTCCAGAAACCCTCACAGGTACTGCATTTAGCATAACAAATATGCTATATATAGCTATATGCTATATAGCCCAACGGCTGACCGCCGGCGGTCATTAGAACGCAGTGCGGGTGAGCCTGGTGGAGGCTACCAACTTGCACAAACCTCAGTCAGATAAAGGATTGATGAGTCAGACAGAGTAGACTAACACATTGTTAACTAAACAGCCCCTCTGCCCCTGCACTCTCTCTGCCACTAGGGGATGGAGAGGGGGGATGGCAGGTTAACAAGGGGAATGGCATCCCCCCTCGTCCCCCCTCGTCCCCCCTCATCCTCCCTCATCCTCCCTCAAATCACCTGCTGTCTATGTCTTTTAAACATTTTGTCTTTTCAGCTTTTTTTTCTGTCATAACATCTCCAAACATCTCCATGAGCCTGATGATGAGGCCATAAACACTCACAGTATGGATGTTTGATGTATTTGAGGATGACTCAAACATTAAATGTACGCTCATCTCCCCAGAGTGTTTAAGTCTAATATCTGAGGCTCTTTTGCTGCGGATGCGTTGGATCAAAGATGTTATTTCCATCTCAGCTGCTCTTACCGTGTTCTGTGTCTCCTCAATTATGTATATGTTTTTTTGTTCCATACTGGATGCCGTAAACAGCCAATGACAAACCTGTGGGATTTCTTCACGCATGACGAGAAAGTCAGTTGAGGAATGTTTTTGTCTTTGAAGCGAGTCACATAACTCCTGGCTCAGAGAGAGCGAAGAAGAGAGAGAGGACATTCATCAGTGATATTACATCAAGCACTGGTCTGAAAAGTCTGCAGCATCAGGATGTAGTCTCATCAAATTTAGCCTTCCTTTTTTATTTTATAACAAACTGAGTTATATTTAGATGGTGCTGGAACAGGCTGCTACTGAGGGTGGCAGTAACAAGCAAAGTGAGATGAATGTCTCTGCAGCGTGGTTAAATGTGCTCATGGTTGCTTGACCCATCTTCAAGTTTAATTTGTTTTTGAGAGGTACTTTGCATTTGGTCAATTAGACATCGGGCTGCATTTATCTTTTTAATGCTTTCAGGATACATTTCAATGAGTTTTAATCTACATCTACTCTATATTTAATACAGCCTAATTCTGCAGTGTGCGTCTCCAGAGGTCTCCAAATAGCAATCAGTAACTGGTCTGCACAGTTCAGGTGTAAGCCTTCATAAATGGCATGTTAATTTAGTTTTTTTGTTAGAAAATATACAGTTAATTGAAGAGGAAAACACGGATAAGACCTAAAAAAGTGCCTTCAAAGAAATGGAAGAACAGAACAAAGTATACATGGTGACTAGCACATTACGATATTCACACATTCAAACCTTCCTCAGCACACTCTATTTCAAGAGCGAGAGCGCTCGTCCAATGTTCCGCTCCCTATTATATATTAAAATTGTTATTTCCCTTTGTGTTTTCCAGCTTCATGTACGGGGAGCTCACGGACAAGGACACGACGGAAAAAGTGCGACTAACATTCGAGAATTATGAGATGAACTCATTTGAAATACTGATGTACAGGAAGAACAGTGAGTAGCAGCGCCATACGGGAGGAAAAGAGACAAATGTGAAGTTTCCCCTCTCTTGCCATGCAAATGTATTCAGAGCTCCTGTAACATATAGTGGAGTTCAAAGGCAGCCCGGAACACTTCTATCTCTGTAGAAATGTGCTAATTGGTTGAGAGCCAGACCAGAGAAACCTTCCCCTGAAAAAGATGTGGTGATGTGTTTGTTTCCACTCGCAGGTGTACAGTAGCCTCCCTCTGCTTGCAGGTGTTACAGGACGTCCAGAACATTTCAGTTAACACAATGCAATCAAGATTTCTGCTCCATGTGCACTCGGTGTCATTTCCTCTAAAAATAAGCAGATGATGCAGCGCAATGTGTGTTGTTTCTTTTTACACTTTCAGGGACGCCTGTTTGGTTTTTTGTGAAGATTGCTCCCATTCGAAATGAACAAGAGAAAGTGGTCCTGTTTCTCTGCACGTTCAGTGACATCACAGCCTTTAAACAGCCCATTGAAGACGATTCTACCAAAGGTTAGAGCCCACAAATTGAATTCATGCCTTCTTTCAAGAACGATGTCTTTCTGACGCTGATGAATCTACTCCAGAGTGAGTTAGATCCATACTTCAAATGGCTCTATGACACCCGTAAAAATGTTTTTCACACTGCATGGCAGACAACGCGTGATCTAAAACGTCTCATGCAGACATTATAAAGTGAGAGAGGTAACATTAGTCTGCCAGCGATCATCATCCGACCCTGTGCACTGTGCATCTTCTCTGGCAAACACCCACTCAGTCAAATACACATCCCATCATGATGGTTATCAGCACACAACACAAAAAAAATTATTCATTGGACTGTATAACTACTGAAGACAGACAAAATAGAACATGAATCAGTGCAACCACAAACAAGCCGTAGTGACATAAACAGGATGTGAAATTATCATGAAATAGAGATTGTAGTTGAGGATAAACAGGTAATAAAGACTTTAGCTTCAGCCCTCTATCTAACAGTCCATCAATAACAAGTATGGGTTTGTGCTGCCTGAGTAGAGAGTGGGACTGTAGTCAGGCAGATTTAAGACCATCCTCACTGTTTAATCCTAACTGTAATCTCTCTATTTAACCTCAACCAAGTATTCTTGGAAAAAAAGTTCGGAAACTTATGTTTGGTGGATTATTTCTCTGTTGCTACAATGCTAATGGTCATTGTATTTTACATGGTTGGAAAGCCTGTTTATTTACCTTCACGATGATGTCCAACTTGTAAGGATCATGCATTTGTGGGATGAGCAGCACAGCTGATTATGTGGGTAGCAAGCAAGAAAAATTTGCCAAAATGCTCTGCCAATGGTAAACAGTGTATTCTCATAAGGCTACCAGGAAGCCTGCCAGACAGGCTTTCCAACCATGTAAAATACAATGCCAATTAGCATTAATACAACAGAGAAATAATCAACCAAACACAAGTTTCCAAACTTTTTTTCCCAGTTTAGTTTAAATTAGGGATGCTCATTTTGAAAAATGTTCTTAACCGATAACCGACCCTTGTTAACTGATTATTAATCGTTAACCGACAAGATTTGTGCCTCGTACCAGCTGCAGTGTATGAGCACAACAGACAACTGAGTCTCCAGTTCACCGTCCGGGAGCGTTAACTTAGCAGCTACGATGCTGCGTGTAGTGTCGCGGACATGCAGCCACTTTCCCAGTAAAAGTCTCCACCACACATTTAGTTTAGTTTAGCAGGTTGTCAGTTGTGTGTCTGCCCGGCGTAACGATAGGGATTGCCCGATAAACAGTGTGTGTATTTGTGCTACGTTAGCAGCTCTAGCATTGCTGGAGGCTTCTTGCTCGCCGCCGCCGCACACATACAGTCTGTCAGCACGACGTAACTTTAACGAGTGTCCGTGTGTGTGTTGGTGGTGAGTGTGAGGTTGTTGGTGGTGTTCTAGCTGTGATCGTAGGTGTAGCAGTGTGTGTACAGTTTATTTGTTGGTGAATAAATGCTACAAAACTACAACTCCTCCACTCCACTCAAGAGAGCCAGAGACCGGAGAGGCCGACTTCCTGTATCCTGCAACTCCAGCTCCGCCTCTTAAGGTGGGCTGTTAAGGTGGACCAGCTTTTCTCCTTAAAGTGACGAGCCGCTCCTCTGAGCCACTCAGCTTTTGAGTTAATTATTAACATTTCTTTTAACCGTTTTAACCTATAGCGTTAATCGGTTAAAATGCTTAATGTCGGTTAACGGTTAAACGGTTAATTATGGACATCCCTAGTTTAAATCTACAATAACAGATTTTGTTGGCCACTTGGGGACAGCAGAAACCAGCTCTATACAGAATATTGACATATTAGGACCTTTTAAGTTGGTATGGTGAACTTTTTAGTAAACTGTTGCCTTTTTACTAGGGCTATCAATCGAGATGTAATTGTGATTGATCGCATGATTGTCCATAGTTAATTATGATTGTCAAATTAATCACAAATTTTTTATCTGTTCAAAATGAACCTTAAAGGGAGATTTGTCAAGTATTTAATACTGTTATCAACATGGGGATGGGAAAATATGTTGTTTTATGCAAATGTGTATATATATATTTATTAATGGAAATCAATTAACAACACAAAACAATGACAGATATTGTCCAGAAACCCTCACAGGTACTGCATTTAGCATAAAACAATATGCTCCAATCATAACATGGCAATCTGCAGCCCAACAGGCAACAACAGCTGTCAGTGTGTCAGTGTGCTGACTTGACTATGACTTGCCCCAAACTGCATGTGATTATCATAAAGTGGGCATGTCTGTAAAGGGAGACTTGTGGGTACCCATAGAACCCATTTACATTCACTGATCTGGAGGTCAGAGGAAGACGTTTGGAGTGTTATTTAGCCTCCTTCCCGACAAGCTAGTATGACATGTTTGGTACCGATGGATTCCTTGGTTTTTCTAGTGATACCAGCATCTTCACTCTAGCTTTAAAACTGAGACCGCTACAACCGAAAAATTGCAAGTTGCGTTAATAGGTTAAAGAAATTAGTGGCTTTAAATCTAATTGGTGTTAACGCGTTATCACATTAACTTTGACAGCCCAACTTTTTACACATCCAGCAGAGACAGTGCGATTGCGAGTCCAACATTCACTCTCCTTTGCTTCAGCCAAAAAACGACTAGAGCAGTGAGAGTGGACCAAAACACTAAAGCTGTGGCCTAGAAAACAAAAAGCTCAGCTGAAAGACGCTATGAAGCTCCGTAGAGCTGAAGGGAGACGGCTCTAAATTGCCTAAAGAAACCTTAACCATGTTCATGGAAAGGAAAATATATCCCTGGTTCTGCTGCATTGACTTTGATCCTTTTATCTAAACTGTCAATGACAATATTACAGTAATGCAATGTTAAATTGGTTTTGTGCTCTTTTAATTGAGCGGTTTGTTAACAATTGTAATTCTTTATGGATCAGTAATAAATAGTTGAAAGTTCTTGAATCCACCATAAAGATGAATTTAAGAGCTAGATGAAAAGAAAAGTTATGGAGTAGAATATAAACCGGGATATAAAACCTAAATGAATTTGTCACAACCCAGCGGGTTCAGTTTTAAAGCTAGAGTGAAGATACTGGCATCATATATAACTAGAAAACCTGATGAATCCATCGGTACCAACCATGTCATACTAGCTTGTTGTGAAGGACTATAAATAACACTCCAAACTTGGCTACATTTTGGTGAGGAAAAACTGTCACAGCCTTTTTCAAAGGGGTACCTTGACCTCTGACCTCCAGATCAGTGAATGTAAATGGGTTATATGGGTACCCACGAGTCTCCCCTTTACAGACATGCCCACTTTATGATAATCACATGCAGTTTGGGGCAAGTCATAGTCAAGTCAGCACACTGACACACTGACAGCTGTTGTTGCCTGTTGGGCTATATAGCATATAGCATATTGTTTTTTGCTAAATGCAGTACCTGTGAGGGTTTCTGGACAATATTTGTCATTGTTTTGTGTTGTTAATACATACATACATACATTTGCATAAAGCAGCATATTTGTCCACTCCCATGTTGATAAGAGTATTAAATGCTGACAAATCTCCCTTTTAAGGTACATTTTGAACAGATAAAATTGTGCGATCAGTTTGCGATTAATCGCAATTAACTATGGACAATCATGTGATTAATCACGATTAAGTATTTTAATCAATTGACAGCCCAAACAATCTATAAAGTATGCTGTTTTAGAAAACTGTATTTATTTCAGACCCTGATTCTGTGAGTCTTTTCACAACTCCCACACACTCTGAAAACATGCTGCAGCCCCAGGAAATATACAGTACCAGAAAACCATCATGTTAAAGATTGTGCATACTGCATGTGTTGTAATCCTCAGGATGGGGAAAGTTTGCCCGACTGACTCGAGCTCTAACAAGCAGTAGAGGAGTCTTACAACAGCTGCAGCCTACAGTTCACAAAGGAGAGAATGTCCACAAGCACTCCCGCCTGGCTGAGGTACGGAGGAATACATGCGATTTCTGTTTCTGATTTGATTCAGTAAAGATTGCTAGTATAAAGTACTGTATGCTAGAGAAACTGTAAAGAGAGGAGTCTTTTAGATCAGGTCAACCTCTAAGACTTACAGTACACAGCCCTCCTTATGAGCAGGTGAGCTCTAGTCCCAGTCAGGACGTGCTCCAAGCTACAGTGTTTTTTTGCCTCCTACTGTTTATATTTTTCATCTGTCTGTGTTTCTGAGTTTACCTGACTTGCTGTTTTCCGGCAGGTACTGCAGCTCGGCTCAGATATCTTACCTCAATACAAACAGGAGACCCCCAAAACACCTCCCCACATCATCCTGCACTACTGCCTCTTCAAGACCACGTGGGACTGGGTCATCCTCATCCTCACCTTCTACACAGCCATCATGGTGCCCTACAACGTCTCCTTCAAGACCAAGCAGAACAACGTGACGTGGCTGGTGGTGGACAGCATCGTGGACGTCATCTTCCTGGTGGACATCGTTTTAAACTTCCACACCACGTTCGTCGGACCCGCCGGCGAGGTCATCTCAGACCCAAAGCTGATCCGAATGAACTACCTGAAGACCTGGTTTGTTATCGACCTGCTGTCCTGCCTGCCGTACGACGTCATCAATGCCTTCGAGAACGTAGATGAGGTGAGTGCGGCGGTCTGCTACTTCCAGCTTCTCAAATGTGAGGATGTGCCGCTTTTCTTTGTCTGTTGTGATTGTAAACCAAATCTGTTGGGGTTTTGGACTGTTGGTCGGACATAACAAGCAATTTAAAATCAATTCATCACTTTCAGGTTTGGGAAATTGTGACAGGATTTTTTTCTCACATTTTATGCAGATTAATTGACATGAAGCTGAAACAACTATTAGTTGACCGACACAAAAATAATCAGCAACGATTTTGATAATCGATTAGTTGTTTAAGCATTTGTTAGCCTTACTAGCTTCACAAGTGAGAGGATTTTCAGTTTTTCTTTGTCATACATATTATTGTAAATTGAATATCTTTGGGTTTTGGACTGCTGGTCAGTCAGAAAAAGCAATTTGAAGATATCGCCTTGGGCTCTGTGAAATTGTTATTGGCTTTTTTTCCCCAGTATTTTGACATTTTATAGACTTAAAGGTGCAACGAGTAATGCCTAGCGACCTGCTCCAAAGAAATATAGGGCAGCACTTCACTTCTACCGGGTCCATACAATCTAAATTTACAATCATCAGTTACTAAAAAGCCAACTGCTAACTACCAGCCTGTTGAGAATACGCAAAATTCAACCAAACTGCTGAAACTCATAACACCGCTAATCTGCATGTGCTGCGCCGTTGCTGGCGTTGTTAGCCATCTGTGTGCCATTAACGGGGGGGGGAAAAGGGGTTTTGATCATTTGTTAATTGGATTAAATCCAGAGAGGCAGAAACGAGAAAATGACTATGACATTTGGCAGCTCCAGGAGACTGAAACCCAGTCAACGCAAACCCCAGCGGGCCGGTGGAGCCCTGGGTCTAACCTGTGTAACGGTAGCAACAGAACGTTTGCGAGTTCAGATCAGACCCCCGGTGCTGGGGTTTGATCTAACTGCTAACTGGAGGTACGTCTCCCGGAGCTGACGCAAACTCTACTTCAAGTGAAGCGGCCTCCTGGCGGAAGGAAAGACCGAGGCAAGGGTGCAAGTCGTTTTCTCATTTTTGCCACTTTGAATTTAATTCAATCAATAGACTATCAAAATGCACACGGACCATGGATGTATTATTGACAATCTCTTGGAGCAGCTCCACTTCTTCGGTCTCTGGGCTGAGGGCAGGTTATGGATGTATAAAGAGAACTGGATATAGCGTCGGAGACGGGCTCCCGTAGCTCAGTGGTGCATGAAGCAAAAAAAGCTTCTACATATAACTTTTAAATATAAAATTACCCGGATCTTCTGTCGATCTTCCGCATCCATTGGGCTCATAGAGCAGGCGTTCTAGCGTTTCCTTTAACCCCGCCTCCCAGCCCTCGGTCCAGCCTCGGTCTTTGGCTCGCATCACATGAACGGAGGAAGGAAAATAACTCTGGATTCAGCTATTAGTGCATTTTACAACTTTAAGGACCTCGTGATTTAAATACGGGCTATTCAAGTGTTCGTACTGAGAAGTTGATTTAACTAAAAAAAAAATTGCTGCCGATTTACAGACGTCTCTTTCCACACAGAAGTTGAAATTCCACCGTGGCACAACCGTTGGGCAGCCTCCGGTTCTGAGAAGTGAAGCCAATGCTGAAGTGCTTTAAACTTGTATTCTTTCTAACAGCCAGCAGGGGGCGACTCCTCTGGTTGCAAAAAGAAGTGTGATTGTATAGAAGTCTATGAGAAAATGAGCCTACTTCTATCTTGATTTATTACCTCAGTAAACATTGTAAACATGAGTTTATGGTTTCAATCACTAGTTTCAAGTCTTCTTCAATACAGCATGATGTTCATTTAATAAATGATGGTCCCATTTAGAGTCAGATAGACCATAAAGCAGGGGATGCTTTAGGGTGGGGCTACACTGTGATTGACAGGTCGTTACCATGGCGTTGTCCAGTCTGGGAGTTGTCCGCGTTTTCGTCTTAGAACGTTAACTCTTTCACAGTGTGTTTTCACTTCATGACAGTTAATTGTAACATTTTGGTCTCGTTCAGCGTTCGGCTGTACTTAGCTCCACCCTCTCGTGTCACTTCTGGTTGCAAAAAAACAAAATGGCGACGGACAAAATGTTGAATTGGAGGCTTCAAAACGGCAGTCCACAAACCAATGGGTGACGTCACGGTGACTACGTCCATTTATTACACACAGTCCAGTTTTCCACGGCATGGCTTTATCATATTATCAAATCAGATTACGGACCAACAAAGTAAAAGTTATCCGTTCTAATGATCATAACTTCATAACCTGCATCATTGTACTGAAATTAAACAAATCAGAGCTGGAAACAGCTACTGCAACACACAGTGAGCTAGTTGAACTAGCTGTAAGATGTTAATGCCGAAAGTTGCCCTAGCGCCAAAGATCAGGTTTTTAATCGGATATCTGGATATGGTGTTGCCAGGCCTGTGACCTCCTCTAAAATGGATGTTGGGTTCCCAACTTTGAGAAATGTACAGTATGTTAGCAAATCAATAGCAAATAGTAGCTGTTCTTTACAATTACAGTAAAAAAAATCGATCTATCTTAATGCTAACAAATTGGAAAAGTTGTGCTTGTTAAAAGTCCTAGAGGTGATCATTCAAAGGTGATTGACAGGTTATTAGGTTTCCACGCAGGAACTCAACTACATTTAATAATGACATGACGGTGACAGTCAGATCCCGTTTACTGGTTATTGTTTTCTCTAGTGACAATGACAAAATGAGGTTGGAATGAGTAAAATAATAATATGCTTGTTTGTGAATTCACACATGTTCGACCATAATGAGGAGTGTTTGCTGGAGAGCTATCGCAGGATCTTGAGATAATTGGCACATTTTAATTGGGCAACGAGCAATACATTATTAAAGTGAGGCACTCTTCAGCGCTCTGCTGTGTCACTGAAGCCCTAAAACCATTAACACCTAATGACAGCTGACAGAAGGACTGAATCATGTGCTGTGATTAAAACTGAGGCACGTCGTGTTACCAAACCAGCATTTGGAGTTAGTCACATTTAACTGGATGAATTACAGTTTTACCATCTACTTTATGAGAGTAAATTAGATTGTATGGTGGTGTTTGAAGGTTTACGCAAAGTCTCTGTTTTTTGAACAAAGAGGAAGAAAAAAAACGTTTGGGAAAAATAACTTTTTGTATGTATTTGCTTATCAAATGTATTTACAAAATATCCAGCTAATACGTACCTTATATTTCTAGCTGCGTCTGATTGAAAATACCTTGTATGGTGCAACCACAGCTTCTGAATCAGGTCCAAATGTTCACACACATATTGATTAAATGGAGCCTTGGAGTCCGGCACTTGCCGGTTTTCATTCTAATAATGCTTCATTGTGTGTGTTTCTGTGTGCCTGTGTTTATTTATATGTGTCAAGTCTCATGGGGTGTGTGTGCGTGTGCATGTGCGTGTGCGTGTGCGTGTGTGTGTGCCTGTGTTTATTTATACTGTATGTGTCAAGTCTCATGATGTGTGTGTGTGTGTGTGTGTGTGTGTGTGTGTGTGTGTGTGTGTTATTCTATAAAATGCTGTGAAAGCATTAAACGACGTGGTGCGTCACAACGAGCAGCACAGTATATGTCTCTCAGGGGCTGTCGGGTAGCACACCCAGTACAAGGTAATATGAAATGCTGTTGCTTTAAAAAAAGAGGCTTGTTGATGGGTCATCACCCATCAACAAGCCTCTTTTTTCGGCTGTGAGCACCGAATTGTATTTGCAGGTCCAGCATTTTGGCCCCTTTCTAGTCTTTCAGTGCTTCAGCATCCTAAATGCTGACAAGTTCAAGTGGCCGAAGCAGAAGCAGTTAAGGGTCAGCAGGACAGAAAAACAAGGACCTATTGTGATTTAAAAGATAACGCTGGTGTTGTTTGTAATTGTAGTTTTATAAAAAAGAAAATAGAAATAAAAGATCTGTATAGCTTATGTTATTTGTCTTTAAAAAAATATCAAAAAGAGCCATACTTGCTTATGGAAAACAAATTCCTTTGGAAGTTTTTATTGGACTTTATTAGTTGTAATCCACAGAAGACAATCCACAAATGTGTACCATTATTTCCAAATATTTCACTATCCACAAACATGTATTTTTGTATTTGTGTTGTGTAAAATCACGTTCAAAAAAATAAAGGGTAATTTGCAAATACGCATAACTTAATACGTATTTTAAGGTTTACATGTAAAGTGATATATACGCATTTGTGCATCTATTTCTACACGTGGAATGATATTTGCGCATTTGCAGATCGCATCCTGTGCATTTATGGGTCACATGACATTTGCAACTTTTCTCCTGTTTGTTTACGGAATTTTGTCCTATTCATACCGCAGCAGATCTGTAGATAATAGTTGTAATCCACAGAAGACAATTCACAAATATATACCATGATGGTACACATTTGTGGTGCATTACAACTAATAAAGTCCAATAAAAACTTCCATAAATTCCTTCTTTATGATGAACACAAGCTGTGTCTGAAATCTGAAATTAGTTGATTAATTAGCAAGAATTTACATAATCAATGAATTGTTTGTCATTTATTAAGCATAAAAAGCTTAACAAATGTGAATATTTGCTGGGTTGCTGGTGTCTTGTTTGATAGTAAACTAAATGTCTTTGGAATGCATTTCCTTCCTCAAAAAAACATTTGCAAAGCTGATTTTTCTTAACCTGACCCTTCAGTTGCATTTTGCTTTATATCAACTGTGAGGTTCAAGTGTACATTTAGCCTATATATGATAAGAGTACAGACACGGTGGCTGTAAACCAACAAGAAAGATGACCGTCCACTTCCTGGATCATCTTCCAGTGTGTCTGCAACAACTCAGTGGCTCCAATTGTGCTCCAAATTGCTTTGAGGCAATCCATGGCAAGTGTAAATGAGAGCGGGTAGTAGTTATTAAAGCGGGAGCCCAAACATCTCGCCGCTGCTACAGACCTTAACGACTGACATGAATAACTTTGATGGCTGTTTTCCCCAACAGGTTTCCAAACAGGGGAGGTTAAGATCATTAATGACAAGTCAAAGTTGTTCTCGGCAATCTTAAAGAGGCGTACGTCACCTCAAAACTGACGGAACCAGAGTCGTTGTATCATTTCAGTTTCTAATGACCGATAACCCAAAACAACAGCAAATGAGGCCACTTCATGTTGCTGCAAAAAGCTGAAAAAGCTAATGGAGCTGTTAGTGCATGCTTCGGTCATACTGCACATGCTTTACAAACACAGAGAAGGTTTTATGTTTCTTTTTATTTGAAGCCTTTATTGAATATTATTTGTCATGTTTATTCATCGCTTACCACTGATCAAGTGTCTTCTCTCTTACTTGTGCTTCATTTTTGTTTTTCTTCTTTTTCATCCGTTCTGTTTGCATGGCCTCCCCCACCCTCTTCTGCCTGTATTCATGCATGGGACGTGATGAGAAGAATTGGAACCACCGAGCTGTCACTCAAGTAGGCTTCAGTTTGATTAGAATATGATTATGAACCGTTTTGTGTTTTATTTTACTTGGTAACACACATGCACACTTGACGAACACGTTCTATAGGCTAAACTCCATCAGGCTTGAAAGCTGCAGTGGGTAGAAATGGAGCAAATATCATTTAAAAAAGTTATTTTTCATAAAACGGTCACTATATCCTGACAGTAGAGCGTGAGACAGGTAATCTGAAAAAAATCAGGTGCCTCTGTGTCCTCCGGTGTCCTCCGGTGTCCTCCGGTGTCCTCCGGTGCTCCTAACGGCATCTGCAAGATTTCACAGACCGGAGGAAAGGAAAGTTTGCAAGTGATTTAGAGCTGCCTCCGTTGAATGAACAGCCAATAGGAACACTCTCTCTCTCTCTCTCTGAAATGACCTGTGATTGGTCAAAGTCTCCCGTCACAGGCTAGATGTTCTAAAGTCTGAAAACAGAGCCATGAGGAGGAGCAGAAGTCTAGTTATCTCTCAGAACATTGAATTACAATATGCTGAAAGGTTATTATGGATTTTTGCCCAATGTTCCCAAAAATATACTGCCTACTGCAGCTTTAACAGCAATAGTCAACATTTCCTGTGACATTTATTCTTGCGCCAACATTTCAGCTGTGGTGCTCGATGAGAGTACGACAGCAGAAGCATCAACGCATGAAATAAATGTCACAGATGCAAGTTAAGATTTGTGCTGCTTGTGTTTTTTCCCTGCTAAAGCTTTTCATTGCCAGGAGATAACATCTATCAGATTATGTTCTACAGTACAATTTGAAAATGAGCAACAGCCGCATTAAAGCTGCATGAGAGCTGATTCGGTCCTCACGTCAGCAGTAACAAACATGTCATCTGTGATAAATTGACTGCAGCAATGTGTTAAAATTTCAAAATAAAAGTCATCCTGGGATTGAAAATCTGCTTTAAAAGCGGGAGTTTTGAACATAGTGTGCTGCACATTATAAGAACCACCTTTCTTTTAGCCAGTTTTGACGACCTCTTTTCTTGAGTTTCCTATTTGGCTAACTTCAGGTGTCAGAAGCTGAAATGTATGACTTTTCATTATGATGTTTTAATATTTGACATTGTAGAATATGTTATCATACGAAACATAAAATAGTTGCCAGCAAGTTCTTGCACAACGGAAAGTTTAAAAATCCTATACACTTTTGATCACTTTCTTATTAACTGCTATTTTAAGCTTTATTTGAACCGAAAATAGAAAAATGTTGCTCATAATATTTAATACACTACCAGCTACTCAATGTTTTATGATGGTTAAAAGTAATTTTTTAAAAACATGGATATCTCCTTTCCAAAATGAAGTATTTGAAAAACTCCAACACCTACTTCCATAGTACTTTGATAAACAATATCACCTCAAGGTCCATTTAGTAGCTGGAGAAGCTTTCGATCCTATCACAAGATCTTTTTCAGCAGATAGAGTTTGCTTAGTTGTCGTGGAATTACAATTACATATTTAACTTCATCTTCATCTTTCAAGCCAACATGCACCAAAAGTCATGAAAAGCCCCAAAAAAATCTTAATAGTAAATGAACCTTGTTACTAAACTAAATAATATCTAGTAGGATAATGAAGGAGGCATTCAACTAAAGAGAGGGGGGAAGTGTTTGAGGGAGTTTACTGCCTTCTTCTGCATAATGAATTCAGTTGTTTCCAAAAATAATGGTACTTTTTAAATAATAGCTTAACAGGTAATTAAACTACTTTTACACAATGATGACTCTATTCCTTAAAGGAATACTTTGACATTTTGGTAAATATGCTTATTTGCTTTCTTGCCCAAGTGCGATGAAAAAGCTGCTTTTTCAAAGCCACAGTGATAGTGATGCACGGGTCGACCCACAACTCACGGGTCGGGCGGGTTCGGGTGAGCTCACTAAAAAGTATCGAGGGTTGCTTAACCCCTTTTCCCCCCGCGCTGCTGGCGTGCTATCTAAAATCACACACTGGGGTGGCATCATGCCAACGGTGTTTTGTTTAGTGTGAAAAAAGCAAAGCCAGCATAACGGCGGATCCTCTTTATGGCAGTATTGTGGAATCCCCCCCCCACACCTATCACATGCTGCTCCCCATAAAACTACACATTGCTTTTACATTTGTACATATGAAAATGAAACAATGAAAATACATTGTGTTAATTAGTAGGATTTGGAGGTGTTGGTGGGTGTATTTTCAAACTTCGGGGAGAGCCAGGCAAGCTGTTTCCTGCCTCCAGTCTTTAGGCCTGTGCTAGGCTAAGCTACCGCTAACTGTCCCCTAACTCCAACGCTGAGATGACTATGGTGTTAATCTTATCTAACCTTAAGATCTTGTCTAACCTTTTAATGAACTCTCTTTTATTTCCGACTCAGCAGGAAGACGAATAATGTCGCCAGTTTGATTCCAGCCCAGTTAGCCTAAATTAGCATAAAGACTTTTAGCAGGATGAATCAGCTAGCATGTAGCTCCCTGTAAAATCACAAATTGTCATATTTTCATTTCTCTTTGTGTTTTGATTAAACAAGGAAGATCCATTTGAATTAGTGAGCCTTAGAGGGGTTAGTGGGAGTATTTTTGGTCTATGAACAGAGTAAGTTTTCTTCCTGCTTCCAGTCCTTATGCTAACCTGAGCTGCTAGTTCTAGCTCTAACACACAGGTAGTAAAGGAAAGAGTCAAATAAGCGGGAGCGTCTCATGGCAATGCTCCCAGTTTGATTACGGCCCTTTTAGCCTAGCTTAGCATAAAGATTGTTAGCAGTGGGTAGCACGTCACTCCCTTAAAAACCACAAACAGACGTTTTTTTTCATTTCTATGTCAAAAAACAAAAATGAACTCCATTGTGTTAACTGCTGACCTATGCTGGAGGGTGGGTTTATTTATTCACCTGCTGGCTTATGCCTCAGATTTCGAGTACAGAAAACTCATCTAACTCTTGGCAAGAAAGCCAATGCGCACATTTCCCCAAAATGTGTAACTATTCCTTTAATGAAATCTCTTTTTATATCTATTGAGTGATGCGCTTTTCTCCCAACTTGTGTTTGCAGAGTTTGCAGCACAACTCAAAAACATGATTGCACTGCTAATTGAATTGTGTTGGAGCTCAGGTCTGTAAAGTGATTTGAGGGAAGCTGAGGTGTCTGGCAAGCAGCTAGATCAGATCAAGTGACAGCGAGCACTGCAGTTGTACTCGCATTGCATACCACAGCACATTAGCAAATCAATAACTCTCCCAACACACACACACACACACACACACACACACACACACAGAATAGACCTACCAGCAGCAAACTGATGGGACTGCAATTGTCTGTTTGAGTGGGTGTTTCAATATATAGAGTTAAGCTGAGTAGACATTTAGCTGCTGGTTATGTAACCGCTAGATATTGTGAAATTTCATCACATTGCACAGAATTTTTTTTTTTTTAAATCAGCTCAGCATATGTTAACTGTGAATCTTGTGTTTTCCCTTGTCTTGTTTGTATATTCTGTCTGTTCATATCACATTTGCTGTAGGTTCATACACTTTCATAATGAGACTTTAAAATGCTTTAAAGTGTTCTGATATAAGGTGTTTTTTGTTAAATATCTGATGTGGAAGGCAGACCCTGAGCAAACACAGAAGTTCATCACTTCATCATTCCTTTATGTTCACAGTGGGTTTCTACTTTTATATGATACTTTTTCAAGTGAAAGCAGATTGAGGCAGATACTTGCAATTTAACAGTTGTCACATTCTCCTCAGGTTTGCTAAATCTGAAGTTTTAAAATTTAAACCCATTACAAATAAGAGAAAAAAACAAATACTGCACATCATATTTTCTGTACTATGTATTAGATCTCGCTGAGTATTTCTTCACACAAGGAGCTATCAAAGTTAATTTTATCCAGCGTGCGCTTTATTAATCCCAGTGGGAAACTGCAGCGTTACAGCAGCCAAGTCACTCACGAGTCATGAAACAAAAGCAACATAAGGACACACAAAGATATAGATAGGAAAATAGAATAATAAAAACATAAATAACTAATTTTTTAAATAGCAAATGTACTAAAGCAAAAAACTAGGACTATACTCTGATTATACAACAACACTTTATTTCAACCCCCTCTCCCCTATTTAGCACTTACGGTTGATAACACACTATAATGTAGTTGTAAGCAGATATAAGTGTTTATAATGTTTTTGTCAACAACTATAACTCCTCCTGTTGGCACCATATGTGGTGTATAACAAGATAAATAACAATATAATAAAACACAGCTGTAGTTATAGAACATGTCTTCATAGGTTGATTTATAATTGCAGACAAACACTGTACATCAATAAACACTTAATTTAATTACATAAATGTCTTCATAGCTGCATACAACTACACTATAGTGTGTTATAAACAGTTTATAATTGTTAATATAGTGCTCGGTGCAGGTGAAAAACACTGGACAGATGTGTTGCGCGAACAGTATTTCCTTTCAAATGTCCACCACATCAACATAAACCCCAAAAACATGCAGAAGGAAGGAAAACAACAAGGACAGTAAAGAGTGTTTGCTGCATCATCAGATTCACCTCAAATAAATCATTATTTACTGTTTTAATCTCCAAGGCTTTCTCCAAGAAGCTAGCTAACTCAGAGGTTAGTTTTGGATCTGTAAATAATTACACAAACAATTTAGAATAAAATAAAATAAAAACAAACGAACCGTCTGATCATTCCTCCAGTACCACCAGCAGGTCCAATCTTTCCCTCATCCTGTGAAATATCTCAACAGTTACCATGGAGTGGCACCACATGTTGTACATTCATTGACATTCATGGTTCCCAGAGGATGAATCCTGCTGACTGGTGATGCTCTGAGTTTTCTTCTAGTGTCATGATGAGTCGGGCTGTCGTAATAACCGCAATATTTCAATACCGCACTATTGACAAGCCAACCGCAGGGGATGGAAAGCAACCGCCACAACTGATATAATAAAACACAGCTGTAATTATAGAACATGTCTTCATAGGTTCATTTATAATTGCTGACAAACACTGTACATCAATAAACACTTAATTTGATTACATAAATGTCTTTATAGTTGCATACAACTACATTATAGTGTGTTATAAACCGTTTATTAACTGTTAATATAGTGCTTATAAATGCTAAATAAGGGGGACTTAAAGTTAAGTGTCACCATGTATCAGATCGCATCATTTTGCTATTATTAATATACGTTCAGGGTAACATTAACTTTAATTCACAAACAGACATAACAGAGATAATAATAAAAAATATATATGAATTATACTCCTTGTCTTGTATAAATATTGTTTCTGATGTATGCGTATGTCTTTCTGTCTCTCTCCCCTTTCACTCCTGTTTTAGGGTATCAGCAGTCTGTTCAGCTCACTTAAAGTGGTCCGGCTTCTCCGTCTGGGTCGGGTTGCCCGTAAACTGGATCACTACATTGAGTACGGGGCGGCTGTACTGGTCCTGCTGGTGTGTGTTTTTGGACTGGCTGCTCACTGGCTGGCCTGCATTTGGTATGTTCATGACATTTTTTTTTTTTTATTAAAGTGGCAATGGGCAAGTTTTCTGCTTTAACTTATCATAATGAAATAAAGGTTGATTGCCCAACGTAATGTCTATAGAATAATGATACGATCATTATTATATTATTAGATTGCTTCCCTATAAGCCTCGCTTCCACTACTCTGCCATTCTGTCTGCCACCAGTTACAGTCTCTCAGGAAAAGGCTCCATTTACGGCACAAAGGAAGTGCTTTAACCATTGCCCAACCAAAAGAGGAAGAGGATAGAGCTATGCCCAGTTAGTAGCTATGCCCAGTTACCAAAGAGTATCTATGTAAGTTCTTTGCAATTACTATCCCCAGTCAACTTGGTCTCACTCCCAACTCGTCAAATACCGCAGCTTGATCAGTGCCCCTCAGCGTCTGATACCGACGCCCTTTAGTGTCTGTATGCAATGCACTGGGCTTTCGACTTTCTCACCCACCGCGTCATTATTAGACGCTCAAAGCAACTGACGTAGTATAAAGTACGCAATTATGGCTGGGTATCGGTACTCGTTACCTTTAAGGTATTGACCACAACAACCCAGTACCAAGTAGTATTGAAACGTCTCCAGTCAAACGATTTATTACGATGCGTGATTGGCCCACTACTGCAGCAGCTACAACCCATACTGCCTGCACACAACGAGATGTCTGAGCCGGTGGCTAGCAGCTAACGGTGCTTACAGCGATAACGACGGCAACACATGCTGACAGAGATAACACTGAACCTGGGAGAGAATCGGATGTCAGCCGTTACAACACGATCCCGCAGCCCGTGGGTCAGGGGTAGGCGTTATCAGTGGTAACCGCTGTATGAGCGCTGTGCAATGCAGCGACGATTAGCTAGCCAGTGGGACACACACACAGCTTCCATTCACATGATGGGTATCGATTAAAGTACTCTGTTGGTATCGGTATCGCTTCAAGTGTACTGGTATTACTGACTCATTTTTTAAACGATACCCAGCCCTATACGCTATAGTCTGCTTTTGTGATGGATGGGTCAAACAAACACAGGACTTTCACCCAGGAGACGACTGTTTGGGTCCCGTGTGAAACTAAAAGTCAACTTCGACTTATTTCGTCACATCAGTCGTTAGTCACGCGGCTTGTTGGTCATTTGTTGGTCAGGTGGGTCGCTATGCGCGGTAGTCATGTGAGTTGTTATTCAGTCAAGTTAACGTCAACCACGGCCTTTTCGTAACCCTAACTAAGGCCCTGTTCACACCTGGTATTAACATGCGTCCTCAGTGATCTGATCACAAGTGGACAGCTTTAAGTACAGGTGTGAACACACTCAAGATGCATTGAAGACGCATTGAGATCGGATCTTTCAGACCACATTCAGAGGTGGTCTGGGCCACATATGACAACATTCTTTTAGCAGTGTGTAGTGAATGTGTCCTGGTCCACATTAAGGACCTCCTACTCATCTAATGTCCAGCTGGGATCCGCGGGATCACCACGCCCCTCAGGTGAATAAACAGGCAGACACGGGCGCTTGTCAGCATGGAATCGGCCTCTGTGCTCTACTGGATGTAGACTAGGCACGCGAAGTGCATTATTATCATACTGTCGGAGATGTGTCGGTGTTTTTGTTCCGTTGCTTTGCACGGAGCTGACACCCGACCGCCCGGCCGCCTGTTCTCTGTCCTCCCCGGCTCTCTGGAGCTCTGTACCCCTACAGGCTGTTGTCTGGCAAAAGCAGCGGTCCCCGGGGACCGCCGGTACAATATCTTTTATTTTGATACAAAGTAGCAGAATTAGTGAATATGTAGGATATTACTACTGACATTCCTGTAATATTACGTCACAACGGCTGCTGTATTAGTCGTGTGTTTACTACGTGTTTATTTGCATATGGGGTGGGAAAGTGAGATCGGATCACAAGTGGCCACTCAAGATGCATGTGGAGACTCATTTTAATGCCAGGTGTGAACAGACGTACTTAAAGCTGTCCACTTGTGATTGGATCACTGAGGACGCATCTTAATACCAGGTGTGAACAGGGCCTAAATGGTTTTGTTGCCTAAATCTAACTTCCTTTGAAGACAGAAGTTTATTTTGAAAAGACACTATGCATGTAATGTATGTATATGGACACACCGACCATGACATGCATCAAACATGCTAGAGGGGTACCTAGAATGTCAAAGTTTAAAGCTTAGGGCCACTGACCAAGCCTTGGTATTTGACAAGTTGGGAGTGATGTAGCGTGTAGCATTATTGCATAGAGCAGATTAATACTCAATCGTTAAAGGTCCCATATTGTTAAAATTGAGATTTCATGTCTTTTATATTATAAAGCAGGTTTAAGTGCTGTATAAATACTGTGAAAGTATTGAAACGCTCAATATACGGACAGATACACGCAGCCCGTATTCAGAAATTGTGCGTTTGGAACAAGCCGTTAGGATTTCTGTCCATTTGTGATGTCACAAATATACAATATGTAGATCATTGCGCGGTATTAAACATAAACATTCTAAATGTATCCCAGTTTATTTCCTGTTGCAGTGTATGTAAATAACATCAGCTGACAGGAAGTAAACATGGACCCAAGAAGTTGTCTGGCAACGCAATTCTGTGGCAATTCCGTTGAAATGCACTAAAACGGAGCGTTTCAGACAGAGGGTGAATACAGGTATATTCAGGCAGACAGTATGAGGAAAATAAAGATTTTTTTTAACATTACTGCATATAAACATGTTCTGGGAGAAATATAAAATACAAGTATGAACCTGAAATATGGGACCTTTAATTAATATCAAAATATGTATCTATAATGAATAACCCCAAATTATTAATCATAAACCCATGAATTGTTGTACCATTCAGCAGCACGGAGAGTTTAAGAAGCACCTGGGAAGATTCAGAAGTAGTTTCATCTTATAAATTCAGTCATCATTCGCTACAGTGAGAATGTGTTGCCTCCGGTAGCGGAAATGGCGGACGGTGGAACAACCAAAGTAACTGTGGAAAACCAAATACAGTGTGTCCTGTGCAGTTTAGCCAACTCTTTTCCAATGAAAGAAGCTAGCACTAGCTCCAAAAGTCGCTAAAGGACGGCAGATGACATCATACGCTCATTTGCATATTGGTAACGTCATCACACATTCATTTGCATAAAGCTTAGTGGTTGTGTCAGTTGCAGCGAGGGAGAGTGTGCCTGTGCACGGCGGAGGAGGAGAGGTAGAGGCCCCGGGCTGTGATTACTTTGAGCAGCATTAGGAATGAATTACAATATAATATATATTATAACTGGTAAGGGTGGAGCTCATTTTAATTACTTTTTATAATGCTGGGTATACATATATATATTACAATATAATAATAATAATAATATATACAATATTAATTCATGCAGTTATCAAATAGGGAATAAAAAGAGACAAACATGACATTTTAGGTTGAATTTACTGTACTTATATAAATTACATAACACATTCTGATAGACTGCTGAGATTCATTAACAGCAGAGCCAATTAATATAATGAAGCCATTGATTAAGCTAATTAATGCATTCATTAGCAGTTGTTTTTTTGTCAACATGCTTGTTTTCACTCATCAAAACTGTACATTTTCAGCACCTTAAAGCCACAAAGAGTGGTTCTAAGAGAATTAGCTTCTCCTCATTAATATGTAAATTTATGGCCTCCAAAGTCTAATCAGATCATCTACTCTACGGGGGGGGGGGGCAAGTGTGGCGGAAGCATTGAGTTTCCATCATGTGTTGATTTATTATGTTTATGGGAATGTCTAAACACACAGATGCAGATGCCATCATGACAACTTAACGTCCTGCATACATAAAAACAGAGTAAGTGTGTGACGGTTGATGATGAACACCAATTCTTCCTTTGCAGATGGACTTTTATGTTTATATTATGACATACTTCCAACTATGCAAAATACCCACTTCCACACATATTCACACATTTTCATGTCATGACAAACACTTGACCCATCTCTCATGAATCAGGATTACAAGTCATCTTCAAGTAATATATTCATAACCTCAACATGATGTCCGTCTACAGGATTTCAAACAATGTAAATAAGCGAGAATCATGTATGTTTATTCTCGTGGTTCACAAACTGGGATCCCACAAGAGGCTGTAACCAACATCATAAACATTGTTTATTGACCCAGACAGCATAATCAAACTTGAATAAATGAGGCTGGTGCTGCTCCAAAACTAATAAAAATAGCTCCTGTATCGTTTCCCTCAAGGTGGGTTCTGCTGTTGCCATGGTCACCGAGCAGCGGCGTCGAAAAGTTCAAAAATGATCACCAGGGTAGTAAATAAGAAAATCTAAATCCTGTTACACAAAATTCTGTTTTATTTTTTGTGAAAATTCTGCTAGTTTTACCTTCTCAGGCCTCTAAAATTGATCTGAATGCAACAGAAAAGTTGCTCTGCTGAGAGACATGCATCATATGACAGGGGTCACAGGTGAAAAACACTGGACATATGTGTTGCGCAAACAGTATTTCCTTTTAAATGTCCACCACATCAACATAAACCTAAAGAAACATGCAGAAGGAAGGAAAACAACAAGGAAAGGAAACAGTGTTTGCTGCATCATCAGATTCACCTCAAATAAATCATTATTTACTGAATTATTTTTTAATCTCCAAGGCTTTCTCCAAGAAGCTAGCTAACTCAGAGGTTTCATATGTAAACAGCCAACTCATTCGGGTTTACTTGATAATGAAATTAATTTTTGATTTGTAAATAATTTCACAAACAATTTAGAATAAAAGAAAAGAAAACAAACAAACCGCCTGATCATTCCTCCAGTACCACCAGCAGGCCAAATCTATCACTTATCCTGTGAAATGTGTCAGCAGTTACCATGGAGTGGCACCGCATTTTGTACAGACATTCATGGTTCCCAGAGGATGAATCCTACTGACTGGTGATGCTCTGAGTTTTCTTCTAGTATCATGATGAGTTGGGCTGTCGTAATAACCGCAATATTTCAATACCGCACTATTGACAAGCCAACCGCAGGGGATGGAAAGCAACCGCCACAACCGCTATGTTCACGTTTTTTCTTTTTAACATCTTTTTTCAATGGGAGCGCTGTGTATTTACACTCTGCTACAAACACCAGCAGTGTGAATAAGCACTGAGCGTAGATTCAAGTCTGTTGTTATTTTCTGGTCGCCAAGAGTTGAAAAAAATTCAACTTTGGGTAAAACGCTGCACTCATCACTGTCACTTTTTAACCAGCCCTCTAATCACAATGGAGGAGAAGCGGGACAAATACCACAAAGACCAACCGTCACATAGCAACCAGATCTAACCAATGCATCTCATCTTTCTCACTTTAAAAGCAACAATATACCTAACAATACAGCTTATTTATATAGCACTAAAATCAAGATAAATTAAGTAATTTGCACCAAAAAGAAGTCAATAATACCGCGTATCGCGCTGCTGAGATAATCATTATCACCGCAGGGAAAGTTCCTTCACCACGAGAGCCTTAATGATGAGGTTTACATTTGTGGTTTTGATTAAAATGTCTGAAAAGCTATTGGATGGATTGCCACTTCACGTTCCCTCAGATTGCTCTGACTTTTAATCTAGGGCCATCATCAGGTCAAAATTCTGTTCAATACTTTGGTTTATGTCTAAATACCTGAAAAAAGAAATACTGACAATAACGTCATCCTCAGCTGTACTTAGCAAAAGTTAGCACGCTAACACGCTAAACTACGATGGTGAACATGGTAAAAGCTATCGGCTAAACAGAAGCATGTTGACATTGTTAGCATTTAGCTCAAAGCAAAACTGTGAAATGCAATGTCTAATACATAACTGATTATTTGTTTCCTGACCATTTCTGTCGACCCACGCTCCAGGTTCAGCATCGGTGATTACGAGGTTATCGATGAAGAAACCAACATTGTGCGCATGGACAGCTGGCTCTACATCCTAGCTGAGACGGTGGGCACACCATATCGCTTCAACGCCAGCGGTTCAGGGAAGTGGGAGGGCGGGCCGAACAAAGACTCTGTCTACATCACTTCGTTGTACTTTACCATGACCAGCCTGACCAGCATCGGCTTCGGCAACATCGCCCCGACCACAGACGGAGAGAAAATCTTTGCAGTGGCCATGATGATGATTGGATGTGAGTGGAGGCGTTTTATTTTTCATCTAATGTAGCAGATACATGATACATGAGAAGTTAAATATGCTCTTTAAAGCCACAATCCACAGAGGCAGGTGAATAAATGAATTATGAATAGAGACATCAAAATTCAGAAAATATTACTTTACAGATGATTAGCTGAGCAATATTTCTCAGCTGTAACCCAGTTTATGCTGCACAGGTTGAATGTAGTTCAGTGCCAGAACTATGGATACTTTCACTGCCTACTACCTACTCAGGTTGGTGTCATACACTGTTCGTAGCTATACCTACGAAAAGTGATCCACTGTAATTTGTGTATATCCCACGAAATGAATTTGTGTGCAATTCACGTAATCGTGAACCAGGAAATATAAAGAGCGGTGTAGGGAGGATGTTGGGGTGGATGGGTGGGTCAAAAAATCCAGGACTTTTCGCCCATGAGACCGGCGTTCATGTCCTGTGTGAATCCAAAAGTCAATGTTGATGTATTTGTAACTGACGTACAGTACAGAAGTAACGCCATTTCCTGACTTATTTAAGCCAAACCACGATCTTTTCCTAAACCTAAATAAGTAGTTCTGTTGCCTAATCCTAACAAAGTCAATCTTTTCCTAAACCTGAATAAGTAGTTCTGTTGCCTAATCCTAACCAAGTTGTTCTTTTCCTAAACCTGAATAAGTAGTTCTGTTGCCTAATCCTGACCAAATTGATCTTTTCCTAAACCTGACTAAGTAGTTTTGTTGCCTAAACCTAAGAAAGGTGTTTCCTGTGAAGACTGTATGCACGTAACGAGCGGCAATTAACACGTGTTGCTAGACATTCGTAGGAAAACAAACAAAAAAGGAGGAATAACTTTTTCGTAAGATAACATACGAACTGTTGTATGAGAATACGTTGACCTACTGTACAGTATATTCCTTTAACAAAAAGTTCCATATAATAGCCACTTTTCAGGCTCAAAGCACAGGCAGTTTTAAGGGCACAGCTTTAGTTTACAATGTATTCCCAGTTTCACCTGTAAAAAAAAAGCATTATCTTGCTTTTTTTTTTTTTTTTAAAGTTATTTTTTTTGGGGGCATTTTTTAAGCGTTTTTATTAATAGGACAGTGGATAGAGTCTTGGAAAGGGGGAGAGAGAGACGCTATACAAAAATAAATTTAATTGAAATGAATTGAATTGAATTGAACACCAAGTTCTGGTCACATGACCGCAGCACAGCCAATAGGAACGCTCTCTCTCCGAAATGACCTTTGATTGGTGGGCTAGATGTTCTAAAGTCTGAAAACAGAGCCATGAGGAGGAGCAGAAGTCTAGTTTTCTCCCAGAACACTTGAATTACAATATGCTGAAAGGTTATTATGACATTTTTGCCCAATGACGCCAAAAATATACTGACTACTGCCACTTTAAGTAAAAGTAATACCACAGTGTAAAAATACTCAGCGAGAAGTAAATGCCCTACCTTCAAAATGTTACTGAAGTACAAAAGTATTCGCATCAAATATATACTTAAAGTACCAAAAGTAAAAGTATCCTACTCATTATGCAGAATGCTCCATTTCACAATAATATATATTATGGTATATTATTGTATTATAATTATTGATGCATTAATGTGTTCATCACTTCAATGTTGCAGCTGATAAAGGTGCTCATTTGAACTAATTTATATGCTTAATAATGATATACTACTTAAAGGGACTATTTGTAACTTTCAGAAATGTCTTGTTAACAGCGACACCTGTGGCCGTTAAGTCAACTAAAGTCAGCGTCGGGCTCGCGCTTGCTCACTCTACATAGACATGAACGAGCATCGTTCAAATCAGTGAGGCGACACACGTCAGCTAAAAGCACAATATCACTCTATATTTCAGCTGCTTGGCAGTAATGTTAGCTGACCAGACAAAGGTCTCTCCATGAATCACTGCTGATCCTAGTTTTGGCTTTTCATGCCTCAGCTGAAGCAGGAAGAGAAACGGTATCGCCTCCCGACTGCGCCCGGAGGGAGACACCGGAGTTTTAGTCGGAGCTGAAGCAGCGGGGCTCCGCAGCGAGAAACGTTATCGCCTCCTGACCGCAGCCAGAGGGAGCAGGGAGACAACGGCACCCAGTCGGAGACGACAACGTTTCTCGCTGCGGAGCCCCGTCACTTCACAAGACACGGGAAACCTCTGTTGGTCTGGAGGAGCTGCAGCAGTTATTTCTGCACAAAAGTCCACTGTAGATTCACTAGATATTCTCAGAGCTAAACTAACTCTTCTGCAGTGTGGAGTGAGCGCGCGTTCACGTCTAGAGGTGGAGCGAGACAGCGAGAACGCGTGCGGTGTGTTAGTGAAGGCAAGTAGGCAGCGGAGTGGGGACTTCAGCCACACATGAGCGCGCATATGCGAGCGTGCATGTGTCCCGACCCGGTACATTTATACGCTTAAAAAGTTACAAACAGTCCCCTTAATAATACACAGTTTATTAGTTGATTTTTGTTTAGTATTAAGTATCTGAATCTGCACATAGTATCTAATATTGTCAAATAAATAAAAAACTGAAGTAAAAAGTACAACATTTCATTCTGTGATGTAGTGGAGTAGAAGTGGGCTATAAAGTTAAAGGTCACCTATTATGCAAAATGCACTTTTCCATGTCTTTTAAACATCAATATCTGTCCCCAGTGTGTCTACAGGCCACCATAGTATCATAAAAGACCATCCTCTCTCTTTTTCTCCTCCTCCGTTTGTCCGGAAATGGGTGCAGAAAAAAAATTCGCTTTTTTCCTTGTATCTTGACGTCATTAGGGAATGCAAGTCACGTGAGGGTTTCCTGGTCGAACCAGAGAGAACCTTCAGTAGCTGACCCCGGCCCACAGCGCGTCACTGTCTCTCCTCCTCAACCTAACTTGAGCAAAGTAGCTCCCTACAGTTAGTCTGCAAGAACCAGCAGAACAGGCTTCATGTACTCCCATCATCTAAATATAACATGTTCATTCACAAAGGCTTTATGTAATTACACTGTTTAAACAGATGATATTTATATATTATATATATTTGATGTCATGCATGTAGCAGATTACAGGTAGTAAATAGTGACTTGTAAGCAACACAACACATTTCTGTTTCACAGTCAAACTTTATTTGAGTAGACAGATGACAATATTAATTATTCACAGCATTTGTAATCATCCCACCTGCAGTTATGTTAACATGGTACAGGAGAAAGTCTTCAGCTCTGGTAAACTATGGTAAGCTAAGCTCCGGTGGTCTGTAGTCATGGTAACACAGAGACAGCTACTACTGTAAATAATATACCATTACTCTGATCTTCCATACATTTATCTTTTAGCAGAAATAATGAACTGACTACTGTTTCACATCTTCTATTTTCCACCCTGATGGTCGCTGTGTTTACACACCGTGTCATAGCGGTAGCATGTAGCTAACCCGTTAGCATGTAGCTACATGCTAACGGGTTAGCTACATGCTACCGGGTTAGCTTTATATCTCCATGTAAACAGAGCTAACCCGTTAGCATGTAGCTACATGCTACCGGGTTAGCTTTGTATCTCCATGTAAACAGAGCCATCTGCCCACAGCTGTCTGCTCTCCTCTGGGATGATTCTGTCGGTCATTTCTCACAGATGGATCTGTAAAGACAGACGTAAAACAGAGTGTGTGTTTACGGTTTACAGAGTTGATGCATGAGGTAAACACTGAGCTAACTAACAGAGCTATAAACAGCATTATTTACCTGAGAGAAACCGTCAGGAAAACCTGGAATCTGGACCGCAGATGTTCATCATGTGTCGCCGATTTCTGATCAGATTCCTCCGGTAACGTGCGCTGGGTGAAGTTTCTGGTTTATAAACTTTAAAGTGGTTTATAAACTTTATTCTAGCTGCTATCTCTCCACTCGTCTCTCTCTCTCTAGAAAACCTAGGGAGAGAGAGAGAGAGAGAGCTTCTCCGGGAGGGAGGGGGAGGGTGACGCTGTTGTTGAGGACGTTTGATTGACAGAAAACGCTGACCAATCAGAGCAGAGTGGGAGGAGACAGAGGCTACAGACACAGAAATCAGCACTTTTGGAAATGGGCTGAAACAGAGGTTATAGAGACATGCTGGAATGCATGATCTGATTGTTTTTTTGAAAAAAAAACTTCAGAGACATGGTTTGGAGGTGTCTGAGACCTATAATAACTAGTTTAAATGGAGTATAATATGTGACCTTTAAGTAAAATAGAAATACTCAAGTAAAGTACCTCAAAATTGTACTTAAGTACAGTACTTGAGTAGCCTACAGTCCTCCACTGCTACAGCACAAAATCATGTACAAGAGCACAAGATAGAGTCTCTTAATTTTGCTTTCAAAGTGCACCAGATTGATGCATTTAACTTTAAAATGGACAACTTTTTCAAAACTGTGAAAACCTGGACAAAGACTGGGTAAACTGCTGGAAGGAAAGTGTTTCAGTGAATAAATAAATTTACTTTGCAAGTAATTCTTGGGTTCCAATTGTCTTTCATCTCCTTAGTACTTTCTTGCCAGTATGGACGTGAAGTAGGTCTTAAATTGCATTCATAATGGTCTAAAATAGACGTGAAATGGGTCTTAAATTGCAAATTCATTCTTAAATTTGACTTGTTGAAACCTACCCTGTTAACGTATCCATATACGCCAACGTCTTTTTTTAAATTGACACATCAGCGGTTGCTAGGAGCAACTAACTTAACTTACTATCCAAGAAATATGGTGATTTAATTGCAAAGTCATGTTAACAACTGAACTAATGAGCATGCAAAAAGACAGTAACTTTGTTTAATCCCCCTCAATAAGTCTTTATTGAATGAAATGGTGTACAATCCTGCCAGGGGGGGAATAAATGGCACAGTACAGAGAAAAATCAAAAGAAGCTCATGGCACTATTGTGACTGAGTAGTAGAGCTGTCCCCGACCAAAGAAATTCTTATTTGACTAACACTCACACGATTTTGTCGACTAATTGATCAGTTGATTTAATCAACAGATCTGTAAAACTGAGTTTCTCCTCAAAGAATCACACAAAAGTACCACTTTAAATCTTTGTTCACCTGAGATGTGCTCATAAGTTTCTTAGGAATAAGTCATTCAGCATGAAGAAAGCATAAAACAATGATGAACTAAAGAAATCTGAGTCGACAAAGACCAAAACGACCGATTAGTCGACTAATTGACTCAGAGTAGGCAGCCCTACTGAGTAGCGCTAGCATGTTCCAGGCTGGCTGGCATGTTATCAGATAGCCCGGCAGCTACTGTAGCCAAATAACTGGCCTGGCAAGTGATTCATAGGTCACTAAGTTTCTAGAACCAGATATTTTGCAAACATGCACGGATAAATTTCACTGTGTCACTTCTGGTGTGACTGAGTTGTACAGCTGGGTTGATCTCATCCACGTGTGGCACAGTTTTTGAGGCAGCTTAATGTCGCTATGTTTCACGGATGCAGTTATTTCTCTGGGTCTGGCACAGATAGATGGCCGTCCCATTCTCAGTCCTACAAAACTCTGATTGTCTCAGTTGTCCGTGAGCACAACACCAGGCTCATTCGAATCATTGAAACAATCAGAGATTTGGACACGTTTGAAACAGGCTACTGACTCACTGTTGTGACATCATTTACTTTAGTAAAACGCAAGCCATATAGAATGAAATACACTGTACACAACACACAATACAGTGTATCAATGTATAGGACATTCATACAATGTCAAATAAGAAAGCTGTAACGAGTTTCAAATTGTCTTCAAAAACTTGCATGTAGCTTTCACCAGTTTCTTTTTCACTCTTTCCAACAGTGCAGTCAACTCTAGTCTGTCCAGTTTAACTTTAACATACGACGCATACCATAGAGCAGGAGTTCTGTTATTGTTGCCTTCATTAGACGTATTACCTCAGTCTTCTGTGTGATATTGTGCTGAATTATTGAGATTTTCTGGAGCGTGATGCATCACTCACACAAGTTTCCAATCTTTCTGCAGTTGAAACAGTGAATAAAACATAAATAACAATGACTGGATTATAATTCAGTTAAGAAACCTGCCCCCACTAACTAAGAAAACATGTCATCTGCTAGGAAGGAGGCATGTTCTCACAGTTTGCCCTTCTCTCCACATCTCAATATGAAACATTTATAAGGTATCTTCTGCTTGTGGGGCTCATAGTACAGTGTACAGCGCAGTGCATTTATGTGCGACTGCACGAAGAGAGCAACACCTCGGAGCAATAATGGACCGCCGGATCAATTTGGCACAGTGCTCCCTCCGATCCCTCTGCAATCACTCCTCACCTCACCTCAATTCTTTCAGCCACAATCTCAACCCTGTGAGACCAAAGGATGATTGTCCCCTCTCTCTCTACTTTTTGGCTGCTCAGGTTTATGAATTCACTCTCGGAGGAACTGGCAAAACTCATCTGCAGACTAAATTTTTCATTGTGAGATACAGATCTAAATATAAAAAAAAAACAGACAGCCTCGGGAGGATTCAGTTGTAGATGCAATCTACTGTAGTCCATGGCTGTTCTCTATGAAATATGGATGCTCTGATACTGTTCTATTTTTACCACCAGCGCTGGATCGGCGCTGGCAGTAGAAGATCACAGTGTGACGAGGGATTGGGGGGGGTGGCATGGGGGCACTATACATATGTCCTGTTTCTATAGCAACTGTTGGCCTGGGGGTTGAGTTTCTGACAACTGTCTTTTAACTACCCTCCTCAAACCAGCCAGCTGTTGGATGCCGAGCAACGCTGCAGCAAAGTTGCGTACGTCAGCAAGTAAAAAGCGATGTTGGGGACGAGATGAAGCACCGCTCCTCAGGGACCGATTGAGTTTCCTTTGTTGCAGCGTTTTCTGCTTATCAGAGAAGTGAGCATTGCCATCTGCGCTCAGGCTCGAGGTAGCAGTCATCCCAAAACTTGGTTGTCAAATCATCTTAGATTTAATTGGCTCAGACCTTTTTGTAAAACCTTGCTTGATCTGTTGCAAACAATAGCATATTCTTCTGTGTTTAGGTGAAGAATATCATCCTCGGCATGATAACGTGGCTATACAAGTGAGCGGTGGTGATGAAAGGATGAAAGTTGTGGTTATCCTTGCCCTAGAGGAGTTTTCAGCGCTTTTTAATTAGTATTATTCCCTGTGCAGTTTTTCAACACTTTGTGCGTTGTGAAATAAACAAACCCACACAAACGCATGCACAGGTTACTGTCATCATCTGTGGAGAATTGAAATATGTGGCTGGCGTGTTTCCTTTCCGTCCCTTCTAGCAGGGCTAATTAGGGCTCCATTGCCAAGAGAACACTACACACATAGTGCAGACATCTGATAGCTTTGATCCACGCACACACACGCCAGCTGTTGCACCAGTTCAACCACCCAACCACCTCAGACATGCACTGCGGTACTCTTTCTTTAATTCATCTATCACAAGACAAGTTAAGAAACGATAACGATATAGCTGCACGGGATTAGATGCTTCCACACACGCACTCCATACAAAGTCCTAGTTCTAGTTTTTCCCTTTTGGTGAGAGTTTTGTGGAATGTATTTGGAGGCATTGATGAGTAGTAATTGTTAATTTCCCACATGATTGATTAAGTGCTCACCACATAAAACGATATTAAGTCTTAAGGCACATTTGGTCTGATGTATCATGTGATGTCGTATATATTAAGACCACCAGTGTTGTGAAGATCAGAAACCACATTTCACCAATGTTGTGAAGCTCATAAACCACAATTTGGAGGTTTTTATGTCCTCATAAACCAGGTATTTGAGTTTTGTCATTTTAAACCATGATTTTGAGATTTTCATATTTGATTTTAAAATATACTGCAGTATTATGTGACCCTGGGTTTATAAGCCTCTTAATAAATTAGGGGTAGTAATTATTAATTTCCCATGTGATTGATTAAAGTGCTCCCCACATAAAACAATATTAAGTCTTAAGGCACATTTGGTCTGATGTATCATGTGATGTAGTATATATTAAGGCCACCAGTGTTGTGAAGATCACAAACCACATTTTCGAGATTCAAATTATGTCCTCATAAACCACAGTTTGGAGGTTTTTATGTCCTCATAAACCGGGTATTTGAGTTATGTCATCTTAAATCATGATTTTGAGATTTGTGCTTGTAAACGCTGATTTGGAGGTTTTCCTGTTTTATTTTAAAATGTACTGCAGTTTTATGTGACCCTGGGCTATAAACCTCTTTATACATTTTTCAAAACCCACAGGATGATTTGAGAAACGAATACTTAAAAAACAAAGCATCAAACCAGTAGGGTTACTGGTGTTTAGTCAAACACTGAATCCCAATATCAAATAGACCAGACCAGTACCCATCAGATCTATAAATGGACAATTATTTGCATCTTCATAGATTTATTTTATTGATTTTTTTATCACATAATTTCTCTTTACTCATGAAGTCAAGTTCATACAAGCAGCAAAAAAACGTGGTGGATACCTATGTGTCGTATCAAAATTAAATGTCTCCCTTTTCTTCTCCGTATGTCCCCAGCCCTTCTTTATGCCACCATCTTTGGTAATGTGACAACAATTTTCCAGCAGATGTACGCCAACACAAATCGTTACCATGAGATGATTAACAGTGTCCGGGACTTCCTCAAGCTCTATCAGGTGCCCAAGGGCTTGAGTGAAAGAGTGATGGACTACATCGCCTCCACGTGGTCCATGTCACGTGGTATAGACACTGAAAAGGTATGTCAGACTGCGTCCTCTTTATGGCTCCCCTATGGCGGGTCATTACTGCCAGCTTCCTTGTTATTATGGACTACCATTATTATTATTATTATTATTATTATTATTACAAAAACAAATAGCCGTTGATGCTCCCTGAACATCACTATATATAAAGTTGTTTTTTCACTGTTCATTTTTGTAAAAACTGAAAGGCTATTCTGTGGCAACATTTAGCAGCCAATTATGAAAATCAGACAGTGGTATGGCGTTTATGGCACAGTCACCACAAGCCATCCTACTGAACTCAGATGACGCTGAAATGATTTGTGGAAATGAAGCGTTTAAAGCTGGCAGCAGATAGATTGAGCCCACGCCGCTCTGATTGATTCAAAGCCAGAAAGCATTCATATCGCTGCATCCCAATTAAATCCACCTGTCCAAAATCCAAATCATGGAAAAAGTTTTATTATTTCACCTCAAATTAGACTTGTAATTTGGATTTTATCACGAGGAAATCTGTAGTCAAAATCTGACTGTGATAACTCATTGTGTTTTCTGTATATGTTAAGCTTGCACTGCATCTATTTATTATTTATTTGTCTGGCTTCAGGCCACACTAACGGGTCTAAAAATGGCACATAATCCCTCTCTGCTTGACATTCATCTTCAAAGAGATTTGTTTTAAAGGCAGAGCCCTGCGAAGGCCTGGCATCCGGTTGATGATATGTACATGAGCAACATGCTGCCACACAGCAGAGAAGAAGCGGCTGGACATGAGACTTTCATGTGACACTCCACCATAAAAAATAACTCATACTGGACATATTCAGTCCCAAACAATAATAATAAGATAGGTTGACTCCTAGTGAAGTATTTCCCAAACCTACTGAGAAAGAAAGAAGCTCCGAATCTGTTATCTGTAGTATAAAAACACACCCAAGTCTTTTAGTGACAGGTAATTCTTTTTTTGAGAACAACATTAACTTCTGGGAAAACTTGGAGGCAGATACTGCAGACATTAATTGGAGACTTCAGAGTACAGTCTGAATTTTTTTTTCCTTCTCTTGCCCAGTTTTACAAATTCTGTGACTTGTTCTATGACATTGATCAACAGGAGCACAAAGAGCTTTTCTTTTTTTTTTGGAAAATTCTTTTTATTCCTTTTTTCCAAACATAGCGTAACAAACATAACAGAACATAACACCGGTGCCATAATACAAAAAAATGATATCTAACATTTAACATTTAATATGTACATACATACAGTATATCTACACACACACACATATCATGGCTTCCCACTCCCACACAGAGACAGGTCCAGCCTTCTTCCCACCCCTAGAGGTAAAGTTACCGAAAAAAATAACATCAAAATAATTTTTAAAATAATTGAATTAGTTAGAATTAAAGTACTACAGTGGACTTGGAGAAGGCGTATGACCGGGTCCCTCGGGAGATACTGTGGGGGGTGCTGCAGGAGTATGGGGTGAGGTGGTCACTTCTCAGGGCCATCCAATCTCTGTACGCCCAAAGCGAGAGCTGTGTTCGGGTTTCTCGGCAATAAATCAGACTCGTTTCCTGTGGGGGTTGGCCTCCGCCAGGGCTGCGCTTTGTCACCAATCCTGTTGGTGATATCCATGGACAGGATATCGAGGCGTAGTCGGGGGGAGGAGGGTTTGCAGTTCGGTGTGCTGAAGATCTCATTGCTGCTTTTTGCAGATGATGTGGTCCTGTTGGCATCATCGGTCTGTGACCTCCAGCACTCACTGGATCGGTTCGCGGCCGAGTGTGAAGCGGCCGAGATGAGGATCAGTACCTCTAAATCCGAGGCCATGGTTCTCAGCAGGAAACCGGTGGATTGCCTACTCCGGGTAGGGAATGAGTCCTTACCCCAAGTGAAGGAGTTCAAGTACCTCGGGTCCTTGTTCGCAGGTGAGGGTACAATGGAACGTGAGATTGGCCGGAGAATCGGAGCAGCGGGGGGGTGGTATTGCATTCGCTTTACCGCACCGTCGTGACGAAAAGAGAGCTGAGCCGGAAGGCAAAGCTCTCGATCTACCGGTCAATCTTCGTTCCTACTCTCACCTATGGTCATGAGGGCTGGGTCATCACCCAAAGAACTAGATCGTACAAGCAGCCGAAATGGGTTTCCTCAGGAGGGTGGCTGGCGTCTCCCTTAGAGATAGGGTGAGAAGCTCAGTCATCCGTGAGGGACTCGGAGTAGAGACGCTGCTCCTTTGTATTGAAAGGAGCCAGCTGAGGTGGTTCGGGCATCTAGTGAGGATGCCCCCCCCTCCCTGGGCACCTCCCTAGGGAGGTGTTCCAGGCACGACCAGCTGGGAGGAGACCACGGGGAAGACCCAGGACTAGGTGGAGAGATTAGATCTCCACACTGGCCTGGGAACACCTCGGGATCCCCCAGTCAGAGCTGGTTAATGGGGCCCGGGATAGGGAAGTTTGGGGTCCCCTGCTGGAGCTGTTGCCCCCGCGACCCGACCCCGATAAGAGGTTGAAGATGGATGGATGGATAGAAGTACTACAGTAGTATAATTCATGGTGGTAAGATAGAAACCTTAAGTATAAATACATTAAATAATTAATAATTGAATTATCATAAATTGTTACAATTAATAAATAAATGTAGAGGGAAAAAAAGAGAAAAGAAAAAAAAGAAAAAAGCACATAGAAAATCAAAATAAATAATTAAGTAAAAACCATAGAAAAGGTTAGGTTAAGAAGATTCTATATAAGTGATCCATGGATCCCATATCCTATAGAAAAGCTGTGTGCTACCTCTTATAGCACAGGTTATTTTTTCCAAGGGAGCACATGAATTGACCTCATTAATCCACTGAGTAATATTAGGGGGATCCTCATGATTCCACTTAGATGTGATACATCTATTGGCAGCCGTGATTGCCAGGTTAACAAAACCTCTTATCCTCTGGGCGCTTTTCTGTGCACGGCTGTTAACAAGGCAAATAAAGAAAGGAATGCTGTTATGTTTCATTTCAGTGAACCTGTAACCATTTACCCTCTGTTCAGGAGCAATATACCAAATGAATCACACTGTGTGTAAGCAGTCCTTCATTGCTGAGTGACGATGAATGGTCCCACGTGCATTTTAATGCATAAAAGCATGTTTACATTCGTTGTTGGTGCTGTCTAGTGGAAGAGTGAAGTTGGTCCCTGGCATCTTATGTCAAAGGTGGCAAGCTATGGGTGTCTTTGTCCAAAGTGTAGTCTACCATGTCCCCCAGTCAAGTCATGGCAACAATGAATGACTCTATGATCACCTAATGGGACGAGTGTGATCAGTGGTAGACTCTCCACCAGCTCTAAAGACATGAGAAACAAATCATCATACCGCTCTACTTTCGTTTCTTTCCAGGTGTTGCAGATTTGTCCAAAGGACATGAGAGCAGATATTTGTGTTCATCTCAACCGGAAGGTATTTAAAGAGCACCCGGCTTTCCGGCTTGCCAGTGATGGGTGCCTCAGAGCGCTGGCCATGGAGTTTCAGACCATCCACTGTGCGCCTGGTGACCTGATCTACCACGCTGGTGAGAGTGTGGACAGCCTCTGTTTTGTGGTGTCGGGATCACTGGAGGTCATTCAGGATGATGAGGTGGTGGCCATTTTAGGTGAGTTCACAATGCATTTTTCACAATTCCTGGTGCACGTCTTCAATCTCCAAATCAGTGTTTACCAGCACAACACATCTCAAAAATCATGATTTAAAATGACATAACTCAAATACCTGGTTTATGAGGACATAACAATCTCCAAAAGGTGGTGACCATTTTATTGAGTTTACAATGCATTTTTCACAATTCCTAAATTAGCATTTATGGCATAATTAATAATGCAGTTCACCACTTATGTTTATTTTATGAAAGAGGTGGTCAAGGCATCCCATTCCACCAACTGTCGACGGACCTGTCCCAGATCTGCTCAAGTTTTCAGATTTTCTGATTTCTTAAGCTTTCACAAAAAAGTGACAACAAATATGTAAGATGCAGATGTGCTGCTACAGATGTGCTGCTACAGATGTGCTGCTACAGTATCTTGCTGCTGTCTCAATTTGTTATCTTAGAGACATATCAACACCCAAAAATATGGCAAAGATGACGGTGGAAAACCATTTCAGTCCAGAGGGCCTCTGTTCTAACAAAACGCTTTTGCATCATAGTAACAACATATTTCTGTTTTTTTCGACGATGATCTGTTTGATTCTATGAAGTATTCTAAACTGTAGTTTAACCCACGCCTAATGCATATTCATAAGGAAAGATCCAGACCAATTGCTAACTGCATTGACATTTCTGATATCTTCTGATATCTTTTTCCATTGAATGAATGAATTTAATGCAAAAATAAATAAATAAAAAATAAATGCATAAATAAATAAAAAATAAAATAAATACATTTAAAAATGAATACAAATAAATACACAAATAAATAAAAGGGAAAATTAAACAGAAGTTTAAATAGACAAGGGAATTAATACAAAAATAAATAAACAAAGAAGCAAATTAAAACAGAAATATCAATTTATGTCACATTTTATCAATTAATTAATGGCTACATTTATTTTTAATATAAGTTTTGCTACATTTAATCCCATGTTTATTTATTTATTGAGTCATTTATACATTTATAAATTTATTTTAGATTTTGACAGTTTCTGTCCTCCATATACGCTGGCCTGGTTAAATCCCAGCAGAGTATTGCCTTTTTACAATTTCATCATTTTAATTTGCCAAATAATTGATTTAGTGAATAATGGATGGCATATTATTTTTTGTCAATAAACTGCTATCGGTTCCTCCTTGCAACAATCAATATACTGTTAGGCTAATACCATTGACCCGGGTGGAGACTGTAATGGAGCCTGAAGGGATAAACAAGTCACTGCTATGAATCACATTCTCATTAGCCTAATGGCAATGTAGAACTGAAACAACATGTAAAGTACACAAGCAATACAGACCATCTGATTTCAACCTCCGACTGGTGCTGTTTGACTTCTCATCCATCACACTGCTCTACAAACAGGAGCTCTAAATGTTATTAATTATTGAAACTCATCTGGATATTAATGATAGTTTGATTATTGCTTTTGCTACTTGATTTTTGTAATAGGTTGCACCGTATACAGCTTTTCATCCTGTGGTTCAAAGAAGTAATCAGATGTCAAATGTAATTCCTGAATCCTTTCTGCAGTCACAGCATGTGAGAAGCTGTTGATTTAGATGTTAAGTACATACAGTTCATAGTTATATTAATTGTTATGATCACGTTGAGCCTTTCACACTCTCTCTACATGACTCACAGGTTCGGTCAGCTACGACTGTGCTGCACAAATGACGTCATGTTGAGCACTTATAAATACTTGAGATTTTTCAATTATCTAATAGGGATTTTGTTCAAGTTTATTCTCTATAATTAATAGTTTTTATAATAGTTAATAAATAATGCTAATGCTTTGTAAGTCTGCAGGTAACTTGATAGGTGAAGTGATATATAAAATGTAGGATTCCGGTCTAGTCCTAGTCTGTTCTTTATTACAAAAAGGACTCCTCAGAGTGTATAATTGTTTATAGGAAGCAATTTTCTTATAAGGTAAAACTACAAACTGTGTTAAAATGGGTGATGAAAAATGTGTATCAATTTATATTAAAGCACCCTTTATAAAGGGTTTACAAGTTGTAGCTATAGGCTTAATAAATAGTTAATAAATCATTTACTAATTATTTGATGGATCAGCCATAAGCCATTAATAAGAACAACTTTTGGGTGGCCTGGATGTAAAAAGTAATCCCTTTGACTGGTTCGACCATTTGACTTACTTTTAGAAAGACTGCAGACCATCTGGACCAAAATGTACGATACGATACGATACGATACGATACGATACGATACGATACGATACGATATGAATCAAAACGATACGATACGATATGTATCAAAACGATACGATACGATACGATATGAATCAAAACGATACGATACGAAGCGATACGATACGATATGAATCAAAACGATACGAAGCGATACGATACGATATGTATCAAAACGATACGATACGATACGATATGTTACAAAACGATACGATGCGATACGAAGCGATACGAAGCGATACGATACGATACGATACGATACGATACGATACAACATACTTTATTGCCCCCCTAGGGAAAATGATCTTGGACTCAAATGCTGCACACATGCTTTGACACTTGACAAATCATCTTATAGCTGCCTCCATAGTGGTAATATTAAAGAAACAGACAACATGTAAACAAAGCAACATGATTGATAACTGCAGATATGATGGCTTATAAAAAGGTGACACCTGTTGGTATAATGGATCGACATTTATGACATTCCCAACTGCATTATTACCAGATAGAAAGACAATGTTATGGTTGCTTTTACTGGTGACACTTTATTTTAACTTCCCCTTTTAGCATTTATAAACACTATACAGTATAAAGATTTCATAAATTGTTTATAATACAATGTAAGGCAAGGCAAGTTTATTTATATAGCACATTTCATACACAAAGGCAATTCAAAGTGCTTTACATATATAAAAGCAAGATGAAAGAGCACAAAGTGCATAAGATAAAAACGAATAAAAGTGTACGTTAAAAGAGAAAAAAAAAATTAAAAGTATAATAAAAAACAATCAAAAGACAGGAAAGTGCAGCATTTGATTAATTAAGAAACGCGTCTGAGAACAGTTTGGTCTTGAGTCTAGTTTTGAAAGTGGCTACTGTTGGTGCATCTTTGACCTCATCTGGAAGTTTGTTCCACAGTTTAGCAGCGTAGCAGCTAAAAGCTGCCTCACCATGTTTCCTTCTGACGGTGGGTACTACTAATAGATTTTTTCCTAGTGACCTTAGAGGTCTAGTAGGTGTGTACTGCTGAACCATATCTGAGAGGTAATTAGGACCTACCCCCTTTAGGGATGTGTAAACCAGCAGTAGTGTTTTAAAGTCAATTCTGTGACTTACTTGGAGCCAGTGTAGGGACTTCAATACTGGAGTGATGTGATCAGTTCTTTTTGTTTTTCTAAGAACTCTAGCAGCTGCATTTTTCACCAACTGAAGCTGTTTAATGGTCTTTTTAGGAAAGCCCGTGAAGAGACCATTGCAGTAATCGACTGCTCAAAATAAAGGCATGGATAAGTTTTTCCAGGTCATGCTTTGACATAAGACCTCTAAGCTTCGCTATGTTTTTAAGGTGGTAAAAAGCTGATTTGGTTATCGCTTTCACATGGTTCATGAAGCTGAGATCACTGTCGATTAAAACACCAAGATTTTTGACAGCATCCTTTGCTTTAAGTCCCTTTGTGTTCAGATGATTAGCAATCTTAATTCCCTCATCTTTCTTCCCAAATAAGATCATTTCGGGTTTTCCTTATTCAGCTGTAGGAAGTTTTTAGACATCCAGCTATTGATTTGATCAATGCATTGACAAAGAGATTCAAGGGGACCATAGTCATCTGGTGAAAGTGCTAGGTAAATCTGAGTGTCATCAACATAGCTATGATATGACATCTTGTTGTTTTTAATGATTTGTCCAAGTGGCAGCATGTACAAATTGATTAATAGGGGCCCCAAAATTGATCCCTGGGGATGTAGTTATATGCATTATTGTATGAAAACTTAGAGGGAGGTCGGGGGGGGTTGAAGTAAAGTGATCGAAGGTTTGATCAGTGCCCTCTCTCTGCAGGTAAGGGAGATGTATTTGGGGATGTTTTCTGGAAAGAAGTGACTCTCGCTCAAGCCTGCGCCAACGTCCGAGCTCTCACCTACTGCGACCTCCACGTCATTAAACGTGACGCCCTACAGAAGGTGCTGGAGTTCTACACAGCGTTTTCCAACCACTTCTCAAGAAATCTGCTGCTCACTTACAACCTGCGAAAGAGGGTGAGTGACTCTTCAAAAAGAAACCAAGAAAGAACAAGTTACAACTCAGATTTGGGCTTTACACAATACGTTTAACAGTGCAGCTCTCTTGTTTTTACAACAGCTGTTGTATACGTAGAGATTGTTAGAATTGTTAGTTAGATTGTTGTTAACGCAAGTTCGTTTTAGCGCCACTAATTTCATTGATGCATTAACACAATCGATCTTTCGGAGGTTTTAGCGAGCTCAGTTTTAAAGCTAGCATACATATTTGCCCACTCCCATGTTGATAAGAGTATCAAATACTTAATAAATCTCCCAGCCCTAATGGCTGTCAATCCATTAACACATTTCATTAAGATTAATGCATGATTGTCCATAGTTAATCATGATTAATCGCAAATTAATCACACATTTATTATCTGTTCAAAATGTACCATAACCAAGACCGAAGGCCTAGGAAGGAGGTTATGTTTTCACCGGCGTTGGTTTGTTGGTTTGTTTGTCTGTTAGCTGGATTACTCCAAAAGTCCGAGATGGATTTGAATGAAATTTTTTAGTCGGGTGTTGTGTGGCATAATGAACAATCCATTAGATTTTGGGCATTAAGACCACAGGGTATAGTGGGCAGTGTAGCTGATGACGCGTTGATGACACATGACCACGCCTTCTTCCTTCAGAGAGAGAGACAGAGAGAGAGCGGGGGGTGGGGGAGGATTGTAGATTTGTTTTTTTCACATTAAACTCGGTGAAATTCCAGTTGAGATGGACCAAAGCACACCTGGTGATTGTTGGAAAGAGTAACGACGACGATTTAGGTGAGTTTTATTTTATTATATTTATTATGTCTGTAAAGGGGAGACTCGTGGGTACCCATAGAACCCATTTTCATTCACATATCTTGAGGTCAGAGGTCAAGGAACCCCTTTGAAAATGTCCAATGCCAGTTTTTCCTCTCCAAACTTTAGTTTGGAGCGTTATTTAGCCTCCTTTGTGACAAGCTAGTATGACATGGTTGGTACCGATGGATTCCTTAGGTTCTAAGTTAGGTTCTAGTTTCATATGATGCCAGTATCTTCATCCTAGCTTTAAAACTGACCCGCTACAACCTCTGAAATTGCAAATTGTATTAATGCGTTAACTAGAAATTAGTGGTGTTAATTAATTAGTGCGTTAACATGTTATTATTGTGTTAACTTTGACAGCCCTAATATACACTGATCAGCCAGAACATTCAGACCACTGACAGGCGAAGTGAATAACATTGATTATCTGGTTACCATGGCACCTGGCAGTGGGGGGGGATATATTAGACAGCAAGTGAACATTTTGAACTTTGAACTTTGTGTTGGAAGCAGAACAAATGGGCCAGCGTAAGGATGTGAGCCACTTTGACGAGGGCCAGATAGTGCTGGCTAGACGACTGGGTCAGAGCATCTCCAGAACTGCAGCTCTTGTGGGATGTTCCCGGTCTGCAGTGGTCAGGACCTACCAAAAGTGGTCCAAGGAAGGAGAACCGGTGAACCGGTGACAGGGTCAGACCCGAGGCTCATTGATGCATGTGGGGAGTGAAGGCTGGCCCGTGTTGTCTGATCTAATAGAAGAGCTACTGGAGCTCAAACTGATGAAAAAGTTAATGCTGGTTCTGATAGAAAGATGTCAGAACACACAGTGAGGAGCAGTGTGTTGTGTATGGGGACCGGTCAAGGTGCCCGTGCTGACCTAATGTTATGGCTGATCGGTGTGTGTGTGTGTGTGTGTGTGTGTGTGTTGTGAACAGAAAACACTGACATTTTATTTCTTTTATATTAGCATTTAGCAAAAAGGCCACTACAGAAAGGAAGTAAATATATATGTTTGGCTGCTTCTTGTCAACTTGTTCTGACCTGTTACTCTTCCTCTGATCAAACCATTATTTTTAATAAGAGCTTGATCTTGTTATGTTCTGGTTCAACAATAGCGTGGACTCAGATGCAGACACAAACACTTAGTCTTTTAAAGGTGTAACAAAGATAATTTATTACACAAATATTAAAGGTACAGTGAAACAGGGGAAAACACACAGGAGACAAAAGGGCAGGGAAACAGAGGAAACACAAGGAAAACTAGACTGCCAAGGTGAAATCATGACAGATCTTTAGGTGGATGTCCTGCATCCTGTTTTTATTTTGGTGACGAGCCATAATTGCTGTGATGTTTTTTGCACTGTGCTTCCCAGAGGCCACATAGTAAGCCAATATGTGTGGGCGAATACAATGACTGCTTTTCTTTCTACAGTTTCTACAGGTACAGCTTCTCTCTCTCTCTCTCTCTCTCTCTCTCTCTCTCTCTCTCTCTCTTACACTCTCTCTCTCTATCTCTCTCTCTCTCTCGCTCTCTCTCTCTCTCTCTCTGTTTAGCCGCTGTGGCTGCTCATGTTAAAGGAATAATTTGAGATTTTAGGAAATACACTCAGTCGAATCCTTCATTCAGAAATGAGCAGCTGTGATCACAAACTCAAGTGTGGCTACCAATCATCACCTCATTCAGAATAAGGTTAGCCTGCCCAAGAGAGTGCATGTAAGATTGAATTGCCTGCATATGAAGAGGCAATCTCATCTGCTGCATTAAACTCACTATTCACCAGGGTCCAATACGTTCTGGATGTATACATCAGGGAAATTCAGAGATGAATTGAATAAGGAGCAAAACGCTGCCTTCAAATGGAGCATGTGAGGTTTTGTTTTCGACTTGGGAAATCCGACACACGTATCGTGTGTCCAACATTCGAGTGGTTCAAGTTGTGTTGCTACGAGACTGAGAAGAAAAATGGATGTTGCCTTACCTTTTCAAAACAGATGACTGCTTTTGGCTTTATTGACTTTCAGCATCATGCCCAGGAATATGAAGAGACGACAGTGATACAAATAGTTTGTCTATTTTACTCGGAGCTATCAAAAAATCTCCCACTTTCTAAGTGGTGAACACATCAGTTGGTTGTTCAAGGCTACTAGACTCTCATGAACACAGTAGATAGCCTATGTTCCTCTAGCCAGACAATGTGTTTACTTACAGAGAGATTCTTTAATCGGCTTTTCTGAAAAGCTGAAACATAATACAGTTTTTCTGTCCGTACTCTTTTGGTTAAAAAAATTAGTTTGACATTTTGGGAAATGCGCTAATTCGCTTTCTTGCCAACAGTTTGATGATTAGTAGAGCTTATAAATCCGCCAGGCCGATACATAGCCTGGTATAGTTAACAAGAAATTGCGGTACATAAAGGTCAAACTATAGGTTTGAGCTAATGTAGAGACAGTGTCCTTATTACATAATATGTCAACCAAAGAGCACAAGTGTATTTTTCAACTATAAAAAGTCTAGCTCAGTATGTATCTTGATTATTAAAAAAATAATAATCTAAACAATCTCTATGAAGATTGTTTATGTTATGTATTTATGTAAAATGATAATCGGCTGATATGACGTTACAGATATTTTAAATCCTCAAATATTAATATCAGTATCGGCTTAAAAAAACTGTTTAATGTTTGTCCACTAAATATGATGCTGCAATGTCATCGCTTAGATTAGCTTAGCATCTTTGACAGGAAACAGGGGGAAGCAGCTATGCAGTCAATTCCTCTAATTTGTGGTCGTGGTTCTTTGGTTTTGTATGGATTACAAGATATATGGTAATGTGTTAGGCTAATTAGTGATCTTTAGAGGTGCTGGTAGCCATTTTGTAGCTTCAGAAAGAGCCAGGTTAGCTTTGTTTCCCTAAACTAAGCTAATCTTCATATTTTCTGTACATACATGAGAGTGGTACCAATCTCTCTTCAAGAAAGGGAATAAATGTATTACCCAAAATGTCAAACTATTCCTTTAAAAGGGCATCAAAAGTATTACTGACAAGTAAACGTCAGTAAGCTCTGGCTAAAACAGGAAGCAACAATACACCAATTCTACATCCCACCCCCTTAGGTACTGTTTCTAGGTCGCACAATCTTGAAACATGGCAACGCCCGCTGTGCGGTTCATGAATGTTCCATGTAGCCGGGCGCCACAGTGTGTATGACATAGTTGTTTGGCATCAGGCAATATAGCTTCAAGAAGCTGACAGCAACTTAGACTTTTCCCGTTGGGATGTAACACGTCGTGTACATCCAAATAAATGACGCCAAAAGTTACTACGGGGAAAACGCTTTGCTGAGCGCCATGTAGCCTTAGGTAATATATAAACGAAGGAACGTTAGCCTTGATCTTTTGTGGCTAACGATAATTCATGCTATCTTAAAAAGTCAGCAACCAAACTATTTAACGTTAGCATTAGCTATACTTTAGTTAGGTAGTGTTTTGCTAATATTAGCTAACTAAAGATGTCTATATACAATGTAATGTGTCCCTGAAGATTGTGACACCAATGTAATGTGACTTAGAGACATAGTAGTGTTAGCTTTGAACCGACATGTGAAAATGTGGTTTTCTTTTCAACATACACAAGCCTAGCACATAGCACAGCATATCTAAGTTTATTTATTAATTTTTTCACAGCATATATATGAAAATATCTAAGTGTAACAGGAAAGGGTAAAGTTGACCGAGGTTCTGCCGGGTTCCAAGCTCGCTCAACTGTGATTGGAGCACAGAGCGAAAGATGGCGGGACTTTGGAAGGGTCAATTATTTTTGACAGAACAATCCCAACTCTAGGTCCATCTTTTTCCAGAGCCTTCAACCGTATCACTAAAGCCTGGAGCACACAGCCCGCTTCATGCTCGCGTGACGGCAACGTCGCGTGTTGTTTTTTATTTCGGCGTCCATGTTAACAGGTTAGAGTGGACACACTGCCCGCATGAGACGCACGTCAGACGCGCGTCAGACGCACGTCAGACGTGCGTCTATTTTATAGAATAGAAGGCTCGCCTATTTTACACACTAGCCGCTTACCTCTCGGCTGCGTCTCCCAGCAGCAACAGACAGTGAAGGTGATCTATTGACAGTATATGAACATCATACCAGCAAGATTACTACAGTTTCCATGTCTAGACATCTGTAGAATATGTCACTGACCATCAATATTTTACACTTCCTATCTAGATTTCAAAATAAAAGGCCTCTAGCGTTTTTAGTGCACAGAATCATGCATTCGTTAACACAATGCTTTTATTCTGAAATACTCTAAATAAAGCAGTGGTGTACTTGCATGTTTCCATCAAGTTAATATAGTACAGGCTTTTAATTTTGTAAACACTGTAGTAGTCATAGCAGAAACCCTACATATGCTATAAATATAATAGACTGGGTTAATAGGTTATAAGAACATCAGGTGATGGGCAGTATTTTTCGATGCGCTCTCTCTCTCTCTCTCTCTCTCTCTCTCTCTCTCTCTCTCTCTCAACAAACACCACGTAACTTTATTGTTCTTTCTTTTAGAGGTGTTATTTAATTTTTTTAAAGATATTTAATAATAACTTTCGTTTTCTAAAGGTTAACAAATAACGAAACTGTTTATTTTGCTTTGTTTTATAATTAAAAAAAAAACCACTTTACTTATATTTATCATTCTGAAATACTTCAGGTGTTTTTCTCCATCAAGGCGCAGTTCAGCAACAAGGTGGTGAAAAGCTCCAAGTTGCCTGAGATGTCGGAACATCAGTATTTATAATGTAAATTGCTGTCCCGCCCCAGATGTAAATTAAGTCGTTTTCGATAAAAGCCGCAACCTGGAATGCTGTAGAACAGGAACCCGAAACCCCCTGGAAATGTTGTTTAAAACTGTGCCAGTCAAAGTGAAGAGGGATTGCTGTAGGCTCTCTCTTACTACTAATGTATTTATTTATTTTTTTGTATTAATATATAGCCCACAGAAATCCCTCTTCACTGTCAATGAAGAGGGATTTATATATATATATATATATATAGCCCATAGAAATCCCTCCTCACTGTCAGTGAAGAGGGATTTATATATATATATAAATCCCTCTTCACTGACAGAAAAGAGGGATTTATATGGGCTATATATTAATATTTATGTATGAATTTATTTGCTTGTTTTTAATAATATTTACAAATTACCACACAGTTCTTACCCTTTTTTGTCTTAAATAAATATAAATCACATTTATTATGAAGTTAAATGGCCATTAAAAGGCAAACTCTATGTAGAAAGAAAGGGCTGTCAGCAACAGCAAAAACACAGCTGACAGGTAGCTCCGAGACGTGGGTAACTCGCGTCTAGTGTGAACACCCTAGGTGGGCATGACGCGGCCACGACGTGACGCTGCCGTCAGGCGAGCCTGAAGCGCGCTGTGTGGCCCGGGCGTAAGTCTTCATCTGTGAAGGGAGTCTTCTCATTGAGATGCATCTGTTGACATGCTGTAGTAGCACTTTTTATTTCATCCGTAGCATATTCAGGACTTCTCAGTTTGGCTTAAAATGAAGTATCCCACAGTTTTGAAAACCATGTGATACTGTGAAAGCTCCAGAAAAATCCAGTATGTGGACCTTAAGTTAGGATTGTTTTGTCAAACTACTATTTCCAAGATAAAGAATGAAATATAATGCTTAACAATTATTTCTTCGGCATTCAACAACTACAACTTCCATTTTTTAAAGACTCATTGGAGATGTAGTTAAATGCAAAAAAAAAAACAGGCAAGAACATAAAAATATAGAATATTCATTTTGTTTTATAAATGTATGTAATTAGGTTTTTAAGAGGTACGTTACAGAGCAAACATCAGTCCAATGTACAGAAGGAAACCTGCAAAGCTAAAACTAGTAATACACATGCTTAAAGCACTGTTGTCCATTAGCAGCTGTGCGGTAAGCTAACAGTCTAACTGTGTCTTCACCCACTGAAGCCTGAGGCAGGATATGAACTTTCCCTCTGTGTCGTGGGAATAGCCTCTTTAAAGGTGACATTTTCAAAGTTCACACATTTTGAAGCATTGACAATCTTCCTCACACAAACTGTACAATCAGTAAGATGGATAACACCTGTTAATTTCATTGATTTTGATCAGGTTTTATACTATTATTTCTTAACTTCAAGAGACCATCTGTCATTCAAAACAAACCTGATGGTAATTGTGATGGTGTTTCAGTCATAAACATTTTAAATTCTCTTGTAGATCGTCTTCCGAAAGATCAGTGATGTGAAACGAGAGGAAGAGGAGCGACAGAGACGGAAAAATGAAGCCCCTCTGAACTTACCACCGGACCACCCGGTACGAAAACTCTTCCAGCGCTTTCGTCAGCAGAAGGAAGCCCGCCTGGTGCCCGTGAAACCAGAACTAGATGATCATGATATCGAGAAGGGCCCTGTGTACGTAGACATCCCGATAGCCAAAACAGCCATCTTAACTACCAGCATCGTCACGGTGACAGAAAGCCCAGCAACACCCTCATCTTCAACACCCTCATCTTCAACACCTTCATCTTCAGCAACCCCCAACTGTACTCCCTCAGACAAGGCGAAGCTGCAGGTGCCGGCTCCCGTTTCTCTGGTAGGAGGCCGGGCTGCAGAACCAGTCAAAGTCAAAGGCTGGGGTCGCTTCAAGGAGTCCATGGCCAAACCCGACAACTGGAACAAAGTGTCTAAAGCCGAATCCATGGAGACTTTACCTGAACGGACCAAGGCGCATGACTCACAGATGTCTCTAAAGAAGACAGACTCATGTGACAGCGGTATCACCAAAAGTGACTTGCGCCTGGACAACATGGGTGAATTCCGCCTGACGCCCCAGGACCGTAGTCCCGTCCAGCCTCCGGAGACCAGGCATGCCTTCTACCCCATCCCAGAGCAAACGCTTCAGGCCTCGCTCCAGGAGCTCAAGCTCGAGCTGAAGGACGATCTCAAGAACCTGAACGTTCGAATGTCCGGCCTGGAGGCGCAACTCACAGAAGCACTTCAACTCCTCAAAGCGAGGAGGTCGAGTGCCGACTCTCAGCAGGCTCTTTTTGACATTTCTAGACCTGCTTCACCAGAACTGGACAAAGAGGACATCTTCTCCTGAAGGGTAGAAGGTTAGTTCATCAGGTTAACTGTGAACTCAGCTGGAATCCAGTAATATCCAGATTACTTGGATAGCTGAGGCTGCACTGGGCACATCATTTAGATTAGGCAACAGTGTGGTCTTTAAGATGCACCAGCCCTTAACATGGGGGTTCTACCTGTCGGTAAACAAGGGAACGCTGTGTTGAGAAGTCGAGGTCGTAGCTCAGATTTGTTGCCACTGAACACTGACAGCTCTATGTTTGTACATAAGTTTGATTTATTTTTCCATCTCACTTTAATGGAAAAATAGCTCAAATGGTTAGATTTTATCTCGATTTTGAGAGCGTCAACAGAAGTAGTTGTATCTCTGTTGGGAGGAGAATAGAAACAGCATGACCCACTGGTTTGTTACTGAATCATTTGTATGAGATTCTTTGCATGTCACATGAAATAGACGTGCGCCTCAAATTGCAGATGGTGCATATTTGATTCATCGAGGCCGCACAGCAAGTCATTTGCATTATTTCACCATGACGGCGGCAAAGGACAGTCGTTCCAGATGTTGAAACAGTCTCAGAGTAATTTCCTCAAGCAATTGATGAACTCTTCTTATTATACCAACTGCCAGGATCATTATGAATTATACAACAGAGAACTCCGGCCAAGCAATCACATTTTCAAAGACATCTTTCAGCAGAGCTTATAACTCCCATAAACCATAGATGGGCGTGATGAAAGGGCAGCAGTGAGTAAGTCATCCATCTCTCCGGATATCTAGTATTTGTTATTCTCATATATAAACCACACACAATACATATATATTGTATTAGAGCCGTGCATTTTTAGCTTCGGTGATGCATAATTAGGTGATGCAGATGGTACTGATAATGGCTGTGCCCCGTACCTTATTTAAAAACTGTCAAGAACATAATGATGAATGCCATTTTGCACAATATTTCTAAGATGAAATGTATTTATAATTAAACTAAATCTTCAAAGTGCAGGTTTGTTCCTGTAAACAGACCTAGAGAGTCACTTGAACCTGTTTTAGTGGTGATGTTTGCCTTTAATGGCCACTGAGGTACAGCTTTGCATGCATAATTGAATGTGTGTGTCTGTAATTACATTCACTGGAGAAAAAAAAAAAGCATCATCCCATGACAATACAAGATATATGTTGACTATTAATAAGGGACAAAGATCATAAATGGTCAAGCTAAGTGTTTGCAGTGCAGGCGATCTCTTTCAGGACTCGCTTTGCTTTATTTAAAGGAAGACTTAGAATTACTTGCCGCCTGTTACCTTGAATTCTTTGAGAAAACATTGTTATTCTCGCATGCCTGAATGGTGAATGAAGAATCCAAAAACAGAGAAAATTCTTTGCTATGTAAAACCTTGCTATTTAAAACATTAAACATGTAAGCAGAAGTGTTTTAGATAGTCAGGTTTTAGCAAAAAGGCATGTGTTTGGGAAGTAGTGAGCATCCGAATGGATAAATGACACTTGGATTACACTGCTTGAGTTGTGTGAGAGTTTGTAAACGGATGTTTTGATGGATTCTTCATTCAGCGTAAAGGCATGCGAGAAAAACAGAGTTTTCTTCACAATTTTAATGTAGCACGCCACAGGGTGAGTAATTGATATAAAAGGGTCCTTTTGGGGGTGAAATATTGCTTTAAGGCCAATATTTGGAGGCAATATCTACTTGCTTACAGTTTCCACTAACTTAACGTTCCCTAACAGCCCAGACACACCAATCCGACATCAAAGAGCTAGCGACGATCAAGGCTGACACGCCGCCTTCGTCTTGGCCCGACAAGTTGCATTTGAACACACAGCAAAGACTACAGCCGACGGCCAGTTAGCACGTACATTCTGCGCCTGCGTGAGAGGAAATAACTCTCCACACCAGCAGACGACTGAAGTCTGTATCTGTCATTCAAAATGGGAAACCAGGAGACCGAGGACGTCGGATATACAAGCCGTTGTTATGATACGTACATGAAACAAAGCGGTGTCTGCCGACCATTTTCACATCACTCTCACTCACCACTTAGCTTCATTCCAGATGTTCATGTCGTAGTGAAAATATCCATGTGTTGGAACGATCAGATAAGATGAAGATGAAAAATTTGACTTTTTGACTCGCTGGCTTTCCTCACTTCTCTTCTCGTGGACTGATTTACTTAAGCTGAAGAGCCAATCAGAGCGATTTCTCCCAATGATGGGCTCCCCCGCCGATTCAACGTGCTGAATGGGCTAAAAAACCTCCGACACGGGCAGATTAGAGCCGACGGTGCGGGACACACCGGAAAAACACAAAGCCAACAAACGCTCACCATCAACCGACCGTTGGCTTGGTGTGTCAGGGCCTTAAATGCGACAAACTGGGAGATGACCATCAACACCTGACAATTTAGTGTAATTGGGTAATATTAATTACACAAATGTTATAATGTATCCTTCATTTTTTCTTATATACAAAAACTGCCTTCTAAGGAAGTGAAATACACCAGACCCAGGCAGAATAATCCAGTTAAAATAAAGGAAGTAAAGTTCACAAAAAGTAGATAGTACGTGTGGTAAATGTCATGAATATCTCTTTCCATTGTTTTGCTTTACATTTGAACACTATTTCAATATCACCATTAAGGAAAACTTCATTTACAGAGCAACAAACTTCCGCAATAACAAAATAGATGTTTAAAATGTGTCTAGATAAAGATTGTACAAATACCACCAATCCTTCTTGCCTATACTGTATGACTTCATTGTTAGACTGATGGAAGGATTCATCCTAAATTATATTGTTAATCAAAATGAAACCTGTGTAAGTTAATCAGTTTACTATCTTGGAAACACAATAGAGAATAGACACCAGCATGGGGGATAGAGTGAGAAAACAGGGATGAAATGTGCTTTAGAGCACTTTTATGGTAACTGAATTCATTCATTCATTCATTCCAGAACCCTAATGAGTCCACAGCAAAGAAGATGCATCAAACATCAAGTGAAGCAGAGCCATGAGTTCTGATATCAAGCAATAATTATGCATATTTAGCTATTCCATTAGAATTGTGTGCCAAAATATCAGTTGAGGCACTTTAAAAACTATGAATAATGGAAGAAAATCTAATAATATTCAGTAAATATGACTCATTGTTGAAACCATCAAACTGTTTTTTTTGCAGTTTTATGACATCTAGAATAAATGCAAGTCATAGTCAGGTTCTTAACTGGTCTGCCTGAATCTGTCTTATTTTACAGTCTTTCACGTGGCAAAAAATAACCATCATTCTATATTATTTATTATTCATATGGATAATTTATGTTCCCTGCATGCCTTTTCTCTTATCGAGACAAAAGACGAGCTGAGACGGACACGGCTGAGAGGAAGAAGACGCTGGGGGTTTCCTCCGACACATTCTGTGGCTGCATTCCCATCAAAAATTCAGCTTACTTAAAAATAAATGGGCATGTCATCACAGGAGTGAGAACTCATTTGGTTTAGAGCCAGTGTTTGTGGGTCTTTATATGTCCAATTTCAAAAAGAATTTTGATCTTAGAGAGGGAAAAGCACTAACATCATCTTGCTATGACCTCTCTATAACAGAGAATTCATAAAGCCGCTGTTCACAGCAAGGACTACGGAAATCAGAAGGAGGCTAAAAAGAGGGCCGACTATCTAAAAACGATCTAAAACTGATGTAATGGCAGGTCTACAAAACAATTTGGTAAAAAGAGATTACATTAATCTACACAATCACTTCACTTATTATGATTAAGACTGACCGGGCACTGAGTTCAGACACACAGTGACTTATAACTGACACATTTCAATTCATTAGCCTACAACTACACTGAAACGTTCCTATTCAAAGTATTAATCCATTACAACCAAGCCCCCAGGAAGTGCGCCGGTTGTTGATCCCGACTTTCGCAGTGGTCAAACAGTGTACGGCGGTACTGCAACTTCCGTGTCCGTCACGTGATGCCATTGGGCCCAAAATGACTTTTTCCCATAGACTTCCATTGGGAAAGAGACGTCTGTAACTCAGCGGATACTTTTTTTTTATGTGAATCAACCTCCCAGTACGAACACTCTAATAGTCCTTATTTAAAAAAAAAAAAATGTTAAGTTGTAAAATGCACTAACAGCTGAATCCAGAGTTATTTCCCTTCCTCCATTCATGTGAGTGAGACCCAGACTGAGGCTGGAGCGCAAGCTGTGACGACGGCGTGACGTCGGAACCCCGTGACCGAGTCATGTGACCGAGCGGACGCTACTAAGCGTCTTTGAGATCTTTAAAAGCGCTATATAAGTTTAATCTATTATTATTATTATTACTCCGCCAAGATCCGGGTACTTTTCCAGACGGAAGTCGAGCCAGTTAGGCTTCATGCGCCACTGAGCAACTCTCATAGGAATGACCGGGGCCCCGCCTCCAACGCTGTATCCAGTTCTTTTAATACATCCATGATTACATCGTCATAGCTCTGTGATAAAAGCCTTGTAATACTCTGTTGATGACTTTTTACATTTAACATAATGTTATCAAAAAGACTTGGTGGAGATTACCACAGGACAAATCCAATACTGTTATTGAGGTAAAATCATTTGAAGAAAATCCTCACACACACCCCGCTACAGACTTACAAAAACAAGTATCATAGTATTGCAGTATATAATAGTGGATGGACTCTTTAAAAACTGGGCTATACTCTTATGACAGTCGGGTGGGTTTGAAGCTCTGATTTTGCTACTTGGCATCAGTTAAATCTGCCAACACTAACATACATTACATACATACATGCTCATAAGTACAATTTAGGGTTGTGCAGCGCATCAATAGTGTGCAAAGTTAGGGTGAAAGTTTTTAGAAGAATTTAACGTAAGTTTGACATTTTGGGAAATCCACTTATTTGCTTTTTTGCCGAGGGCGAGATGAGAAGATTGATACCACACTCATGTTCTTACTATAGAGCTACTACAAGGAACTTTCATTTTGTGTTGATTTTGGCAGCCCCTGTGGACAAAAGCGTCAGTGTTTCTGAGCACCAGACTCCTTTCAGAAAACCTAATTTTTCTGCAGCAGGGTCTGACGGTCTTCCCCGCTCAGTCCTGGTTCTGGTCCTCTCGTGCCTCCCTTCCCTCCAGCGGGCCCAGCAATACAGCCTGAACCTCGAAGAAGGAGCGCCTGCTCCGGAGTTCAGAGCTCTCCATCTCCTGCCGGAGCTCCGACTGAAGGCAGCTTGTCGCTGCCAGAGGCCCCGCTGGAGTCTGAGCTGAAGGAGTCTGAGCTGAAGGAGTTTCTGGTGAACCAGGATGATTTCCTCTGATTTTGCACTGAATTGGACCTGATGGCACTGATGAAAAGCATTCAAAATAACATATAGACATCTTTTCGCTGATGGTCTCGTTTATTGAAGTAGGTCATATAGAGGCATCAGTATTAAATTGAAACGGTTTCATAATCAGTTAAAAGTTCCTCACAGTAACCTTAACTGTGGAATCTGGAGTTGACTAGCTTAGCTTAGTTTAGCATAAAAACTGGAAGCAGAGGGAAACAGCTAGCTTGGCTCTTTTCAAAGGTCAAAAGCACCTACCAGCACATCAGCTTATCCATTAACACACTATCACATTTGTTTAATCCAAAATGTAAAAATGACAAGTTATGGCTTCTTCCAGTCTTTATGCTAAGCTAAGCTAATTGACTTCCAGCTCTAGCACCATATGATGCAGACACGGAGAGTGGCATTGATCTCCTCATCCAACCCTGAAAGAAAGTGAACAAACGTCAAACTATTCCCCTGAAATCATATGTTGTGAGTTTGTAGGTAAACAGTAGGTTTGTTTTAAAGAGAGAAGAAAGTGTTGAAAGTGAGTTGATGCTTTTGTCTTTTTCTGAACACAAACTGGTGGATTATGAGCTGTAGTCTGGAATAATATGCATGACAGCTCCAGATTACACTTTGAGTCCCGTTATGTGGAGTTAAAGGTTTGAATCTTTGAATGTTACACAACAGTTTAACCACAACTGTTTACAATAAATTCATACAAATGAAAAACGTGTTAGCCTGCTCTGACTTTTAATAATGCTAACAACAATGAGGTGCTGTTTGTCATGTTAACAGGCTATTATTTATGTGATTCAACCAAACTAAACTCGCATGTCAAATATTGATTTTCTTCAACAGATGATAGTTGAATTGTTTTCTTTGAGGTTACTTATGGTGGAATATTTTCATGTTAGCCAAAATAAACTGCTGTTTCGCTTCACCAACAATAGAGGAATGACAGAATTGGTAATATTTGTAAAGTATATTTTAAACTTTGATTTTTAACGACACAAATTATAAATCTGAAGCTTAAATTTGTTTAGTTTTTTCGTTGGAGGTACTGTAATCTCTCATTCTGTTACACTGTAAATGTACAATCCTCTTTGTAGTGGGGCAGCGAAGCTGAAATATTCAGAACAATTGTGAATTTTGCGATACATTTGGTACAGATGTAGGTTTACTGGAGACCCAGAACTTTGTCCAGCGATATCTCTCGTCAATTTTACTGCTAATGAAAAGATAAATGCACCAATGGAAAGCTGAAGATCTTGCCGTAAAGGTGCATTGGTTGTCATTCTATCATGAAGGCAAAGGGGCGAGAGGGGGAGGGGGGGGGGAGGTTTGACCCTGAAGTGACCATGCTCCTTTTATTTGGTTTTCATGTATTTCACAGGTTAAAGCTTTTAAAAAGCATCCTTAAAAAATAAAGAGATGAAAAAAACATGTCTGTGATCTTCTGAAAACATCTGATCGAATCAGCTTGAACAAACCTTGGAAATCACCAAGAGTCATAAAATCAGTTTTCTGCAACATTTAGGAGTATTTAGCGCCATTTAGTGGCCATTTTGAAAAATGGCTGCCACGCCCCGATATCTATATCTTTTATATCTTACCATATAAACCTACAACTGTGCCAAATGGGTTGCTTTTATTGCAAAATGCACAATTGTTACGCTTAACTGCCCCGCTATTTAGTTTCTTTGCATTTGACAGTATCTAACAAGAACAGAGCCAGATCTTTATTATTACATCAGTCAAAAATGAAATCGGTTTCAGCTAAAGATCTCATTTTGTGCCACTATTTGAACGAGGCCCAACAACAAAAATACAGTATGGAATGTGGAGGGTATTTCCACCTACGTTTTTTTTTTTTTTACCACCACCATTAATGTGTTACTAAAATGGGATGTAGGTGCACTCTAAAACTCAGAGACAAGATCCTTGAAAGCAATATGAAGTTCTGTGCTGTAACATTTATAAGCAAAGGTCCAAACAGTGATAGAAACACAAGAAACCTTTTACAGTACTGCACTACCACTTCATTACATATACCCTAATATTATTAAAGTCATTACCTTTGATTGCTACTGAGAAGCATGCAGCACTGTGCCTTCAGAATGTTGCCCATACTCTTTTTACAGGCCTGCAGTGAGAAAATTACTACTTTGAAACAATTTGAACGCAGAACTATTTTTGTGGTCAGCTCTAGAAAACTGCCTAGTTGTAAATCCTTACAATATATATATATATATATATATATATATATATATGCACAAATTATATTGCAATGTTTAGATTCTTAAGAAAGAGGACAGTTTGGTGTTTGGTTTATGTAATATGCACATGCCTCTATGTTCACACACGTCAAGTGATGAGAAATGTAACTATTTTAAGCACAATGGGAACTCTTTGTTATGAACTGTGACATACTGTACTATTCCTAATAAATATTTGATACATACTGTACCCTGTTTGTTCTCTGTGGGGAATGCATGGCACCATATAGCATCCATTCATCTGTCAGTCTGTGTTTCAGCTCCCCTGCCGCTGATAAGGGCACTGTACTGAGAAAGTGCGACTCAGCAGGTGTATTCTCCTGCTGATCTTCTTGCGTCAGGTAAACCTCACAGTTTTGTGCTCATTTAAGAGGATTCCTCGCTGACCCCCAGCTCACATTGATCCTACTTAGGTACCACAGAGGTGATAATCCCGAGGACAGAAATCAACTAATGGAGACACTCGAGGCTCACCACAAACGACGGACTCCAGATTACACGGTTCTTTTATTCACCGCGGATGGAGATGCTAATTCCAGACCTGTGCAGGTAAGACAGTTCACTGATTGAAAAGCTGAACATACCAACCTTGGGAACAGTCAATCATTGTGGCGCAACAGTAAACAACCAGAGGACCAACGTGAGAGTTTTATGTTAATGATGAATCAGTCACCTCTGACTTAAAATTCACTCGTTTTTAAACTAATCTCCTTTGAAGCCATACCCCACAGCTGTTGGCTCTCCTCACTGTGCACTGTGAATAATAAGAGGATCACATTGTTTTTGCCACATCACACTTTCTGAGCTCAAAAGACAACACGTAAGCTTTTTAGAGCAGCTTCCTGGCACATGGAGTTTGTCTTTAGAAACTGGTGACACACTAGTCATCCCTACTGGATTACGAAGTCAATAATTTATTGTGATCTGAAATGTCAGCCCAGTCGCCCAGCATTTCGTGAAATAGTCATGAAATGTAATGTATTGATTCGTGTACATAGACACAAATTTCACATTTCTTTTTTGATGGTAAGCATGAAATTAACTTGTATGTAATCCACGTAATTGTGAACCGGGAAGGATAGAGAGCAGCAAACGGCGCATAAGCAGGAGGTCGGGGTGGATGGGTGGGTCAAAAAAAACTAAAGACACAGGACTATCACCCGGGAGACCGTGTTCGTGTCCCGTGTGAAACCACAAGTCAAAGTTGATTAATTTGTCATGGAACTTCCGTACTTAAATTCCAGCACCTCCGGACTTATTTAAACCCAAACCACGATATTTCCCTAAAGCTAATTAAGTCGTTTTTTTGTCACATAACTTCCGTACTTAAGTTACGCTACTTCCAGTGTTATCTTAACCCAATCCGCGATCTTTTCCTGAACCTAAGTAGTTACAGTATGTCACGTAACTTCCAAACTTAAGTTACACTACTTCCGGTCTTATATTAACCCAAACCGCGATCTTTTCCTGAACCTAACTAAGTAGTTTTTGTCTCGTAACTTCCGTACATAAGTTACGCCACTTCCGGTCTTATATTAACCCAATCCGCGATCTTTTCCTGAACCCAAGTAGTTTTTGCCATGTAACTTCCGTACTTAAGTTACGCCACTTCTGGTCTTATATTAACCCAAACCGCGATCTTTTCCTGAACCTAAATAAGTAGCTTTTGCCATGTTACTTCCATACTTAAGTTACGCCACTTCCGGTCTTATATTAACCCAAACCGCGATCTTTTCCTGAACCTAAATAAGTAGCTTTTGCCATGTTAAGTTACGCCACTTCCGGTCTTATATTAACCCAAACCGCGATCTTTTCCTAAAGCTAACTAAGTAGTTTTTGTCTCGTAACTTCCGTACATAAGTTACCCCACTTCCGATCTTATATTAACCCAAACCGCGATCTTTTCCTGAACCTAACTAAGTAGTTTTTGCCATGTAACTTCCGTACTTAAGTTACGCCACTTCTGGTCTTATATTAACCCAAACCACGATCTTTTCCTGAACCTAACTAAGTAGTTTTTGTTGCGTACCTTGCATACTTAAGTTACGCCACTTCCGGTGTTATTTTAACCCAAACTGTGGTCTTTTCTTAAACATACCCAAGTAATTTGCTGCCTAACCATCTATCTATCTATCTATTCTTAAACCTAACTACAGAGTTTTATTTTGAAAAGGCTGGAGAGGAAATTGAGACATGCTGCTGGACATACGTAGGAAAACTCACAAAAAATACATCGTTGAAAGTCGTGTTGACCGTCATGAAAAAAAGGGGAATTTCCTGTTTATGTACACGAATCAAATAGATGAAATTTCGTGACTATTTCACGAACTGCCGTGAGACTGTGTTGTAAATGTAAATGAAAACGCTTTTAAGATGGCTAACTGCGGCTCATTGGTCAAAGGTCACACACACAGCTGGAACAGTGAAACAGTGAATGACTCATTACATCAGGTACTGTATGGTTATCCATTAGAACATGGATGCATATTTATAATAATACAACTTGAAATACAAGGTTTTAATCCAAACTGAGGTATTGTACATGTTGACATTTGGAGATACAGTACGATGCATTATATAACAACACATTAGCACAAAACAAACGGATTGTTGTTTTTTTACATCCTTACTAAATAATAGCTTTCAATAGCTTCAGCAATAGACCTAATATTAGTGGGATTCTCCCTCACCCAAATGACATCTGTGAGGGAAAATAATGACATTGATCAGGTTCCTGCTGCTCTATTCAGTCCTCTGTGCCTTTTGTCTCCCTCTGAATACACAAATGCTTTTGTGGCGAGCTAAAGGAGGACGGTAAATATGAGATTAACATATCTCCGGTATACCGCACCACTGAGCAATACCTTATTAGAGCCATATAACCAAGACACATTCAGGTCCATATTTTCTTTATGTTTTTTTAGAATATCAGTGATTCAGTGAAGCTAATTAGGTAGAAAACACGCCTCAACAATGCCAAGGCTCCGATACAAGTCTGTCCTGCATTTCATTCTACTACAGCTTGTGTGCACTTACATTTTCCACAAAGTAGGAAACTCTCCTTAGAGAGAAACAGCACTGATCCTTAAAGTCTTGGCTTACAGACACATTTTGCCTGCTCTTGCAGGTTGTGAAAAGTGGCTGCTCAGCTGCACTTCAGCCAGGTTTGGACGGGTTCTGTGGCTGCCAGCCAGGATCGCCACAGAGACTCTGGCTGGTGAGGACAAGGCACCGGACTCAGCAGGTTGCTCTGGCCGTTCGGTAGCAGGGATTCTCGCTCCGATACAAAGTCAAGGTGACTCACGGTGGGTGAGAAGTCCACTCAAGTCCAATCTGAGCAAAGCAGTAGAGGAAAGCCAGCATGGGCGGGGCAACGGTAGACCAGCCTAGAATGAAAAGAAAACCAATATACTCATCTGTAACAGGAAATATTCAGACTGCTTTGCACTGATGCTATCTACTATAAAGTAAGGCTGTCAAAGATATTAATGTGTTAACGCAGATTTGTTTTAATGCTACTAATTTCTTTAACGCATTAACACAACTTGTGATTTTTAGGTTGTAGCGGGTTCAGTTTTAAAAAGTGAAGATACTGATATCATGAAAGTACTAAACCTAAAGAATCCGTTGGTACCATGTCATACTAGCTCGTCGTGAAGGAGGCGAAATAAAACTCCAAACTTGCGCTAACTTTTGGTGAGGAAAAACAGTCATGGCCATTTTCAAAGAGGTCCCTTGACCTCTGACCTCCAGATATGTGCATGTAAATGGGTTCTCTGGGTACCCACGAGTCTCCCCTTTACAGATATGCCCACTTTATGATAATCACATGCAGCTGTCAGTGTCTGACACACTGACAGCTGTTGTTGCCTGTTGGGCTGCAATTTGCCATGTTATGATTTGAACATATTGTTTTATGCTAAATGCAGTACCTGTGAGGGTTTCTGGACAATATCTGTCATTGTTTTGTGTTGGTAATTGATTTACAATAATAAATATGTACATACATTTGCAAAAAGCAAACATATTTACCCACTCCCATGTTGATAAGAGTATTAAAAACTTGACAAATCTCCCTTTAAGGGCCATTTTGAAAAAAATGTGTGATTAATTTGTGATTAATCGCAATTACCTATGGACAATCATGGGATTAATCGCGATTAAATATTTGAATCAATTGAAATCCCTGATAAAGTATAAAGACTTGTATTCTTGTACAAAAGCTAGAGACAGAGTAGTAGGTAGTTTGGTTAATTCTCTGTGCTGTACTGTGTTGTGTTACTCTCTTTTTCTATTTATAGCAGCATCTTGGAGGGTCGAGCACGCAGGTAAGGACGGCTGTCTGCACCTCCTCCCCAACTGGCTTGCCTCCAGATTATCACAGTAACCTGCACCTGCACCCACAATGCGTTTCAATGGTCTATTCTTTTCCATTCATGTCAAAATCTAATTCACATACACACGGGCTGCTTCGTGCACAGCTGTACTGTCCGTTTCCTGTATGCGGAAGAGAAAGGTTACACGGGCTGAGGCTGGAAAAGACGGATTTTGCGGATAAATATTTTTATGCTATGCTGAAGTGAAGTTTGCACAACAGAAACATTGCGTATGCAGAAAATTAGCATAATTTCCAGTAAAAGCCAGCTAATTATTAATGTTGATTTATTCACGTTAGTCATGCTCATGTACAATTTGAAATCTGATGTATTTCTGACATCTAAATCAATCATGCAAGGCCTTTTAGCTTGGGACCCTGCATGAACCATGAGCAAGATTTAGTGTTCCAGCATTTTGTCTTTTCATTAAAGCCCTCAGTGTGAAATATATTCTCCAACCAGTAATCGGAGCTTTGCTGTTACTGACTTCAAACTAACAGAGTGAAAGCAGACCTTAAAGGAAGCACACCACTAGTCAAACCGTCTACTGTATATAAGAAGTGGACGTAGTCACCGTGACGTCACCCATTGGTTTGTGGACTGCCGTTTTGAAGCCTCGAGTTCGTCGTTTTAGCCATCGCCATCTTGGTTTTGCAACCAGAAGTGACACGAGAGGGTGGAGCTAAGTATAACTGGTATGCTGGTAAAGGCAAGAGGTACCAGAGGTAGACCTAAATCAATGTCCTACTAAGTACAAGTAGTTATTTTACTGATATTATACTTAAAGGGCCAGTGTGTAGCATTTCAGAGGCTCTATTAGCAGAAATGGAATATAATATTCATAACTATGTTTTCATAAGTGTATAAACACCTGAAACTAAGAATTATTGTGTTTTCGTTATCTTAGAATGAGGAAAATATAGATTTTTTTAAGACGGGTCGATAGTCGCATAAACTAGTCGATTTGTTTTATAATTTAATGACTTCAAAAAATCGAAAATCATGACCCATCCCTATTATTATGGTAAGGACGGCCTCTGAGCGAAATGAACGGTGTTATCAGTTTTGCACACGGCGGCTCACGTTACCGCAGCCTTGGAAAGGGAGGAGTGAGCGGAGGGGTACTCAGTTGGTTGCAATCTGCAACCACACCACTAGATGGCATCAAATCCTACACACTGTTCCTTTAAACAGACATAAAACACCATTCAAAAGTCTACTGGAGTAAAACAAACAGACTTCATTCAAACTATTATAATTGAATGTAAAGATTCATATTTTTCAATTAATACTACACGCTATGTCTACTGGTATGTTACAATTTGAACAACTCTCTATGTCACTCAGCACTATGTCTTCAGATTAATCTTACATTGGGACTATTTGGAGGCATGTGAAGATAACAAACACACCTCCTCAGTCAACATATACGACTATAGATACAGTGTGATTAGGAATTTCTTTTTGTTTCACCAGAGGTCAAAGAGTGCAATTACGCTACTGCCTGGACCAGTAAAAATCCCAGACAGGCTGATTTAAAAGCATTGATCTCATGTTAATGAAGCAAACCACAACTCCCCCTCGGTGTTTTATTGTGCAGACACAAGGAAAGGCTTCAGGCATTTCTGGTGGATCCATCACATTTCAATTTCAAGTACAAAAACACAAGTACACTAGCAACAAGACGATGAAGTGGTTTGTTCAATAGTCAATTTAAACATTTTAAGTAAGCATCAGGCAGTGCCATGTTTGATCTTCATTTTTAGTATTTCAATGGTCCGTGTAACGACGGCTCGCCGTTACGGGAGTAATATAGTAATTGGTGTGTATGTTTAACTATAATTACTAGACGTATGTATTATTGAATACACTTAAGGAACACACAGAGGTATTAATTAATTAAAACCGTCAATAACATGCCCCACTTACTACTTCCGGTTTCCGTCTCCCAAGGTGCGCGGGTGAAAGAGATCCCCGGGGACTCGCGCCCTATTAATAGTTCCGGGAGGGCGAAACCAGTGGGAAGTGGGTGGAGGGGAGTTCGGCGGGACTGTTTTGTGTGTATTTGTGAAGGGGTAGTGTTTATGGATGTTTATTGAGGATAGTTGGGTGTGTATGTATTTGTTAAGAGGATTTATATGTGGGGGATGGATTTATGTACATAAATGTGGATGTTTTTGTATGTTGGTGTGGTGTTGTGTTTGGGAAAATGGTATGGGCCAATTGAGGGGAGTATAAAACCCATGAGTTTGGGTCCATTTGGGGGGAATACTACGGTGGAGGCAACATGTGTGACGGGTGTGAAAGGAAAAATAAATGCTTCTATGCGGAAATGCCATCCAGTTGTGGACTGATCCTCATTTCCTCCATGACCGCTCGGGGATTCTAACAGTCCGAATGAACTTCTATAAAAGGCAAACTGAGAATCTCACTTTAGTTTCTATGTCTGAATAATTCACAACAGAAATGGTATTTTAAAACACCCTGCTCTTATTTTTAGGTTTCTCTTAACTTATTTACACCAAGTCTACTAGAAGAAGCATAATGTTACATACAATTTGTGGTGAGCCCGCCCGGCTTCCAACTATTTTTACACTGTCACAATAAAGCTTAACTGGTGACTGGAATATTGGTCAGGCTGCTTAGCTGGACTTGAAGAAGCCCACAGACTGTGTGACATTAACAGAACATAAATGCTAATGTTGTTCTGGGTCTGCTGGATGTGTAAATAGGCAACTGTTTGCTAGCAAATAACACTAACACCAACTTTATAAGATAATGTCATTGTTATGCTTACAGCTTGTTTCACTGCCCCAAAGTGGCCAAAACAAGTAAATTAAACCTGCAGTAGGCACAATGTTTTTGGCATCATTGGGCAAAAATCCCATAATAACCTTTCAGCATATTGTAATTCAAGTGTTCTGAGAGAAAACTAGACTTCTGCTCCTCCTCATGGCACTGTTTTCAGACTTTAGAACATCTAGCCTGTGACGGGAGACTTTGACCAATCACAGGTCATTTCAGAGAGAGAGAGAGAGAGAGAGAGAGAGCGTTCCTATTGGCTGTTCATTCAACGGAGGCAGCTGTCAATCACTTGCAACTCCAATCAAACGGTCAAAATAGGCAGCGCTGATAAAATATGAATCAATATTCTGTTACTGTAATGACTATTTCTCGAGTAAAATGTTTTCAGAAACATCTTGTAGTGCACGGCTGTAAAATGAGAAAGTGTGCTCCAACTGGTCGGCGGTGCTTGGTATTTCCCCAACTGATCTCAACATGGTGGCCGGGTTACAAACTTTCTCATTTTATAGCTAAACAGTACACTACAAGATGATTCTGAAAACATTTGAGGAGAGAAATAGGCATTAATGTAACAGAATATTGATTCACATTTGATCAGCGCTGCCTAGTTTGACCTTTTGATCGGAGTTTGCGAGTCATTGACACCTCCTGAGAAACAACAAGGCTCCAGCTCAGCTCTGATTGGTTGTTTTCCTCCGGTCTGTGAAATCTTGCAGATGCCGTTAGGAGCACCGGAGGACACAGAGGCACATGATTTTTTTCAGATTACCTCTCTCATGCACTACTGTCAGGATATAGTGACTAACTTTTTTTAATCATGTTTTCTCCAACATGCCTACCTCAGCTTTAATGCTACATCAAACTATACATTTTAATTCAGCATTAATTAACAGTTCTTGTCAATACATTTATATTAATATATTATATGATCAAGTATCAGTGCTGAGCTCTCGGCTCTGACTCTGCGCCCAACCCAGCGGCAAGTGTAGCTCAGACTGCTTATCATGAGTAGACAGGCTTTCAGGAGGGCCTGCCATCTTGCTTTAGGTACCAAATGAGCCAAATGAAGACACGGGGAGCAAAACAGGGACTGGCACAACCACGGATCAGATGTCTCTCCGCTGGGGACAGTTTGCCCATACAGATGCAAAAAATGCCCCGGTACGACCTCTTCTTAAAACACACTTTTATAGTCTTTCCGTGATCCTTACCTTCCCTCACCATTTGTTTTATTGTTTGATTTTAATTGTTATGTTTTGTTTTATGTTGTATTACTTGAATTTGATTATAGTTTTATGGATTTTTATGTAGCGCTATTGTTGTTGTTTTTATGATTAACAACTTCATGCTTTGGAAAGGTGCTGTATAAATAAAGTTTATTAATATAGCCCTATTGTTTTGGAAAGATGCTATATAAATAAAGTTTATTTATATAACACAATTGTTTTGGAAAAGTGCTATATAAATACAGTTTATTCATATAACAACATTGTTTTGGAAAGGGGCTTTATAAATACAGTTTATTCATATAACAACATTGTTTTGGAAAGATGCTGGATAAATACAGTTTATTTATATAACACCATTGTTTTGGAAAAGTGCTATATAAATACAGTTTATTCATATAACAACATTGTTTTGGAAAGGTGCTATATACTATAAATACACTTTATTTATATAACAACATTGTTTTGGAAAGATGCTGGATAAATAAAGTTTATTCATATAACAACATTGTTTTGGAAAGGTGCTATATACTATAAATACACTTTATTTATATAACAACATTGTTTTGGAAAAGTGCTATATTACGTTTATTATTATTATTAATATTATTATTAATACTGTTATTATAACTAGAGCCTCAACATCCATTGAAATCACTGCTAAATATACATACCTACTGAGCAGCAGCATTTTTTAATATTTTATTTCTGATTTGATATGGCCTCTCTCTGACATACTGTCTTTAGCTGCTGCCACTACTAGAGGAGAAGGTGAAATGTCCCACGATGCAACTAAACAGTCAAATTAAAAGAGCACATGACTGATACAGCACTCCACAACGGAAACAAATATAGAAATGTCAGCTCAAACAATCCTGAGAGAATAAACGGCACATAGAAATCCTATTGATTGAGTGTTGTGGAAGACAATTTACCTTGAATGAAGACGCGCTTCCAGAAGATTCTGCCAACATGTATCCCCCCGAGGAACACCAGATTAGAGAGGATGAGCATGGCAGTGGAGAAGGCGGACAGTAGGGCGATGCAGCGCCTTTCCATCGCCGCAGAGATATACCGCTCCTGGGAAATCAGTAAATAAATAAGTCAATTGCAGGAGAGCCACGAGAGATTTTCATCATAAATCTGAGAAACAAAGAGCAGCAGAGCACCTGGTGCTAATGAACCGTGTGGCCATAAACTAGGAGGATTACACTGCCTGCCATCTTTATTACTATTCCAAGAACATGAACCTTCTCCCAAAGCTAGAGGCCAAAGAAGCAAGATGAACGTGTTAGAAACAGACTTTTACTCCCAGGAATGTTGCCCGTTAACTGTACATGTCAATTAGATATGACGGGATCCAACCAGTTGGTCTCCAGTCTGCCCTTACTGTAGCAGCTGAAGCATTATCTCTTATTAAATCAGATTACATGACCCCTTTATTTCTAGCTACAGGAAAGATTTCATCATGTTCACACATCTTAACTGGAAATCCAATTGATGGAATAACCAGGGAATTATATCTATGTACAATTTTAATCCCTTTGAACATCCTTTTTTTTTTTTTTTGCACTGTCAGAACTAAATTGAATTTCAAACTTACAACAATGGAGTGAATAACGGATGAGGCAAAGAGAGACTTCAGTCCATTTTCCACCACAACTCCGGCCCAATTCATCAGGGCCCAGTACTGTAAGTAGTCATGGCCGCCATGCCAGAGGCAGACGAATCCAAACGCGAGGCCAGTTGATAACATTTTGTAAAGATGACCATGCCGTGAACCTCCCAGTGGTATATAGATGTATCTGGAAGACAAGTTCATAACAGGAAAAAAATTATCTAAACACAATCAGATTATAAAATGTTACAGCTCTTTAACCCTCTGAGACCCAAAATAGACCCATTTTTGTCTTTTTTTAGGTGGTACGGGGGGTCTTTAGGGGGAGATAGGAGGTCAGCAGTTCATGTCACATAGAAGTGGCTGATACAATTTCTAACACAGATTTGGTGCTAAATCTAACCACTTTTTACAACTGGAGAATTGATAAAAATGATCAATAATCCCTCCAGAATACTAAGACTTGAGGAACTAAAGACACCATAGAAAAAGCCATGCTGTGATTTGGTTTCTGCAAGAACAAGCAATTGGATGGTGTTCTGGAAACTTCTCAGAAGCCCCTTTTATTGTCAATCTAGCTAGGAAAGCCATCCATCCTCTGAATACTCTAGGTCTCTCGTTTGATCCATCATCCTCTGAATGCTCTAGGTCTCTAGTTTGATCCATCATCCTCTGAATGCTCTAGGTCTCTAGTTTGATCCATCCATCCATCCATCTTCTGTTCTGAATGCTCTAAGTCTCTAATCTGATCCATCCATCCTCTGAATGCTCTAGGTCTCTAGTTTGATCCATCCATCCTCTGAATGCACGAGGTCTCTAGTTTGATCCATCCATCCTCTGAATGCTCTAGGTCTTTAGTTTGATCCATCCATCCTCTGAATGCTCTAGGTCTCTAGTTTGATCCATCCATCCTCTGAATGCACTAGGTCTCTAGTTTGATCCATCCATCCACTGAATGCTCTAGGTCTCTAGTTTGATCCATCCAGCCTCTGAATGCTCTAGGTCTCTAGTTTGATCCATCATCCTCTGAATGCTCTAGGTCTCTAGTTTGATCCATCCATCCTCTGAATGCACTAGGTCTCTAGTTTGATCCATCCATCCACTGAATGCTCTAGGTCTCTAGTTTGATCCATCATCCTCTGAATGCTCTAGGTCTCTAGTTTGATCCATCCATCCTCTGAATGCACTAGGTCTCTAGTTTGATCCATCCATCCACTGAATGCTCTAGGTCTCTAGTTTGATCCATCCAGCCTCTGAATGCTCTAGGTCTCTAGTTTGATCCATCATCCTCTGAATGCTCTAGGTCTCTAGTCTGATCCATCCTCTGAATGCTCTGGGTCTCTAGTTTGATGCATCCATCCTCTGAATGCTTTAGGTCTCTAGTTTGATCAATCCATCTATCCATCTTCTGTTCTGAATGCTCTAGGTCTCTAATCTGATCCATCCATCCTCTGAATGCTCTAGGTCTCTAGTTTGATCCATCCATCCTCTGAATGCTCTAGGTCTCTAGTTTGAAGCTGTAAAGTTTCATGAGGCTGTGATTATCCTAGAGGTCACAACCGGTCATTCAGGCAAAAAACGATCTCACTACAATGAAATGGAATGGAAATGAAATGGCTCCTGTGGAGACTAACATCATTACACATGAATACAGTTGGGCTCATTGGATCCACCAGAGTCTCAGCTTTACAGTGATACTCAATTTATGGAATTCAAGACTGTTTAGGGACCCCAGTATGCAGAAATATTCAAACACAAAAATAACACATTTATAGTACATTAAAAAAACTGCATTTTTTTTGCCCCAAACTGCATGTGATTATCATAAAGTGGGCGTGGCTGTAAAGGGGAGACTCGTGGGTACCCATAGAACCCATTTACATTCACATATCTGGAGGTCAGAGGTCAATGGATTCCTCAGGTTTTCTAGTTTGATATCTCCACCTTCACTCCAGCTCTAAAACATGCTCCAGCCTCTGAAAGACAGTAAAGTCTGTCTCGGGGGATTAAAAGAGATTATAACCTGTCCAACACAAAGAGAACAGTCAATAAATGGTGATAATAAGAGAGATCTTTTGAAAGGACAGGACACAGATACACTGCAGCCAGTGAACAGTGCTGATGTAAGGGGGTTGAAAATGGCCCCACAATGCACCAATGAATTACAAAGAAAACACCTGTCACACAAATGATCATGTCATGTTCATTGGTTTTTAATCAAATAAGCGTGGCTCTGACGACCAGTGCAAAAATAGAGGCACTTTGGGGAAAAATCAATCCTACCAAGTTGTTAATAATAATAATGTAATTGGGTTAATGATTCCAAAGGGGTTTCTATGATTCGCACCAAAACCTTGACATACATTTAACCCACTTTCTATGTCAAATTGCCTTTTTTTTCAGCTAGCTCTTGACTTGGCTGGGTAAGGTCTGATTTCAACATTTTGGTTAAAACAAATATCTCGCACATAATGCATGCATGGCTTCAATGAGATTACACTTCATGTGATGTCAAAATAGCAGCTGTATATTCATGCAATAGCCCACATGGTGTGAGTAACATCCCATCAATCAGTAAAGATTATGGTGCATGCCGTGAAGAAAAATGGTCTCAGATATTGTGAGGACCTGGTCTGTCCCGGAGGTACCGAGAGTCTCAACATGCTACATCACTCCAACACGCATAGAAACAAGCAGCGCGCTCCGTCTAGTGTTGCTGAGCTGGAAACTAATTATCTCGGCCACCCTGTGGATAATCAATGTTCCTGAAAGATGAGCCAGCATTTTGTGAGCCTTAAATAGAGCAGCCAGCTTGGCCATATTGGAGGATGAAAGGAGGTGCAAAGCAGATGGAGAGGAATCAGAGTGTTAGAGCAAGAGCAAACTGAATACCAAAACACACAGAGTGTCCATCCGTCTATTTCAATTCATTAGAAGTGGACAGATTCTAAACAGATGTTGATGAAAATATGATAATCTTGAGATATACATTACTGCAATACCCGGGTAATCAGTGTGTTATGTAACACCTGACAACTGCAAACAGATGGTGCAGACAACATGCATACAAGGTTCAGAGAAAGACAGTGAGAATTAGACTGTTGGCAGCTACTATTGTTGGTTTCTGTGCTCCTCTTACGGAGACACACAGTGTACTTGATCTTTCTTGCTTTAACTTAAGGCTGCACGATTATGGCCAAAATGACGATTATTTTGATCAATATTTAGGTCACGATTATTTATGGATTTTAGGGACAAAATATTTTTATTGCAATTACACATTTACATAAGCAGAACGCTGCTTTGACTTTCATGTTGTGCTACATACGTTAACACATTCTTAATGTTATCCTTTTACTTTGTTAATGTCATTTATATTGGTTATTTGCATAAAAACACATCATTCAAATTAGGTAAGGAAATAAATAATTGCATTTTTATATTAAATATTTGCTTTGATTAAAAAAAAAAAAATGGCATTAGTAGTAATTATATTATAAGCTGCTTAGAGCTAGTGTTAGGAAGTTAACCCCTTAAAACCCTGACGGCCCGCTGTCGGGCCAGGATGCTATTCTGTCCATCAGAATAGCGTACCTTGTTATGCTAGCGTGTCGGGAAGAACGCTAAATAACGCTACGAAGTTATGCTAAATTTTGGTGAGGAAAAACTGGCATGTCCATTTTCAAAGGGGTCCCTGGACCTCTGACCTTAAGATATGTGAATGAAAATGGGTTCTATGGGTACCCACGAGTCTCCCCTTTATAGACATGCCTGTAAAGGGGAGAGTCATGGGTAACCATAGAACTTTATGATAATCACATGCAGTTTTTTGAATGCAGTATAAATGTGTTATTGTCTCCTATTCTAAAATGGTGTATTTAAATATTTCTGCATACTGGGGTCCCTAAACAGTCTTGGAATTACATAAATTGGGTATCACTGTAAAGCTGAGACTCTGGTGGATCCAATGAGCCCAACTGTATTCATGTGTGATGATGTTAGTCCCCATAGGAGACATTTCATTGACCTCGCTGTATAAAATGACCTGTGGTGACCTCTAGGATAATCACAGCCTCATGAAACTTTACAGCCATGAACTAGAGACCTAGAGCATTCAGAGGATGGATGGATCAAACTAGAGACCTAGAGCATTCAGAGGATGGATGGATCAAACTAAACACCTAGAGCATTCAGAGGATGGATGGATCAAACTAGAGACCTAGAGCATTCAGAGGATGGATGGATGGATCAAACTAGACACCTAGAGCATTCAGAGGATGGATGGATCAAACTACACACCTAGAGCATTCAGAGGATGGATGGATCAAACTAGAGACTTAGAGCATTCAGAGGATGGATCAAACTAGAGACCTAGAGCATTCAGAGGATGGATGGATCAAACTAAAGACCTAGAGCATTCAGAGGATGGATGGATCAAACTAGAGACCTAGAGCATTCAGAGGATGGATGGATCAGACTAGAGACCTAGAGCATTCAGAGGATGGATGGATGGATCAAACTAGAGACCTAGAGCATTCAGAGGATGGATGGATGGATCAAACTAGAGACCTTGAGCATTCAGAGGATGGATGGATCAAACTAGAGACCTAGAGCATTCAGAGGATGGATGGATCAAACTAGAGACCTAGAGCATTCAGAGGATGGATGGATGGATCAAACTAGAGACCTAGAGCATTCAGAGGATGGATGGATCAAACTACACACCTAGAGCATTCAGAGGATGGATGGATCAAACTAGAGACCTAGAGCATTCAGAGGATGGATGGATCAAACTACACACCTAGAGCATTCAGAGGATGGATGGATCAAACTAGAGACCTAGAGCATTCAGAGGATGGATGGATGGATCAAACTAGAGACCTAGAGCATTCAGAGGATGGATGGATCAAACTAAAGACCTAGAGCATTCAGAGGATGGATGGATCAAACTAGAGACCTAGAGCATTCAGAGGATGGATGGATGGATCAAACTAGAGACCTAGAGCATTCAGAGGATGGATGGATGGATCAAACTAGAGACCTAGAGCATTCAGAGGATGGATGGATGGATGGATCAAACTAGAGACCTAGAGCATTCAGAGGATGGATGGATGGATCAAACTAGAGACCTTGAGCATTCAGAGGATGGATGGATCAAACTAGAGACCTAGAGCATTCAGAGGACGGATGGATCAGACTAGAGACCTAGAGCATTCAGAGGATGGATGGATCAAACTAGAGACCTAGAGCATTCAGAGGATGGATGGATCAGACTAGAGACCTAGAGCATTCAGAGGATGGATGGATGGATCAAACTAGAGACCTAGAGCATTCGGAGGATGGATGGATGGATGGATCAAACTAGACACCTAGAGCATTCATAGGATGGATGGATCAGACTAGAGACCTAGAGCATTCAGAGGATGGATGGATGGATCAAACTAGAGACCTAGAGCATTCAGAGGATGGATGGCTTTCCTAGCTAGATTGACAATAAGGGGGTTTCTGAGCAGTTCCAAGAACAGAAGTGCTCGCCATCCAATCGCGAAAAATGCAATTCTTGCAGAAATCTCCAAATGTCAAAAGCTTTTGAACCCAAATCACAGCATGGCTTCTTATATGGTGTTCCTCAAGGTCTTGGTTTCTTAATGTGGTATTTTGGAGGGATTATTGATCATTTTTAGCAATTCTCCAGGGGTAAAAAAATTGTGAAATTTAGCATCAAATGGTAGCAACCGAAAAATTGCTGCAATTGCTGCTTATGAGACATAATAGAGCATGGGGATGGCCATCATATACTTCTATTGTAATGCTCTAAGCCCTTATACACTTTCATAATTTATTTGAATTGTTTATTTCTGCTTTATGACTAGAACAACTTGACACACAGTGCTGAGCTGCCTAGCTCTCCAATTCATCTCCAGGTTCCCAGCTTTCAGATGATGTACACAAACAAAATAAAGAAGAAAAAAAAGGCAAAACCGGGCAACTATTTTCCACCAGGATTTGTGATCAAATGCTCCTCCTCATATGTAGCAGCAATAACTCAATCAAACACGCAGTTTGAGCTCTTTTGTTGGTTGCTAACTATAAAACAGAGAGCCTGAGACACAGTGGCATACAGACAGCGAGAGCGTAATGGAATGGTGAAGAATGAGTCACTTAGCTGCCCAGGGAGACGGGGTGTCGTGTAGAGTACATCATTCAACACCTACGCACTCATCTAGCGCTCTTTATACAATTTCAACAGAATTTCTGAACTGCATTAAAACCTCTTTAAAAGCACTTTCACGGGAAGGAACGCCGGGGCATTGTGTCATGGGTATCATTTTGCATCTGCAGTAGGATAATTGCCAGTGATACCATTAAGAAGAAGAAAACAATTTCCAACGCGGCTTAAAATGGAAACGTGCATTTGCAATTTAAATGCTTGTATCTTTAGCAAATGAATTGGAGCCTCTTTAGCAGTCTGATATGCCACATTTCATTCTAAACTCATCTTTAACATCTGAGAAGCAGGTGTACAGTACATGCACGCCATCATACGTGTCAGCACACAAACTAATTAGCAAACAACAACCAAGACAAGGGAACATTTTCACAGAATATCAGCGTGTTTCCTGACAACCGTGTAACTGTAGCGTCGCCTTAAATGTAGCAACCCGCATCTACCAAGTGGACCGTGACCTCCCAATAGGCTGCATTCAGCCAAGTGTGCATCATTAAAAAAGCAGACAACTAATAATGTGTGTTGTCCAAAGTACAAGTGAGCAGACACATAATGCTGCCATTACATATGTACATATTAAACAAGGAGGCATTTCTCCAGGGTGCGGGAACAGTAACACAACAGAAGAACTATTCACCAACAACATCCGACCTCATAATCATGAGAAAGCCTCCATGCAAATGCAGCATCCTTGTCCATTATGATGAGACACGCGGGCAGGCAGCTGTAAAATGACAACCTTTTTTTAAGGTTATTCAACTGACAAGTTCAATGCCCTGCAGGAAATGACCTCTTTACAGTAAGTGTGCAATAAATCACACATACAGTATGATTAAACACATACAGTATGATTAAACACATACAGTATGATTAAACACATACAGTACGACTAAACAGATACAGTACGATTAAACAGCTACAGTACGATTAAACAGCTACAGTACGATTAAACAGCTACAGTACGATTAAACACATACAGTACGATTAAACACATACAGTATGATTAAACACATACAGTATGATTAAAAACATGGCACGCTGCTCCAAATATAAGGCAACACAACCTATAGATAGATATAAAGCTGAATACATGTAAATAGCTATAGGTAGACAGAGAGAGATAAGACAGATAAAATAGACAGACAGACAGACAGATAGATCGACAGATATTGAATCTGTCCGTCTATCCATCCGTCTGTCCGTCCGTCCGTCCGTCCGTCCGTCCGTCCGTCCGTCCGTCTGTCCGTCAGATGGATAGATAGATAGATATCTAATCTGTCCGTCTATCTATCTATTTATCTATTTATCTGTCTCATAGACAGAAATCAAATCTGTTCATCCGTCAGTCCGTCCAGACACATAGATAGATGGATGGAAGGAAGGATGACAGACAGATAGCCAGATTAGACAGACAGACAGACAGACAGATTAGACAGACAGACAGACAGACATTCTAGAGTTATTATTTGATTTAGATGACATTTCACATTTCCAGTAAGCATTAACATGTGAATTAGTCCGTCCAGCGCTCATGAAGTGCCTCTTACCTGATGAGCCATCGATACAGGCCCTCGTCAAAGTGCCTGAGAGTGAACAAAAACACAAAAGAGAAGAAATTAATATTGAGTCACAAATTTACATAATAATATAGCGCTGGGTAAGAAAAAGCTGAGCACGGGGCTTAATATGCACTACGTATGATGGATTCGTGTCTGCGTGCGCACTCTTTGTCATTAGGAAGATTAGAAACCGTGTTGGGGTATTTTTCATCCTGCATGTAGACTGGAGCTGTTGTGTGAATGATGCCAGTGGACAGCTTTATACATTCCATCAATGTTGTCAACATTGGCAAGCTCAGCACACACGGGCCGGATTGGAGTGCATCGATGTCAGCACATTGGTCGATCTGGTCTACAGCCAGTGCATTTTTACTGACAAAACCAAACAAACAGCCTTCCAGCTCAACTGGATGTGCTCTGAATTAAGAGAGCACTTTCTCATTGGTCATTACATTTAGGAACAGAGTGATTTTGCTATGAGGAAGGAGCAGAACACTCTACACTTCTTTTTTGACTATAGTTATTGTATATCATGAGGTTTAATTGCAGGTTTAAACCTTGTTCATACACTCAGTTGCCAGTTTATTAGGTACATCTAGCTAAAACTAATGCAGTCTAATACAACAGTCCTACCTTCAAGAAGTTATCATTTAGAAAGGTGTTAAATCAGCAGTAGGCAGAATGGTTTTGGCATCATTGGGCAAAAAATCCACAATAACCTTTCAGCATATTGTAATTCAATCACAGGTCATTTTCAGAGAGAAAGCGTTCCTATTGGCTGTTCATTCCATAGAGGCAGCTGTCAATCACCCGAAACTCCAATCAAAAGGTCAAACTAGGCAGCGCTGATCAAATATGAATCAATATTCTAGATAGATACTTTATTGATCCCGAAGGAAATTTAGGATTCTGTCAAAGGATTTCTGCCTACTGCAGCTTTAAAGTGGCAGTAGGCAGTATATTTTTGGCATCATTGGGCAAAAATTCCATAATAACCTTTCAGCATATTGTAATTCAAGTGTTCTGATGAAAACTAGACTTCTGATCCTCCTCATGGCTCTGTTTTCAGGCTTTAGAACATCTAGCCTGTGACGGGAGACTTTGACCAATCACAGGTCCTTTCAGAGAGAGTGTTCCTATTGGCTGTGCTCCAGTCATGTAAACAGAACTTGGCGTTTCATAATGGCTGCCGCGTCACAAACTTTCTCATTTTACAGCTAAACAGTACACTACAAGATGATTCTGAGAACATCTGAGGAGAGAAATAGGCATTAACGAAACAGAATATTGATTCATATTTGATCAGCGCTGCCTAGTTTGACCGTTTGGTCGGAGTTCGCGAGTGATTGACAGCTGGCTCTCATAGACAGCAGACCTCAGATCAGCTCTTACTGCTTGTTTTCCTCCGGTCTGTGAAATCTTGCAGATGCCGTTAGGAGCACCGGAGGACACCGGAGGACACAGAGGCACATGATGTTTTTCAGGTTATTTGTTTCATGTACTACTGTCATGATATAGTGACCGTTTTATAAAAAATAACATTTTTAAATCATATTTGCTCCAATCTGCCTACTACAGCTTTAAGTGTGTTAAATATAAATGCCAGAATGGTATAAATAAGAACTAAGTAAGAATATTTCTTGAAATGTAATAAAAAGTTTATTATCTTACTATTTTATCTAAAATAATTTCTTTATTATTTGATTGGCTTATGTAAAGTATTTTGAAGTGCTATATAAATAAACTTAATTATTATTTTGGAGAATGTAGTTTGTGATGCTGACGAGCTGTAATGCATTATACAGAGAGATGTTTCTGTTATTTAGCCTACTCTTACTGAATGGGGTGGACAAAATTATAGAAATACCTGTTAACATAATGCAATACAGTTCAACAGCACCACAAACTGCAGCTCCCAAAATGATCATACAGTTGAATCAACAACAATGTAATATAGGAATCTTCATAAAGCTAGGGTTTATTGTATCAGACTGTACTAGTTTTAGTTAGTTGTACCAAATAAATTCTGGGTATATATTACAGCATATTTGGCAGTGTGTCAGCCATACATGTTTTTCTTTGTCCTAATGGTAAACACAAATGGCATCGTGGCGCAAAATGTTCACCATTGCATATACCTGAATGTCCCGAAATAGTTTTCTAAGCAGTGGAAATGCTGTTGCCTTTAGCCTTTGTTACATTTGAAGTCTTGCTGATTATGTGTTTCATCCCCATGTAACCAGCACTGCAATGTGTGTGTTCATTTAACTTGAGCAATTGTGACCCCTTCAGCATAAACCAGGCATAGTCTTCTCCTTTGCTTGTCTGCAAAAATGTTAAATGAGCTTAATAAATGTAGCAGTCGTCATGACATTTACTTTTATAGAGGAGATAATTCAAAGTTTAATCCAGTTTCTGGACATCTTCGCTCAAAAATAAAGACATAAAAGTAAACGTTGTGGCAGTTGTTCCAAGAATCGGCTGGATTTCCTGGACTTCCCTGGGTAACAATGTGCTGCAGAGCAGGTTTGGATGAATCTTGTCCCCTTTGACCTGCTCGTTGCGAATGTGGACTTGCTCGTCTTTGTTGGAACTACAAAAGTTAAAGGTCCCATATCGTGATCATTTTCATGTTCATATTTGTATTTTGTGTTTCTAATAGAACATGTTTACATGCTGTAATGTTAAAAAAACACTTTATTTTCCTCGTACTGTCTGTCTGAATATACCTGTATTTACCCTCTGTCTGAAACACTCCATTTTAGTGCATTTAAACGGAATTGCGTTGCCAGGCAACAGCTTTGATCCCTGTTTACTTCCTGTCAGCTGATGTTATTAACAGACACTGCAACAGGAAATAAACTGGGACAAATTTAGAATGTTTACGTTTAAAACCACGTAATGGTCTAAATATTGTATATTTGTGACATCACAATTGGACAGAAATCCTAACGGCTTGTTTCAAAACACACAATTTCTGGATACAGGCTGTTTATTTCTCCGTATATTGAGCGTTTTGATAGTTTAACAGTATTTATACAGCACTTAAACCTGCTTTATGATATAAAAGACATGAATATCTCCCTTTTTACAATATGGGACCTTTAATGTAAGTCTCCTTTCCTGCAACTCTCCAGGCTTCTCCTACTCTCCTGCCTCAGGTTAATGTGCAGAACCCCTCATCTAGCCTTCTACCCTCAGCCTAATTGCATCTATTTTTGCACGGCCCTTTACCCTGCTCACTGTCTCCTTGGACAGTTTATTTAATTAAGGAACACTTGATTTTCACATCAGGACTATGAATTTGTTTTTTGTTGATTTAATGGACATTTTGTGAGTGAGGGACTTTGTTTGAATATAAATGTATTTAGATTAGGGCTGTCAAAGTTAACGCCATAATAACACGTTAAAGCTAATTTGTTTTAACGCCACAAATTGATTTGACGCTTTGCGATTTTTAGGTTGTAGCGGCTCAGTTTTAAAGATAGAGTGAAGAAACTGTAAGACCGAAGGAATCCATCGGTACCAACCATATCATACTAGCTCGTTGCGAAGGAGGGTAGATAACGCTCCAAACTTTCACTAAATTTTGGCAAGGAAAAACTGTCATGTCCATTTTCAAAGGGGTCCCTTGACCTCTGACCTCCAGATATGTGAATCTGAAATAAATGGGTTCTATGGGTACCCACGAGACAGTGTGCTGACAAGTCATAGTCAAGTCAGCACACTGACACACTGACAGCTGTTGTTGCCTGTTGGGCTGCAGTTTGCCATGTTATGATTTGAGCATATTGTTTTATGCTAAATGCAGTACCTGTGAGGGTTTCTGGGCAATATCTGTCATTGTTTTGTGTTGTTAATTGATTTACAATAATAAATATATACATACATTTGCATAAAGCAGCATATTTGTCCACTCCCATGTTGATAAGATGATTAAATACTTGACAAATCTCCCTTTAAGGTACATTTTGAACAGATTAAAAAAAGTGAGATTAATTTGTGATTAATCATGATTAACTATGGACAATCAAGTGATTAATCACAATTAAATATTTTAATTGATTGGCCTAATTTAGATTACTATGTGGTTTGAATACAGAAAGTTTGAATTGATGGTTTGTGTTTTCTTTGTGTACTTTAGTAGCGAGGGGCAACACGCTATCCCGGTTATCTCTCAATATTATTTATATCAATCATTTTAAAGTGAGAGGATGGGATCATGATAATTCCCCCGTCTGTTACTTTGGGATAAACCTACGCTATACCGTCATTGACTTAACCTGAGAAATAATAAAGAATATAAGAAGAAATAAGAAATCATATTTTCTCTAATGCGGTTATGCTGGACAGTGTTATACACTGACAGACTGGCATCTCGCAGATCCCTTTCAAAACTGACACACATTTTTAAATGGCAATCTATTTGGTGATTTGAATATGTTGACAGGTTTTGTTTTGTTTCATGATTTACTTTGTTGTCTAGTTAACAATGCTGCTTCTAACCTGTTTTTACTTAAAGAAAAGAAGACAAGATGCAGCCTGTAAATGTAGGAATGCTCCCAGCAATCAAAGCACTTTAGCTGGAGTCTGAAAGAATGATGTAATGCTCCTGGTGCAGAGGTGACCTATTGTTCTGATTGCCAGTAATGACAGAAGATGAGATAATTCACTGTGTCCGGTCTGAATCTTGTTGCTTAAGCACAGTGAGCACTTGTGGGCACTTGACATTAAATTTACCTTTTCCTCAAGAATACCAGGGATGCTATAGCTTTTCCAGTCACTGAAGTGCTAAAGGTCCAGTGTGTAGGACCTGGCGCTATCTAGCGGTGAGAAGAGGAGATTGCAACCAACTGAAGCCTCTCCCGGGTGCCAAGTGTGTTGGAGAGATATGGTGGCCGACGCAAAAACGCGAATGGCCCTCTCTGGAGCCAATTGGAGCAGAGCCAGTGTGTAGAGTGTGTGTGTGTGTACGTGGGAAGTGAGTGGTGAAGCAAGAGAGAGAGAGACGTGGTGACGGCAGCGAGTAACGTTATAGACTGTGGCCCAAGCTGGAAAAGTTAACAGAGTCTGGTTTGTCCGTTCTGGATTACTGTCGAGACTAGGGATGTCACCAGAACCGGTACTTCGGTACCAAGTCGATGCCAAATTTTAAAAAAGTGACGGTACTCTTTTTCTACAGTCCCGAAGGTACCGTACGATGCCTGTAATGGTCATTGGTAGTGATGTGACGGTGAGGAAAACTTTTCCCACCGGTTAATAAACTTGTGACAACACCGGTGTTACCGATTACACCGGACATTTTACAAGAAAAGATGACGGTCAACATGTGCAGAGCGCTGACTCTGATCTTTACCGTCGGGTGGCGGTGTGTCTGGCCTCTCCGGTAGAGCTTTTGCTGCGGGGCTCCGCTGCGGGGGTCTACCTGGCGCCACTGCTCCGTGCACACCAGCTGTGACGGCTCCATCCACCTCGCGGCGATTACCTCATTAACGTTCTGGTTCCCTTATAGCGTTGAGATTAAACGTGAAATATTATCAAATAGGTGCGTTTGCTTTTCACTTCAACAATAAATCCTCTGCCTCTTACTCCTACTACTCTGAGCTAACGGACCAGATGCGTTCACGGTCAGTATGTAGTGTCCGTCGTCTGACTATCGATTGATAACACGCTGCTGATACGCCAAAATGAACTAAATGGGTCAATTATTTGTATTTATTACTTAAAGGCTACATGCCTCTGTTTTTTGTAATGTTCAAATGTTTTTAATAAAAGAGTGCGTGTTGAATTACAGTACAGGGGAGTTATTGTTGTTGTTTTTTTACCGTGGTATCGAATTTGGTATCGAGAATCGTGGAAATTCACTGGTATTGGTATCGACTACTAGATTTCTGGTATCCTGACATCCCTAGTCGAGACATGGCAGTGCAACATGGCGGACTCCGTGAAGACTACCCGCTCCCTATGTATATATAAACGGCTCATTCTAAGGTAACGAAAACACAACGATTCTTATTATCAGGTGATTATACACTAAAGAAAACATACTTATTAATATTATATTCCATTTCTGCCAATAGATCCCCATAATTGCTACACACTGGTCCTTTAAGGAATGCCGTGAGAGCAATATAATACTGTATTGATGTCAGTGGTGTCAACTAGAATTGGCTCCACTGGATGATCTTACCTCCACATCCCTGTGAAACTGTACATGATGCTGACACAACGAGGAAGCTTTGGGGGAACTAGTTTATCCAAAGAAGCCAGCATGGATGGAAAGCCGAACAGCACCAGATATTTCACATAGAAGAACTGGACGAGGGCCAGGGCCATACCTCCTGTGGCAGGGGCAAAAGGAGATGTTCAGAGTAGTAGTTCTTCATTTAACAAGACAAGTTCTATACTTTCCAAAGACAACTTTCCTGTTATAAGTCAAGTAAATGTTATTCATACAGCCCAAATTCACAAATTTGCCTCAAAGGGCTTTACAATCTGTACAGCATGCAACACCCTCTATTATTAGACCATCTGTTCTAAAAGGGGAAAACTCCATCCAAAAAACCTTTTCAATAAGGAAAAAAGGGAAGAAAGCTCAGTAGGAGCAACGGAGGATGGATCAATACATGACGTTAGAACTTGGCAAACATCATTTGCTGCTGACATGAAAGAGCTGCTAAGAACAGTTAAGCAGATTTGCAAAAAAGAGGCCAGTAAACGATAATGATACAGTTGCTGTACCTGTTTATGGCAACTACGGGGAAGATGGGAAATCTGTGAGTAAGTAAATGACTAAGATAATGAATAATAAGGCTGTCAAAGTTAACGCGATGATAACGCGATGACAACGCGATGACAACGCAAATTTGTTTTAACGCAACTAATTTCTTTAACGCAACTTGCAATTTTTAGGTTGAAGCGGGCTCAGTTTTAAAGCTAGAGTGAAGATACCTATATATCTTACATATATATGTCATACTAGCTTGTCGCAAAGGAGGCTAAATAACGCTCCAAACATCAACTCAATTTATATGTCCCTTGACCTCTGACCTCCAGATCAGTGAATGTAAATGGGTTCTATGGGTACCCACGAGTCTCCCCTTTACAGACATGCCCACTTTATGATAATCACATGCAGTTTGGGGCAAGTCATAGTCAAGTCAGCACACTGACACACTGACAGCTGTTGTTGCCTGTTGGGCTGCAGTTTGCCATGTTATGATTTGAGCATATTGTTTTATGCTAAATGCAGTACCTGTGAGGGTTTCTGGACAATATCTGTCATTGTTTTGTGTTGTTAATTGATTTACAATAATAAATATATACATACATTTGCATAAAGCAGCATATTTGCCCACTCCCATGTTGATAAGAGTATTAAATACTTGACAAATCTACCTATAAGGTACATTTTGAACAAATCAAAAATGTGCAATTAATCGCGATTAAATATTTTAATCAACTGACAGCCCTAATGAATTAGTAATAGAACTTCAAAAGCTTTACGTCTAAAAGAAATATCAACATGAGGCTTTGCATGCAGAGTATCTATAGAGGGTACATAACCTGGATGATTATGCCTTCAATTTGTGAAAAAAAATTAAATTATAAGCAAATAAATAAATACGTAACAGACACCATAACAAACATCACACCACGGATCATGATGACTGGATTATGAATCAAGGCCAATGAGTAAGACAGTATCAGCATATCTGATGGAGTTTAAGAACCAACTGAATCCTGTAGGGGGAAACATGTTTTTGAAATTCTGCCTCTTGAAAACATGTTCAGAGTGCGTCTGAAGTGACAGGGAGTCATTAAAGCTGAAATTCAATGTTATACTGTACATAACAGCCAAAAATACATACAGACTTACCCAAGGCCCAGGGAGGAAGGATTTCTAAGTAGGTCTCATTAGACTGGATGCAGTGCATGTACATTACGTGGATCATGTATTCTGCGATGCACCACCACAGTATGATCCGCCCTGATCTGAGCACCAGGTAACTAAAAACAGATTCGTCCCCGGCACACTCCTCAGAAGACCTCTGAATCTGCAAGTGTAGAAAGTGAGCTTGTTGTTAATAGTTGGTGGTTGGAGCTAAAAAAAGAACACACCTCAGGATTGTAATAAAAGAGCAAACTCATACTGCATGGATATATCTACTCCACAGATGGGCATGAAAACAGGCAGGCATAAAAAGGTGCAGAAGTGATGTAGACGTGACAGTCAAATAACATTAGATCAAATAAATGGTAGTTGTTTCTCTACAAATCGGAAATAAATCAAGCGGTGCGCATCTGTGGTTTGTTTACAAATAAAAGCGAAAGAAAAAGTGGGCGGTGTGGGAGTATTATACTGTCCCCCAGAAAGATCAGCGACAAGAACGTTATGTTCATGAAAAATTAAGCAGTAAAACAATGGCTTACAAAATGTATTAAAAACAATCACTACGGTCTGGATGGGAACGAACCCCGTGTGTGCGTAATGTGTCACTAGAAGCCTGTTAGTCCAACGAGGGGTGACGCAGCACCCAGTACATTACAGTGGGAACATCCTCCATGCCGTGCAGCCCGTACAGCAGTCCGATTCTCATACTGAGATCCAGACCCGGGTGAGCAGAGTGCAGCAGCACGTCAGGGCCATCGCATTGCAGTCCCGCTGCTCCGCCATGGGTTCATCTAGCCCCAACAGCTGAGGCAGTGAAGCTCGAAGCAGAGCAGAGCTCTCCATCCGCAAAATAAACAAAAACATCGGTATCGGCTATCGGCCAAATTCTTATTTTAAACATCGGTATCGGCCCAGAATTGTGCAATTGGTGCATCCCTAATAATTCAGCCACATAACCATCCATTCATAAAATTAAATTGCATGCTTAAGGCTCCTCCTTACCCCGGGAATATGCACCAACATTAACGTTTTGTAGGAGTGGCATTTAACAATGTACGAGACGCGCAACAGAAGTAATCCTGGCCAGTCCTACTGTAAGCCACAGAACAGCCATTGCAAATAAATAGAACATTTTCCAATGATGTAATCCACCAAATCACACTTCAGGATATTCTCTTACAAATTATTAAATTTGGAGTGACAAAAAACTGATTTATTAAAAATGGCATAAGCAAGAGTAGCTGAGTAGGCTGCTGCAGAAGCAAAGAAGATATCGGCCCATTAATCGGCTTTTTCCTGCTCCAAACTATCGTTATTACATCGGCCTTTAAAAATCCACTATCGGTTGACCTCTAGTAAAAAGCCCACCACTGAGATCACCTGGGGTGCGGTCAAGTCAAAAAAATATTTTTTCCTAACCACTTGACCTCAATGGAAAACGTCATGAGGTCAAGGAAAGATGAGAAGGAGAGTTCAAGAGGACTTAGGAAAAGACAACCGTGGTGTTCAGAGAATCCGACTGCTCTTTCACTAGACTCACCGTGATTATGATGCGACGGCGGCGGATGTTAGTGACGTCAGTCTGCCGTGGTGAAACTACAATGTTCTGAAGATGGACTACAAAAGGCGCTGCTCCCCCCTGCGTTGTTAAATAGGTCTTTCAGTGACAGACTACTTCACCCGCGGTGTGTTAAAGAGAGATACCACAGGTCCTTCTGCTGCTGGAACACTTTACATCAACAGATAATAAAGGATCATCTGACCTAACGAGGACAACCAGTGATAAATATCACTTCATTACCAATAAACAAGGAATATATGATAAATATTGAGTTAACTGTTGGAGTTATGGAGAAGGTGAAGGATCATATACTTCTTCCAACTTCTCTTCGGACATGTAATATTTATTTATGTTGATTATTTGTTAATTGATTGTTTACTGTTCATTTTATTAGTTATTCTTGTTTTGTGTTTTTCTGAGGTATTTGTTACATGTTCAAAATAAATAATTCATTATAAATAAAGTGAAACCAAATGGTTGACACTGTCCACTCATATTAAACATGAATCCCATTAAGTATATGAGCGTATGAAAATAATATGCAAGATAAGCATATGGTTTGTTATCATGAACGGCCGAATGGTGCGTCACTTTAAATGCTACGGCCGCAAGGAATTGTGGGATGTTATTCTCTCTTTTCCTTTGGTAAAGGATGGTCCAGTGTATCCTCTGCTAAAGGAGATAATAAAGGAAGCATTGAAGCTCCTTTCCTTAACATTTAGAGAATTCAAACAGTTCTCGTCATGGCTGCTACTGAGGTACTTCCGGGTCATTTCACTCCGTTAGGAACCTTCCTAAGCAAAAAGGACTATTCGACCGCTGCCCTGGACTTGTACTGGCCTCCTTCTCCAAAAACAAAAATGGCAATTTTAGACTAAATGGCAGTTTAATTCAGGAGCAGCCTTTGTTGTCTTTCTTACCTGCTCAATGTAGTCTTTGTACGTGATAATGGGTCCATTGTAGAAAAAGGGATGATAGAAGGTGTATGAAAACAACCAGCAGAGCTGCACAACTCCACCACGCTCTGTAGGGCACCAGCAGTGCTCCAGGCTGAAGCTGATGAAGCGTAGACCACAGACAGCAACACTGAAGAGCAGCAAATAGTACTCCTCCTCGGTCTTATACCAGCCTCTCTGTGGGATACAGAGGGAAGGCCAATTATTTATGACACATTCCTGGGGAATCCTTATATTAATAGTGACAGTCTGACACTAAATTTAGATATGCTTTTTTAAATCACACTGTTTTTAAAAAATATGACATTAAAATGAGAACATTAGCAGATTACAGAATATTTAGACAACTGGTTATGAAAATTTGCCAACACGTACGAATAAACATGTGCTTAAGACAACTTTTAATGAGGTCTGCCTAACAGCATTGGGATTATCACTTCTTTCCAAATCACGCTTGAACACAGGACTGTGTGTGTGTGTGTGTGTGTGTGTGTGTGTGTGTGTGTGTGTGTGTGTGTGTGTGTGTGAGAGAGAGAGCACAGGAGTGAAAGAGGCAGATTTCTAGCAGCATGCTCTGGTCTGTCAGGTGTATTTCAATTACTAAATTCAAATTTCCAACCATTTTAGCTGGAGTACAGTTGTCTGTCTGTAACCGTGCTTGGTGTGACAGGTACGTGCAGCTAAAGAGTGTTTTTAGATTAAAGGTTTATAGAGCGCTCCAGGGATGACGTATTTTTGTAGGCTAACCAGGAAGTTAGCATTGCCCTGGGTTCCCTCGTCAAAAAAACAATGGGATTATTCCATTGTTTTTTGGATTATTGAAAAAAATAAGCTCTGTGACAAACCAGAAGCAAAAAGCTAACGTCAGGCTATAAACAAACTACACCACGGTCGCATGAGCACCAGTAAACACAACGAGGCTGTAAAGGCGGACGAGTTGGCGTGATGACGCTTAGTAGTCTCATTTAGCCACTTGTTAGCAACCGCCTTATTTTAAGACTTATAAAGGCTTCAAACTTTACAAGTGGGATACTTACTGACGTATTTTATGTTGTAGAGCAAAACATTAAAATCTCTTCAGCTTGTGTTAACCACAGACCTTATTTCAGGCATCTTAACTAAAAAACGATTAAAAAAAACGTTGACTTCCAGACGAGGGAACCGGAAGTGCTAAAATGCTAACTCATTTCCGGGTTTTAGGACTCATTCCTGGTAGTGTCTAGAAGGGAACCCGCAAGTTGGGTAAACTCTCGCGAGATTGTTATGGTTAGGCATGGATCTTGAATAGTACAAAAAACGTAAAGTGAATTGAAATGTATTTGTGTCTGTAATGTATCATTGCGTTCTATTGAAGAAAGGGCAGTTTAGTAAAATATCACTTTGTCAGTAGTAATATCCTACATATTCGTGAATTTGGTTACATTTTATTAACATCAATATAAAAGGTTATTGTACCGGTGGTGATCGGATCTCAATGCGTCCTGAGTGCATTCAAACCTGTACTTATAGCTGTCCACTTGTGATCCGATCACTCAGGACGCATGTTGATGCCAGGTCTGAACGGGGCCTTAGTTGTTATTATTCTTTACTTTTCACTGCAATAAATGTTTGACTTTAAGAATATGAGTACTCTCTGTTAGAATGTCTCACACAGCCTCACACTGGTCGCTATTTTCAAATGCTTGTAGGAAGAGCTTTTCCCATCCTCTAATCCTCAGGGAATACTGGAAATAGCATGCTTAGTACGTTTGCTTTCAATACATTCACTCAACTTTTATCTTGTGGTAGGGACATTGAGTAAAGCTGCTAAGTGGCCAGATGGTTGGTATTGCGTGCCCTCTTGTGTTCTTTGCAAATATGACATTCAGTGATACTCAAATGATAGGTGAACCAATTCACACATCAAGTGGAAATGTTGGCCCTTGTTCACCCTTGTTCATCCTTTTGCGAGTAATTTGCGCTGTAATGTGACTCATATTTACATAGCAAAAAGCTTTTTAAATGTGTATTTTACTTTTACTGAAACACATATTTTACTTGTCTGTTCTATCCTTTTTCATATTGCGTCGAAAGGAGCCAGTTGAGGTGGTTCGGGCATCTAGCACGGATGCCTCCTGGGCGCCTCCCTTGGGAGGTGTTCCAGGCACGACCAGCTGGGAGGAGACCACGGGGAAGACCCAGGACTAGGTGGAGAGATTATATCTCTACTCTGGCCTGGGAACGCCTCGGGATCCCCCAGTCAGAGCTGGTTAATGTGGCCCGGGAAAGGGAAGTTTGGGGTCCCCTGCTGGAGCTGTTGCCCCCGCGACCCGATCCCGGATAAGCGGTTGAAGATGGATGTTCTATCCTTTTTCATATAAGATAAATTCACTGCTCCAAAAATCAGGTATTACAAGTATAATCCTGGTGATACAACCAGGGAAAGAAATTAGCACCTGCCAAATACAGAGTAAATGTTGGCTGTGGCAGGTCACCTACCACCATGGCAGATAGGTAGTCCTTATATTAAGAAATATTATTTTTAAAAAGCAATTCCTAAATTAAAAATATTCTGAGATTAAGGTTGCATGATCCATATTTCTACTGTGTTACCACTGACTCAGTGTTTACTAGGGGTGGAAGAAAATATCAAATATTGCAATATTATGTTTTGTGATACTTTATCGATTCTCAAAAACCCTGTATTGATTTCTAATTAATAGTTAACATGCAAAGATCAACTCAGTCCATACTTTATTTTATTTACTTTATTAAGATGTGCGTTCTCTGTGATAAATGCAAATGCAGAGCTCACTATTCAGATTGCATAAAATAGTAAAAAAAAAATGTTTACAGATTTTATGCATATGGTGGTGTGTTTTTTATACTATGACAGTTTTCCTAAAATTAGATTTTAAAAAATAGCAATGTATCGCCTTGCTTACAGTACCGCAATATATTGCATCGTAACCCCTGTATAATGATACTTGTCGTATCGCAAGATTCTTGCCAATACACATCCCTAGTGTTTACTACTCTAAAGCGTTCTACATAGATTTCAGAAGTGGCAGACAAAAAAAATTGTGTGGCAAGTAGAAATGTTCAGTGACCTGCCACAGTGGCATGTGAGGAAAAATCTTAATTTTGGACCCTTGATACAACCCACCTGGATTTCTTGAAGTGGTTGGATGTGAAGTGTGGAGAGCAGCAGCAGGTTGCAGGCCCATGACAGAGCAGGCTTTCGCAGTTGGGCCACTGAAAAGGACAGGCCCAGATGTACCAGCAGCACAGTCACTCCTTTAATCCCCAACACACTACTGGCTGCTAAGAGGCCATATATCGTGAGTGCTGGCACTCTAAACTATTGGAGAAATATAGAAAAAGAAATGTGTTGGATTAAAACATCTCCCACCTGATAGCAATATTCCACTTAACAGGACTGTAGCAGCCGCTTCCTACCTTGGGGTAAAAGATGCTGGTCAATCTCGATATGACGCCATGACCAATCAGAGTCCACAGCAAAGACTTCTTGGCCCATTCAGTCCAGAAACTCCACTCAAAGTCTGATGGGTCCTGACAAAAACAACTAACTTCACCACGGGTTTTAAATCACACCTGAAGCCTGTTGAATAGAGGCTTTGAATGATCAAAATGTGTCAAGGACCCTCATTTTTATGTATCAACCAAATGGATAAAGTCTTCCAAAAATTACAATAACTTAATTGAGACATGCTTTTTAAATCTTTTTGCAACACAAAATAGCTTAAATTAGGACTGCACACTATAGACCTAAGACAAACTTGTGTTTTCAGTGAGATGCATTATAATGTTGGTTCGGATTTGGCTTTTAATCAGTATTTCAACATTGAACTTACCCTTTTAAAACCCTCAACAAGGCCTTTTTCCAACTGGAATTCTCTCTGTAATCCTGCTTCATGCTCTGAGGTACAAATCAGGAAATAACAGCTTCAGTTTTCTTGACATTTTTTTCTCAAGTCATTGAACCAACGTACATCAGTCTATCTACCTTACCTTTGGAGAACCTGTGCAGTTGGTAGAAAGAATACAGATGAGATCCAAAGGACAGCAACCAGTACGCAAGGATCTCTGTCCATGGCAGGGCTGCTAACTGGGCCTTTGATTTAGATGTCATCAGGCAAAATAACTGCTATAGTGCACCTGAAACAGAGATAGTCAATTCATCTGATCTTTAAGCAGTAACTGGCAATAACACAGAGTTGCTTAAAATGTGATTAAAAAACATACAATGTAGCACCCGGGTGCTAAACTGAAATTACTTTATTGAACTGGTTTCTCTTTTAAATGTTTGTTTTAAAAAAAAATTAAATGTAATCTTTTGTACCAATGGTGTACCAGTACAGTACATAACAAAACATATAGCCTAGCTATGTAGGTACTGGGTAACAAGATGTGATTTTATGGAATAAGGGGGTAACAATTCAGGATCTTAAAAATAACTTATACTGTAGGTATTATTTATTTAATTATTTATTTGCAATAGAGATCTGATTGTTGGGTGTTGTTTACCTTTTTAACAACAGCATTGATGTGTTTCATCACAGTACAGTCATATCATTTAGTTTACACCTCAAAAATCCTGTTTAGGTGTGCAGTACCTCTTTAAATAATCCCTATAAACCTTTCATAGAGAGTGATTTATTAGAAAGTGACTATTAAAGATCTACTGACAAACAAAAATTTGAAAAGTGTGATGAGAAAACAGCATTGAAAGTTCCACAAATTCACAAAGATCTCAAATATTTTTTGTAATAATAAATAATAAAAAAGGAAACTGTCAGAAATTGCCATCATAAGGACATCAACACAAGGACATCTGCAGTGATTCCTCTGTCAAATGAGACGATGGTGCAACAATGATTAGAGGCTTAGGCCATTTTAAAATAGATTAAATATGACTGTATAGTCCAATTTGTTTGAATCATTAGTACCATCATATGTAGAAACTGTGGGAATAAGGTTGTCTCTGAACATCAAACACACGTTGAAGTGAGATGGCTTGGTAGTTAGCTAGATGTTAATGGGATTCTGTAAGAACTTGACTCTTTTCTTCCACAAATATTCTGGATTCAAAACTTCCTTTGACACGCTATAAACAGTTCAATGGTGCGCCGCTGTTGACGGAAGGAGCTCCAGCGTGGAGCAACTGCTGCCGTTGCCAGGCAACACAGCACCCAGGGCTAGCATTGACTGTTAGCTCCATGCTTAGCTACTGTCTCCAGCTAGCGGGGACATTCGGGGACATGGCGTCGTCTTGGCATTTGAAATGAAGACGAGACTACCGAGAAAAACCGTGTGGGCATGTGTGTGCAGGATTTCGTGCTGACTTGCTTAAATCATTGGTTTTATCCCACATTAGTTAACTTCAAAACGTCCGTCAGCTCTCCCAGACGAACGGCTGTTAGCTCATGTTAGCTTGCTAATCATTTGAACAGGTTGCAGTGTTACCTGATCGGTGTTACCTGCTCATACTGCTCCGGGGTCCACTGCGATGCTGTTAATGTAGTCTACACTGTGTGAAGGCGCGCGGACCAGAGGAGCATCCAACACGTTAGGGTCACTCTTAATCCATCCATGGTTAGGGTTAGTACACCGTGGATGGATGATGTACACCAAGGCCTATGGAAAGGAGGCTGGGTCACGCGTCATATCTTCAGGGGTATTACACATGCGCAGTAGAATCTGGCCTGCACGAAATTAAGCCAATCGCAACGCACGACCGCAGCTTCAGTTACACTGCGCATGTGTTAAACCCCGAGGCGCATGTGTTAAACCCCGAGACCCAAGTCCGCCCGTGACCTAGCCTCCTTTCATAGGCCTGGATGTACACCCGGAGTTCTTCTTCTTTCTACTCATATCATTTATGATGACTGGCAGACTACGTGTTAGAGCATGCGCGCCCTCTACTGTGCGGGAGTGGCTCGTCAGCTTATTCCTGGAGAAATCACTGTAGGTTTGAACCGAAGGTGGAAAGTCAGTGGAAAGTACTGTAATTATTACTTTCATTTTGCATCTTCATACTTCTACTTCATTTTACTTCGAAGACTTTCTTAACAAAAAATATGATCAAAATCTAAAATATGACGTATTGAATCGAATGACTGAGCTACCAGTTAAAATGAGCTCCACCTCCACCAGCTAAAATTAGAATGCTGCTGCTAACACAGTAATGCATCAGTAATAATAACCCCATGATATAGTATAACACACTTCACACTAACCTTAGTGAATACTTTTACTTTTGATAAGGGCTGTCAATCAATTAGAATATGTAATCAAGATTAGTCGCAAATTAATCACACATTTTTCATCTGTTCAAAATGTACCGTAAAGAGAGATTTGTTGAGTATTTAATACTCTTATCAACATGGGAGTGGACTAATATGCTGCTTTATGCAAATGTTTGTATTTATTTATTATTGTAAATCAATTACCAACACAAAACAATGACAGATATTGTCCAGAAACCCTCACAGGTACTGCATTTAGCAGAAAACAATATGCTCAAATATTAACATGGCAAACTCAACAGCTGTCAGTGTGTCAGTGTGCTGACTTGACTATGACTTGCCCCAAACTGCATGTGATTATCATAAAGTGGGCATGTCTGTAAAGGGGAGACTCGTGGGTACCCAGAGAACCCATTTTCATTCACATATCTGGAGGTCAGAGGTCAAGGGACCCCTTTGAAAATGGCCATGACAGTTTTTCCTCACCAAAATTCAGCGTAAGTTTGGAGCGTTTTTTAACCTCCTTCACGACAAGCTAGTATGACATGGTTGGTACCGATGGATTCATTAGGTTTTTCTAGTTTCAAATGATGCCAGTATCTTCCTTTAAAACTGAGCCCGCTACAACTTAAAAATCGTAAGTATTGCGTTAAAGAAATTAGTGGCGTTAAAACGAATTGCGTTAACACATTATTATCGCGTTAACTGTGACAGCCCTACTTTGATACTTTAAGTATGTTTTCCAGTAACGCTTTAGATTACAGCCCGCAACGCACCGCGTTATCACTCTGGCATCACGGTGTAATATTTTGTACTAACGGTGTACCAGTACTAGGGATGCTCATTTTGAAAAATGTTCTTAACCGATAACCAACCCTTGTTAACTGATTATTAACCGTTAACTGACAAGATTTGTGCTTCGCATGCAGCGGTGTACCAGCTGCAGTGTATGAGCACAACAGACAACTGAGTCCCCAGTTCACCGTCAGGGAGCGTTAACTTAGCAGCTACGATGCTGCGTGTAGTGTCGCGGACATGCAGCCACTTACCCAGTAAAAGTCTCCACCACACATTTAGTTTAGTTTAGCAGGTTGTCAGCTGTGTATCTGCCCGGATTAAGGACACTCCGTCTGCCCGGATTAATGATAACGATTGTCCGATAAACAGTGTGTGTATTTCTGCTACGTTAGCAGCTCTAGCATTGCTGGAGGCTTCGTGCTCGCCGCCGCCGCCACACATACAGTCTGTCAGCGCGACATAACTTTAACGAGTGTCCGTGTGTGTGTGTTGGTGGTGAGTGTGAGGTTGTTGGTGGTGTTCTAGCTGTGAACGTAGGTGTAGCAGTGTGTGTAGTTTATTTGTCGGTGAATATGTCACGTCTCTGGCCTTGACTCCAGGAGTTTTTCAGTGTTCTGCTTTCCCTGGGTCTCCCCCTCCCCTGCCTGTGGGTGTGGCAGGGGCGCGGCTTCCTCATCAGGCACCTGGTCTCACTCTCCACTCTGCACTCTGCACCTGTCAACAATCACCTAATCAACCCACAGTACAAGAACACCAGCTTTCCTGCCAGTCCTCGCCAGATTGTTCTGCCTACCAGTTGGTATTTTCTCGGCCGCTCTGTATTCTACTTACCAGAGTTATTCTTATGTTTCCTAGTGCTTCTGATATCTAACCTTGTGTTCTCCTGTCTTCTGGATTCCAGTGCCAGCCTCCCATCGAGCCATCCTCACGCCGCCGCAGCTCATTCCTCCAGCTGCTCCACCCTGCTCAACAGCCTGCCTGTCCCCTGCCTTCTCCAGCGCCCTCACCACCTTTAATTATAATAAATCCACCTGACTTTCAACCACCATCCAGCTGTGTCTGTGTCTGCTTCTGGGTCCTAAACCAAAGCCCTCACAGAACAATCTGGCCCCCATGGACCCAGCAGACACAGAGTCACTCCGCCATGCTTTAGCCTCCCAGGGTTCGCTGGTTGGACAACATGACAAGATCCTCCGTGAATTGGTGGAGAATCTGCGAGCTCTTTCCTCCAATGTCATCCAACTCGGCAGCCAAATGGACCAGGTCAACGCCCATCTCACAGCTTCATCTGCCACAGCAGCTTCACCAGCTGACCCCCCACCAGCGCTCCCAACGCCTCCACCAGGGCATGCCACCCCAGCCCCACTAGCTCGGGAGCCTTTCATTCCGACTCCAGAACGCTACTCTGGGGATTTGGGGGCTTGTGGGCGGTTCCTTCTCCAGTGTTCTCTCGTGTTCCAGCAGCAACCTACCACCTACGTTTCAGATAAGTCACGCATAGCATTTATGTTGGGTTTACTTACTGGCAAAGCTTCTCAGTGGGCTACAGCTTTGTGGGAGAGGCAGTCTCCTATTTGTAATTCTTACCCGGTATTTGTAGCTGAATTGCGAAAAGTTTTTGATCATCCTGTTCAGGGTAAAGAGGCTGCTAACCGTCTCCTCTCCCTCCGTCAGGGCTCTGGATCAGTTGCAGAGTATGCAGTTGAGTTTAGGATCCTGGCAGCAGAGAGTGGGTGGGATGAAGTGTCTTTACAAGGAGTGTTTGTTCATGGGTTAGCTGAGAATATTAAGGATGAGTTGGCTGCAAGGGATGAGACTGATAGTTTAGACTCCCTCATTTCCCTGTCCATACGCTTAGACAACCGTCTTCGTGAACGCCGTAGGGAGAGAGTCAGCCGCCCGCATGCCCCCACTTCTCCTTTCCAGTCCAAACCTGCCCCCCGGGTGATCCCTGACAGCCAGTTCTTCACCAGCCAGCCCCTCAGTTCCTCAGCATCACCCTCAATGGAGGAGCCCATGCAGTTGGGACGAGCTCGCCTCTCACCCTCAGAGCGCCAACGGCGAGTCAAGGCTGGTGTGTGTATCTATTGTGGCACGGCTGGCCACTTCCTCGCTTCTTGTCCTCACCGGCCAAAAGATTAGGCTCATCCGGAACTGGAGAGGCCCTGATGAGCCACACCTCCACCTCTCCATCAGCCCCTCACCCCCGAATGCAATTTAATGCATCCCTTGTGTGCCAGGGTGACTCTATCCCCCTTCTTGCTCTGGTTGATTCTGGGGCTGATGATAATTTCATTGACTCCACCCTTGTTACCCAAGCTGGGATCCCTGTTGAAGCCCTTCCTGCTCCTAAGGATGTCAATGCGCTGGATGGAAGGCTCCTGGCCCGCATTACTCATCACACTGTTCCCCTGAGTCTCATCCTGTCAGGTAATCATCACGAATCTATAAAACTGCTAGTTATTCCCTCACCTCATGCTCCTGTGGTCCTAGGTCAGCCCTGGCTTAAACTCCATAACCCCCATATTGATTGGTCCACCGCATCTATTGCTAGTTGGAGCACCTTTTGCCACTCCCACTGTCTCCAGTCAGCCCTAGCTCCCTCTCATTTAACTGCTGCTCCTACTTTTGAGCCCCCTGACCTCTCTTTAGTCCCTCCTGTGTACCATGGCTTAGGTGAGGTGTTTAGTAAGCAGCGGGCCCAAACCTTGCCCCCACATAGGCCCTATGATTGTGCTATAGACCTGCACCAGGGTGCCCCCCTTCCCTCGAGCCGTCTCTATAAACTCTCCCGTCCCGAAAGGGAGGCTATGGAGAAGTACATCAATGACTCACTAGTTGCTGGCTTTATTCGACCCTCCTCTTCTCCTGTTGGTGCCGGCTTCTTCTTTGTTGCAAAGAAAGATCACACTCTACGCCCCTGTATTGATTTCCGTGGCCTCAACGACATAACTGTTAAAAACAAGTATCCACTACCCCTCATCGACCCCTCTTTCGAGCCCCTGCACAAGGCCACTGTTTTTTCAAAGCTGGACCTCCGGAATGCCTACCATCTGATCCGAGTCAGAGAAGGAGATGAGTGGAAAACTGCATTTAACACTCCCCTGGGCCATTTTGAGTATCAAGTCATGCCCTTTGGCCTCACCAACGCCCCTGCAGTTTTCCAGGCCTTGGTTAATGACATCCTCCGTGACATGCTGAACCACTTCATTTTTGTTTATCTTGATGATATACTCATCTTCTCCCGGAACATGGAAGAACATGTCCAACATGTGAAGTTAGTGCTCCGTCGTCTTCTGGAGAACAAACTGTTTGTAAAAGCTGAAAAGTGTGACTTCCACGTGACTTCTGTGAGTTTTCTGGGCTTCATCATCGAGCAGGGGCAGGTGAAGACGGACCCAGCAAAGGTTCAGGCGGTGGCTGAGTGGCCCAAACCCACTACACGGAAACAGTTGCAGCGGTTCTTAGGATTCGCCAACTTCTACAGACGGTTCATTCGAGACTACAGTAGAGTGGCGGCCCCTCTCACACAACTCACCTCCCCAGCCATCCCCTTTACTTGGACGCGGGAGGTTGACATAGCATTTGACACTCTGAAACAGTTATTCACTAGTGCTCCAATTCTAACTCACTCTGATCCCTCTTTGCAGTTTGTCGTGGAGGTGGATGCCTCTGATTCAGGTGTGGGGGCCGTCCTCTCTCAGCGGTCTCCTAAGGATCACAAGCTGCACCCCTGTGCCTTCTTCTCCCGGCGCCTTTCTCCGGCGGAGCGCAACTACGATGTGGGAAACCGTGAGCTGTTGGCGGTGGTTCTGGCACTTGAGGAATGGAGGCACATGCTGGAAGGGGCTGAGCAGCCATTTGTAGTTTGGACAGACCACAAAAACCTCTCTTACCTCCGCTCTGCTAAACGGCTAAATTCCCGCCAGGCCCGGTGGGCTCTGTTCCTGGGAAGGTTTAACTTCATTCTCACTTACCGTCCTGGCTCACGCAACACCAAACCTGATGCCCTCTCCCGCCAGTCTGTCCCAGAGAAATCCTGCTCTGAGCCAGAAACCATTCTACCTCATTCCTGTGTGGTGGCCGCAGCTACATGGGAGATTGAGACCTGCATACGGGAGGCACAGCGCTCTCATCCAGACCCAGGTAATGGCCCTCCTAACTGTCTGTTTGTGCCTGATTCAGCCAGATCTCAAGTTCTACAATGGGGCCATTCATCTAAGCTCACCTGCCATCCTGGCTTCCACCGCACCCTCTCCTTCATCAAACGGCGGTTCTGGTGGCCATCCATGACCCGCGACACCCGTGCCTTTGTGTCCGCCTGCTCCGTCTGTGCCCGCAGCAAGGCCTCCCATCAACCCCCAGCTGGTCTCCTGCGGCCTCTGCCCGTCCCCAGCCGACCCTGGTCCCACATAGCTGTGGACTTTGTCACCGGTTTACCCCCGTCAGAAGGTAACACAATCATATTGACTGTGGTAGACCGTTTTTCCAAGGCTGTGCATTTTGTCCCTCTCCCTAAATTACCTTCAGCCACAGAGACTGCGGACCTCCTGGTCCTCCATGTGTTTCGTCTTCATGGCATCCCCCAGGACATCGTCTCTGACCGGGGACCACAGTTCTCCTCCCAGGTCTGGAAGGCTTTTTGCCAGGCTCTGGGTGCCACAGCTAGTCTCTCCTCTGGGTACCACCCTCAAACGAATGGGCAGACGGAGCGGGCAAACCAAGATCTCGGGGCAGCCCTGCGTTGTGTCACTGCTCACCACCCGTCCTCCTGGAGTAGACAGTTACCCTGGGTTGAGTATGCCCATAACTCACTCACCAGCGCCGCCACAGGTATGTCCCCCTTCATGGCCTCTCTAGGCTATCAACCTCCCCTCTTCTCAGTCCAGGAGGAGGCTGTGGCGGTGCCATCGGTCCAAGCCAACATCCAAAGGTGTCGGCGGATTTGGTGAGAGGTCCGGTCTGCCCTTCTCCGTTCAGCTGTCCGGAATCAACGCCTTGCTGACCGCCATCGATCCCCTGCACCCACTTACCAACCCGGTCAAAAGGTATGGCTTTCCTCCCGTGACTTGCCCCTTCAGGTGGAGTCCCATAAATTGGCTCCCCGATACATTGGACCTTTTGAAGTTGACAAGATCATTAATCCCACTGCTATCAAGTTAAAGTTGCCTTCATCTCTGAGAGTCCACCCCACGTTCCATGTTTCGCTGCTTAAGCCTGTGTCTTCCAGCCCCTTGTGCCCTCCAGCCGAACCCCCTCCACCCCCCCGGATCATCGACAATCACCCTGCCTTCACTGTTCGGCGGATTCTGGACGTCCGTCGCCGAGGTCGGGGGTTCCGGTTCTTGGTTGACTGGGAGGGTTATGGCCCAGAGGAACGCTCATGGGTCCCGCGCAGCTTCTTTCTGGATGCCTCCCTCATTCGGGACTTTTATCGGGAGTATCCAGACAAGCCTGGGGCGCCCGGAGGCGCCCGTTGAGGGGGGGGTCCTGTCACGTCTCTGGCCTTGACTCCAGGAGTTTTTCAGTGTTCTGCTTTCCCTGGGTCTCCCCCTCCCCTGCCTGTGGGTGTGGCAGGGGCGCGGCTTCCTCATCAGGCACCTGGTCTCACTCTCCACTCTGCACTCTGCACCTGTCAACAATCACCTAATCAACCCACAGTACAAGAACACCAGCTTTCCTGCCAGTCCTCGCCAGATTGTTCTGCCTACCAGTTGGTATTTTCTCGGCCGCTCTGTATTCTACTTACCAGAGTTATTCTTATGTTTCCTAGTGCTTCTGATATCTAACCTTGTGTTCTCCTGTCTTCTGGATTCCAGTGCCAGCCTCCCATCGAGCCATCCTCACGCCGCCGCAGCTCATTCCTCCAGCTGCTCCACCCTGCTCAACAGCCTGCCTGTCCCCTGCCTTCTCCAGCGCCCTCACCACCTTTAATTATAATAAATCCACCTGACTTTCAACCACCATCCAGCTGTGTCTGTGTCTGCTTCTGGGTCCTAAACCAAAGCCCTCACAGAATAAATGCTACAAAACTACAACTCCTCCGCTCTGCTCAAGCGAGCCAGAGACCGGAGCCGACTTCCTGTATCCTGCAACTCCGGCTCCGCCTCTTAAGGCGGGCTGTTAAGGTGGACCAGCTTTTCTCCTTAACGTGACAAGCTGCTCCCCTGAGCCTCCTCTAATCAATTATTAATATTTCTTTTAACCGTTTTAACCGATAGCGTTAATCGGTTAAAATGCCTAATGTCGGTTAACGGTTAAACGGTTAATTATTAACATCCCTAACCAGTACAGTACGTAACAAAACATATAGCCTAGCTATGGGTACTGGGAAACAGGATGTGATTTTATGGAATAAGGGGGTAACAATTCGGGATCTTATAAAGAACTTATACTGTAGGTATTATTTAACTACTGGGTACATATTCTGTTATTACATGGTATGTATGACCTACTGAGAAATAACCTGCATGTTTGGAATAAACTTAGAGATCTGATTGTTGGGTGTTGTTTCCCTTTTTAACAACAGCATTGATGCGTTTCATCACAGTACGGTCATATCATTTAGTTTACACCTCAAAAATCCTGTTTAAGTGTGCAGTACCTCTTTAAATAATTCCTTCATAAGGGGTGGCTTATTAGGAAGTAACTATTAATGATCCGCTGGCAAACAAAAATTTGAAAAGTGTGATGAGAAAACAGCATTTAAAGTTCGACAAATCCACTAAGATCTCAAATATTTTTGGGGGGAGTCCCTCAACAGGTTATGTAACCATGACTGCATGTGCTTTACACAGATCTTATTAAAAAGATGAGATCTATCACTTAGAGAATGGAGCAAAGTGGACATTCAGCCCTTTTTCAGACTTTTTTTGTAAGGAAGGTCACTTTCCCTTTAAGAATTATGCCACCTGTTTGGAGAAGCTGTACTCTGTAGGATGACATCCACCACCTGAGGGGGCAGCAGAACAAAATATATCATGGAGAGAATCACAATTTGGGAGTAGGATAAGGAAAAGAAGAGTAAAACCTGGAAAACCTTTTGATCACCACTATTCAGTTATGAAAAGTGTTTTCCTACGAATGTCCAGCAACACGTGATGCACGTGTCAATTTCCGCTCCAGCCTTTTCAAAATAAAACTACTTAGTTAGGTTTAGGAATAGATCGACTTGGTTAGGCTTAGGCAACAAACTACTTAGTTAGCTTTGGGAAAATATTGCAGTTGGGTTCAAATAAACTTCGGAAGTGCTGTAACTTAACTATGGAAGTTACATGACATATCAACTTTGACTTATGGTTTCATACGGGACATGAACACTGGTCTCCTGGTCAAAAGTCCTGTGCTTTTTGACCCACCCATCCACCCTGACCTCCTCTCTATGCAGCGTTTGCCGCTCTCCTTTCCGGTTCACAATTACATGGATTACGTATGAATTGAATTCGTGCTGACCATCACGAAAAAAAATTTAAATTTGTGTGTATGTACACTGACTGTTTCACGAACTGCTGTGCGACTGGACAGGAAATTTGCATTGTACATGCAAATATATTTGAACATAGGAATTGAAATTGGTAAGAATTTTCAAACAAAAAATGATTTCCCTTGACATTTTAATCACTCTACAAGAGGATTGTTACAATCTGAAAGGGTTTACTGTGGAGAAACTATGTGTAGGATAATGGATCAGCAAATGACTCTATGCATGCATCGTAAATTAGACAGGTTTGTGAGTTCCCATAGCTCAACAAATGAAAAGAGAATCTTAACAACACAAAGGGCACTGGGAAATAACAAATATGGCAACAACTTGACATCAAGACAGTGTGCACAACAGTAACATAGCATAAATCTATCCTTCATACTTGATTCATTCTTTCTTCATTGACACAATCTGCGACTTCTCACCGAGAACAAAAACTCCTCTGAGTGTGTGGACTCAACTTATGAACTTAAATAAACATTTGGTGTTTCAACCCCCCACAACATCTACAGCTTGTTTCTTTGCCTTACAACCAAATACAGAGCAAAATAAGAACATGACCACATTTCATGTACGCTTTCAGTCATCCACACTGAGAGATTCAAATTCATCAATACAACAGTTAACTGTAGGCTCATCTATCGTGTGTGTGCATGCTAACGTGTATGCATGCATTCATGCGTGCGTGTGTTTATGTGCACAGTGAGTGTATCACAGTATGAGTATTTTTTCACAGCTCGTCGGTCTCTCCATCGAAGGGCACAGCATCTGTCTCCATGTGAATGGTGCCGGGCTCACCGCTGCCCACCCAGCCGATAGGAGTGCGGTTGAAGGAAGGCCGGCAGCCGATCTCGTGTTGGTACACCACTGGTTCAGGCTCCTCTTTGGCCTCAGTTTCTGGCAGCTGGAATTTCAAGAACTGGTTGGCCTTCTCGAAGCCGCCGAAAGGCATGGCAGACCTTGCAAAGCAAGGTGGGAGGATTGTTAAAGTTATTAGTAGTTATTATTATCTGTTTGTCACAAAGCACCTACAAAGTTGTGTCTTGAGGGACGTACCTGTTGAAGGATTTGAACTTGCGCAGAGCCAATTGTTCCATGGGACCAGGCATTCCTGTTTTCATAGTGGCTATCAGAATTTCATCACCCTTCATGGCCTTCTCCCATGGCGACACGTATGTCTTCAAAAGAATCAGCTTAGATGCATCATCGCTTCCACCTCCTGGGAAGAAAACATCCACGGCTAGATCATAAGACACTCTCGACAGGAGTTAGTAGTACTTTAGTAGCACTAGCATTTCGGGGGATCTATCGGCAGAAAACGAATATAATGTTCAGAACTATGTTTTCATTAGTGTATAATCATCTAAAACAAAGAATCACTGTGTTTCCGTTAGCTTAGAATGACTCGTTTATCTCCATAGGGAGCGGGTCCTCTTCATGGAGTCCTCCATGTTGCTCTGTCATGTTTCAACTCTGGCTCTAGAGAAAGGCTTTTGCGTTTTACATTACCTGAAGGCCAATGTAGTTCTCCGGCATGCTATGCTGTTGGTGTAGGTTTTGTTAGCATCTAGTAGTGTGGTTGCAGACTGTAACCAACTGGCTGTAACCAACTGAGTACCCCTTCGCTCACTACTCCCTTACCAAGACTGCGGTAATATGAGCCGCAGGGTGCAAAACCATGGTACCGCCAACTGCCATCCGACTTCCATTGCTCAGAAAGTACTGTTATTATGTTAAGGATGGCCTCTGAGCGAGATGAACAGCGTTACCACGGTTTTGCACTTGGCGGCTCACGTTAACGCAGTCTTGGTAAGGGAGCAGCGAGCGGAGGGGTCCTCAGTTGGTTGCAGTCTGCAACCACACCACTAGATGCCAACAAATTATACACCTTTAAAGTTGTGAAATTGTATTCAACAATCTGTGGACTGGTTTAAGTAATATTTGTGATGTTTGTGTATTATTTATATAGATGAAAAGTTTGGGAAATATTCTTATTTGCTTTGAGAAGAGAAGAGTTAGATGAGAAGATTGATACCACTCTCTTGCTTGTTAACAGCTGGTTAGCTTAGCACAAAGACTGAAAACATAGGGAAACAGCTAGCCTGACTGAATCTAACCTGAAATATTAAAAACATCTTCCTACCAACACCTCTAAATTTCGCAAATTAGCACATTATATCTCATTTGTTTAATCCATACAAAAACGGTGTGTAGTGAGCTTTAGAGGTGCTGGACCATAAAATAGGATCTTCCCAAAAATGTCCCCAAAAAAAAGATACCAACCTTTTAGTGGAGACCAATCACTAGCTCCTTCTCCTTTTCCACCTTTCCCATGGTCGCCCCCACCCACTCCTCCAGCTCCTCCTGCTCCTCCTGCTCCTCCTGCTCCAGCACCTTTGCTTCCAGGCTTCGGAGGAGGCACAGGGGCCCCTCCTCCGGCGCGTATCCCTCCGAAATATGTGTGTCCAGATTGTTTGCTTACAAAATGCCCACCAACATTTATCATGTCACCTCCCATCTGACCTCCCAGAGAGGGAACAAACTTCTGGAGATTGTCCTGAAAGAAATATGATCAATATCAGCAACCACATGCCTCACAGCACATTTATTTGTATTTGCTGATTAACCATGTTTCATCTTCTCGAAGTCACACCAGACAAGCATTACTATTATTATTAGCACAGAGTCCTGATTGTGTATTGGTATGGAGACCTTTATCTTCTTCCAGACAAGTAAACGCTAATCTAGCTGGTTTGATTGATTGGTAATGATCTAAGGCAAAGGGGCTTAAACTAGGGCTGTCAAAGTTAATGCGATAATAACGCCATATTAACGCAACTTGCGATTTTTAGGTTGTAGCAGGCTCAATCCATCGGTACCATCCGTGTCATACTAGCTTATTGCGAAGGAGGCTAAATAACGTTCCAAACTTACGCTAAACTTTGGCGAGGAAAAACCTGGCATCGCCATTTTCAAAGGGGTCCTTTGACCTCTGACCTCAAGATATGTGAGATAAAATGGGTTCTATAGTCATAGTCAAGTCAGCACACTGACACACTGACAGCTGTTGCTGCCTTGTTATGATCTGAGCATATTTTCTATGCTAAATGCAGTACTTGTGAGGGTTTTACATTGTTTTGTGTTGACATTTGATTTCCAATAATAAATATATATATACATTTGCATAAAGCAGCATATTTGTCCACTCCCATGTTGTTAAGAATATTAAATACTTGACAAATCTCACTTTAAGGTACATTTTGAACAGATAAAATTGAGATTAATTTGCAATTAATCGCGATTAACTATGAACAATCATGCGATTAATCACAATTAAATATTTGAATTGATTGACAGCCCTAGTTTAAACATTACTGGTCCAGGCAGTGAGAACGTGTTGGTCCAGGTGACTTAAAACTTATAAGATCAAGTCCATTTACCGCTGTCCTAGTTCCTTTCTTTCAAACGGTTATGATATGAATGAAAATAAGTGTTTAATTAGGACCAATTAAGGATTGTAAATTGACAAAAAAAGATAACTTAGAGAAGATGAATTTCTTCACAGTTCCTCTGTGGAATTTCTGGTTGCATTATTCCCCTTGTATCATTAACTACAATTGAATTGGAATTGAAATTCCGGAAAAGCGATGGGTTTTGTTTTCTCCATGAACTATGCTCTCACCATAGACTCACTGCTGAAGACGTCTGGGTTGTTCTCATAGATGAACTTCTCTACTCTCTTCTGCCTCATCCTGAACATCTTGGAGCCTTTGTTCTTCATCAGGGAAAGCTCCTCCAGCATGATGTCTTTGGGAGTCCTGATCTTTGTTCCCAGGTCGAACTCGGATGCCTCTGGCTCCGACTCATACTCTAGGTAAGGGACATTCCAACAAATGAATGTTACATTTAGAAATGTCTTAATGTGGTAACTAAATGTTACTAAGAATTCCAGTAGTCTCTGTAGTGACATGCCAAAGACAAAAAATAGAAAATAATAATATAAATTCAATCAATCTTGTCTGATGATGTTTGGATAAAATTGTAATATCAATCTTTGGGATAACAGATGTTTAAATGTTTGCTTGTTTTATGACACCTACAATATTTCCTCATCTTCTCTCTCTGAGATTTTGTGTATCCCCTGAAATAATGAGACTAAAGTTTTGCACTTTACAACACTTAGGATTTTACACACTTGTGATGACATTTAGTGACTGTTGGTCTGTTGGTATATTTTATATTATATTTATTTATTATATTTTACTGCACATAACCAGCCCAGTCACACAGCAGTTTATCATAGTCACGGAATTGAATGTATTGATTTGTGTACATAGACACGAATTTAAATTTTTTTTTCGTGATGGTCAGCACAAAATCAATTTGTGTATAATTCACGTAATCGTAAACCGGGAAGAATAAAGAGTGGCGAACGCTGGGTAGGGAGGAAGTCGGGGTGAACAGGTGGGTCAAAAAACACACGACTTTCGCCCAGGAGACCGATGTTCGTGTCCAGTGTGAAAAAGAAGTCAGAGTTGATTTAGTTGTCACGTAACTTCCGTTATGGCACTCCGGGAATCATTTTAACCCAAACCACGATCTATTTCTAAAGCTAACTAAGTCGTTTTTGTCACTTAACTTCCGTACTTAAGTTTCAGCACTTCTGGTGTTATTTTAACCCAAACTGTGATCTTTTCCTAAACCTAACTAAGTAGTTTGGTTGCCTAAGCCTAACCAAATCGATCTATTCCTAAGTCTAACTAAGTAGTTTGTTGCCTAAGCCTAACCAAGTCGATCTTTTCTGAAGTCTAACTAAGTAGTTTGTTGCCTAATCCTAACCGAGTCGATCTTTTCCGAAGTCTAACTAAATAGTTTGTTGCCTAAGCCTAACCAAGTTAATCTTTTCCTAAACCTAACTAAGTAGTTTGTTGCCTAAGCCTAACCAAGTCGATGTTTTCCTAAACCTAACTAAGTAGTTTTATTTTGAAAAGACTGGAGTGGAAATTGACATATGCATCACGTGTTGCTGGACATTCATAAGAAAAAGCATGAAAAATATGTTGTTGAAAGTCGTGCTGAGAGCCACGTAAAAAAAGGGAAATTCGTGTCTATGTACACGAATCAAATAGATTAAATTTCGTGACTATTTCACGAACTGCCGTGAGACCGTGTTGACATAACTCCACGTATCCTGTAAGATTAGTTGCCCACCTACAGTACCTATCACCTACCACCCATCTATTTCTGTATTCTGTGTTTATATGAAAGAGCTGCACTGAGCATTTTGAAATTTGGTTTCATATTCATGTCATTCCATGCCAGCCTTACCATCCTGAGCGATATGTGATAGGTCAGTTATGATCTTGGAGAGCTTTTGCCGCTTGTTTAGTGCGGCAGGTTTTCCCAGAGGCATGGCTGGAGGTTCAGGAAAGAACACGATGTTAGCATTTAATATATTAGGGTTACAAACGTGCAGAGAAAAAACAACCATCATTTGAAAGTGAACATATTGATCAGTGATAGAAGTGATGACAGTGAATCTCTGTTCTGTTCAGTTTCTATCGAACAAAAGCAAACACTGTTTTCAATGCAGCAACTTCAGGAAGTTTTGCTTGATGTCATGATTTCACACAACAGTTCCTTTTGAAATTCACTGAAGGGAGTGTTTTTGCTTTAGTTTCAAGATACATTTGTTCACAATTGAAAGAAACTTGAACAGACTGCTTTGCCATTATCTCTGACCATGGCACCAACTTATCAAGATCACTCTTTACCGTCAACACCTACAGCCATCAACAACCCCTGAAAGTGAATCCACAGGACCTTAATGTATCAGACAGACAGACAGACAGACAGATGGGCCCTCCTCATTTTTCAAGTTCAAGGGGGATGTCAGTGCCCTCAGATACCTTACATTCCCCTGTTAAACACATGTCTGCACCAAAGGAAACATATAGCTTAATGTGTGTTTCACTCAACATAAACAGAAGCACGCTGTGGTTCAGGGAGAAACTGGTGATCGATGCATTCCGGTGCTGTTCTACTGCAGTAACGGTGAAGGCCTCAGAATCATAAAATAGCATCTGATCATATTCCCCAATTTGCAGCCTGCATGGGAACATGTACTGTAGGCGGGGAAAGTGGGACAATACTTTACTCTCTCAAATGTCAACCACATTTCCTACAACCTGTGGTGCCTTCCTAGTCTAGGATATGTATCTGGTTCTTACATGACCTAATATATTTATTTTACAGTTTTCTTCCTACATGCATATCAGCACCCTCAGCTCTCAACAGTTTCCTTAAGGCCCAGTCAAGTGGCAAAACATCGCATCACATCTACTGACTGTAACTCAACCCGCCGCAGCTATTTTTAAAAGCCATTTCCAGCCAAGACATTTTAGCGACGTGTAATGGCGTCATTGGACTATCAAATGGGCTTGACACAACCCTTAAGGACACAATACACACCTCCAGAAAACAATTGAGAGTGTGTGTTTGAACCTCTCTCAGAACAGTAGTTGTGGATGTTAACGAGGCTTTTGGACACTGTTTTAGTTGCCTTAAATAATTAGAAGCTTAGGGACCCCTTTGTGCTCAGATTTACCGCCCCCCTGTCAGGGTTTGGTAACACCATATAAAATCTCTGCAACGCCCCCCCCGAGAGGGATGGTCAGCACATTCACCCATTCCTTTGGTCATTTTAAGACGTACCAAGAAAATCTAAAAGAAGCAAAGTGACTCCAAGAGCCTAGTTTCTCTAAATTGTTTGTAGAATCAAAAGCATTCCCATCGAAATAAAAATAATAATCTAGTTTACTGAGTTTGTGAGGTCCTCTTCCATTTTGTTTTGCTCAGCTGCACAACCCATAGAAATTATGATTGGGAACATATTGCACATCTTTATTGCCTCTCCCCATTTTTGTAGTAGCCACAATTTCAATCCAAGCTGTTTTTAGCAGAACAAAGCACACCAATGGGATGCAGATCCACTCACCGGGTTTTTGTTGCAATCCTGGGAGGAGAGACAGAACTATAAATACCAAACAGAGAAGAGGAGACCCAGGGCTCAGTGCTGGTGATCTGGATCACTAGTTTACAAATCCCTCAGTGCCTCTGACCCTACGTATGGCTGGACCCAGGTCCCGGGAAGTGCAAAACCCACCCTACACTCAGATGGCAGATCTTCCAGAGGGTTGGGGGTGTGGGTGGCAGCAGTGTTGGTGTCAAGGCGGGAGGAGGAGGAGGAGGAGGTTGAGGTTAGGAGTATGAATAAGGATTGGGGGAGGGGGGGGGGGCAGAAGTCTCTCTTGGCTAGCTGAAAGTGCTGATGGGGATATTAAGGGAACAAAATCATTCTCACAGATGGTTCAGAAGCCTATATTTAGTAGCAAAGAGCAAGGGGAACAGAACTCAGCTATACGATAACCTCAAAGGACTCTGGGGTGTGTTTGGGGTACACACAAGTGCACAGTGCAAGTTTAAGGTTAAGCATATGTGTTTATATTAAGGCCATGTCAGTTTTGTGTTTCAAAGAGAGGGTTAGCTCCCTACATTACTCTAACCTGACACTAGATCATCACATTTTCAGTTTCTCTGAAGCATCATGGGACAGGACATGATGGACATGTGGAGACAGAGCTGTCAGATACTTTAATAATGTTTGCATGGCTAAAACAGCTCGTGCAAACACATGAACAAGTACTGGAGAGCATCCAAAGGCCGATAACCATTAAGGACCATGCATGTCTTGTCCTGCAGCATCCTCTGTGATGGTGCTCTTGTGGAGAGTGTTTCAACAACTGCAGCATGAATGCACGGAAAAAAATTCTATAAGTTTTGGGTGGTAGCCAGGATTTTAGAAATACTGAAGTCATGAGTCCAAAGTCCCTCACCGCAACCCTCCCCCAGCCCCGTCGTCCCAAAAATAAAGAAAACATGTTGACAAGCCACCAAAAACAGCATGATTCCTTAGACACAATGGTGTAGATGTTGTTTCAAAGCCTTCTCCACAATGCCAGGATATAAAATTCTGATGGAAAAATATTAAATCTCTTAATATTTTTAAAAAAATAGTCACTTCTCCTTAGGTTGATAATACCCCCAAATAAACTCGGAAAAAAAAGTTTGGAAACTTGTGTTTGGTGGATTATTTCTCTGTTGTTACAATGCTAATGGTCATTGTATTTTACATGGTTGGAAAGCCTGTTTATTTACCTTCACAATGATGTCCAACTTGTAAGGATCATGCATTTGTGGGATGAGCAGCACAGCTCATTATGTGGGAAGCGCCCAAGAAAAATTTGCAAAAATGCTCCGTTAATGGTAAACAGTGTATTCTCCTGTTGGTGTTGACTCTTGTTTTGAGTTGTTTGGTGGATTGGATGATTGAACTCTCTATCAGTAACAAGGAACACACAAGACATATTGGCTATTTTACACTTTATTCATTTAATACACCGTCAGGAGCCTCAGTAGCGGTGGAAGATCCATACGCAGCCACAACAGCCTGGCACCTCCTCCTCATGCTGGTCACCAACCTCGTCACACGTTGCTGTGGGATGGCGTTCCATTCCTCAACCAGGATTCGTTGCAGGTCAGCCAGCGTGGTTTAAACGGGACAATGTCCTCCGTAACCTCAATGGTAGCTATGTCTTCTACCACACTATAGTAATTGAAAAATTCTGTGTATCTTTATGAAGTTTAATAAAAATAAATGAAATTTGGGCTTGATAGTTTAATCATCTCATATCTTACCGTAGACTGCTGAAATGTCATATTGGAGCATCAGTTTTTATCCATTTATTCTTAATTCAAGATTGTAATAATTCTGCTTTTTGCAACCAACAATAACATATTAAAGTGCAGGCTATATAGATCATAGAGAAGGAATTCAGTTCCAGAAAACATCAGTGGCGTAATTTAACAAAGTAATAATACTCGGTTACAGTACTTAAGTATTTTTGGGAGGATCTGTACTTTACTTGAGTTTTTATATTTCTGTTAACTTTCCCTTTTACTCCACTACATTTACTAAATAAAATGTGTACTTTTACTCCGATACTAAGCATCTTCGTTACTATTGCAAGCAAGCAGGTTTGGTATAGAAGTTTTTATTGGACTTTATTAGTTGTAATCCACAGAAGACATTCCACAAATGTGTACCATGATCTGCAAATATTTCACTATCCACAAACATGTATTTTTGTATTTGTGTTGTGTAAAGTCACATCCACAACAATACAGGGCAATTTGCAAATACACATAACTTACTCTGTAAATACGTATTTAAAGGTTTGTAATGTAAAGTGATATATACGCATTTGTGCATCTATTTCTACACATGGAAAGATATTTGCGCATTTGCAGATCGCTTCCTCTGGATTTACGGGCATTTACGTGACATTTGTAACTTTCCTCCTGTTTGTTTACGCTCTGTCTCCACACCGTTAAATATCCCTCAAATAACATCATTAATATATATTTATATCATTTCAATTTCACCAATCAGCTGTTCTTCATCTTTTGGAATAAGGAATAAATAGAAACAGGAAGTCTGACAAAACACGCACGCTGTGCAGTGCTTCGTCTCTCGCGGCCAGCTCATTCTAATAGAAAACAATGCAATCAAACTGATTTAGTCACTGACGCTGGCTCACGTTAAATAAAGATATTCCACGTCGTCTTTCACCTCCAGAAGCCAGGCTGTTGGTTGTCTCCTTAGACTCTACTGCTATAGCTTTAGACTGTAGTTCCGTCAGCTCATGTGAGGGGATGTCGCCCCCTCCTGGTGGAACTAGTAAATGCACCTCTTACTTACAGATTGTTTCTACAGATCTTTGCGGTACTAATTGGACAAAATTACGTAAACAAACAGGAGGGAAGTTGCAAATGTCACGTAGGCCATAAATGCACAGGAAGCGATCTGCAAATGCGCAAATATCAATCCACGTATCGAAACAGATGCAACAAATGCTTATATATCACTTTACATGTAAACCTTAAAATACGTATTTACAGAGTAAGTTATGTGTATTTGCAAATCGCCCTGTATTTTTGTGGATGTGACTTTACACAACACAAATACAAAAATACGTTTGTGGGTAGTGAAATATTTGCAGATCATGGTACATATTTGTGAATTGTCTTCTTAGGATTACAACTATTATCTACAGATCTGCTGTGGTATGAATAGGACAAAATTACGTAAACAAACAGGAGGAAAGTTACAAATGTCATGTGGCCTATAATTCCACAGGAAGCGATCTGCAAATGCGCAAATATCATTTCACATGTAGAAATAGATGCACAAATGCGTATATATCACTTTACATGTAAACCTTAAAATACGTATTTACAGAGTACATTATGCGTATTTGCAAATCGCCCTGTATTTTTATGGATGTGACTTTACACAACACAAATACAAAAATACATACATACATATTTGGAAATCAAGGTACTCATTTGTGGATTGTCTTCTGTGGATTACAACTAATAAAGTCCAATAAAAACTTCCATAGTTTGGCCAGTCAGTGGTCCTAGCTTGCAAGTTATATCTTACAAAACACAAAACAGTTACATTTGGGCAGTGCTGGCCTAAAAGTAAGAGAAGCAAGCTCGTGACCGGAAGGTCTATAAATCTGAGTGGGGAAAGTGAAAGTGAAAAAGCAGTGTTTGCCCCTCCCTCATTACCACCACTGAGGTGCCCTTGAGCAATGCCCTTAACCCCAACTGCTTCAGTGGAGCTGCTCAGTGGCCAGCAGAACAGACTGTGGTTGTTGCATGGTTGCAGGTTCCAGGTGTAAATGTGTGAATGTGATGTGATGTGCTCTCAGTGAATCTCCCCTGAAGAAATAAAGGTAAAAAAAAAAAAAAGAAAAATGTGATGGGCATGATTTCCGCTCAAGTCCAGGCTGGCTGCATGTCAGATCATGCAACATGCTACTTGCTACATGTGACTACAAGGGAAGGAAACTGGATTCTGCTCCTTAAATCCTTTAGGTTGTGAAGACTTTGTTTTTTTCAAGTGTAATGTAGCCTCCATTTCTAAGGTGGTGTACATGTTAAGGTGAATAAACTTGACTTGTTTTTATTAACAGCATTTCCTTGTACTTTTACTTTCAATACTTAAGTACAATTGATATCAGAAAATTACTTTTGATACCTAAGCAAGTAAATATGAAACACTTTAAGACTTTGACTCAGGTAATATTCTATTAGGTGACTTAAACTTCTACAAAAGTCATTTTCTGATTAGATATCTGTACTTTTACTCAAGTGTGGCTTTCAGATACTTCATCCACCACTGGTTAACATATACACCGATCAGCCATAACATGAGGACAGCATGGGCACCCTGACCGATCTGCGGCTACGCAGCCCCATACGCAACAAACTGAGATGCACTGTGTGACGACTTTCTATCGGAACCAGCATTAACTTGTTCAGCAGTTTGCGCTCCAGTAGCTCTTCTATTGGATCAGACAACACGGGCCAGCCTTCGCTCCCCACGTGCATCAATGAGCCTCGGTTCTGACCCTGTCACCGGTTCACCGGTTTTCCTTCCTTGGACCACTTTTGGTAGGTCCTGACCACTGCAGACCGGGAACATCCCACAAGAGCTGAAGTTCTGGAGATGCTCTGACCCGGTCGTCTAGCCAGCACTATCTGGCCCTCGTTGTCAAAGTCGTTCACATCCTTACGCTGGCCCATTTGTTCTGCTTCCAACACAAAGTTCAAAGTTCAAAATGTTCACTTGCTGTCTAATATATCCCCCCCACTGCCAGGTGCCATGGTAACCGGATAATCCATGTTATTCACTTCACCTGTCAGTGGTCTGGATGTTATGGCTGATCGGTGTAGAGTATAACATACTGATTGAGAGTAGACTATAAACCATCAGTATTTGTTTGATCAAAAGAGTTTAGCGAGTTTCACTGCAGTTTCATAAACTGTATTGTGTAAATTATATTGCATTATCAATTTTGTGAGAACATGATCGCCAGTTAAACATGCATGCAACATAATGCAGGGGTTCCTCTGTGAGCTTCAGGTTTTTATGAATGTCCACTAGGGATGTCCATAATTAACCGTTTAACCGTTAACAGACATTAAGCATTTTAACCGATTAACGCTATCGGTTAAAACGGTTAAAAGAAATATTAATAATTAACTCAAAAGCTGAGCGGCTCAGAGGAGCGGCTCGTCTCTTTAAGGAGAAAAGCTGGTCCACCTTAACAGCCCACCTTAAGAGGCGGAGCCGGAGTTGCAGGATACAGGAAGTTGGCTCCGGTCTCTCCAGCTCTCTTGAGCGGAGTGGAGGAGTTGTAGTTTAGTAGCATTTATTCACCGACAAATAAACTGTCCACACACTGCTACACCTACGATCACAGCTAGAACACCACCAACAACCTCACACTCACCACCAACACACACACACAGTCTGTTGGAAACTCACTAAAGTTACTCAGACTACGTGTGCGGCGGCGAACATGAAGCCTCCGGCAATGCTAGAGCTGCTAACGTAGCACAAACACACACACTGTCTGTTGGCCACTCACTAAAGTTAATCCGGGCAGACCCACAGCTGACAACCTGCTAAACTAAACTAAATGTGCGGTGGAGACTTTTACTGGGAAAGTGGCTGCATGTCCGCGACACTACACGCAGCATCGTAGCTGCTAAGTTAACGCTCCCGGACGGTGAACTGGAGACTCCCGTCAACCAATATCTGTTGTGCTCCTGCAGCTGGTACACCGCTGCATGAGAGGCACAACTCTTGTCGGTTAACGGTTAATAATTGGTTAATGAGGGTCGGTTATCGGTTAAGAACATTTTTCAAAATGAGCTTAAAGTTGGGACTCTGAAGGCTCTGCTGAATCTGACAGGACTTTGTCTGGCAGTTGGTCTGGTTCGTACTGGTGAAATGAAACGAAGATAGAACATGTGACTGCCTGCTAGCTATACTCTGCAGCTTTTGTTGTTGTTGTTTTTGAGTATTTCCTGACTGAGTTTAAGTGTAGTTCTTCTATTTAAATGCAAAATGTAACTTTCTGATCTACGGTATATCTGTGGATCTGTACAACTCATTATTGAGTTTTGCACTGTAAATAGGAAAGTGGTATATTTTGACAGCCAGGCATCTAAGCAATTGCCCAACATCAGTGGTTTTGTTTATCATAAATGTTTCACTTACATTTGGTTCAGATTTGCCTTATTTTATACGTGGTCTTTTCCAGCCTCCTCTCACAATGAGAGGTCTCGAGCATAGACTGTATATAAGAAGTCTCTAGATGCATCTTCAAAGTCCTCTTGAATCCAAAATCTAGAGCAGGTTTTCCATCATCTGCTGTATGATCACTTCATACATATAGATGACACAGTCAGCTTATAGTAAGTGAAAGATTTTCAATGTTGCAATCTTCCTGTTTCTATACCTCCTCCACAAGCTACCATGCCTCTGGGGCGATGAATTCACTGGCAAATGGAGTGCCGAACAAGTATTAGAAAGAAGAGAAAGAGGGAGACAGTTAGGATTGACGCAACATCAAGAGAAGTGAGGCATTACATAAATGATCTGTACTTCTATTTCTGTTACTAGAAATAATAATAATGATTTCATACATAAGTACCATGCAGACTACTGTACATGGTGTTTTTAATACATTTTGAAATAGAAACATTCCAGAAGCTGAGTTCAATTATTTGATTTGATATTTTTTAAGCAGTTAAATTAAGAACAGATTCTTAATTACAGTAGTGACCTGGCAAAATATAATGTCCTCTATAAGTAGTCTTATGTTTGGATATTAACAGCCCTATATATAGGCACCCTGTGAGGGTGGAGGTTGGCAACAAAATGCCTTTCTGACTGCACGCCCAGTTAATGAGGACTCCACAGCACCTCTCAGTGGCAAATGTTTTAAACACAAGAGAGATGTTACTTTTAACACATTAGGTCAACATGTGAGGCAAAGTTACGCTGATTTACCAGACTGAAATGATTACGCATTAGGGCTTTTTGATCGATTAAAGTATTTAATCAAGATTAATTGCATGATTGTCCTTAGTTAATTGTTATTAATCGCAAACAAATGGCACATTTTTTATATGTTCAAAATATACCTTAAAGGGAGATTTGTCAAGTTTTTTATACTCTTATCAACATGGGAGTGGACAAATATGCTGCTTTATGCAAACATATACTGTATTTATATATATATATATATATGTATATATATATATATTATTGGAAATCAATTAACAACACAAAACAATGACAGATATTGTCCAGAAACCCTCACAGGTACTGCATTTAGCATAAAACAATATGCTCAAATCATAACATGTCAAACTGCAGCCCAACAGGCAACAACAGCTGTCAGTGTGTCAGTGTGCTGACTTGACTATGACTTGCCCCAAACTGCATGTGATTATCATATATCTGGAGGTCAGAGGTCAAGGGACCCTTTTAAAAATGTCCATGCCAGTTTTTCCTTGCCAAAATCTAGTCTAAGTTTGGAGCGTTATTTAGCCGTTATTTCGCAACAAGCTAGTATGGTTGATACTAATGGATTCTTTAGGTTTTCTATTTTAATATAATGGCAGCATCTTCATTCTAGCTTTAAAACGTTGCCCGCTACAACATCTGAAAGATTAATTTTGTTAATACGTTAAAGAAATTACTGTATTGATACAAATTTGCGTTAATGCATTATCGCGTTAATTTTGACAGCCCTATTACATCCCTATTACAGCCCTATTACAGCCCTGTTACAGCCCTGTTACAGCCCTATTACAGCCCTATTACAGCCCTGTTACAGCCCTATTACAGTCCTATTACAGCCCTATTACAGTCCTATTACAGCCCTATTACAGCCTTATTACAGCCCTATTACAATCCTATTACAGCCCTAATACAGCCCTATTACAATCCTATTACAGCCCTAATACAGCCCTATTACAGCCCTATTACAGCCCTGTTACAGCCCTGTTACAGCCCTATTACAGCCCTATTACAGCCCTGTTACAGCCCTATTACAGCCCTATTACAATCCTATTACAGCCCTAATACAGCCCTATTACAATCCTATTACAGCCCTAATAGAGCCCTATTACAGCCCTATTACAGCCCTATTACAGCCCTAATACGGCCCTATTACAGCCCTATTACAATCCTATTACAGCCCTATTACAGCCCTATTACAGCCCTAATACAGCCCTATTACAGCCCTAATAACAATCCTATTACAATCCTATTACAATCCTATTACGCATGTACCTTAAAACAAAGCTATTTTAAAAATGAACAGTTAGCAGCAATGTTACAATTTATGTATGTGCACACACTTCTGCTTGATGAAGTTCGGAGCACTGAGGAAATGTGTGGGTTTGACAGACACATCATGTAAACTTAGTGGTTAGATATAGAATGTTCATTTCTTTATGCCTTGTAGAGAAATTTAAAAAAAAAATGTAAATGAAATAATTTGCTGTTTTGCTCATGGTCGCTGATAAAAGCTGTGATTTGTCAGTTTACGAGAGAGTCTCTCCAACTGCCATGCCACCTCCGTGGGACTCACCATAAATAGGAGTTTATGGAAAACACTAGTTCATCATGTGTTGACTCTCCTGAACTCGGCCCTGAAATAGTTTTTTCTCTGTTTTCTCAGCAGACACCACCACGTCTTCTGGGACAAAGCCACCTGGATTTCAAAAAGCCATTTATATACAAAGGTGAGTGAAGAATCCATTCTGCTCAAAACAGAGTGCAGCAAAGGTATGTTTCTGATTTTTCTTTTCTTTTTACAAAGTTCTCTCTGTCTTTCATCAAAATATCTTTTAACCTGGCACCCTCTAGGGGCAAAGCCTAGAATTGCTTGCATGCACGCACATTACTGGTACCTTTTACTCCTAGACGTTAACTCAGCTTGTTGTAATTCTCTTCCTCTAATCTTATCATCATACCTTTATCAACTACAGTCTGAATACTGCCAATATGGGGATTTTCTCTTGTGAATATGGGGATTTTCTATGCATCTTAACTAAATGTATATGTGTAAGAACCAACATGATATTGACAACAACCTTGAAGTATCAAATAGGGCACTTGCCAGGTAATTATAAACCTGCGACAACGTAGTCGGGGGTATATAGCGTGCCACGTGTCCGTCCTTCCGTCCTTCCGTCCGTTCGCGTGTCACACTTTAGTTTCCGGAGCAGAACTCAAAAACTATTTATCTTAGGAACTTCAAATTTGGTATGATGGTTGACTGTGTGGTCGAGTTGTGCCTTTTGGGGGTTAGAAGTTCAGGGTGCCCACATTTTTTGAAATTTTGGCCAAAAACTGAGATTTTTTCAACTTCCATTTCGTTTCCGGAGTAGAACTTGAAAACTATTTAACATAGGAACTTCAAATTTGGTATGATGGTTGACAGTGTGGTTGAATTGTGCCTTTTGGGAGCTAGAAGTCCAGGGTGCCCAACATTTTTGAAATTATGTGAGCCATGCTCACTGTTGCCTTGTTCATTTAGAAATATAATGTGTATTTCTGGAAACTAAGTTCTCTGTCACATATAATGCCATCCATTTGATGAAATACTGCTCAATTATCCTGTTTAATTATTTATGTTATTTTAAATGAAGTACTCAAACCGAGCCTAAAATGGAGCCTCATGAGGCTTGCCTAGAAGTTTACTTGGTATGTCAGACACTTTATGGAGCTGGGACAGAATATGCTGAAGTAAACTCTGCTTAACTAGTTGCAATTCATCTTCAGTCAAATATCTATCTGCTAAAAACTGACCAATTTATATTTATCCATGTGCAGATGGTGATGAATGTGTGTGTGTGTGTGTGTGTGTGTGTGTGTGTGTGTATGGGGGAGGGGGGGGGGGGGGGGGGGGTGCGCGTGTGCGTGCGTGTGCGTGTGTTTTCTCCTGTAAGGTATTTTTACCCTTTGAGTGTATAATTAAACATATTTTTTTTAATAAAAATTAATATACAGTTACAGTTATTGCACTGCTCAACTATAAATATAATTGAATGCATGTGTGTACTGTACATTGAAGAAAAGTGCAGGATGACACACTCAGCAACAGGGGGCAGGGTAAAATCAGACATGACAGACAACTGGAGAGCTTCCACATCTAATTTTATTCCTCTAAACATGTCTCATCTCCGGTATTTATTCAAACTACATTAAAAAAACATGTATTTATCATATTTTACACCTCAACATTACTATATTCACACTCTAGATTTTTTCGTAGCCATTATATTATGAAAACAAGAAAAAGCTTTAAGAGAAATTGTATTTCAAAAATGGTAAAAAAAACAAAAGTATCTCCCCAAGAATTCCACAACTGAAAACATCTTATTCATTTCTTTGTTTCTTACTTGTTGCCATTAACATACCTAGTCTCTCAAGGTATATAACCATCAAATGTGTATCGTTACTTTTTAATAGCAACCACTGTTAATGGAAAGACACCAAGTCGTCTTCTGTGCTTCTTTCCATCAGCTTCTGTAGCTTTGCCAACAAACTTACTGTAAGGTACCAAACTTTCCTGTGCATCCCCCGTTGACTTCTACAGGCTGTGGGATCTCATAACTATGTACAATTCAACCATAAATCCCAATAGTCCACAAATGGTAGGCTATGACCCCATTCGGTAATCTGTCCTATCTACAGTACAGTATATATCCTTTCTTTATCCCTCCTCCACAGCCACTCTCATTTCTTGAATCCTTTTATAAATTCTGGTGACTCTCAATCAGTAAACTTCCCCTTGTACCACGTCGGATTAAATCACACAAAACCAAATACACATTCCTTCATCCGTGTTATTTGTTTAATAAAAGTTAAGAATTGACATATATCTGAAAAGATCACACTGCTACTAAGGAGGCTCTGGTGTGCCTAATGGAAGCTGTGATATCCAGTGACAAGTGTACATTCAGTGACAGCCCGGGCACTTGTTGAATGTGACCCATGCTAAAAAAGATAGCCTTTCTCTCTGGCTAAAGTGAACAGAGGTATTTTGCACAACCTCACCAAGAGCAGACCTTGTTTTCACATATAGTTCCAAAGAGAAGCAGAGGCATTTAAAAACATTTTACAATTTTCAACGGGCCATGCATCATTTAAACCCCTGGATAAGGACATAAGGACATTAGGTCATCATGGGTTTCTTCTTGGCAATGCTACAAACAGAGGGGGGTAAACACATTTTGTGTGTAGGACAAGTACTGAATAACAGAATTGAATGTTCAAAGATAAAAGATATAAGCCTGCTATTTTTGCTTTATGATCCTGCACCTGTCAACATACTACAACATACAGTATTTCTTCAGTGATTAATCCTATGATTGGAACCGCAGCAATCATTTTCAACATCTTTCAGACATTTCAAGTTTCAAAGAATATTTCAGTACAGGCTCTGTTTAGATGGTATTTCTGCTAAATTAGTAGAAAGGGATCTCCAGACGCCTTACACAAACCTCCCCCAGGACAGGCATATGGTGCTCTATACAGTATACAGTATGTGGCGGTATACTTTATCACTATCGTCACTCAGATACATGTGTGAGTAAATGTGTTGACAGCAAAATAAATGTGATAAGCAGCATTTCGAACAGCAAATGTTTATGATCTCTTACCATTACAGTTTTCCAGTTCTAACATATTTCAAAAACTTGATTGGCTTCTGGATTTCAACTTTATACTGAATCACTTCAGCTTATGTTACTTAAGCACCATGTGTTTACAACTGAATTTGAGGCTTAAATTATTGGATGTAGGGCTGCTTATGTTTATTAATTTGTCTTTTTTTTTATTTATAGATGAATTTATTAGAGAACTCCCCCTCACAATTTCTCAAAGCCTAAGCCCCACCCAAAACCCAAATATTTTCAATCAACAATGATGTAGAAAGAGAAAAGCAGAATGATTGTCACATTTAAGAACCTGGAACCAATGGATATTTCACATTTTTGACTTAAACAATGAATCAATTAACATATTGTTGTTGATTAATTCATAATTTCAGCATTAAATGAATAGTACATGAAGATGTCCAAGTGTGGTAGTGACTGATTTACTTGTGGTTACATAGCCCCTGGCCTCCAGACACGGGGCTGGACGCCTCCCTTGGTGGCAACAAAACGTGGTTTGGGTGCCTGAACTGGGTCAGACTTGAGTGGGGGCAAAGAGGCAAGGATACTGAGCTCAGGAGCGCTCTGGAACTGCTTGGCTGCCTGAAGCCCGGTGGTGTATGATACTGGAGTGTAAGGTTTAGGGACTGTTTGGGGCATAGGGTGTAGAATAGGGTTGGCAGAGAACTTTGGGAGGCTGGGTAGTCCAGCTGGTTGGGAGGGAGGTGAAGCTGGCGTTGGGGCACTGACTGGTGCTGGTGTGAAAAGAGGGTCGTGGGTTTGAGTAAAATAATCAGGAGGTGGGGAGATCATGCTAGAATGACTCAAACGTTCTCCGAGGGTAGTGGCCGAGCGGGGTGCAATGACCTTGGGAGACAGAGTGGGAGCTGACATGGGCGTGGGTGTGGAGAATCGCTTGACCTCGAAGACACGGGCTGTTTTGAGGGGGATCTGCTTAGGTGAGGTTAATGAGCTGCCCACCATTGTTGTTGTTGTGTAGTCACCCTGCTGCTGCCTCTGGGCCTGGTAAGAAGGCATGGCTGACAGGTTAGCAGCACTGCCCCCATAGTTGAACATGGCAGAGTTGAGCTGGTAGGGCTGCCTTCTCATGAAATCCAGAGCTTTGATGCCCTCTCTTTGGGAGCCTCCTCTACCCCTGCTTTCTGGCTTGCCTGTATTCCTCTGAGGCCCCGTAGGGATAGAGGGGGCCAGGAGTGGGTTGTACCCAATGGGTGGAGGAGCACGGACATTCGGGGAGTATTTCCACTGAGATAGAAGGTAAGGATTGGGGGAGGAGTCAAGGGGTTGGGTGGCACTGTGCGAGGCCACTTCCTGCTGGTAAGGGGTCTCGGGTGGGGTGTCCACTACATACATACCCATGCGACTCTGTCTGCGAGCAAACAGCTGGGCACCCTTACCCCCTGCTTGAAGAAACTGTGGGACCTCATGGATGACCCGGGGCTTGGGTGCCACTGGAGGAGGCGCCCTTCCCATGCCGGCCTCACCACTCCTCTCCTCCTCTGCACCATCATAGATGTCCTCAGACGGTGACTGGCCATATTTGTGTCGGGTGGACCTCTCATCCAGGTTCTGGACCATACACAGTAGCTCAGGATTGGGGGAGTTCTTCTTGACATCTGGCACACTGAACATAGGTTTGGGTTTGCCACCTCGCCGTCGTGCGTCAATTAAGATTCCTGAGCGACCTGTTGGACCAGGAACAGGGGTTGGAGCTACAGCTTCTGGCTGAGAGACCAATGACACTGTAGCTACAGGCGACATTGAAAACTGAGCAACTGGCACTTGAAGTGGATGCACTGGGGCAACTGGGTCAGGTGAACCAGAAATTTGAGATGCAGGAAGAGCTAGGGTTGGAGCCATTGGTGCTTGTGGAGCCAGAGTCATTGAGGGCATAGACACTGGGGGCACAGCTACAAATGGAGCGTGATGAACAGCAGTTACTTGTGATGACTGCATTTTCTCTACTGAGATAGAGATGGCTGGAGGATAAAAAGTGCAGGAGCTACAAACAGGCGCTACTGGTGTCTGGGCAAAGGGACCTTGAGGTACAAAGGAAGGTGGGGAGAACACTGACGGAGGACCAGGGGGTAGCTGTGATGTTACTGATGTAGCTAGTTCAGAGGCAGTGGAGAATCGTGGTGGCACAACAGCTGCTGAAGTAGGACACTGGTTCATCTTTGTGACAGATGGTCGGAACGTTACAGGGGCAGTCGCAGCTCGAATGCTGATGAAGCCAGGAGTGAAAGGACGTGCCGTTCTGTTGAGAACATTACTAGCAGGTAGATCTGGTAATGGTGTTTCAGCTGGTGGTGCAGGTCTGGTCAGAACAGTCACTGAGGCAGTAGCTGATCTGGGTGACATCATGCTACTACTACCTGCAGAGTAGGATAGGTCCCCATTAGACACTCCATGGGCTGCAACTGAACGTGGAGCCTGAAACAGCTCTTGCTGTATGGCTATATGGCCCGGTGGTATCATCTGCTGAGGCTGGAGGTTTGGCTGTGGCTGTATCTCTGGATGCAACTGATACATATGAGCCTGCCCTTGGACTTGAGACTGTGCAGGAGCCTGAGGTTGTGCCGCCTCTACCTTCTTGGCATGCTCAGCAGCCCTCTTTCTCTGCTGCTCAAACAACTGGGCGCCCTTGCCTGCAGTGTCACTCAACCCTGGACTTGGAGCATCCTCTGCCCCATCCCCACGACCTTCAGCGCCTGCAGTTGCCCTCTTCTCCAGCATATCCAGGTAGTCACTATCCCAAGTGGGGTCAGGAACTGCAGAGAAGCCATCCTCATCAAACTCTGATTCACTGCCAGGGAATGCCCCATCCTCCTCTTGGGAGTCCTGACACCTATCCTCATCCACACTACCAAAACTGGTGAGGGTGTACTTCTTGGAGCGCTGCCGCCTTTTCTTGAACATCAGCACCCCCTTGGAGTGAGGGTTGGGAGCATCAGTCAGTAGAGATGCAATTGTTCGACACTTGCTTTTGGCTTCTTTTACATTCTTGTCTTGCAGAGTATCCCCTCGGTTCAGTTCTGCAGGGTATGAAAGCCATAGCTATTAGGAACAGCTGCACAATAGCATAACAGAAGTACTGCAGTAAGGTCAGAGAAGTCCGAATGAACAGGTTTAACCTTTTAATCAAGAACTGAATGACATGTGCATCTAAACCTGTCCTGACCACCATGCCTTCAACAGGCATCCATTTTGCCACAGGAACACTTCAGGGAAAATTCCAAGCAAGCCTGCAGCTTCTCAAATTAGCTGGGGTGAAGGATACATTTGCACATTATTAGTCTTATGTACTCTGACATCTAACTTAACTAGAAATATATGCAAGCTGGTGGAAAGTTGCATGTTGTAGGTGACTGGAAGAAGAACTTCAAAAGGTTGCCACAACATACCCTTTAACTTGTTATGGTATTAAGCAGATTATCATAGGCAACCTAATTCTGTTACCCTAATATGCAGTGCCACGTGAGTCCTTAATTTGTCTAGGACAGGGTTCCTAAGTAGGACATTAGAATGTTAAACCTGCACTCAGTGATGACAAAGGGGATTTACAGGGGTAAATTTATTGAAGTTCTTAAAACAGCCCAGTGACTTCAAATAGCCCAGCTCTCTGTTTCTTGGGCCTATTATGGATGATTGACAGCATGACAAGTTGTAAGAAGGACTTCTTGGTTAATGTCAGTGCTCTATATCTGTTGTTGTGTCACCGTATTGTCACAATTTTTGACCTCTCTTCAAAGTTTGTGAATACAAAACCAGTGAGTAGAGGGGTCATAGTGAGTGTTGCAAAACATATCACACTTGTACTATTTTATAAAGTTGATAAAATAGCCAAACAAAAGCAGAGCAAGAGAAATAGTTAGAGAGAGAAGACGTGGGGAGAGGGGCAGGGAAAATGAGAGTATCCCTGCTTTGCTACTTGATACCTAAAAGCAGCTGTAGATGATTTTCAGTGCTCCCATATTGATTGCTGGGGTTTTTACACACATAACTGGAGTTAAATATAGTCAACTGTACAGCCATGCTCTGTTTAACAGGCTCCGCTTAGCTGGTGCAATCACACAGGACTACTAACCTAAAAGAAAACTTAAGGATATTTAGTCAGTTATGGTAGTCGACTGTCAGATTAAATGACTGGGACACAGTGGTTTTCTAGGTTAAGATTCTCAAACACTACTCCTATTGACACTGAAATAAATTTTGATTTAAATTTTCATTTTCAGAAATCAATGGGTTTGAAAAGGTATTGAACTGCGTTAAAATTGGCTCTGCTATGTGTAGGATGAATATTGTGAATTTAAATTTTAAAATAGGGACATGTTTGTTACAAAATGAAGTTTAATAGCTGTTACAGTTATGTGTTTGAACTGTCTAAAGGGCTGTTTTAAACCAGCAGTTGAATCTTCTGGAGGTTTGGTTTAGAGATGAAATGTTGTGAACAAAGAGGGTAGTGTAGGTGGCGATTTGATCAGTTTGGTGTTCGAGGTGTAAAGACTTGTACTTACTATTGAACCTTCTGCAAATATATAGGTTTTTCTCTGGGAGGTTCAGGGGCATATTTGTCTTGAGCTTCAACAGACATGTACTGTACATGTAATCTCTGCCTAGAAAAGGCAATATCACACTGGCATATAAAGCTATATGAGAACTTGTCTTCCTGTGTATGGGAACGAAGAAGATCAGCTGATCTTCACTTCAGTGATGAATTCCTGTGCTGCAAAGCAGATGGCACATAGAAATAATATATAGAATATAACATAGAAAACAGTATCAAAAAGAGCATCCTTGAGAATAAGATTAAAATATAAGTATCTGCTTCGAGACTTAACAATCTAATGACACGTATTTAAGTGTTTGTAGAATTTTAAGTTTTGTGACTGTTCAACCAACCAGGGACCTTTACCAGGAATGTGTATAAGTGTGGAGAAGCCATGTAATGCACGTGTCTCTGTCACTGTTCTTCCTCAGCTGTACTTACTGGCTTGTTTGGCCTTTTCCATGTAGGTTGTTGTAAGCTCCTCATCGATGGGGTTATTCACAGGACCCACCATGGGTATAAGCTGGCTGCGGGAGCCCAGCATCAGGGCCTCCTTTGCCCTCTCAGGGGATACCAGTGGCACGTTGGCTGGCTCAAGAAAGCCACTATCCTCCTCTTGCCCTCCATCCCGTGGCCCTTGGTCATCTGCTGAGGAGATGATGGAGGAGGTCTCAGTGGATGTCTGTGATGACCACATTCCTGGAGCAGGAGGCTGGTAAATCACCTCCCTCCGTGCCACCCCCGGTAGCCCCCCTCCTCCATCTCCATCTCCCCCACGTCCATCCAACAAACCGGGGTAAACATGTGCATCTGGAGCGCTGTCATAGCCACTCATCTCTGACGTCTCCCCGCCCTCAGGAGAGGCTCGTCCTGTTGGTTTCACCGGGTTGGAGTTGCTGGGGCTGCGGCGTTTCTGCCGGCGCTGCCTCTCATAGCCCGCCACATCTGCATCACTGTCAGTCTCGCCGTAGTAAGCCTCGCTACCAGGTGGAGATGTCAATCCACTGGTTATGGAGGAGTGGCTACAGTGGACTTCACGGACGGGTGCGTGGTGGGGGTGGGTGGGTGACATGGCACGCAGAGCAGCGCGGTACTCTTTGTCTATACGGGGAGATGGGGCACGGGTCACAAGCACCACGGACTGAAAACCAGCAGGCACCCTGCAAGTGAAGGGTTCAAATGATATTAGAATTTAATTTCCTAAGTCTGGATTCTTACAGTAAGTAGGATCTTAGCACAAGCAGGAGAAACATATCTTGATCCTAATGTTTCCTAATATTTATAAAATATATATATATATTATACATATAGCCCTGTGATAGTCTGGCGACCTGTCCAGGGTGTACCTCGCCTTCGCCCAATGTCAGCTGGAATCGGCTCCAGCCCCCCCGCGGCCCTGAATAGGATAAGCGGTTACAGATAATGGATGGATGGATGGATGGATGGATGGATGGATGGATGGATGGATATTATATATATTATAAAATATAATATTCAGTAGTGTATGTGTTTGATACAATGCACAGTGTAAATCGTGCACGACTTGAGTCTTTGACTTGAGCATAATAGAATTTCTACTCGATCCATTACAATGTGTTGATGACGGTTTATGACGAGTAGGAATATAATTCTTTAGTTCCTCTGACCTTTTGACCCGGATGTGTAGTATCCCAGGGGAGCTGTCGATGAGGTCCATGGCCTGGGCATGGGATAGCATTCCACATGGCTGTTCGTTGATGGACACCAGTTCATCAGCCTCCCGAAGCCCAGCCCTGCATGCCTTGCTGCGTTTACGCACCTGCACCAGCAAAGGAGGGCAACATTTCAAACACACACATAAACAACAACAAGTTACACATATGTTGAGCTCTGATGGATTATATCATAAAATGTTTTTGGTATGAAGCAGATACATTTTGAAGTATTTTGGGGCACATCGAAGACAACTCTCAAGTCCTTCAGGGGACATCTCAAGTCAGGTTTCCAGGCCTTAAGGGCAGGCCCAAGTCCAAGACATGCAATCTTCCACATTTGAGTGCTGACAATTAAATAGAAGGGTATATGTTCATTTCTCCCTACTGTATCAATAGTGTCAATGTCTTTTTCCTGCTGCCAAGTATTTATATTTTATTATTTATTTAAAAAAATATATTTTTATATCAAATATGACTTGTAACTTAAGGCCAAGTCTCGAGTCTCAGGTCTACAGCTTTGGTTTGAAGAGCTGTGATGTAAAGGAGATACTTAAAGGGACTATTTGTAACTTTCAGAAATGCTTCTTAACAGCGACACCTGTAGCCGTGAAATCAACGAAAGTCAGCGTCGGGCTCGCGCTTGCTCGCTCTAAATATACCTGAACGAGCATTGCTCAAAACAGTGAGGCGACACACGTCAGCTAAAACCACAATATCACTCTATAGTTCAGCTGCTTGGCAGTAATGTTAGCTGACCAGACGAAGGTCTCTCCATGAACATGATTTAGATCTGATCTTAGTGTTGGCTTTTACTGCCTCAGCGCAGGCTGATGCAGCGGGGCTCTGCAGCGTGTCTCCCTGCTCTCTCCGCCCGCAGCCGGAGAGAGCAGGGAGACACCGGCACCCGGTCGGTAACGAGACGATAACGTTACTAGCTGAGGAGCTCCGTCACTTCACAAGACACGGGAAACCTCTGTTGGTCTGGAGGAGCTGCAGCATTTTTTTTCTGCACAAACGTCCACTGAACATTCACTAGATATTCTCAGAGCTAAACTAATTCTTCTGCAGTGAGGAGTGAGGGCACGTTCACGTCTAGAGGTGGAGCGAGCTGAGAACGCGCGCGCTCTCTGAGCAAAGGCAGGCAGGCAGAGTTGGAGAGGCAGCGGCCACACGCGAACGCGCATATGTGAGCGCGCATGTGTTGCGACCCGCTACATTTATACGCTTAAAAAGTTACAAATAGTCCCTTTAAGGGAGGATATTAAGGTGCAAACATCAACACTCTTTCTTTCCTGCTACTTTATTAGTTCCCTATGAATTGTATCTTTGGCTTTTGTAACTGTAGAGATAGAAAGTAAAAGCCTGACAGAGCGATGCTGCTGTCTTGTCTTGGTTTTTGGTAGTGACTGACAGAGAGCAGCTTTTGTCCTGACAGCTCGATCTTGCTGCGGACATATGCCACATACTGCGGCTCGAGTGGGGCACTCATACACACTTTAACAGGGAAATGCCAGCCAGCAGCCATCTTCATTTGGTGCTTTGCTATTTGTGCCCGAGGTCTGTCAGGACCATGGCGGTATGCCCACCTTAAAGTGCCTCAGGCCTATGCAAGCCATGCCAACATGTCACATAATAAATTGAAAGCAGATGTTTGAAACATTACAAAGACAATGACTGCAGAGTTGATTGCATTTGCCCTGGGGGCACTGCCATGCATTAAATGAATATTATTATAATCAGAGTTAAGGAAACGTTGCTTGGGTTGACCTGATAAGTTTTCTTTCCAGCTATTCTGGTTTGCCTGTAATGAAATCCCACATCCACATTTAGCTAAGCCTTTCAAAGTGGCCTGTGCCTGCTTGTGGTACAGGATGTCAATTATTCAGTCAGTCAGTCACCTTGTGGTTGCAAGTCACAACAGTTATAATACCCTTACATCCTCGCACCCACACACACCACATGGACTGATACAAAAATACACATAAACTCATATAAATAAACTCACAAACACGCGCATGCAGACCCACAGGCACAAACCCAGCACTGACACACCGGCTCTTTCAATGAAGCCCCAAACTGCTCCACCTGTTATGGACGCTATAGTATGGGACCTGATAAGATTGGGCCTTCCTGATCTCAGGGGTGAAGGAGCACTCTGTTTTGGATAGTGAGACTGAAACAGCTGTCGTCCACTGCCATTAAGGTGATTTGGTGTCATGTGGCGCTGTGTACACACCACATTCTGCATAAGTCAACTACATATAGGATTAATATTTTAAAGAGCAAGCATTCTTATGATGCTAAATGCTGTCTATAAGAAGTGGTTGTCTCAGATGTATAACCTGGAGGTATCAGCATGAATCCTAGCACATTTTATTTCTGATAAATAATGGCTACTATATCAAAAAGTAAGCACAACTAAAAGCCAATATACCTTTCTCTAGGCCTATGAGGCAAGCATACTTATACTTTTCTTAAGTATATCTCGATCAAAAGATTAAGTACAAGTAGGCCTACAAACCAAATATACTTGACTATTCTGTATACTTGTCAGTATGAGCCAAGTATACTTAGACTTTTCTGTATACTTCTCAGTATAAGCCAAGTATACTTAGACTTTTCTGTATACTTGTCAGTATAAGCCAAGTATACTTAGACTTTGCTGTATACCTGTCAGTATAAGCCAAGTATACTTAGACTTTTCTGTATACTTCTCAGTATAAGCCAAGTATACTTAGACTTGTCTGTATACTTCTCAGTATGAGCCAAGTATACTTAGACTTTTCTGTATACTTCTCAGTATAAGCCAAGTATACTTAGACTTGTCTGTATACTTCTCAGTATGAGCCAAGTATACTTAGACTTTTCTGTATACTTCTCAGTATAAGCCACGCCCATTCGCTTATAGACTGATTTTCCCCCCTTTTGAATTTTGTCCAAATCAGATTTTTTGCTACTCCTACACATTTTGAGCAATCATCCCCAAATTTGGTACAGAACATCTCTGGGCCAAAAGTTACTTTTTTTGATAGTTGATGTTCCCTACAGTTTATAGCTGGCCCTCAAAGTTAGCTCAAATGCTGCGGGAAGGGCATATATTACAAACAATAAAATATCTCCTGAACGCTTAGAGCTATTGCGACCACATTTGGTGGATATGTGTAGATATGATGTTTGAGTGACCATGGCAAATTTGGTGCCTTTTGGCGAATAGATGGCGCTGTAGCAGCATCATCGAACTATAAAGGAAGTATTCTCAATCTGTCTGTGTATGTATGACTGCCCTTCGCATATCTCGACAACCGTTCATCCAATCAACTTCAACTTCACACTTCACACCAAGTAATAATCGGCCCATTCCGGACGGGCACACGCTCTGAACGGGCACTGCACTAGTACACATTGCACAGTGTTGAACAAGCTTCTTCAAACCCATTTACCAGCCGGAGGGTCAATCATTACAAACTCCAAGTTATCTGGACAAACCCACACAACTTTTATTTTTATTCTAGACTAAGTTTTCAAAGATACTAAAAAGCTGGGGGGGGGGGAGGTTTTGGGAAATGTGAACAAAATGATAAACAGGTTATCATAAAACAAAAAGAGGTTGACCAAAGCAAATTTGTTTCTCTCTCCCCGTCCTTTATTCACAGCTCATAAGGTGCCTGAACAGGAACAATATGGAACACAACAAGTTTAGCAATTAGGATTTTCTTTGCATGTGAACCTACAAAAAAAAGTTTTACGTTCATCCCCAAGCAGCAAGATACTGAGTAGTGCATGTATAAAAATAGTGTATGAGGTTAATTTTTGAGCTCTGAGCTGAAACACACACCTTGGCTGACCCCATGACCTGCTGCTTCTCAACCGAAAATAGCCACCTGGAAAAGTAGTTCTGCTCAGTCAACAGTTATTGAAAGTGCGTATGGATATGTGTGTTTATGTCATGTGTGTACATGTACAGTATGCATGTATAGTGTGGGTGTGCAGGTGTACTAAAACCTGAACTAGCATATCCAGAAATAAGATCTCTCTATTTAAAGATTTCAGACAGAGTCGGCCCAAGTCTTGTTAAAGAGGAAGGACAAGGACACCCCTCCCATCAGCATATAGCCAAAATGGCTCGACTGCCGAGTGATAAAGTACCCGGATCTTCCGCATCCATTAGGCCCATAGAGCAGGCGCAGTAGCGTTTCCTTTAACTCCGCCTCCCAGCCCTCGGTCCAGCCTCAGTCTGGGTCTCATTCACATGAACGGAGGAAGGGAAATATGGGGAAAAGTCTTTTTGGACCTGATGGCATCACGTGACGGACACAGAAGTTGTAGTACCGCCTAATCGCCACTACAAAAATGGGGGCTTGGTTCAATCTTCCAGAATTCTAACCCTAGCCCTGTCAACTGCAACACACATCAGACAATGGTTTTAAGACAACAATTAAGATTTTTATTTTCATAACTGTATTTATTATAATATAAACAAACAATTGCCCCCTGATATTGTTGGCTTAAAGGGACTCTATGTAAGAATCAAAAATGTCTTGTTAACAGCGACACAGTGGCCGTTAAGTCAACGAAAGTCAGCGTCCTGTTGCTCGCGCTTGTGCTCGCTCTACATAGACATGAAGGAGCATCGCTCAAAACAGTGAGGCGACACACGTCAGCTAAAAGCACAATATCACTCTATATTTCAGCTGCTTGGCAGTAATGTTAGCTGACCAGACGAAGGTCTCTCAATGAATCAATGCTGATCCTAGTGTTGGCTTTTCCTGCCTCAGCCTCCCGACTGCGGCCGGAGGGAACAGGGCAGACGCCGGAGTTCTGGTCGGAGACGATAACGTTTCTCTCTGCGGAGCCCCGTCACTCCACAAGACACGGGAAACCTCTGTTGGTCTGGAGGAGCTGCAGCAGTTATTTCTGCACAAACGTCCACTTTACATTCACTAGATATTCTCAGAGCTAAACTAACTCTTCTGCAGTGTGGACTGTGCGCGCATGCACGTGAGAGTGGAGCGAAAGAGCGAGAACAAGTGTGGTGTGTGAGTGAAGGCAGGCAGGCAGAGGAGCAGAGTACAGCAGAGACTCCGGTCCTGGAGACCAAAGCTACGGTCTCCCCCGCGTCCTCCGACCGCGGCCAACACTGTTTAACAGACGGGCTTCACTAGATACAACCAAGAGGTTTTGGTGCTTCACTGTAGTTTGTGTTGGAGTCTGAGACTGAACAGCGTAGACACACATGAGCGCGCATGGGACACCGACCCGCAATGATTTATAGATGAAAGAAGTTACAAACAGTCCCTTTAAAAGTGATTAGTCAGTTTCTCTACAATTTACACTTTTATTAACAAAGAAGTGCAGCCGGGCTGATGAAAAAGTGTGAGAAAGAGAGTTATGGGGTGAAAAGTGTATTTCTTTCTTTATTTATTTATTTGTTCATTTGTTACCTCAATGCAGAATAAGAGGAAGGGCGCCCACCGGCATTTCTTTTTTTTTTATAATAATTTATTTCAGTTTTTTAGAGGGCGACCAGCGCCCCCCAGAAGGTGGCGACCTAGGCGACCGCCTATATGGCCTATGCCTTAAGCCGGTCCTGGGTGCAACAGCTGTGGACTGATGATTTTTACAACTCATGTCATATTGGTGATGACGTGGAACTGATCGATACAAACAGCAAAGAATCAATATAAAGTCAGAGAATGTAACTACAACTTTAGTTTTTTTCTCTTATTTTTCCCACCATTTTCAACTTTATCTCTCAGAGGTATTCTTTTGGGTATTTTGCTTTGCTTGAAAGACTAATTGAAAACTTTTATCCACTTTTATTCCCTTTGGCATGGAAATTTTTGCTTTCTTAAATGGAGATCAAGATTCAAATCTGGACTGCTTCATCGGTGCCAAATGTGGGCACCGAAGAAGAATTTGCTTTAGGGTAGTAAAATGAGCTGAGATTTTTAAGGTTAAATATTTCACGCAATTAATATTTTATTTCAGTGAACCTATTTAAACGAGTAGATATAAAAGTAGTCTATAATTCTATAAGTCTATAAGTCTAAATATAACAGATTTCAAGAACTGAAATAAAGCCAAACATTCATGACCTTAATGGCTCACCTATGTGGTTTCTACTGTTACAACAGTGTTTCCAGATAAATCTCAGGTAATCTGCCAGCTCAATCATGACCAAGCATGACTGGAGTGAGTGGGTTTCTTACTGAAATGATTACGTATGGAAACATGCTCATGGTCATGGGTGAATGGTGTGTAATATCATACCATTAACAGTTTATAAAACGATGATCTTAATGTACTGAAAATCTCTTCAATGTGCACATTTCACTGCTCAAAGCACTACTGAAGAACAGCGCCAGTAAGTAGCACAAAGTCAAAGTTATTTATCAAAAACAAACCAAGATTTTCTGGTCATTATCACTAATTTCATGAGAACTTTGAGCTTCATGCAGTTTAATAGGAGTAGCAGCATTCATTGGAATATTTATGACAAGGTTGCCCTACATTCCCAGCTGAACTTTAAGTTTAAAGTTCACCCAATCAATCATTGGTGCGCCGTTCTCAAACCAGATGATGACTCATGTTCAGGCCCCAAACCAACCTGCATGGCAGCTCATGTTCCATTTCAACGTTGTTCACAGCTCCTTAAATCTCCACCTAATATAACCCAGCTGATGTTTCACTTCTCTTTACCGAGGCTGTTGAATCTAACACAGTTTTCTTCTTTCCACTCAGCAAACCATGAAATTACTTATTTTGTCCAGCCTGCTGAGTGACCCCCCCCCCCCTTACCTTAGCCACCTGCAGTGGTTTCTGATGTTCCACACCTCCCTGGAGACGAAAGCCCCACGGCGCTCCACCGGACAATGTAATTATCACTTCCTCTGCAACCATTGTTCTGCTTTCTTTTTGTCTTTTTTAGCTTTTCTTCTTTTTCTCGGTTGTTTTCCGCTCCCCTTTGGCTTTTATATTTCGTCTTGGGGGCCCTCAGTGTGTTGGCCCCATGGTCAGCGGTCAGGGCCCCCTCCAAGAGCTCTGACGTGCTCTTTGCCTGCCACACTGTGCGGACGCTGTCTTCTCTCTGAGTCAAGCTCCAAGGCCAACGCTCACACCTGAACACACACACACACATGCACACACACGTTTTGGTGCGCCCACCCATACCCAGAGTGGGCCAACCGTCATAGCCAAGGGAGGGAGAGAGGGAGAGGGAGAGAGAAATATGATGGGAGGGTGGTCTGTGTCTGCTTACACTGAGGAATGCCTGCCCCAAATGAGCGAGGGGAGGGTCCAACACAACACTTGTCCTGTCACTCAGACCTATGCCACTGGGTCGCTGATAGCCCCTCCAAAAATAGGACACCACCACCACCTCTGCTGCTTTGCCTGCTCATCTGCAGACCAAGGGAACATTAACATTCAGAACGTCCAAATGGCACTGTTTCATATCTGGCTTTACAGCATTGAGGTCATTAGTAACCTTTAGTAGGGTCACAGCCAGACTCTCAGATCTCAGGGCTGAGATATGCCATGATAGAACAGTCAACTCTTGATTAGTTACATTCAAATCTCCTTCCATTTCTACCAAGGGGTGCTGATGGATTGGCTTTGGTGCTGTTTAGTCTTTAACTGTTGAGACTGCTGTTCCAGCTCCTGTGGATCTGGAGACATTCTTGGCTGTCAGCATAGAGCCTTTAGGATAAATACTTGTGCAAGCTCTGGATGAACAGCCTGCATAGCGACATTGAAATATGTCCTAATTCCACAGTGTTGACTGAATGACAAATACTTTGAAACACAGAAGGGTCCCATGCTTGCTTGTATAAATCTAATACAGAATGTAGACGCGTACAGAAGTGGTACACGACTGCACAAGAAAAACACATGTTGTTAACATTTTTTTAGAGACTTGGTTGATATAAAATGAGACATGATGATATCTCGTTATAGGCAGATTTATCCCACAACACATTTACCTTTATGCCCAGCAATCGGACAGACACCACATTCTTGCGCCCAACCAAACTTTTAGATATGGTGGCAATTATGGAGAGTCTGAACAAAGACATTTAACATAGAAACAAAACAAAGAGTCTACAGAGTCTAGTCTCTATGGTAGCGGCTCTGTAAAGCTGTACTTTGTTCTAGATGCCTAAAGCCCTTAACATCAGCATGGTAGCATGCTGATGTTAAGGGGTCATTCCCATGTTCCCAGGGTTCTATGTTTCCCAGATTTACATGGCACATAATGGGAACATGACGAAAAGTCGTATGTCCCCAGTGTCCTACAGTATGTTCCCAGGGTCCAATTCCCCCAGTGTCCTATGTTCTCAAGGTCCTATGTCCCCAGTCAGTTTCTCTTACATTTACACTTTTATTTACAAATAAGTGCAGCAGGGCTGATATAAAAGTGTGAGAAAGAGAGTTACAGGGGTGAAAAGTGTATTTCTTTCTTTAATATACTCCCGCGACAACATAGTCGGGGGTATATAGCGCTCCGCGTGTCCTTCCCCCCTTTTATGTGTCACACTTTCGTTTCCAGAGCAGAACTCAGGGTGCCCAAAATTTTTGAAATTGTGGCCAAAAACTGATTTTTTCGACTTCCATTTCATTTCCGGAGTGGAACTCCAAAACTGTTTAACTTAGGAACTTCAAATTTGGTATGATGGTTGACAGTGTGGTGTAGTTTTGCCTTTTGGGGTTTAAAAGTCCAGGGTGCCCACATTTCTTTTGAAATTTTGGCCAAACACTGTGATATTTTTCACCTTCAGTTTCGATTCCGGAGCAGAACACGAAAAATATTTATCTTAAGAGCTTCAAATTTGGTACGATAGTTGATAGTGTGGTCTAGATGTGCCTTTTGGGGGTTAGAAGTCCGGGGTGCCCAAAATTGTTGACATTTTTCCAAAAGGGAAAAACCTTTGGCTTTACTTTATCAGGGGTCAAGCAGTGAGCCGGGGTATGTGAGCTATGCTCAGTCTTGCCTTGTTTATTTATTTGTTAATTTGTTATCTTAATGCAGAAAATGAGGAGGGGCGCCCACCGGCATTTTTTTTTAAAAATAATTATTTATTTCATTTTTTGACATTATTTATTTTATTTTTTATCATGCTGATGTTATGTTTCCCAGATTTACATGGCACATAATGGGAACATGACAAAGTCCTAGTTCCCCAGTTTACTACAGTATGTTCCCAGAGTCCTATGTTCTCATGGTCCTATGTCCCCAGTGTCCTATGTCCTCTGTGTCCTACTGTATGTTCCCAGAGCCCTATATTCCTAGGGTCCAATGTTCCCAGGGTCCTATGTTCCCCGGTCCAGGGTCCTATGTCCCCAGTGTCCTAAGTTCCCAGGATCCGATGTTTCCAGGGTCCTATGTTCCCATGGTCCTCTGTTTCCATGATCCTATGTCCCCAAGGACCAATGTTCCTGGGGTCCAATGTTCCCAGGGTCCAATGTTCCCACGGTCCAATGTTCCAAGGACCCTGTGTTCCCAAGATCCTATGTTCCCAGGGTACTATGTTCCCAAGGTACTAAGTTCCCAGGGTCCTATGCTCTCAGGGTCCAATGTTCTCAAGGTCCTATGTTCCCAGGGTCCAATGTCCCTAGTGTCCTATGTTCCCACGGTCCAATGTTCCCAGGACCCTGTGTTCCCAAGATCCTATGTTCCCAGGGTACTATGTATACTCTATATATAGAGCTTCTTTTTCAGGTTCCCATTATGTGCTATATGTAGCACATAATAGGAACATGAACAAGATGTTCCCCAGCTCTGTATTTCTTTACTATGACATAGACTATTGTCGGAATTGAAGTGGTTTTCTGTTCCCCAGCACTGCTATGGCTCTCAATATAATAGATCTACTAGAGGGAACTTTTCACTGCTCAAAAAACACTTAATCATCCCAGTATAACACCGTCATCAGTTAAACTTCAGGGATATCAATCTGTCCATTTAGGAAGCACAAGTGATTGTGAATCACTTTCTGCTGCTTTGGTGCAAATGAAAGTGACAACAGGTGAATGGAGAGGCAACAGCAAGACAACCCCCACACAGGGAATGGTTCTGCATGTGGTGGCCACCGACAGCTGGTCTCTCCTCATCCTTCCTGTCGGGTTCTTCTCTAGTTCTGTGTTCTGCTAGTGTCCTCGTCAATACTTGTAGCATGAGGCGGTACCTGCAGCCCAATCAGGTTGCACAGGTAGTCCAGCTCCTCCAGGATGGCACATCCATACGTGCAGTAGCAAGAAGGTTTGTTGTGTCTCCCAGCACAGTCTCAAGAGCATGAGGAGATACCAGGAGACTGGCTGGTACATGAGGAGGGCTGGATGGGGCCGTAGAAGGGCATCGACCCAGCAGCAGGACCGGTATCTGTTCCTTTGTGTGAGGAGGAACAGGAGGAGCACTGCCAGAGCAGAGCCCTACAGAATGACCTCCAGCAGGCTACTGGTAAGCATGTTTCTGACCAAACTGTCAGAAACAGAGTCCATGAGGGTGGCATGAGGGCCCGACGTCCTCTAGTGGGACCTGTGCTCACAGCCCGGCACCGTGCAGCTCCATTGGCATTCGCCAGAGAATGCCAGAACTGGCAGGTTCTGGCGTTCTCTTTACAGATGAGAGCAGGTTCACACTGAGCATATGTGACAAGCATGAAAGAGTCTGGAGACGCCGTGGTGAACGTTATGCTGCCTGTAACATCATCCAGCATGACCGGTTTGGTGGTGGGTCAGTGATGGTCTGGGGAGGCATACTGTATCCTTGGAGGATCACAGACCTCCATGTCATAGCCAACGGCACCCTGACTGCTGTTAGGTACCGGGATGAAATCCTCAGAGCGATTGTCAGACTTCCTGGTGCAGTGGGCCCTGGGTTCCTCCTGGTGCAGCGGGCCCTGGGTTCCTCTTGGTGCAGTGGGCCCCGGGTTCCTCCTGGTGCAGCGGGCCCCGGGTTCCTCCTGGTGCAGTGGGCCCCGGGTTCCTCCTGGTGCAGTGGGCCCCGGGTTCCTCCTGGTGCAGTGGGCCCCGGGTTCCTCCTGGTGCAGTGGGCCCTGGGTTCTTCCTGGTGCAGTGGGCCCCGGGTTCCTCCTGGTGCAGTGGGCCCCGGGTTCCTCCTGGTGCTGTGGGTCCCGGGTTCCTCCTGGTGCAGTGGGTCCTGGGTTCCTCCTGGTGCAGTGGGCCCTGGGTTCCTCCTGGTGCAGTGGGCCCTAAGTTCCTCCTGGTGCAGTGGAACCTGGGCTCCTCCTGGTGCAGTGGACCCTGGGTTCCTCCTGGTGCAGTGGGCCCCGGGTTCCTCCTGGTGCAATGGGCCCTGGGTTCTTCCTGGTGCAGTGGGCCCTGGGTTCCTCCTGGTGCAGTGGGCCCAGGGTTCCTCCTGGTGCAGGACAATGCCCGGCCTCATGTGGCCAGAGTGTTTAGGCAGTTCCTGGATGATGAAGGCATTGATGCCATTGACTGGCCCTGACGTTCCCCTGACCTAACTCCAACTGAGCACCTATGGGACGTTATGTATCGGTGCATCCGACGGCGCCAAGTACCGCCACAGACTGTTCAGGAGCTCTCTGATGCCCTGATCCAGGTCTGGGAGGAGATCCCCCAGGACACCATCCGCCATCTCATCAGGAGCATGCCCAGATGTTGTCGGGAGTGCTTACAGGCAAGTGGGGGGGGGTGGCCGTACACACTACTGAGTCAAATTATGAGTTGCCGTGATGAAATTCACGCAAGTTGGATCATCCTGTGATTTACATTTTTTACTTTGTGGGTTGATGATTTTGGTTTACATTGACCGTTGTTACATAATTTTGTTCTCAACAAATTATACAAAGTACATCAGTAAAGATTTTAAATTTGAAGAATTCGTTCATCAAGATCTGATGTGTGATTTAAGTGTTCCCTTAACTTTTTTTGAGCAGTGTAGTTGGAATCATCAATGGTCATAGCTTAATGCTTCCTTAGTTGAAATCTAGCCCAGTATACATGTTTTGAATCTATTATACACAAACATAATTACAGATATTATTAACTTATATTAGAAAATCAGAATGGGTGTTTATATGCGTGGGCATGTTCAGGGAACATAGACCTTTTGAATTTGGGGGTCAAATTTGACCTTTTCATCATCAAACATGCAAAAAACAATTATTTTATCCCCATATAGTGTTGTACCTCATAACTAACTTTCTTAATTTCTAACATTCCTGTTTTATTTAAATGTCTTCACTTAAAGCTGCAGTAGTCAGTATATTTCTGGCATCATTGGGCAAAAAATCCATAATAACCTTTCAGCATATTGTAATTCAAGTGTTCTGAGAGAAAACTAGACTTCTGCTCCTCCTCATGGCTCTGTTTTCAGGCTTTAGAACATCTAGCCTGTGACGGGAGACTTTGACCAATCACAGGTCATTTCAGAGAGAGAGCGTGCCTATTGACTGTGCTCCGGCCATGTGACCGGAACTTGCCGTTCCTTCACAAGATTTCACAATGGCGGCGGCGTCACAAACGTTCTCATTTTACAGCTAAACTGTGCACTACAAGATGATTCTGAGAACATCTGAGGAGAGAAATAGGAATTAACGTAACAGAATATTTATTTAATATTTGATCAGCGCTGCCTAGAGTGCCCGTTTGGTCGGAGTTTGCGAGCGATTGATGGCCGGCTCTCATAGACAGCAGATGGACAGCAGACCTCAGATCAGCTCTTATTACTTGTTTTCCTCCGGTCTGTGAAATCTTGAAGATGCAGTTAGGAGCACCGGAGGACACAGAGGAACATGATTTTTTTCAGGTTACCTGTTTCATGTACTACTGTCACGATAAAGCGATTGTTTTATAGAAATAACTTTTTTTAATCATATTTGCTCTAATCTCGCCTACTACAGCTTTAAAGGTCCCATATTGTAAAAAGTGAAATTTCCATGTCTTTCTTTTAATTATAAAGCAGGTTTTAGTGCCATATAAATACTGTAAAAGTATTGAAACACTCAATTCATGGATAAATACACACAGCCCGCATTTAGAAACTGTGCCTTTGAAACAAGCCATCAGGATTTCTGTAATTTTGTGATTTCATAAATCTACGATGCTTAGACCATTTCACATTTAAATGTAAACCTTCTAAATGTGATTTCTGGTTGCAGTATATGTGAATGACATCAGCTGACAGGAAGTAGATATGGACCCAAGCTGTTGACTAGCAACGCAATTCTGTTTCAATTCCGTTGAAATGTACAAAACGGAGCGTTTCAGACGGAGGGTAAATACAAGCATATTCAGTCAGACAATATGAGGAAAACAAAGATTTTTTTTAACATTACATTATGTAAACATGTTCAAGTAGAAATATAGAATACAACTATGAACCTGAAAATGAGCATAATATGGGACCTTTAAACTTAAATTAATTCTAATCTGAAACTAATTAAAGTTTAATAATAGATTGAAAAACTATCTGCCAAACAAAAACAAACCCCTTTGTCTCCTAAGCACACCGAGTCTCAGTGGACATGAACTTTCTCTAACTATGTTGTATTTTCCTTTGGGGCATTGACAGGCCTTTAAACCTGTTGATAGAGGCTGGATCATCCCCTTGCTGCAAAGGCAACGCTGTCGTTATCAGTGCTGCAGAAGGTTACCAATGATAGCTGCTCCCTTTGGCAGCCTTGCTCTGCAGCTGTCTCCAGACCTCAGGATAGTAACCAAGATCAGTCCTGGGACACTCGGAGAGAAAATGTCACCCTCTCTTCCTGGAGATCTACAGTATCAGATCTAACAGAGCGCCACAGTTAAAGCAAGTGCTCAACCACACAGATAGAACTGATCCAGTTTATGTCAGATCTGGCTTTACCCAGGGAAAGTGAGGTATTAGACAGATATCTGTAACATGTAGTTGTAGTTGTGTCAACCTCTCCATCTAGTGGTTCAGAGTAGGCTAGTTGTTGACCTCCTGGAGCTTTCACTTCTCTATTTACTTCTCAATAATGACACTATTTTATTTAGTGTTAGGTTTAGTCTTTTTTGTTGTTGAAAATATCTAACATTAGATTTGACTGATTTTTAACTACCCTCTGGTGTTTTGTGTTGAATGTTTCACTTTACACCATGTTTTATGATACACGACAAGGAGTTTCTATGGAGGAGGGAACCAGCCAAAATCAAAAATAAATAAATAAATAAGTCATTAAATATTGCAAAATAATATTAAAATTAAATGTAGCCATTAATTTGTTGATCAAATGTGCCATAAATTGATATTTCTGTTTTAATTTGCTTTTTTATTTATTTTTGTATTAATTCCCTTATTTATTTACTCGTTTAATTTTCCGTTTCATATATTTATGTATTTTGTATTACATTTTAACTGTATTTATTTATTAATTGCATTTATTTTTTATTTATTCATTTTTGCATTTATTTATTTAAATTTATTTTATAATTATTTTTTAAATATATGTAAATAAATGTGTAAAAAGAAATGTGTAAAGAAATGTATAAAGAAAAATTACAGAAATAAATAGATTTGGGGAAATAATTAAGGGGTGAAATGCAAAGGGAAAATCCTGCAGAAATAAAGAAATGCATAAATAAATACATACATTTCTAAATTAATATTAAATAAATGCAAAAATAAAAAAGATAACTTAAAACGTCATAGAAAATAATACATAAATAAATAAAAGAAAAAATTAAACAGAAAAGTAAATTAATAAGGTAATTGATACAAATATAAATAAATAAAGAAGCATTAAAACAAAAATATAAATTTATGTCACATTATATCAATTAATTAATGGCCACATTTATTTGTAATATTATTTTTGCTTCATATAATGACATATTTATTTATTTATCGAGTCATTTATTTAATTATGTTTTTATTTTGGAAGGTTCCTCCATAGTTTTCAGGGTGCACCTCAACTAGCCTGCATGTCACTACATGCACGAATCATATCTACCTAAACTATTTTAGGACATGAAGAAACCAGTCTTAGCTATACTGTTTTAGCTATACTGAGATACAAGGTGACATTTTGGGTCCAAGTTCTAAACTGTAAAACACTAGACTCAAGTCAGTTTTTAACTGAGACATTTCTTTTTCTTTTTTTTTGTCACTTTAGTCTTTATTGCTTTTATGCATACACAAATAAAACACAAATATAACAACGAAACTTACAACAGTGAAGCGAGGGGTTCAGTTTACAATTAATGATGCAGTATACAGGGTTATTTTCTTATTAAAACATTTTTCAATAACTTACAGTATTGTCAATAAAATTATACTGTGCTTATGTCTTTATTTCTATACCTAATCCATTTTTCCCATTTCTGTTAAACTCGTCTTCTTTCACACTTAGAGAGTAAGTCATTTTCTCCATCACAAATATTTCCTGTACTATGTCTAACCATTGTCTAAGTGTGGCTGGGTCCGCTGCAAGCCATTTTCTATTAATGGCCTTTCTGGCAGCTGTGAGTAGGATTTTAATCACTGTAGTTATATTACCCATGCAGGTCTAGAAATGGAACACTTCATCCTCATTTCTGAAACACAGACATTGAGAGAGAGTAGAGAGAGATTTCGGATTGAGAGGACGCTGGCGTGTTTGTCGCCGCTTCTCAGTTCCGTAGCAAAACTTCGCTTTTTGTTTAAATCTGTGCCTACATTTACTGCATGTAGGAATAAGTTATCACTATAAGTTGTATTTACACTTCACTGTCTGGTGCTGCTAACTGTCAGAAGATTGTGCACATTTGGCTCTGTGTGCTCGCCTTCTCCAGTGATCAGCTGTTAGCTAGTGATGTTACGTGCTGTGCCGAGGCTTCGGAGCGTGTGTCGAGTAATCCAGGAAGTTTTCCGCGATGCGTGTATCGAGGCTTGTATCGTTTTAGACCAATGACGTCATTGATGACATCCGAAGCCTCGCTGCCCGGCCGTACCGCCCACTGGTTCATGAAGTGTTTCAGATCTTCACTGGTTCAACCAATGCCGCTTTCCAGAAGTGACACAGAACACTAATATTAACCCTCCTGCAATTATTATATTATATTACACTCCACTACAATACAATTATTAACTTAGGATTGGTTTGCACACATAAGATGAATTACTCACAAAACAATTACAGTTTATTATACATGTATCTTATATACTCATAATATACTTACTAAATAGACATTTTATTAAATATGATATATATATATATATATATATATATATATATATATATATATATATAAATTGATTACATGGTAATAGATTTTTTTTCATTGTTTATAGTCATTCCCAAAAGCCTTTACTGGCGCAAAATACAGTATATCACAGATCTGTGTTCCCAGTAGACCACAACCAGCACTGATCCCAGTAGAGCACTTACACTTACACACCAAAAACTGACAAACTGACAATAACCTGATATTTTCAGGTGGATTTTCATTTAATTCTCACTGTGCAATATCATTTTCCACTTGTGCAATTTTGTTAATAGTCTGTTTATTGCCAATACTGTATAGACTCCTATTTTTATACTTCCAATCTTTATACTTGGTTCATATTTTGTTACACTTTGTTTAGCTCTTTTTTACTGTGTTAGCTTATGCATCTTGTTTCTTGCACTATCCCCTTTGCTGCTGTACACTGCAAATGTCCCCACTGCGGGACTAATAAAGGAATATCTTATCTTATCACATGGTTAAGATCATATTTGTCTGTTTTACACTCTTTGACCACCAGGTGGTTTCGTGAGCACATGAAGCCTCGAGCAATGAACCCTTTTCCGAACCAATTTGCTGGAAAGCTTCAAAGCTTCATGAGGCTTCATCTCGCCATCACTACTGTTAGCTGTTAGCCGCCGGTCAGCTGTTAGCTCCGCCGACCAAGTGGCGCTATCAATTTACTGTGGATTATCCAACGTCACTCCGCTGCTCACGTTTGGACATCTCCATGCCACGACTCCAGGACTATCCACCTTGTGTTCTGGCTACACTGTTTGCTGCTGCTGTTCTGGCTACATTCCCTGCTGCTGCTGCGGTCCGAGGCTGGGAGCCTCCTCCACGGATTGCGGCTCCAGGATTTAGCCGGCGCTCCACTGCTGCAAACATGGTGTTCATCAAATACTCAACAACGCAACTCCTGGACCTCATCTGTCACTTCATTCCAAACTGCATCGCTGACATTAAATCCCTCGGACTCCTACGTCGCCCCCGTTATGTCCATAGAGCCTCCAGGTGCAAGTTTGTTTAAGCTGATCATGGTATTCCCTCAGTACTGTCTGACAGGCGCTCCAACACGCAGCTACGACGTCATCACAACAAACCACACGTGTGCACCCTGAACAATCTGAGGTCCCTGGTCTGTGTTGACAGTGTCGTTCCCTCCACACCGCCTGCCCCAGCATTCACTAACAACAGTGCAACATTTATGCTGCAGAATGCTCGCTCAATCAACAATAAAGCTCTACTCATCCATGATATTATCACTGACAGGAAAATTGACTTTCTCTGTCTAACTGAGACTTGGCAAAATCAGCAGGATTTCATGGCACTTAATCAAGCCACTCCCCCTGGATATGTCTACATACAAAAGCCTCGCTCCATGGGTCGTGGCGGTGGGCTGGCTGTTATACATCGAGCTGACATCCTGGTCAAAGACCTCCCAGTACCCAATGTCACCTCGTTTGAGTGTGTCATTTTCTCCCTGGTTGGGTCTACACAGCTCCAGGTTGTCCTCATCTACCGCCCCCCTAAAGCCTCCACCACCTTCATGTCTGAGCTGTCTGAGCTTCTCACCTCTGTCTGCTCCATGTCTCCATCTACACTCCTGCTCGGTGACTTTAATATTCATGTGGACTCCACCAGCTGCTCGTTTGCCACTGAATTCCTGTCACTGTTGGACTGTTTCAACTTCACACAGCACGTTAAAAGTCCCACCCACACTAAAGGCCACACGCTGGATCTGGTGTGCTCCACTGGCACAACTCCCTCCCATCTGCAGTGCCTGGACCTCGCGGTTTCAGACCATCTCGCTGTTCTCTGCACTGTTCCTGTCACCCTGCCCAGGCAGCGCACAAAACGTACCATCCAATACAGGAACATCAAGACAGTGAGTACACCAGCTCTGAACGACCTGATAGCGACCCATCTGGCCTCAGATCCACACGACAGCTCTGCTGATGGGCTGGTTGCCCACTACAACGCCACTTTATCCGGCAGCCTTGACTCCCTTGCCCCCCTCAAAACCCGGACTGTCTCCTATACCCATCCCGCCCCCTGGTTCACCACTGAACTCCGCACCCAGAAGTCCACCGGCCGTCAACTGGAGAGGCGCTACAAAAGATCTGGCCTCACTGTCCACCTTGAGGCTTATAAAGAGCATGTGAGGGCCTACAAAGTAGCTCTCTCCCAGGCCAAAACACAGTACTACTCCACCCTCATTACCAACCAACAAAACCACCCCAGACTGCTGTTCTCCACCATCAACCGGCTCCTTCGCCCCCTCGACCCCCCCCTCCCCTCAGGTGCCCCCGACCTCTGCACTAAGTTCCTGGACTTTTTCCAGGACAAAGTCGAGTCCATCCATCAGCAGCTCCTGGTGCCTGCCCACCTCCCTCCACACACACCTCAGCCACTGGACGTGGCTCCCTTGGATGTTCGCCTGCCTCAGTGCTCCCTCTCCTTCTTCTCCCCTGTATGTGCTCCTCAGGTCGCAAAGTTGGTCACTAAGGCCAAAGCCTCCACCTGTTCTCTGGACCCCATGCCCACAGCCTTGGTCAAGGCGTGCCTACCTGCCCTGTGCCCCATTATGGTGAACATCATCAACTCCTCCTTGGCATCTGGTCTTGTACCCGACAGCCTCAAGATGGCATCAGTCACTCCCATCCTCAAAAAGCCAGGTCTGGACCGGGATGACAGCAACAACTACCGACCGATCTCCAACCTTCCTTTCCTGAGTAAAATTCTGGAAAGAGCAGTGGCCGCCCAACTCCATAAAACATATGGCCAACCATGAGCTCTACGAAACGTTTCAATCTGGCTTCAGACCACACCACAGCACAGAGACCACCCTCATCAAAATCACAAATGACCTCCTCATCGCTGCAGATTCTGGTCACATCAGCATCCTCATCCTCCTGGACCTCTCAGCTGCCTTCGACACAGTCTCCCACACCATCCTCCTCACCCGCCTATCTGACTACCTTGGCCTCACCGGTTCAGCTCTCTCCTGGTTTCAGTCCTACCTCACAAACAGAAAACAGTTTGTCACCATCAGAGACTCCAGTTCCACCCCGGCCCCAGTCAACCATGGCGTACCTCAAGGCTCTGTGCTGGGACCCCTCCTCTTCACCATCTACATGCTCCCCCTTGGTCAGATCATCCGCCACCACGGTCTCAGCTTTCATTCATATGCTGACGACACACAACTATATCTCAGCACCAAACCATCCACCCAGCTACCCCCACAGTCACTTGTAAACTGCCTACATGCAATAAAAATCTGGATGTCATCTAACTTCCTAAAACTCAACAGCAACAAAACCGAGCTCATGGTTGTGGCTCCCAAGGCCCTGCTCCGGAAGGTTCGAGATCTCCACCTGGACGTTGACGGCTGTTCCTTCTCCCCATCCTCGGAAGTCCGCAACCTGGGTGTCATCCTGGACCCAACACTATCATTCCAGTCTCATATCAGGTTCATCACCAAATCCGCCTTCTTCCACCTCAAAAACACCTCACGTCTCCGGCAATCACTCTCTGACTCTGTGGCAGAAACCCTCATCCACGCTTTCGTCACCTCCCGTTTGGACTACTGCAATGGAGTTCTGTCCGGGGTTCCCAGCAAAGCCCTGGACAGGCTCCAGTATGTGCAAAACTCGGCTGCCAGGGTTCTCACCCGCACCAAGCCCTGGCAGCACATCACCCCCACCCTCATCCACCTCCACTGGCTCCCGGTCAAGTACCGCATCACCTACAAAATCCTCCTCCTCACCTACAAATCCCTCAATGCCCTGGCTCCTCAGTATTTATCTGACCTCCTCCACCCTTACACACAGCCCCGGAACCTCAGATCCTCAGGCACGGGTCAGCTCTCCATCCCTCACACAAGAATGCGAACTTTTGGGGACAGAGCCTTCAGTGTGACAGCCCCCACACTTTGGAACTCTCTCCCCATAGAGCTCCGCAACGCACCATCTCTGGACACCTTCAAAAGACTCCTCAAAACCCACCTCTTCACCAAGGCCTATGGCCCCTAGCTTCTGTTACATTTGTTTGTGTTTATTTATGTCTTTGTTAAGCGTCCTTGGGTTTCATGAAAGGCGCTATATAAATCCAAGCTATTATTATTATTATTATTATAATATATCCTAATAACTCCTTTAATACTGAATTCACTCTGTCCCAAAATGGTTCTATTTTTGGGCAACTCCAGAAGATACGTATGTGCATGATTTGTGTCTGTATGGCCACATTGTCTCCAGGACGTTTGTTGCCTTAGAATTTGCTTGCTTTTTATGTTAGGCGTAATAAAGAAACTAATAAAATTTTTCTGTTTAAATTCTCTCCATGTTTGTGAATTAGTGGATGTCTGTAGTGTTACACACATATCATGCCATTCTTCTTCTGAGATTGTGATGTTCAATTCCTTTTCCCACTTAAATTTGACATAAGATGTAGTTTTAGCTTGACATTCCATTAAACTATGATAAAGTTTAGAAATAATCCTTGATGTTTTTTATGATATGCATTGACTGTCACTTCTACCACTGGATTCTTTTCTTCTGGTGCCTCCCTTTTGACTAGTTTGTTGTAATATTCTCTCAGATATCTAAATAAGTCTTGGTTCCGAAGTGCAAATCTGTCCTTCAAATCTTGAAAACTTCTTAGGTCTCCATTTTTAGTAATTCAATTCAATTCAATTCACTTCAATTCAATTCAATTATAGCGTCAAATCATAACAGAAGTTATCTCGAGACGCTTTTGTAACAGTACAAAATGCAGTCCTTTTTTCATCCACTCTTTAAATGTTGAATCATACAGCCCTGGTTTAAATTCACTATCCAAAGCTATCCATCTTAACACTTTTTGTCCTTTATTCAATCCAAGTTGTCTTGTAAGAGTCAACCAGGTTTCTAAAGTAAATAGCGTTATTGGATGGATTATACTCCTGATATGTCCAGGAAGTGCTTTTTTCTCCCAAGATTGTTTGGATGTGGAAGTCAGTGATATATGTCTCAATCTCTTTCCACCTAGCTACAGTATGTAGCTATCATCACACCAAGTAATTAGTGGTCGAAGTTGGGCTGCTTAGAAATATATCCTAAAATTCGGAAGTGCCATTCCACCTTTGTCCTTTGGCAACTGAAGTGCAGTGTATGGAACTCTGGCCTTCTTCCCTCCCCAAATAAATCTAGATATTAATTTATCCCATTCTGTGAATTGTTTTAGTGGAACCTCTATTGACAGAGATTGAAACAAGTACAATAGCCTTGGCAAAATACTAATTTTCACCACATTTATCTTACTGCTAAAATCCATTGTGTAAGTGGACCATCTTTCTATATCCTTCTAATGTTTTGGTTGATGTGATTATAATTGGCCCTATACAACATTGATATATTTTTCGTTATATATACCAATAGGTATTTTTTTTTATTTTGAATCCCATTTAATATTATACTTTTGCTTGATTTGTTCTGGAGGAGCACAGTTAAATAGGAGGATTTGAATTTTTAAAATATTCAATGTATATCTTGCATAGAAAGTCAATTTCTCTATGATCTCCATCATCCTTGGAAAGGAGGTGTTTACATCCGTGAGATACATCATCTGCAAAAAGGCCAATTCTATGTTCTCTGTCTCTTATAGTTACTCCCCTCAGTTCCCTATCTTGACGGATCGCTTGAGCCAATGGTTCAATATATAAAGCAAACAGAGTAGGGCTAAGACAAAATCCCTGTCTCGTTCCTCTTCCTAACACAAATCTCTCCGTTAAGGACCCATTCACCTTTACTCTTGCAGTGGGTTGCTGGTAAATTGCTTTAATAATTTGAATTGAATCTTCGGTAAAGCCAAATCTTTCTAGGTTTTATATAAGAATTACAAAATTAACCCCACAGCGCACGTACTTTCCTTTTAAATCTTGTGTATTATATGTAGGGTTCTTCTAATACTGTCCTGTGTTTGTCTGCCTGTTATAAAACCAGTCTGGTTGATACAATTTTCCTTGTCTTTGTTCTCTTTGGGGATTAGTGTTATAATTGCCTCTTTCCGTCTTGCCTTCTTTGATAATCCAGTTAAAGGTTCTCAGAAGAAGTGTTTTCAGCTCATTGCGAAATATTTTATACCATTCTATAGGGAAACCGTCGCTACCTGGGGCCTTGTTTGTTTTCATCCCACCAATTGCCTTCTCTATCTCCTGCTGTGATCGTTTTAGTTTGTGTCTCTCCAATACAGGGCAGATCTATTGTACTTAAAAAAGTCCTCATTGATTCCCAATCTACTGTAGAAGTTTGTTTATATAATTCTTTATAATATTCCTGGAAGATATGTTCTATTTCTTTTGGATCACTCTTCAATAACTGAGACATTTCTAACTATTCTTTTGAAATTCTCACAGCCCTCTGAGTCCAAGAACCAGTGCTGTCCCAATATAGTTGGGAGAAATTGGAAAGATCTTGTGACATTGTGAGCAATCAGATAATGTCCAAAAAAAGACTTCACACAAACACTGGTAGCCAGCGTTAACTGAGCAGCTACGATGCTGCGTGTAGTGTCGCAGACATGCAGCCACTTTCCCAGTAAAAGTCTCCACCACACATTTAGTTTGGTTTAGCAGGTTGTCAGCTGTGTGTCTGCCCGGATTAACTTTAGCGAGTGGCCAACAAACAGTGTGTGTGTTTGTGCTACGTTAGCAGCTCTAGCATTGCCGGAGGCTTCTTGCTCGCCGCCGCACACGTAGTCTGATTAACTTTAGTGAGTTTCCAACAGACCGTGTGTGTGTGTTGGTGGTGAGTGTGAGGTTGTTGGTGTTGTTCTAGCTGTGATCGTAGGTGTAGCAGTGTGTGGACAGTTTATTTGTCGGTGAATAAATGCTATGAAACTACAACTCCTCCACTCCGCTCAAGCGAGCTGGAGAGACCGGAGCCAACTTCCTGTATCCTGCAACTCCGGCTCCGCCTCTTAAGGTGGGCTGTTAAGGTGGACCAGCCTTTCTCCTTAAAGAGATGAGCCGCTCCTCTGAGCCGCTCAGCTTATGAGTTCATTATTTACATTTCTTTTAACCGTTTTAACCGATAGCGTTAATCGGTTAAAATGCTTAATGTCGGTTAACGGTTAAACAGTTAATAATGGACATCCCTACTAAGAATATAAAATGTAATGTGTGATATTCAATAGCAGACTTGTACAGCTAAACCAATGAGGGCTGCACCCTCTTAGTCAATAAGTTGACTAATCAATTGTTTTGGTCTTCGTCCACCAAGATTTGATTAGTCGTTTTTTATGCTGTTTTCATGCTGAATGACTTATTTCCAAGAAACTTATGAGCACATCTCTGGTAAACACAAGATTTAAAGTAGTGCTTTTGTGTGATTCTTTGTGGAAAAACTCGGTTTTACAGATCTGTCAATTAAATCAACTAATCAATTAATCTACAGAATGGTATGTGTGTTAGTTAACAAAGAATGTCTTTGGTCGAGGACAGCCCTAAAACCAATACAATGTGCTGTTTTCTGTCAGTGATGGTTTTCCTGTCAAACTTCACAAAGACACTGCATTGCAGAGAGCTGTGGCTTCTGCCCGCAACAAGTCAGGAAGAGGTCAGCTAAGTCATTCTGCCCTGGACAGAAGTTGGCTGTCATTCAAGAACAGTAAAAAGGTCAAAATCCATATGCAGCAGCATAGCTAAAACATTTTATTTTCCCTTGTGGCTCCATATGTTTTCTTCACTCCATATGCTTTCCATTGTGCCGTGGCATCAAAATGAATTAAAGCGGTGCACAAGAGTGCAGCAAAGACTTGCTGATGTGGCTTTAACTCAGGAAATAGAGGAAGTTTGGTGTCTTTTTGTCCTGTGGACATGGAAGAACTGTTAAGTGAGATGACAGCTTCATCCCTCTCATGTTCCCCCTGTTAATTAGTTTGTGTCTGCCTATCTCTCCTTTTAAGGTTTTCTGTTTTATGGTTTGTCTTATTTTCTCCTCCTTTTCAACCATATTTACTGTGAAGAGTTTCTGACATTTTCTCTGTTCTCTCTCTCTCTCTAATTTTTATATTTAATGACTCTGTTGGCCAACTTGCGCTCCCAAGACACCTTTGACGGACAGATTTGTTGAGTAGCAGCAGGCACAGACCCGGTGCCCTTTAACTGAGGCATCTGTGCCAGCATGGCAGACACTGCCAACTAGCCACTGCCAACCCTGCCCCGTGGCTCGCTGAGGTGAGGTGAAAATGAGGTTTCCATACTAATAAACATGATGTAAACTAAGATTAGACGGTGCACAAAGTGAACAAAGAATGTTAGGATGGTGAACGTTTAATCATTTGCAACTAGTTTCTTTTAAGGAGGAATAGTTAGGCAGGGGAACACAAGCAATATAACCTGTGTATATTACAAATGTATTTGTAGAAGAATTGAATTTCCAGAGTGTAGCTTTAGAGAACATATTGTACTCTGCATCATACTGCACCCTTTTGGAAAACACATTGCATATGACCCTTGAGAGTCTCACATTTTGAAAATGTCATGTTAAAAAGGTTAGTTTTCCCTTTGAAGGAGGTATGATTCTGACATTTTGCAATATATTTTTAAACTCAAGCATTTTTTTCTAAGGCCAATAAGATTGCTTCTGGGAATTAATTATATGATTCAGCTGACATTTGTTCAGATTCCAGCCTTCTGTATCAGTAACTCAACGCGTTCTTATCCGAATGCGTCCCATTCCGAAGCTTTGTCACACCCCATGTGTTACGCTCGCAATAAACTCGTGCCTGGTTGTAAAGTGAAAGTGACAATGCGCGGGACACAAACAGCGCTCTCCTGGATGAAAGCCTTGTTTTTGTTTGACCCAACCACCTCCGGTCTGGGTATCATCGGATATTCCGTTTTTCCTTTGGAATTCAGAAAGGAAAAAACGTTTTTTTATTTTTTCGTTTCTGAATCAAAAAATGAAAAACGAACCCAAACCGGGCCGTTTGTTTGTTTTTGCGAATTCCTTTTCTCATTATTCGTTTTGAATTGAAGAACGGAAGTCATGTGGGTTTTTCGTTTTTTCGTTTTAAACCACAAACGAAAAACGGAATCACGTGGTGCTCTGTTTGTTTTTTGTTTCCAAACGAAAAACGAAAAAACCAAATTAAAAAAACGATCCGATTTAGTTTCTTCAAGTTTCTTTCTGTCATTTTCTCTTCTGAATCGAGGAGTGGAGAACGGCAGTCACGTGACCAGGAAGTGAAGGCAAACATGTCAAAATAAAAGCCAAGAAGATAGTTTGGTCATTCTATAAAAGTGTAACATTATTTAAGCACATGATCGAGGTAACAGTAGAAGATAAATAGGCTAAATAAATACATACTGTACCTAAAAAAGCCTAATTAATTATATATCCTAGACACCTACACTGTGCCAAAATCATGGAAATTCACAATAATTAGGCCTATGCTAAGTAAGCCAAGTGATCTTTGGCCCATCTCAATAACCTCCATATTGTGTAAAACCATGGAACGAGTTCTTGCCAGCCACCTGACCAGCACAGTGGCTACTAAGCTAGATCTGCTCCAGTTCGCTTAAATAAGAGTGACAGAAGCCCAGACGACGCTGTGCTGACTGCTTAACACCGTCCACAAAACACCTTATGCATCCTAAAGGTTATGCCAGAGCTTTATTTGTGGATTTTAGCTCAGCTTTTAACTCAATGAAGACGCATATTCTCCTGAAAAGGCTCCTTGATCTCAACATCAACACAGGGTTAGTTGTGTGGATCAGAGGGTCTGTGTCAGGGAGAACATGTCAGACAGGCTGCCCACAAGGCTGTGTTCTTTCCTCTGTGCTATTCTCTCTTTTTACTAATGAATTTATGACCAATGAGAAACATTTTAGACTGTTTAAGTATGTGGATGACATGGCCTTAGTTGGCCTTTTACAGGAAACAGGCCCACTAGGTGAAGCTGCCTATCTGGCCCACACTACAGCCCTTCAAACACGGTGTCACACTAGCCAGCTAGAAATCAATGTGGCCGAGACGAAAGAATTAATCATGTGCTGCACAAAACAACATTTGATCACAGAGCCAGTTTCACTTGATGGCCAACAAGTTGAAACTGTGGAACACTTTAAATACCTCGGTACAGTCCTGGACACCCAGGTGAGCTTCTCTGAAAATACAGAGTATATCTTCAAGAGATGCTCACAGCGACTTTATCTTCTAAGGAAACTCAGTGGCCTCGGTGTCAGCCGGCAGATTTTAGAATTAGTGTACAAAACTATTGTTGAGAGGATTTTAACCTTTAACCTTCCTGCCTGGTACGGTCACCTACACTGTAGATAGAAGAATAAACTGTCTAGGATTGTGTCAATGGTAGGCAAAATAGGTGGTAAACCCCAAAAGCCCTTGACTCAACTTTTTACAGAAAGGACGAGGAAGAAAGCGAGGAGTATCCTGGCAGATAGCTCCCATCCTCTCTTCAGCCAGTCGGGAGGCGCTATAGAGCCCCTCTGGCAACTAAAAATGTGTTTAAAAAGTCTTTCATCCCAAATGCCATCAATACTCTTAACTCAACACAGTGACTGAGCAGATCTGAGCCACAGACACTGACATGAACTGTTTTAATGTGTAACATAACCTGTCTCTGTTTTTTACAAACTGCTGTCTGGTTTTTAATGTCTGTTGTTTTCTGTGTTTTGTGAGCTGAAGACAAATTTCCAGCCTGGTGAACAATAAAGTTTGATTGTATTGTATTGATCAGATCATATTGAGGGGCCGTCAGCTTTACAATTTAGTTTGGAGGGAGATTCGGTATCAGTGAAGTCAGTGCATTTTATGAGTAGGCCTTCTGTGACGTTACCCACCACAGGGGTCAGAGGTCACCACTCCTCAATCCACAAGGATTTTCTTTTCAGTCAAATTTTCAATTTTGACGCATTTATAGATGAAAAGTCAAGTCAATAAACATGGTCAATGATAGATAAGTATGGTTGATCAGCATGTTTGCCAACCTTCAGACATCATAGTCTAATATGATGATTAATCAGCCTGAGTTCACTAAAAAACTGAAATCACTAACTTTCTGTATTCTGTTTGGTGGTTTATGATGCTTTTCAATCATTTCTAGCCTATTTGGTATAATATGTAATTTTACTTAATTTGTTCGACATCATGATAATGCAGATTTTTCAACCAGTGGTTATGACATTAATGCCAGCTAGACAGAATAAAGCTCTGTCTGTCATGACAATAGAACTGTACTGAAGGCCTTTCCTTTACTCGGGTGACTCTTTACAGCCTTCTGAAGACAGCAGGTATCTGTTAAATCTACAGTATCTGGAGTGATGAAGTGGCCTTCAGTACAGTACTATTGTCATGACAGACAGAGCTTTATTCTGTTTATTCGGTGGAAGTGTCAGGTGTGTTGAAAGGAGTAGCCACATAATGCTTCTCACCTGCCGACATAAAGAAACAGCCCATAGTAAGGGTGTGAGAGAGAAAATTGTCAATTATGTGAGAGTTCTGTATAACATCTGTAGAGACCCTCCCTGTTGTATAACATCTGTAGAGACCATCCCTGTAATTTATCACACACTTTTTGGATAAAAGACATTCATGTGTTAATGAAAAGAACAAAACAAAAAAAATATCTATTTACGTAGCTATGTACAGTATGTATTTATTTGTGTATTTATTTAGCCTATTTATCTTCTACTGTTACCTCGATCCTGTTCTTAAATAATGTTACACTTTTATAGAATGACCAAACTATCTTCTTGGCTTTTATTTTGACATGTTTGCCTTCACTTCCGGGTCACGTGACTGCCGTTCTCCGCACTTCGATTCAGAAGAGAAAATGACAGAAAGAAACTTGAAGAAACTAAATCGGATCGTTTTTTTAATTTGGTTTTTTCGTTTTTCGTTTGGAAACAAAAAACAAACAGAGCACCACGTGATTCCGTTTTTCGTTTGTGGTTTAAAACGAAAAAACGAAAAACCCACGTGACTTCCGTTCTTCAATTCAAAACGAATAATGAGAAAAGGAATTCGCAAAAACAAACAAACGGCCCGGTTTGGGTTCGTTTTTAATTTTTTGATTCAGAAACGAAAAAATAAAAAAACGTTTTTTCCTTTCTGAATTCCAAAGAAAAAACAGAATATCCGATGATACCCAGACCACCTCCCCTCCTATGTGTATTTTTTTCGCTCTTTAAACTACGTCACTGCTCTCCCGGAGCACTTTTCTCTGAGCATTTAATATGGCTGCAGATGGATTTACATTGTAGTTACTTGAAAGCTTGATGTGTCTCATACAAGCGCCAAAGGGTTCCTCGTGCATCGGTATCACACTACCATGGATGTGACAAAGCGTTGGTATATTACGTCCTGGGAATGAGAACAGGCTGGAACACTGCCTCATTCAGCCTCCTAAAAATTATGTTCCCATACAATGAAATTGTGTTGTGAATTGTGTTTCGAGGGAAACCTTTTTTTGTTGCGGATTACGTTTGTTTTTTGACGTATTACAAATACGTTTGTAATGATAGTCCGCATAGGGAGGAAGTCGGTGTGGTGGATGGGTCAAACAAATACAGGACTTTAACCCAGGAGGCTGCTGTTTGTGTCGTAAACGAAGTCAACCTTCACGTTTTTTAATTTACATCCATAACTTAAAGGTGCTCTATACAATATCCAGAGCATTAATATAGCATCAAACAACCATTTGCTATGTAAAGATATGGAGGAGTAATGTCTACCTGAGCAGAGAATGAAGTCTCTCTCCCTCTGCCCTTACAAAAAAAGAAGTTTATTCAAGTATGCTATTAATATACTTCTTTATAGAGAGTATGCTTTCAGATTACTTTATGAGAGATGAACTTTAAAAAAATTATACTTAAGTATACTTGGCTTAAGAAGTTAAAAAGTAAAGTCTAAGTGTACTTGGTAAGTATACATAAAGTTCCAAGTATACTTGGCTTATACTGAAAAGTATACAGAAAAAAGTATAGAAAAGAAAAGTATATTTGGCTAAGTACAATAAGTTAACTTAAAGAAAACTCACAAGTATACTCTCTGTAAACTAGTAGTATTCTTTAAAGTGTACTTTCATAAACTAAAAAGTGGGCTACAAGTATACTGTATAACTAGTAAGCTACCAGTGTACCTATGAGTTCACTTTTAAATGGACTTGTATTTATATAGAGCTTTTCTAGTCTTCTGACCACTCAAAGCTCTTTACACTACATGTCAGCATTCAGCCATTCACACACACATTCATACACTGATGGCAGAGGCTGCCATGCAAGGTGCCAACTTTGCCCATCAGGATCTAATCTAAATACTCATTCACACACCGATGTGTTGTAACCAGAGCTTCTCTGTGCTTTGTTGACATAGCCGGGCCAGCCGAGCATGCTTTTAGTGCATGTTAGTGCGTGGGAGCGTGCCCCACTGGCTAGTTTACGGCCGCCACTCTGCACTGCTCTGCACTGCTCTCATACAGCGATTACAGCTGATAACGTCGTCCCGTCGCAGAAGCGTAGCGCCCACCCTGGTCAATTAATACTGTTAGCTGTGTCAACAGTGTTGCCTTTGTTTTCACTGTTAGCGCTGTTTGCATTGTTAGCTACGAGCTACCGGCTCAGCCGTCGCCATGTTGAGAGCGGTGCGGATGCAATAGAAATGCTCCCAATCTTGCATTTTGCACTTTTAACAACGTAACAAATGTAGTCATTTAAACCAAACCATGATGATTTTTTTTACTTAACCTAATCAAGTAGTTTTGTTGCCTAAACTTAACAAAGTAGTTTAATTACGTGTTTAAAACTTTTTTAAAACTGCAACCGTAATCTGGGAGAAAATATGTTTCCCTCAAAACTGAATTGAGAATGCACTTTAGTTGTATTGGAACGTCATTTTTTAGGAGACAGGGATACAGTTGATTGTGCCGTCCAGTTCACTTTCTCTCTATCTGTAAAAACAGTGCTTCCTATTTTATAAGTTTTCAGATATAACTGTATATTTGTTAAAATGTTTGAGATGTCAGACTGTATGTACAATGTAGGGCGGCTGTGGCTCAAAGGTACAGTGGGTTGTTCACCAATTGGAAGGTCGGTGGTTCGATCCCCGGCTCCTCCAGTCCACATGTCCAAGTGCCCTTGGGCAAGATACTGAGTCCCAAATTGCTCCCGAAGGCTGAGCCATGTGTGTGATTGAGTATTTAGATTAGATCCCGATGGGCAGATTGGCACCTTGTATGGCAGCCTCTGCTATGAATGTGTGTGTGAATGGCTGAATGCTGACATGTAAAGCGCCTTGAGTGGTCGGAAGACTAGAAAGGCACCATATAAATACAAGTCCATTTACCAAGTCCATTAATAGTAATTCTGTTTCAATACAAAATAGTGTATGTGGATCTGTGAAACCTCTGATCCGTCCTCCACTTTGCACATTCTTCTTACTCCGCTTGCAAAGCTGTTTGAAGAAGTTGGGCTGACTTTAAGTGGGTCCAGATCTGAGTGTTGTTGGTGTTTTGCAACTCCTTCCTTCTGTTTGGATTCTTCCTCACACTGTCATGCCATCACCAGGGTGTCTTTTGTTTTTTAAGATGTTAGTTCGCAAACAAAAAGTTACTGCTCTGAAACCACTTGAATTTCACTTCCCAGTGACTGACTCTCACTCTGTGCCCCCCCCCCCCCAACACGCTGAACTCCTGACCCCAGTCGATGACAGACTGTGTTGCATCTGTCATGTGTCATCTGCTTTACGACACAGAGCGGCATTGCGCTAGGTGGCCCCTCATAACCTCCGTGTGCTGTCACCAGTGAGTCACACTCACACACACACACACACACGCCTGCAAACTCACACCTTGTACCAGTCATCCTCACGTGATGCAAATTTCTATTCCAATCTTCTGAATTGACTATATATTTCTTCCTCTCTGGGTGACAGCAGTAATAAGTAGAGTCAGGGGCCTCCATGGCATATTTTTGAGAAGCAGGGCCCTTTATTATCCCCCCTTGCTATCAATCTGCCTGCATTATTCCTCAAATCCTCACGGTGGCACTCTTCACTGACTGTACCACCACAGTACACACACACATACTGTACACATTGAGCTTGTGTAATCTCTTTCATTTTTGATGAGTCAAAGCCAGCACTCACTGTCCTCAGGGGAAATGTCTGATAGGACGGAACAACCCGGCCAAGGAGGTACTATAAAGAGGAGGAGGAAGAGGAGGAGGAGGAGGAGGAGGAGGAGGAGGAAGAGGAGGAGGAAAAGTTTACCCAAAGTTTGTGAATCTGACATAAGGCCACCAGCATCCTCTGTGTGGGTGTGTGGGTGGTTTGTTTGATGCAATGAGACGGAGTGGTCCACCACCCCCTCAACTACATCCTGTCAATCCATCACTGAGTCAGGTGAGGAGAACAGGGAGCGGATTGAGTTTCTGCCGACTGGAAGATGATCCTTGAGTATTTCAGGAGCAGCAGAGATGGGGTCTCTGTCAGTGTCACCTTCAGGGCTGGTGGGAGGGACGATGTTTGCGTGATGTCTCAGAGCCCCTCGTCTGCCACAGAGAGAAAGACGTCACTAGCCTTAGATTACACTGTAATATATTATACTCCATTTAAACTAGTTATTATAGGTCTCAGACACCTCCAAACCATGTCTCTGAAGTTTTTTTTTCAAAAAAACAATCAGATCATGCATTCCAGCATGTCTCTATAACCTCTGTTTCAGCCCATTTCCAAAAGTGCTGATTTCTGTGTCTGTAGCCTCTGTCTCCTCCCACTCTGCTCTGATTGGTCAGCGTTTTCTGTCAATCAAACGTCCTCAACAACAGCGTCACCCTCCCCCTCCCTCCCGGAGAAGCTCTCTCTCTCTAGAGAGAGAGAGACGAGTGGAGAGATAGCAGCTAGAATAAAGTTTATAAACCACTTTAAAGTTTATAAACCAGAAACTTCACCCAGCGCACGTTACCGGAGGAATCTGATCAGAAATCGGCGACACATGATGAACATCTGCGGTCCAGATTCCAGGTTTTCCTGACGGTTTCTCTCAGGTAAATAATACTATTTATATCTCTGTTAGTTAGCTCAGTGTTTACCTCATGCATCAACTCTGTAAACCGTAAACATACACTCTGTTTTACGTCTGTCTTTACAGATCCATCTGTGAGAAATGACTGACAGAATCATCCCAGAGGAGAGCAGACAGCTGTGGGCAGATGGCTCTGTTTACATGGAGATACAAAGCTAACCCGGTAGCATGTAGCTAACCCGTTAGCATGTAGCTACATGCTAACGGGTTAGCTACATGCTACCGCTATGACACGGTGTGTAAACACAGCGACCATCAGGGTGGAAAATAGAAGATGTGAAACAGTAGTCAGTTCATTATTTCTGCTAAAAGATAAATGTATGGAAGATCAGAGTAATGGTATATTATTTACAGTAGTAGCTGTCTCTGTGTTACCATGACTACAGACCACCGGAGCTTAGCTTACCATAGTTTACCAGAGCTGAAGACTTTCTCCTGTACCATGTTAACATAACTGCAGGTGAGATGATTACAAATGCTGTGAATAATTAATATTGTCATCTGTCTACTCAAATAAAGTTTGACTGTGAAACAGAAATGTGTTGTGTTGCTTACAAGTCACTATTTACTACCTGTAATCTGCTACATGCATGACATCAAATATATATAATATATAAATATCATCTGTTTAAACAGTGTAATTACATAAAGCCTTTGTGAATGAACATGTTATATTTAGATGATGGGAGTACATGAAGCCTGTTCTGCTGGTTCTTGCAGACTAACTGTAGGGAGCTACTTTGCTCAAGTTAGGTTGAGGAGGAGAGACAGTGACGCGCTGTGGGCTGGGGTCAGCTACTGAAGGTTCTCTCTGGTTCGACCAGGAAACCCTCACGTGACTTGCATTCCCTAATGACGTCAAGATACAAGGAAAAAAGCGAATTTTTTTTCTGCACCCATTTCCGGACAAACGGAGGAGGAGAAAAAGAGAGAGGATGGTCTTTTATGATACTATGGTGGCCTGTAGACACACTGGGGACAGATATTGATGTTTAAAAGACATGGAAAAGTGCATTTTGCATAATAGGTGACCTTTAAATGAAGTATAAATATGTATGACACTGTATTCTAAATGTGCTTTGAATGAATACCGAGTCGAAGTCCCGCCCCTTCCTGTGGACCAGCGTGGGATGTTATGCACGCCTGCAGGCAATGTTCCCTTTATTAATAACAGTCAACCTGGAAATGTGTGCACGTGGATCCGCCTCATATTTCGCCGTCTACACGCCCACATTCAACCATAAATGGTCGATGCAAAGCACCTCATGAATGTTTCTGCATAGTAATGAGCCTGTTGATCAGTGGATCTTTACGGTGAATCACGGAGACTACCGAGAAGAAGACCAAGAAAAGTTTTTTTCTGACACAGAGATGGAGGTGCTTGTAGGTGAGGTGGTCCCTGAACACACATTCCCTCCACATCTTCCTTTCACGTAGTCCTCACAGTGCCAGTGCATCCCCCATGCAGCATGTTACGAGAAAATGGACTTGGACTTATATAGCGCTTTTCTTGGACTTATATAGCGCTTTTCTAGTCTTCTGACCACTCAAAGTGCTTTACACTACATGTCAGCATTCCCACACTGATGGCAGAGGCTCCTAAGGTGCCAACTTTGCCCATCAGGATCTAATCTAAATACTCATTCACACACCGATGGCTATGCCTTCGGGAGCAATTTGGGGTTAAGTGTCTTGCTCAAGGACACATCAACATGTGACCCAGAGCAGCCGGGGATCGAACCACCGACCTTCCGATTGGTGGACGACCTGCTCTATCCTCTGAGCCACAGCCACCCCAAGAGTGTCACCACAGTGTTTATATGTTTACAGCAATCACACTGATCCATCCACAAAATGATCACAACAATCAGTAATATTCCCCCCCCCCCACACACACACACCTGGATATCATTAGAAAAAGGAAGTTTGATAGGTGAACACTATTTATTTATGTATGTAAGTTTTTATGGTGAACTTGGCCTGCATTAGGATTAGGACTGATAATGATAACGAGGATATGGAGAGTACAGATTGTATATCCTGGATGGGGATTATTACTGATTATCGCAATCATTTTGGCAAGTTGTGAATGGATCAGTCTGATTGCTGTAAACATATTAACACTGCGATAACACTTGTAACATGCTGCATGGTGGATGCACTTGCACTGTGAGGACTATATGAATGGAAGAATTAGGAGGGAACGAGTGTTTAGGGATCACCTCAGCCACAAGCACCTCCATCTCCTTGTCAGAAAAAAACTTTTCTCTCTGTAGTCGCCGTGATTCACCGTAATGATCCACTGATCAACAGGCTCATTACTATGCAGAAACATTCATGAGGTGCTTTGCATCGACCATTTATGGTTGAATGTGGGCGTGTAGAGGGCGGGATATGAGGCGGATCCTCGTGCGCACATTTCCAAGTGGACTGTGATTTATAAAGGGAACATCGCCCACAGGTGTACGTACGCTCAGTTTTGTAAACCAGATTTTTTTTTTGGCGCGTGCCATTTTCAGCTTCTGTGCGCACGTACATTTTTAATATGGATCCTACGCACTGTTTTATAAATGAGAGCAGGATTTGGCGTTAGTGAGGTAACTTCAGGGTTAACCCTTCAGGGAAGGAAGGTTGAAATAGTCACATACGCCACATCTCAGCCACAGCGTATACAGAAGTGTAATCCATTCATCCATTATACACTCCTGAAAGCTATTTATATCTAGATGACTTTATCTGACATTTGAGTGTTCCGTTAAATTAATAACTGTTAATTTACGCATTCATACATCGGGAATTTCTTCTTTTGCCAGCTGTTCTTCCTGCATTTGGCAGCTTCAACTGTGTTACTTTTAGCCTGGATTAAGTGTTTCATTTCTTCGTATTTGTCTAATATAGTTTACTCTTCCTTTGTAAAATGTGTCTCTCTGCCTGTCTGTCTGCACCTTCCATGTCTGCGATTGGTCAGATGCGGCAAACACCTCCTCGTTCATGTGAACGCGCTCACAGCCAGACTGAGAAACCCTGGGTTGATTTACCGAGTTGATAACCAGCGTCGTAGGACCGCTTAGCGTGATCTCGGTTGTTAGGGTTAGTGAAGCCAGATAACAAGAGGATACCCTGGGTATGATGAACTGGCTTCGTAGTACAGGCCTCTGGAGTCGCTGGATAAAATACATCAGGTCAGATAACGTTATATTTGTGTGTGGTCATAGCTAAGTTAGCTAGCTAGTGTTGGTGACGTATGTTGTGCGAGACAAGAGATGTTGTTCACTGAGCTGTTTCACACTAAACTAAATGATACTACGACAAACTGAGACTGTCTTGACTTGCAAAATGATCTCTTAAATTGACAAACATCATATGTGTGATTCATGCCGTAATTCAAACAGGATCAAAAAAATATTTGTCTCTCGTCGTTGACTACCTTACATATCTTTTCAAAATAAGGTCCCATGGGGTCCACTGGAAAGGGAGGGACCTTCTATACCGCTTTCTTAATTTGTTGCATTTCACAAGTTGTTGTTCCATATTTGTTGTGTAACACACATGATATAATGGGTTGCATTAAAAAGAAAGAAAAACAGTCAAATTATGAATTACGGTACTTCTGCAATGTTACTCAAGCAAAAATAACTAAGCTAGTGCAAGGTGTCAAGTTATGGTTGCTATCCAATGAATACAGTTGTGAGCATGTTATCTCAGCCAACCAGCAGCTCGCTGTGGCGGCTAGTCCCGCCCACCTGCTCCGGTCAGGTAGCATGTGTGTGTGTCTCAGGGAGCAAGTTGTGTGTCTTCCATCCAGAGCAAGGTGCAGAGAGACAGAGAGCATGATAGTAGAGTGTGTTGATCAGAGAGCATGATATCAGAGTGTGTTGATCAGAGAGCATGATATTAGAGTGTGTTGATCAGAGAGCATGATAGTAGAGTGTGTTGATCAGAGAGCATGGTATTAGAGTGTGTTGATCAGAGAGCATGATATTAGAGTGTGTTGATCAGAGAGCATGATATTAGAGTGTGTTGATCAGAGAGCATGGTATTAGAGTGTGTTGATCAGAGAGCATGATATTAGAGTGTGTTGATCAGAGAGCATGGTATTAGAGTGTGTTGATCAGAGAGCATGATATTAGAGTGTGTTGATCAGAGAGCATGATAGTAGAGTGTGTTGATCAGAGAGCATGATAGTAGAGTGTGTTGATCAGAGAGCATGATATTAGAGTGTGTTGATCAGAGAGTATGATATTAGAGTGTGTTGATGTAAAAGTTAACGAAATAAGGAGAGAAACAGACGACAACTAGGAAATACAACTAAAACGGATTTTACGTCAGTGGTCGCTAGTTGAAAGTAAATACAGGCTCACGCTAGCTGGGAAGTGCGGACACCCCCGTGACTTTCCCTCCATGAAAACGTTTCCCTCGTTTACTGCTTCAAGAAGCCAGCTAATACAAACGCTCCACGAACCTTTCATTTCATTGTAATTTCATCCACAATGAAATCTCATTTATCTCTTGTGATTTGAACAGTAAGAAAAATTAGGGTGACCATATTTTCAAACCCCCAAACCGGGACACTTAAGTGTACCGCATGTTCATGCACTCGTGTCCACGCGCACGGGCACGCGCCTATATGTACGCACCATAGGCGTTTTCATCAGGATGGCTAACTTGGCGCACCTGTGGCGCATTTGAGCACAGAGTGAGATCAGAAAGAAGGTATTATTATGGGGGGGGGGGATGGGGTGCATTAGAGGCTGTGACAATCAAGACTTATCACATTCACTACTTTCTCCCCCTTTAATCACAGACTATCCCCCTCATGACGCATTGCCAGTTTGGGAGTCCTGTAGAGAGTTTCCCTCAGAGGAAACGTATTGTTGTCTGGGCATAAGAACATTAATTTTCAACTTGTTTCGTCTCAGGATATTAGAATTATAATTGTGGAGTTCAGAGGACATTTTGTCCAGGAAGGAGACACCGTCCGGGTGAAAGATGGAACAGCCGGTCCTGAGGGAGACACGAACCAAGGAGTCTAACGCATGTGGAGCGTGTGGTACCAGGACCATGGTGACGAGAGGTTAACATCACGCTGACGTAAAGTGGTATAAATAACTCACCAGCAGGCGGCGGTAGTCTTCATTTGTCATTCAAAAAAAGGGAATCCGGAAGACTGAGGACTGTGGATATACAAGCCGTTGTTATGATACGTACATGAAACAAAGCAGCGTTTGCCGACCATTTTCACATCACTCTCACTCACCACTGAGCTTCATTCCAGGTGGTCATGTTGTAGTGAAAATATCCGTGTGTTGGAACGATCAGATGAGATGAAGATGAAAAATGAGAAGAACCTTCTGTGTTTTCCTCTTGACTTCACTCGTTGGCTTGCTTTCCTCACGTCCGTTTCTCTTCTCGTGCGCTGATTCGTTTAAGCTGAACAGAGTGATTTCTCCCACCGACGGGCTCCGCCGCCGATTCAACAAGCTGAATTGGCTGAAAAACCTCCGACACGGGCAGACTAGAGCCGACAATGCAGCACACACTGCAACAACTAGGTCGACAGACGCTCACCGATGGCCCCGAACTGTCCGCCGGCCGACCGTCAGCTTGGTGTGTCGGAGCCTTTAGATCACCACATTACTCTGTGAGGTGGTCACTTTACCATTGTCAATGTCTGTCTTTGCAAAAACATCTGATGGGTTTTGTATACCTATTTTGCATCAAGGTGCATTTTCTCAAGTTTAAATTCGACATACAGACTCAGCCGAGGTTTCCAGTAACATCATATAATAGTACAGTAGTAGGCCTAGTAATTCTGTAATGCTAAATCATGACCCTTTTTCTGCTGTTATAGTAGGTTACTGTTTGGTGGTACTTTGGCACTACAGTGTTGGTCAAACTGCAATAGCATGGCAACTTTCACTTTTATCATGTTACACTGTCAAAGTGATGGTTAAACTTGATTTCTGAGTTTGACTTTTTATAAAAACATGACCTGTTGTTGTCATTTAGAGCTGTCAGCATGCAAAGTTGCAGCCAGTGGGCTACCTCTGGGTCTGCCTTAAACTTACATTATATCTGATAACCAGCAGGGGGTGACTCCTCTGGTTGTATAGAAGTCTCTGAGAAAATAAGCCTACTTCTCTCTTGATTTATTACCTCAGTAAACATTGTAAACATGAGTTTATGGGCGGGGATACATTGTAATTGACAGGTCGCTACCACGGCGTTGTCCGGTCTGGGAGTTGTCTGTGTTTTTGTCTTAAAACTTTAACCCTTTCACAGTGAGTTTTCAGTTCATGAAAGTTGATTATAACCTTTTTGGTCTTATTCAGCGTTCGGTTGTACATAGCTCTAACCCTCTCGTGTCACTTCTGGTTGCAAAAATCCAACATGGCAACGGCCAAAAACCAAGATGGCGACAGCCAAGGCTTCAGAAGGGCAGTCCACTAACCAATGGGTGACGTCACGGTGACTACATCCACTTCTTATATACAGTCTGTGGTTGCAGCTTTAAATACATTTTTTAGGAAGGTTTTGGAAAGCCAACCCTGTGTTTTGAGTTAGGCAGCAATCCTTAAGTATTAATTAAATCATTTTCGATTAGCCAGTACTGACACCCATCTACTGTTACTATTTGAAATACCAAAACAAATCTCAGACATGGACCTTTTAATATAAAATAGGGCTCTTTCTTTTTTTTTTTTGGGATGATAGGCTTGAAAATGAAAGTAATTTTCAGATGCATTTGACACACACAGGCACACACACACACACACACACACACACACACACACACACACTCCCCCACTTTAGCTCCAGTTCAACAGAGTGGCTCCAGATCGAGTGACTCACTTATTCGTCGTCATGAATAAATCACACCCACTGCTACTCTCTTCTACTCTGCACCACTGCCTTTTCCAAAACACAGCAATACACACACACACACACACACACACACACAAACACTCTGTGTGAATACACACTGGGATATAAGTTGCCCTGCACAGACCAGGTTCCCCTTTGTTGCACTGTAGAAAGTGCATTTGTTGGTAACACAGATGCCCTGAAAATGGTGCAAAAAAAATGGAGGCCTTTTACATTACTTTTTATGTTTATTTTATCTTTTAACCTTTTTTCCTTTTAAAATGAAGCTTTCATCATTGTGGATCTTTTTAAAGTGCACCGCTGCAGACAACAAAGTATATACAGAATAATCTACAGCATGACTTTTCACTTGTATTCCTTCTGTCTTTTTGACTCCTTTAAACAAACAGTTGAGGAAAGAACACAATCCCTCTCTACTCCTCAAGAAGACATTTGTCACTTTCCATTTTTACAGCAACCCCCCCCCCCCCCCCCCCCCTCTTAGCGGTAAAACGGAGTTCATGTCGCCCTGCATTTCCCTGAGGCAAACTGATGGCTACACCCAGAGACCCAGACGCACATACACAGCAAGACAAAGTGACTGCTCTTTTTATGCCACTTTGTTTATGCTGTACTCTCTCATCTTAGACAGTGAAGCTTTAGTTTTCTCGTGTGCACATTATTGCTGCCTGTCTCACTGTTATCCCTCTTTTTTTCCTTCTTTACAGCATCCTTTGTGTCGTTTCTACTTACAGCTTAAAGCGGCAGTAGGAAGATTATTTTTGGCATCGTTGGGCAAATATTCTGTAATAACCTTTACTTGTCATCATGCATATACATACTACATCCTTTACATAATGTATGTTCATATTTAAGCCCTATATTTTAACATGCATTATTTTATGTCTTTGATTCTCATTTTGCTTTTACTCGTGTGATTTCCCCTTTTTTTGAGTATTGTTGAAGGGTACCTGACACCCAAGATTTTCATTGCCAACGACTGCTTGCTGTAATTGTTGTGCATATGACGAAAGAACCTTGAAACTTGAAACCCCCCCACCACACACACATACACACACACACGCACACACGCACACACACACACACACACACACACACACACACACACACACACACACACACACACTTTGTCAGCCTCAGTCTTACCTCCTGCCATATAGATCTCAATCTCTCCAGCATACGCCTCACTCTCACTGTGGGCAAAAAGCCTGTGAAATTTCCCACAGGGTGAGGCAACATGAGTTTGCTTCTACGGCGTAGGAAATGTATTGGAGGCATTGATTTCCTCTCAGCATTATGGGAAGGAGATGGCAGTGAGGTGAAGGCTAAGAGCCTTTTGGTCGATACATTCTCATCACAACACCGGATGTTCCTCCGTAGACGGATTTGTTTTATTGCTTCAGCGCAGGCAGTAATTGTCATTGTCTGACTCTATTAATTGAGCAGTATCAGGCAACAAAAGACAGATGACAGGGGTTATTTGATTTCCGTGCGTGCGTGCGTGTGTGTTTATGCTTGTGCGTATTTCAGTTGCCTAGGTCTTCCCAGCCATCATATGAGGCGCCTGAAAATACAGAGGAATGTAGCAAGGTACTGCAAACAGGAAAGCCTCTCTCTCTCTCTCTCTCTCTCTCACACACACACACACACACACACACACACCTCTACCAACTTGTTGCCCATCTGACAGACAGACGTTTTTCTCCACCCACCGCAGCAGCTGGCACCAGCTCAACCCCATCTCACAAAACTCACAAAAAGAATAACCTCCAGAAAAAGACTCCTACTTAAAGGGCAGATCAGACTGTTGGACGAGCTCCTCGGATACACAGACCTGCTCATTTTTCTGCAGAAGCGATCCGGTTTGAGATTTATTGACTGCACACTACGCAGAAAAGAAAATACAGACAGAATCTTAAGTCAAAGACTTAAGTAGATAGCTAGAGATGAGGGGAGGAATCTGCTCGGTGTGTTTCCTGGTGATTGGGGTGACCTTGCTCAGTGGCCTCGGCTGCCTGGGTGAACACAAGTCTGTGAATGGCAGAGAGGAGGTGGAAAGGCGCACCCCCCCACACCTCATCTTCATCATGGTGGATGACCAGGGTTATGGAGACATTGGCTACCATGGCTCAGACATCCACACTCCTGCGTTGGACCAGCTGGCTGCAGAGGGGGTCAAACTTGAAAATTACTATGTCCAGCCTATCTGCTCACCCTCTCGCAGTCAACTCATGACAGGGCGGTGAGTAATGTCCTTATCATTACATCATTATCACGATGGGGAAATGATTCAGTTACTGCATCTGCTATCATATGATATAATTATGCACGGCTTCATAGGCTTTTTGTCTTTTGAGAACATCTCTAATGGGAAATTCAGTGATGGGGCAGCTTTCAGTAGAAGAAAGGCCATAAAATAAAAGTACCACCAGTAGAGCCAAGATCAAGTACTAAATTATGTATCTTATCTAATCACTAGAACAAAATATACCCATATTCTGAGTTATGGATGGATATAAAAGAAACAAAGAGGCATTTTACTGGAATATAATCCTGTTTCCAGGCTTGAAAGTACAATTTGTTTGATCATGATATTTGCTACAAAAGCAGAAATGATCTGTTTCACTGACTCTCCAGTGTGTACACTGCTGGACACTCACATCTCAAATTAATAAGCTACAATTCATCTAACCTTTACAAACCTCAATAAAATACACTGTAAAACTAGAGACCATCTTGCAATGGGATCAAACTCAGCCTTCATTTTGATGTCAACTACACACCTATAAAATGTTGTGACTGCATCTTGCACGTCTGTGACACTATCACGGTGACAAAATCTGTCCACAGACAGAAATAGAAACATCTGGTAAAGTCCTCCAAACAGCTTCTGTGGTAGTTCCAGCTACAGTAGGCGTCTGATGACACACTCACAGACTTGCAAGGTGAAAACGATACCAGCGTTGCTGTCATGGCTATAATAAAAAAGTTACTGGCAAAGCACTTTGTATATCTAAGTTTGTTCTGTTGTTTGATCTTGAATTTTTACCAGTAAAGGGAACTACCACAGAAGTGGCTTTGCCAAGTGTTTATAGACCCTTTTTGGGTCTACGTCACAGTGTTAGCTGGAGGCAAAACAAAGGAAAGGCTGGAGGCAAACACTAGCAGTGGGCTAAAGTTACACTTCAAAAACGTCATCTTGCTGTGTTGTTGGTTGCCAGAATCGAGATATCACATACAGTTGAGATGACAAACTGTAATTTAAGGCTCTATTGCGAGGTACAATATCAGCGAAACGTTTCAGAGATGTTGCTAATATTTAGCCTTCTGCTAACTGCAGCCTATGGCTCACGGCTACTGTTAGCAGCTCCTACTCCTCCTGAAGTAGTTTGCCAGCATTGTAGGGGGTCAGCTAATCTGGTCCCATTGGTTAATGTTAACTTTTTCAACTAAGACTCGCAATCCTGGATAGTGAGTGATAGCCAGCGTTAACTAACATGTTCAGAGAATGTTTCTGCCTCCACTTAACGCTCTGCCCACAAAATACGTCATCATGTTTACTAAGAGAAAAGGGGGCTATATTTCTGTCCGTCTGTGGACAGAAATATAGGGGGTAGTATGACAAAAAGGGCCACAGTGTCCCCCCCAATTTACTCCCCTGGCCCGATTTGGCATCAGGCTTCGCGGCTGGAATGATCCCATTGGAAGATGATCTGTAATTATTATCTCTGTGGATAACTGGCCAAACGTAGACTAAGTGACCTGACACGGACATATTTTCAGTATTTATTAAAGATTTTTCTGGCAGAAATTTTGCAGGCCAAGTAGGTACAACAAAAAAGTAAATTAACAGCTCCTCATTCTGTAAAATCACTGAACATCTCGGCTTGATGATGTGTAACAGTGTGAGAGTATCCAAGGGTGCAATATTTCTTAAACCATCTGTGAAAATCCCCATTATGGTGTTATTATATACATCTTATCAAGATGCTATCTTGCCAGCTACCAAATTCACACTGGACTCCAGCATTCAATCATCCGGTCACGTCAACCCCTGTGCCTGCCTCCGGACATCCCTACCCTACCAGAGCGTCTGGTTGAAGCTGGATATGCCACATACATGGTGGGGAAATGGCACCTGGGCTTCTGCAGGCCAAGCTGCCTACCCACAGGACGTGGCTTTCAGAGTTTCCTGGGCACACTGACTGGCAGTGGAGACCACTTCTCCTATCGGAGCTGTGACGGAGCTGAAGCTTGTGGATTTGACCTGCATGACGGAGAAAGGCCTGCCTGGGAGATGGCCGGCAACTACTCCACTCTGCTCTACGTAGAGAGGTGAGCATCAAGGTTTCAATTACATTAAAAAGATTCATACATACAGAGAGAAAAACCCTTTAAAAAACTTCCAATGTTCCCTTTGTCCAACCAGAGTGAAGCAGATCCTGAGAAGCCACAACCCCCATAAACCACTCTTCCTCTACCTGTCCCTTCAGGCCGCTCATACACCCTTGCAGGTACCAAACCATTTTCTGCACCGCTATGATTCCCAGGGCAATCGTCTCCGGCGCCACTACGCAGCCATGCTGAGCTGCCTGGATGACGGGGTTGGACAAGTGGTCCAGGAACTGAAGACTAGTGGGCTCTATCAAAACTCAGTACTGATCTACTCATCTGATAACGGTGGGCAGCCACTCTCAGGGGGGAGCAACTGGCCGCTGAGAGGTGGCAAAGGGACCTACTGGGAAGGGGGCATCCGGGCTGTGGGCTTTGTCCATAGTCCCCTCCTGAAGAAGAAGGGTATAGTCAGTAGAGCACTGATCCATGTTTCAGACTGGTATGCCACATTACTGGGGCTGGCCGGGGCACTGCCGACCCCCCAAGGCCTAGACGGTCACGATGTGTGGGGGACCCTCAACGAAGGCCTACCCTGTCCTCGCACTGAAATCCTTTTCAACATTGACCCAGTCTCCAGGAAGCCTGGGGAGCCTTATGACAAGGCGTTGGTACTCAACGGATTTGGGATCTGGGACACAGCCGTAAGGGCAGCGATAAGGGCTGGGGACTGGAAGCTATTGACAGGAAATGTGGGTGACGGGGACTGGATACCACCACAGGCTCTTCCCGGGGGTCCAGAGCGGTGGCAGAAACTTGAGAAGCGGCGCAATGCACTGGGGAAGTCAGTTTGGCTGTTTAATGTGACCTCTGACCCCTACGAGAGGTCAGACATGGCGGACGCTCGTCCAGAGGTAGTGAAACATCTGCTGACCAGGCTGTCAGAGTACAACCAGACAGCTGTGATGCCCAGGAATCCACCAGATGATCCTATGGCTGACCCTGAGCTCCATGGAGGGGTGTGGAGCCCTTGGCTGGGCCTGGAGGGACAAGAGGGGGATAATGGAGAGAAGGATGGCAGGAAAGAAAGGATGATGAAGATTAAGCACTGCAAAGTATGCAAATTAAAAGCCCTCTTCAAGAAGGTGGGGTCACGCCTGCAGAGGAACACCCTGTTCCTGTAAATGTCTCATCTAGCAACATTAATTAAAGGGTTCAGTATGCTTCAAATAGACGAGGTTGTACAGAGGGTCGTCTGAACACATCTGAAGGCAAAGGTGCAATGAATCATACAAATGGGGACAAAGGCTTTGCAGTCGGGAAATAGTCTCTCCTCCAAGGCATTCATGAGGTTGTCCTTGGTTGTGCATGCGAAAAGTGATAGAAGTAGTTGTGTGAAAAATGAAAAAAGAATCCTGCATATTTTTTTTTATCTCCGGACATCTGGTCATATGGGCTGTAAAAATTTGCGGACGCAGGCAATTCCAACATCAGAAATTTGTGGGGGGTGGGCATAGGGGCGGCTGTAGCTCAGTGGGTAGCGTGGGTCGTCCTTTAACCACAAGGGTGGCGGTTCTAGTCTACAGTCCTACAGACTGCATGTCAAAGTGTCCTTGAGCGAGACACTAATCCCCAAGTGTCTCGCTCTTGGGGATTAGAGCGAGACAGTAGCCCACTGCTCCTTAAATACTTAGAATGGGTTAAATGCAGAGGACAAATATCATGTATGTACCTGTATGTACTATGACAAATAAAGGTTTCTTCTTCCTCTTCTTCTACTTGCCAACTTTGAGACTTTAAAAAAAAGGGAGGATTTCCTAACCAAAGCGGGGGGTCTTGGGGTCCTCCCCCTGATTGCTTGTTTCCTGTTAAATAAGTGCACTACAACAGCAATTTAATGTTAAACTTTTGATTTACCTTAACTCCCAGGAAAGAAAACAGAATAATTAATTAATAATAATTAATAATTAATAATTCGCCCCTCCGGTGTGAACTTGGATGCAAATCTCTGGCATAAACTAATATTCATCTGTTTTTATTTATTTTTGCTCCTGCTTGAGTATTTCTTTCTCTTAGTGCTTTCCATTTCTCTCTCCTTCTCTTACTCACTGAAGGCCCTCAGACACAACGCGACAACGCCACCACTGACATCTGAAACCCCTTATTTCCAATGGCTAGCGTCGCGCCACGATGGATTTTCACTAGATTTAGGCTGCGGCGAGTGCAGTTTAAACATGAGCTCAAACTGCGCTGTGTCGCGAGGATAGACTGCTCTCTTCCGCCATGAAGCGTCAGTTGGTGTAGCTCTATTGTCGTCGTAGTGGAAACAGTAGGGATTATACACATTGTTCAGTTCCAGAAACAGACTAAGAAAAAAGTGTAAAAATTTGCCATAAATTGGGAGAAATAGGAGAGAACTGTGACCCAGGAGGAAACCGGGACAGGGTCATGAAAAACGGGAGTCTCCTGGGAAAATCGGGAGGGTTGACAAGTATGGGGGTGGGGGTTCCAGACACTGTTCGATCACCTGACAAGGACTTCATTTGAAGCAAACGGACACCCTAACCATGAGGATGTAAAAGAGAAAGAGAGATTAAGACAAATAAAAATACAGACTAGCAGGCAGGTCAGATAGACGAGACAGAGCCACAATCAGATAGTGAAGGTCGGCTGATGGAAAAGCAGACAGCGCTGTGCGGCCGGCTGAGCAAGCCGACTCACTCGCTGTCCTGCAGCCAAACTGCAGCAGGGTGACTTTGGGCTGTCGTTGGCCAGCGTAGAGAGTAATGTGTGTTTCATTGTGCATGTATGCTTGCATTCATGAATAGTTGGATTAATACAGATGGAGTGCGTGCATGTGGAAGTGAGGCCTGAAGAGATGGGAAGAGGAACGAAGGATGACCTCTCGATGTCTCATCTCCTAATCATCCGAGAGGTCCCTTTAAGGATGACACAAAGACACCCTAAGGGGTTATTTTTGTCAAACGTGACCTTGTTCTTTTGTTTAGGGGTTATACAGATTCACATCTGCTTATACTGTAGCACACTCCTCTGCCATGGAAAGACCTCTCACCACCACACAATGTCCAGTCCCATCCATAATACTATCGGTCTTTTCTGGACTTTTAAATGTCACTTAACTCATCGTGTTATAAAATGCTGGTAAACTGTTTCAAATGATCTAAATAAAATGATGAATACAAACAATGTAAGCATCTCACGACTTCACACTATATCTGCAGAAAGTCATGGACCAAAAATAAATGAATTTCCAGCACCGTAGCACTGTCTATGTCAGTTTGGCTGACCTTTCAACCGAATGTTGTGACGTCCTCAGACAGAAAGGATGAAGCAAGTAAAATAGTCCGTGGGACAAAGGGTAACGCTATGGGTAGCCTTGCAGTAAAACAATTAACTTCTCCTCCATGTATTTACCGTAGACTGATATTTACATAAGAAAGAGAAGCTATCTGCCGACTCTTCTTCCTTGTGTCCAGCCATCTTCTATATCACGTCTTTCCAGTGGTTGGCGCAGGCGAGCGCAGCGGCATTTGATTCGGCCAGGTCATCTTTGGTACATTGTGGAGCTTGGCTACATCTCATGATGTGTTCCATGGTTTGGGATTTGCCACACACACACACATGCATCAGAAGTTGTTATTTTCCATTTCTTCATGGACACCTTGCAGCGTCCTTCGCCAGCCCGCAGGCGATTGAGTGTTTTCCAGACAGCCCAAGGTTGATCGTGGCCGGTAGCGAGGCAGTCATCTGGGGTGATGCCTCTCTCCATCCTTTGGGTTGTCTGGCTGCCAAAGCTGCTCCACTGGTTCTGCCATTCAGTAATCCTGGCATCAGTTGGGGTGGTCTCCAGAACTTCAGTGGTGTCCAGGAAACTGCTCCTGGAGCTGAGAAGTTTCTGGGCAGCGGAGTGCTCATGAAGTGAGTGCCGGTTGTCATTAGCCTGCTTTGTGCGCTCGGCTTTTGTGATGACTGCTCTGCGGATGTCAGGGGGAGCGATGCCAGACAGGGCATAGAGGCAGTATACGGGGGTTGTTTTGATGCACCTAGTCACTATCCTGAAGGTCTCGTTGAGGATAGGGTCTATTTTACGTGCATGGCAAGATCTGCTCCATGCTGGGCAGGCATATTCGGCGGTGGAGAAGCACAAGGCTAGTGCCGATGAATGCAATGTACTTGGGTGAGCCCCCCACTTTGAGTTTGTTAGTTGTCGTAGAAGGCTGTTCCTGGTGGAGACCTTGGCTCTCGTCTATTGGATGTGTGCCTTGTAACTGAGGGTTCGATATAAAGTTACTCCCAGATAGACTGGGTGCTGGTGGTTTTCGAGCTATATACCGTCCCAGGTTATGTCGAGCTCCCGTTTAGCCTCTCTGTTTCTGAGATGGAAGCTGCAGATTTGGGTTTTCCCAGGGTTTGGGCGCAAGTGGTTTCCCAGATAGTACACTGACATATTTGAGAGGCCTCGTTCCAGGGTTGACTCAATTTCTGGGAAGTTATGCTGCTGCGTTGCCATGGCTAGGTCATCTGCGTAGATAAACTTGCTGCATCCTTCCGGTAGGGGCTGGTCGTTGGTGCAGACATTGAAGAGGAGAGGGGCCAAGACTCTGCCCTGTGGCAGCTCATTGGTCTGGTGGAACCATCTGCTTTTCAACCATCTGCCCCACATTGTGTGATGGGTATTAAAATCCCCGATCAAAGAATCCTACTTCTTCCTGCACTTAGGTGGTAGGTCAGGCCATACAAAGGGGCTGGCAGGTGGTTTGTACAACAAGGTAATGGAAATCCCTGGCAGGCAGATAGTACGAGTCTCTATGTTGGTGTCTGAGGTGTTAGTGTGGGTATCTCTGACGTCCAACAGGCGCTTCACAAACATGGCTGATCCGTACTTAGGATGACGTATCTCAGCTACCAGTTTCATACCTAGTAGTGTTGGCCGGTTGCTGGTCGGAACCAGGTGGGTCTCCTGCATACAGACAATGTCACTTTTGTTGCAGTGGCTAACTAGCACATCGGCCTTCATTCTAGTGTATTCCTCCACATTGATTGAGGTCACTACTAACGCCAGCATTTTGGCTCGCGTGGGGAAAAACTTGACCTGTCGTTGATGGTCGGTGGTTGCAGAATTGGCTACGTCAGTCACTGTGGTACATTTTCTGTCGTCAGCATTGCTCGGGGTGTGCCACGTGGAGGCTTCTGTTTGCATCCCATCTTCCGGCTGTGATTGGTTGTTCTTCGCCACATGACATGTGGTCGCGATGGCGTCGCTGCCGCGTTTGAACACGCTTGCCGCAAGTCTACATTGACAACAATGTATTTGAGGGCGCAAAAAATGCAGTATGTGTATGGCCCCTAAAGCAGCTGTCAATCACTGCTTTTCGAAATTCACGAACTCCAATCAATCTGTAAAAGTAGGCAGTGCTGATCAAATATGAATATGAATCAAATGTGATTTCAATTTTTCATCTGAAATGTTTTTAAAAACATTATTTTAGTGTACTGTTTAGCTGTAAAATTAGAAAGTTTGCTCAGGCCGGTGAGCGGTGCTTGTTATAGGCTTGACTGTCTTCAACATGGCGGTCAGGTCACAAACTTTCTAATTTTACAGCTAAACCGTACACTACAAGATGTTTCTGAACACTTTTGAGGAGAGAAATAGGCATTACAGTAACAGAATATTGATTCATATTTGATCAGTGCTGCCTAGTTTGATCGGAGTTTGAGTTTGGCGAGACTGACAGCTGTTTAGAGATTGCTCGGCTCTGATTGGTTGTCTTCCTTCAGACGTTGTGAATTATAAAATATTATATATATAAATTACTTTTTTTATAATATTTGCTCATAGTAATCAACTTTAAAGCTGCAGTAGGCAGAATGTTTTTAGCATCATTGGGCAAAAATTGTTACTTTTTTTGTTTTTTCAGCTGGAGCCCAAAGCAGAGACTGACACAGGTAAGTAAAAAAGGTAACAGAGTTTATTATTAACAACGAGGCAAAAATGGAGCTGGCCAGCTCGTGGCTCGGAGGAATTGGACCACGAGGACTAAGCACATGGAAACTCAGTCACTGAGGACGTGGAAGCAGCAGCAGCGAGGCAGACCGGAAGATCTGACAAGAAGACAAACATTCACTGGTAAGTACTAATCAAAAAGTGAACACTAGAAAAATCTCAAACTCGAAAATCTATACAGAAGGAACGTGATGCTCTACCGCATGAGACAAATTATCTGGTGCCGTAGTGGAGTGGAGACCAGGCTTTTATTGAGAGGTTGATGAGGTTGAGTGAGAACCGGTGTGCCTCCTCTGCTGCTGCAGGCGGAGCCAGCCACACCTCCTACCACACACATGCCCTGCCAGGAGTAAAACACAAAGGGGAAGGGAACAGAGAGAGCAGGCAAATACAACACAAGAACAAAAAACAAAACAACAGAATCACAAGAAAAATCCCATAACAACCTTTCAGCATATTGTAATTCAAGTGTTCTGAGAGAAAACTAGACTTCTGCTCCTCCTCTTGGCTCTGTTTTCAGGCTTCAGAAAATCTAGCCCATGACGGGAGACTTTGACCAATCACAGGTCATTTCAGAGAGAGAGCGTTTCTATTGGCTGTCAACGGAGCCAGCTGTCAATCACTCGCGAACTCCGATCAAACGGTCAAACTAGAATCAATATTCTGTCACTATAATTCCAACTTCTCTCCTCAGATGTTCTCAGAATCATCACGTAGTGTACTGTTTAGCTGTAAAATGAGAAAATTTGCTCCAGCTGGTGGATGGTGCTTGGTATTTCTTCAACTGATCACAAACTTTCTCATTTTACAGCTAAACCATGCACTACAAGATGTTTCTGAAAACATTTGAGGAGAGAAATAGACATTACAGTAACAGAATATTGATTCATATTTGATCAGCGCTGCCTAGTTTGACCGTTTGATCAGAGTTTGTGAGTGATTGACAGCTGCTCAGAAACGGCAAGGCTCCATTTGTTTTCCTCCGTTCTGTGAAATCTTGCAGATGTCATTAAGAGCAGCCTTTTTTATAAAAATAACCATATATAATAATATAATATAATAATAATCATATTTGCTCTAATCCTACCTACTGCAACTTTAAGGCTAGGGAAAGTTGTCATAGGATTGCGATGCTAAATCAGTGGAGTACTCCTCTAAGGTTTGAGAAACATTATGGTAATGGGTACAAAAAACAAACATTAATTGCAGGTCTGTGACAGGATTCAAACTCAGAGAAATCAGATGTGCTACACGCCCATCCACCACCCCCACGTCACTACATAAAGGGCACTACTTCCTGTGTTTGCACTGAACATTGGCAATGGACCTAAATGGTGAGGTGCAAAATCATCCAATGTGGATGTAATTCCTCAGGATACTGGGCTGGGGAAGCCAAAGTTGAGGCTCATGCTGTCTGATTAGGTGTGATGTATCTGCCTGCTGGTGAAGCTGCTGCTGTGCTGCTGATGAAGCTTAATAGGAATGAATCATAGGTGGTGCTGCTTGGTCTCATACAGCATGTACCACAGCGCACAGCTTCAACATTGATAGGCTCAGAGTGCAGCAGCTCGTTGCTTGACCCCAGCCTTTAGCTGTGTGTCTTCATCTGTGTGGATGTAGAAGTGTTTCTGTGTGTGAGTGTCAGCAGCAATTCCACACACAGTAGAAACAGGGCTGTAGATTCCTCCCCAGCTGCCTAACAATGCATATTCAACTGTCCTTCTTCACTATTTCTTCCCTACTTGCCTCCTCCTCCTCCTTCCTCCCTCCATTTATCCCTCAGCTCTTTGCTCATTCCCTCCGCAAACTACCCCCTTGTCTTTCTTTCTCATTTTGCTCCTCATCCTACTCACTTCTTTGTGCTCATTTGGAAGATCGAGTTAGAAGCATTAGCCATGTTCTTGCTCAGAGCTCTGTGGCGTACAGTTAAATAAAAAGAGTGGAGGAGGGAAGAAAGAGTTCCCCAGGGGCTGCAGGGGGCTGTCATGTCTCAAGTGCTTGTAGATCTGATTCAAATATCTTGTTTAGTCAAAAAGCCTCACTGCATACATAACACATACCAACTAGTTCTAGTAAGGATGAAGTAAAAGTTGGGAAATCTTCAAGTTTAAAGGATAACACTTTTATACATCAGACCGGCACATATTGGTACAAACATTCAAGGCTGCGCCACTTTTTGGGGGCATAGAAAACTGAAGATCTCATAGACTTCAATGCAAGTATATTAGGATTGTAATTTTGACGAGTTCGTATGCATTCATCTCTTGTTATACAAACATTTGTTTTATACACATGTCTAGTAATGATTTTGCGATCGTGCCTGAACCTGAGCGTTTGCGATACCTTAATAAATGAAGGTTGATCACCTCCATGTCCCTTCAGTCTTCCCCCGTCCAACACAGTGGCCGGATATTGCGTATCCAGACATCTCTACATATCTGACTGAATCCCGTTAGGCTAAATGTTGACTGTAAATAACCAACGTGTTAATAACCAACTGTTTGATCTATCCACCTTTTTCCTCTCCCCCATGATGCCTTGCGTGAATTATGGGCGCAACTTCCGCCGCATTGTGTCACTGAACTGGAACCGTCGTTTTCCATGGTAACAGTAGGATATTGTATTAAAACATCTAGTAAAACATTTGGGAACACCACCTATTACACCTCAAACGGGATATTGTGATCATACCTCTGCCTGAGGACGACCTGAAGAAGTAGCCTAAGATACCGTACACTACATATTTAGCTACTTTATTGAAAGGTGAGCGCAGCCTCGGCGATGACGCCATGCTGGTCTGGTCTATAGCTTGGATCCATAAAGCCCCTCTATTATATCTTTTTTAGGACATGGCAGGGGAACAAATCAGAGATCAGCCTTTTTGGATTTATTGTTGGTGCAACCAACTACACAGCAACTCTTCAGCATAGCGCTATTACTATTACCGCTTTGTTTAAAGTAGAATTTGGAGAATTGTTTCAACTTCTTCTGTTTACTCTGTTACCGTCAATGAGGGACACAGGATTGTTTTCCCCCAAAAGTGGGCGTGGTCATAAGAGCCTACTCTGGATGATGTATTGCCGGTCTATCCCATTAAAGGACCAAAATGCATTACATCTCTCAATATGTATAATATATGTCTCTCCAAGTGGCGCAAGCAGTCCCTTCGGCCAGGCAGTCTGAGATGAGAAGGATGAGGTGGCTACAAGCCTGCCAAACAACAGTGTGGCAGAAGTTTGACGAGGATGCAGACAAGGTGCTGGAGGCAACAGCCAAAGGGGAAGTGGAGAGAAGGCTGCAAACTATGACGACCATCATAGTGAGCATGGCTGCTGAGAGGTTTGTTGAGGACGATCGGGGACCCAAGAAACCCTACACCAAGAACCAGAGGGCAGTAAAAATCCACAACATCAGGAAAGAACTGAAAGCCTTGAAGAAACAGCATAAGGAGGCTAGAGAAGCGAAGAAGGCACCATTGGCAGAGCTTCACCTCATGCTCAGGAAGAAGCTCTTAACCCTGCGCAGAGCTGAGCAACACAGGAGACGTCGGAGGGAGAGTGCTAGGAAGCGGACGGCTTTCATTAAATACCCGTTTCTTTTTACCAAGCAGCTCCTCAGGCAGAGACGGAGTGGATGCCTCGTCTGTTCGAAAAAGGAAGTGGACCTACACCTCCACAACACCTTCAGTGACCCCAGCAGAGACCAAGACCTGGGGGACTGCAAGGCTGTGATAAGACCACCAGAGCCAGCTGAGGCATTCAACCTGAGGGAACCACTCCTTAAAGAAGTCCAGGACGTGGTGAAGAAAGCAAGGTCCAGGTCAGCACCAGGACCAAGCGGAACATCCTATAAGGTGTACAAGCACTGTCCCAGGCTGTTACACTGGCTATGGAGAATCCTGAAGGTCATCTGGAGAAGAGGAAAAACAGCTCAGCAGTGGCGTTTTGCTGAAGGAGTGTGGATTCCTAAAGAGGAGGACTCCAAGAACATCAGCCAGTTCAGAATCATCTCGCTGCTCATTGTTGAAGGAAAGATTTTCTTTAGCATTGTAGCTAAGCGACTGGCTGATTTCTTCCTCAAGAACGGATACAAATATTTTTTAAGTCGTTTTAAGTTGTTGGTGCTAATTAGCTTTCTATTAGCCTGTTCCCGTTCACTGTTTTGAGTCAGTGGTAGAGTGGTTTCATTCCCACATAGTCCATTCACCTCCACATTCACTTCGAGCCGGAGAATTTTGCTTTCCAGCACTGCAATCTTCTGTAGAAGTTTGTAGTAGTCATCCGTGGAGAAGGGAGGCATCTTGCTGCTGATTAGCTTTAGCCAAGCACCTCGCTCCCGTTCACTATAGTACAGGCTTGTGCTGCTGATAGGCCACGCTCACAAAGTAAAACAGTTTTTAAAAATAGTGGTAGCCTTCAGTTTCTTTCATAAATTAAACTCCCTGTGTTTTGTAAATATCCAGGACCCGCTTTCCAAAAAATTTGTAGCGAAAGACAAGCATAGCAATGAAAAAAAGAGAGCAAAGCGGAGAGCAACGCAGCGAAGCATCTGTACAGGAGGAAGAGCAGGAAGCAACATTAGCCACGCCCCATTTCAGAACTCAAGAACGTTTTTTTGCAGACTTTTGTGGGAGGCATCATTGGACTCTGATCGTCTTTCATTAGTGACAGTGTTCCCTGCCTCCTAAACTTAAGCCCCGCCCCCTTTCGAAATTATGGACGGTTAGTTGCATTCAGCTGAGTTCCTGTTTCATTGTGCCTGGCCGCGTCAACCGGCGTCCCGCCAGTACCCCCGAAGTGTGGGAAGCTGCGAGGGCCCGTTCAATGCTGCTGGCAGCTTTAATTTTGTATTTGCATCCTATATCAAGGAAAACTTTCAAACTTTCTTATTGTATTTGTAACAATTTAATATTACTACTGCTACTACTACTATAAGTAATTAGGGCTGTCAATCTATTAAAATATTTAATCGCGATTAATAGCATGATTGTCCATAATTAATTGTGATTAATCACACATTTTTTATCTGTTCAAAATGTACCTTTAAGGGAGATTTGTCAAGTATTTAATACTCTTATCAACAAATCAAATATGCTGCTTTATGAAAATGTATGTATATATTTATTATTGTAAATCAATTAACAACACAAAACAATGACAGATATTGTCCAGAAACCCTCACAGGTATGGCATTTAGCATGTGCTGACTTGACTATGACTTGCCCCAAACTGCATGTGATTATCATAAAGTGGGCATGTCTGTAAAGGGGAGACTCGTGGGTACCCATAGAACCCATTTACATTCACATACCTTGAGTTCAGAGGTCAAGGGACCCCTTTGAAAATGGCCATGCCAGTTGTTCCTCGCCAAAATTTAGCAAAACTTTTGTAGCGTTATTTATCATGGACAAGCTAGTATGACAGGGTTGGTACCAATGGATTCCTTGTGTTTTCTAGTATGATAACAGTATCTTCACTCTAGCTTTAAAACTGAGCCCGCTACGACCTCCGAAAGATTAATTGTGTTAATCTGTTAAAAAATGAGTCCCGTTATTTTACATTAACGTGTTATTATTGCGTTAACTTTAACAGCCCTATTAGTACATACAAGTGTGTTCTGTGGTGCAGTGTCAAGAGTCCTGGAGCAGGCTGGACACTGGTGTCTTGGTCAAGGACATTTGCACAAGAGCCAGATAGGATACACTATGATACAAACTGAATCTGAAGTTACAGGACAGGACACACTCTGTAACAATCTGTCCACGCTGACATCCAAAAGGAGACGGGCTAGTCTTTAGGAACACATTTTGTGGATTTGTGTGTCACTGTTTAACAAAGCCGTTGTTTCTGAGTCTGCAAGGATGTGTGTGCATCGGCGCAAGATAACAGTTGAAGTATTATTAATGGGTACAGCTTGTGCAGTCGGAAGTAGACAAAATAGAAACATGACATCAGAAACTACTTTGAATTTACTGGCACACAATTACAATGACAGTGCAAAGTTTCATTGCAAAATTCTATATTGGCAGTCAAATCAAATCAAATCAAATCAATTTATTTTTGTATAGCGTCAAATCACAACAGAAGTTATCTCAAGACGCTTTATATGTAGAGCAGGTCTATGACCGTACACCATAGTTTTGAGACCCAACAGGATCCACCAAGCGCACTGTGGCCAGGAAAAACTCCCCGATTACTGGGAAGAAACCTGGAGCAGAACCGGGCGCAGGGCGGGCGGCCATCTGCCGAGACCGGCTGGGGGGATAGATAGATAGAGTGAGAGAGAGAGAGAGAGAGATAGAGAGAGAGAGATATAGAAGCAGCCACAATAGCAGTCTAGCAGCTGTAATAACTAATACAAGTAGGGCTGATAACACAAAACCAACAGCAGTAGTTGTTTCTTTTGTCATGCACAGGCAGTACAGCTTTATAGATGGCAATGTCTGTAGTCAACAAGCCCCGTCTCCACCACAGGACCATTCCACCGGAACTCGGAACCTTTTGAGGAACTGATTGCATTTGACCGCAGAGACCGGGGTCTAACTTAATTCTGGGGACATTAATAGGGGCCTTTTTACCCCAAAACCTCGCGGCGGTGCTGTGAATGAGAGAAAGAAAAGATTTTTTCTAATTGTTTCACGGAATTAACATTCTAAAGCACAAATAAATAACCCTCAAACACTCAGCAGATGATTTACTGTAGAGACAGACGCTCGCAGTTTCATTTTCCTCCGCTGCATTTCATTCATTACATCCAAATATGAGTCCAAATATATGCAGCAGTAAATATCGTCGCAGTGAGTTTATTTTTTCCAACGTGACACACTGAACTGCAGGCTGCAGAGTGTGTTTACTGCTGTGACCAACAGCAGCCCTTGTCACGTCATGTTGCTTTTTCATACATCAGCGGACTAATTTGCCTAATCTTCACGAGTCTTTAGTGCGTGGTGGAAACGCAGACAACAATGAGCTGGAACCTTTTAGTTCCTTGAAAAGTAGATGGATTGCAATGAAACTTTGTACAATCATTCATGGTCCCCAGACGGTGAACCCTAATGCTTTTGGTGATCACTAACTATTCATGTAGTAGCCTGCCATCATCAGGACAAAATTCCAATTTGTCCAATACTTGTAAAACTATGACATTCCCATCAGCCTCAGCTGTACTGTGTGTTTAGTGCTAACTTGCAAATTTTAGCATGCTATGACGCTAAATTAAGTAAACATACCTTACATCAACATGTTAGCGTCGTCGTTGTGAGCATGTTAGCATGCTAATGTCAGCATTTAGCCCAAAGCACTGCTGGGGCTTAGCCTATGTTAGAAAAGAACTAGTTCGTATGACGTGCTGTCCGTCCATGTCAGAAATAAAAAGCGTATATATAAAAAAAAAATAATACCACATTAAAACACCAAGACCTTGAGGAACACCATAGAAAAAGCCATGCTGTGATTTGGGATCAAAAACTTTTCACATTGGGAGATTCCTGCAAGAATTGCATTTTTCTGTGATTGGATGGCGAGCACTTCTGTTCTGGAAACTGCCCAAGCCATCCATCTTCTGAATGCTCTAGGTCTCTAGTCTTGATCCATCCATCCTCTGAATGCTCTAGGTCTCTAGTTTGATCCATCCATCCTCTGAATGCTCTAGGTCTCTAGTCTGATCCATCCATCCTCTGAATGCTCTAGGTCTCTAGTCTGATCCATTCATCCTCTGAATGCTCTAGGTCTCTAGTTTGATCCATCCATCCTCTGAATGCTCTAGGTCTCTAGTCTGATCCATCTATCCTCTGAATGCTCTAGGAGTGTGTTCCAATCCACGTACTTCCTGAAGTACACTTCAATGTAGTGCACTTTGTGCACTCTGTACTCACTTGAGTAGTGCGTAAATTTCAACGAGGTAGGATCGTCTCAAATCGAATACTCTGTGGCGCACTGACCGGAAATGACGATCGCAACATTTGACCGCGGCCTACTACCCGCCAAAATATCTTCTGAAAAAAAATGAAAGCAGAGTGGAAATTACGTTTCCAACGTCGTCGCCTACTTCTACGATGTGTCCTCCTGTTGGCTGAAAATGCACCGGTATGTTTACGTATTGTATTGTTTTATTCTGTTATCTACGTCTGTTTGAATAGTGGTCGTGGCTCCGCCCCTTCCGCTACGTAGCCAAGATGGAGGCAAATGAGTGTGGAAAGTGTCCAGCGTTCCACACTCAACGATCTGACCGTTTTCAGTACAACATCCGGGTACTTTGAGTGCACTGCATTTGCCGTACAACCCAATTGGAACGCAGTATGCACTCAAAATAGTGAGTATGTAGTACAGAAGTATGCGGATTGGAACACACCGTAGGTCTCTAGTTTGATCCATCCATCCTCTGAATGCTCTAGGTCTCTAGTTTGATCCATCCATCCTCTGAATGCTCTAGGTCTCTAGTTTGATCCATCCATCCTCTGAATGCTCTAGGTCTCTAGTCTGATCCATCCATCCTCTGAATACTCTAGGTCTCTAGTTTGATCCATCCATCCTCTGAATGCTCTAGGTCTCTAGTTTGATCCATCCATCCTCTGAATGCTCTAGGTCTCTAGTTTGATCCATCTATTCTCTGAATGCTCTAGGTCTCTAGTTTGATCCATCCATCCTCTGAATGCTCTAGGTCTCTAGTTTGATCCATCCATCCTCTGAATACTCTAGGTCTCTAGTTTGATCCATCCATCCTCTGAATGCTCTAGGTCTCTAGTTTGATCCATCTATTCTCTGAATGCTCAATGGATCCACAAGAGTCTCAGCTTTACAGTGAGACCCAATTTATGTAATTCAAGACTGTTTAGGGACCCCAGTATGCAGAAATATTCAAACACATCATTTTTAGAATAGGAGACAATAACACATTTATACTGCATGCAAAAAAACTGCATGTGATTGTCATAAAGTGGGCATGTCTGTAAAGGGGAGACTCGTGGGTACCCATAAAAGCCATTTACATTCACATATCTGGAGGTCAGAGGTCAAGGGACTCCTTTGAATTTCGCCATGCCAGTTTTTCCTCGCCAAAATTTAGCCTAAGTTCGTAGCGTTATTTGGCACTCTTCCTGACAAGCTAGTATGACATGGTTGGTACCCATGGATTCCTCAGGTTTTCTAGTTTCATATCATCTAGCTTTAAAACTCAGCCCACTACTGCCTCTGAAAGACAGAAGAGCAGCCAGGTCCACGGGCGGGCCGGCAGAGAGTTTAAAGAGATTCAAACACTGGCTCCTTTCAGAGCTGTCCAGTCTGTTTGAAGTGTGTGTGAAAGTTGGATTGTCTGTTTGGAAAGTTGCAGAAATTGTCGGACACAGCATTCCCCCAAATTCAACATCGGAAAGGTGTTTGCTATTCGACCATCTGACAAGCAGTTCTGAGGGAGTAGACTTGTGCCTCACAGAGCCCCTAGCATGGCTGTAGGGTCTTAGTCTTGTTAATAAAGAAAATGTTATAGAGATAGAAAAATTGTACAGGGCTGCCAATCTTCACATGTTATTGCTATAGCAATTCAAGAGGAGAAACTCAAACAACTTCTGTGACCTCCATCTTTATGAGACGTACTGGAAATCAAACTTTCCATTCTAAAAGAATCTCCATCTGCACTGAGTTCATGACTTACATGACATCTCTCCAAGGAGCATCGAAGCTGAAGGCACTTTGTTCACCTCTTGTACATGTGCATGCTACAAACACACACAGAGAAACCCCCACACCATCAAAACTAGACCCCAGTGACGAGATGTGATGAGCATTGCGTTGGGTTAACAGTAGGAATGTTGCTCAGAGACCCTCAGAGTCCCGTACATGTGAGAAACTGGTGAAGACAATCGTTAGATGCCCACACATCTGAATCCCAGTATACTGTGATGGCCTGCAGAAATAAGGCACCGTCAGATTATATAAATCACGAAGGAGGTGTCGCACAAATACACACACGCACGAACACACACACACACACACAAACACACACACACACATGAACACACAGTGCTATCCAGTACGTGGGAGGGAGCTGTCATATCCACTGTTGGATAATCAGTTGAAGGTAAAGCTAACTTCAGATCTTAAGATTCTTTGGTGAAGTCCTGAAGTTAAACACAATGGGCTCATGAAACTGTTTTATCTAGAAGTTTATTTCCTTGAGTTGGACACCGTGTTCTAGATAAGACACACTGAGAATGCAGCCCTTTCTCGACACTCATTCAGTGAGACGGAGTGGTGTCAACGACTCGATTGGGACACATTCGCTAGAGTCTCCTGCACCCTATATTGCAACCCATGACGCACCAAAATGGCCCTGATGTGCTATTAAATGCTTATTTGGGACAATGTGACGGTTTAGTAATTGACAAAGAAAGGTAAAAGATCCACTCTAATGTACTGTACATGACAGACTGTTCCCAAGGAAACTGTTAAAACCTGAGAAGAGATTTACTGACATCCCGTGAGCTGTCTCGGAGCAGCTCGGCAGCAGATAGGAAGGTTTGACCTATGAGTGTTGTGCTACAGGGAATGACAGTGGTCACTCCCTGACACACACACACACACACACATCTCAAAACCATAACAGTCGTGTGATGTTACTGGTCAGTGTGAGGGAGCGGCTCTCCAAAGATACGTAGAACATGCAGCCGTGAGCCAAGTTGAAAACATTCTTGCAGAGTGAGTCACTCCCCTTCTGCCTCTATGGCTCCACCACACTGCTTGCAACACTGATCTTTTTTGATCTTCTGCACATGAGATACGTTTTTATCGCATGCAGCTTGTTAGTTTTGTTATGGGACAATTAACAACTTAATCATTCTTATTAGTAGCTACATGATGACCCAGTATAAATTTGCCCAACTCCAGCGTGAGTACGTCTAATCAGACACATAACTGAAAAAAAATTGTGTAGGTATTCAAGGCCTTTAATGTATCATCATATTTAGCATCATATTTAATAAGTTTATCATATGTTGTGTATGTAAAATCAGAGTAACCAGTTTCTATATATAGCAGTTAATTAAATGTAGAGAAGTAAAATAATATTTCTCTCTGAAATGTAGTGAAGTCAAAGTATAAAGAAGCATAAATTGGGTATACTCAAGTAAAGTACACATACCTCGAAGCTAGGGTAGGTGATCTTCTTCAAACATAGTTTTGTTACATTTGTTGACATTTTCATTGCATCCCGACAGCAATCAATGAATCAAATGCTCTGAGAAAAAAAAAGAAAGAAATCTGGTATCTTTGGCTGCGTGCACTCTGCCCGTGCACTCTGCCCGTGCACTCATTGTGTGTCACCAGAGCTGCTAGCTTGACAGCTGTGAGTACTAACCAAGCCCCCAGGAAAAGCGCCGGGCTCAGAAACTATTTTTCGTAGTGGCCAAACGGCGGTACTGCAACCTCCATTTCCGTCACGTGATGCCATTGAGCCCAAAAATACTTTTTCCCATAGACTTCCATTGGGAAAGAGACGTCTGTAACGCTTGGGCTCATTTTTTTGGAGGTAAATCAACTCCCCAGTACGAACACTTGAATAGTCCTTATTTAAATCATCAGGTCCTAAAAGTTGTAAAACGCACCAATAGCCAAATCCAGAGTTATTTCCCTTCCTCCGTTCATGTGAATAAGACCCGGACCGAGGCTGGAGCGAGGGCTGGGAGGCGGGGTTAAAGGAAACGCCACTGCGCCTGCTCTATGGGCCCAATGGATGCAGAAGATCGCCGGAAGATCTACTACTTTACTTTACTTTTACTTCGGCAGTGGAGCCATTTTGGCTCCATGCGCCACTGGGCAACTTTCATAGGAATGAACGGGAGCCCGCCTCCAACACTGTATCCAGTTCTCTTTATACATCCATGGTACTAACAATAGCCATGTATGTTGTTTACGTTCATTAGGATCATTTTGGTGAGTGGCTTTGGAGAGAGGCCTGAAAGGATTGTCAGTGTTTCTGACTTGGCGACTTTCTCTGTAGATTTGAACTTTGGGAGCTGGTACTGCTAGCTACTTTCATTGGAAAAGAGTTGGCAACACTGGGCTGGGTTTTTATATTGGATCATTAGCATACTCCTGCTCGTTTCTCAAGAATACCAATGCTTTAAGTACAGCACTTAGTAAATGTAGTTACTTCCCACCACTGTAGTTAATGTAGTGTATGTCATTTAACGTAACCCCTAAGCAATGCTAATGTGTTAGTGGTCTTTGGAAGCTGTAGGCTCTCTTGGCACCCACTCCTGGAGGGGCTACTTTTCTAATGTTAAAACAGCAGTAGGTACAAATGGAGCAAATATGAAAAAATATTTTTATAAAACGGTCATTATATCCTGACAGTAGTGCATGAGATGCCTCTGTGTCCATCGGTGCTCCTAACGGCATCTGCAAGATTTTACAAATCAGAGGAAAACAACCAATCAGAGCCGAGCTGGAGCTTTGTCATCTCTGAGCAGCTGTCAATCACTCGCAAACTCCAATTAAACGGTCAAACTAGGCAGCGCTGATCAAATATTAATCAATATTTTGTTACTGTAATGCCTATTTCTTGCATACAATGTTTTCAGAATCATCTTGTAGTGTACTGTTTAGCTGTAAAATGAGAAAGTTTGTGACCTGGCAGCCATGTTGAGATCAGTTGAGGACATACCAAGTACCGTCCACCAACCGGTGCAAACTTTCTCTTTTTACAGCTAAACCGTTCACTACAAGATGATTCTGAGAACATCTGAGGGGAGAAATAGGCATTAACGTAACAGAATATTGATTCATAGTTTGAACGGTTTGATCGGTGTTTTTGAGTGATTGACAGCTGCCTCTGTTGAATGAACAGCCAATAGGAACGCTCTCTCTCTGAAATGACCTGTGATTGGCCAAAGTCTCCCGTCACGTGCTAGATGAGCCATGAGGAGCTGCAGAAGTCTAGTTTTAATTTAATTACAATATGCTGAAAGGTTATTATGTGATTTTTGCCCAATGATGCTAAAAACATTCTGCCTACTGCAGCTTTAAATAATGCAGTGTCATGTGAGGAGACAAGAGCTATCCAAACCCAAAGGCAGTACAGTGAATCATTACTAATGAGAGGCAGTTACCTCACCAAAATGAAGCCTGTTGAGCCTGTGTACTGTATATGGGTATATGTTTTTGTATACCCCACTCTTTATTTAACTCATGTTTTTCCCTCTGCTGACCTCCTCACTTTACATCTCATGTATCACTCCCTAACCTGCTTCCTCCTCCCGAGCAGTGTGTTCCAATCCACGTACTTCCGGAAGTACACTTCAAGGTAGTGCACTGTGTGCACTCTGTACTTACTTGAGTAGTGCGTGAATTTCAACGGGGTAGGGTCGTCTCAAATCAAATACTCTGCGGCGCACTTACCGGAAATGACACACAGCTGGCATCCTTTGTGTCTTGCTGCCTCCTTCACGTTTTACCCGCCCACTCCCGCCAAAATATCTGCCTGCTTTTTTGATCCAGAATACACAGAAAATTAAAGCAGATTGGAAATTACGTTTCAAACGTCGTTGCCACGCCTACGATGTGTCCTCCTGTTGGCTGGAAATGCACCGGTATGTTTACGTATTCTGTAATCTACGTAGCCCATAGACTAGATCTATAAGGTACGTTGTTCAGCACCGCAAAAGCTCCCGCATCATCTGCTGTTATTTTCACATGTTTGAATAGAGGTAGTGGTCCCGCCCCTTCTGCTACGTAGCCAAGATGGCGACAATTGAGTGTGAAAATGTACACTCAACGATTTGACCGTTTTGAGTACAACATCCGGGTACTTCGAGTGCACTGCATTTTGCCATACTTCACAGTGTGAACGCACTTATGCAATCAAAATAGTAAGTGTAAGTACGGAAGTACGTGGATTGGAACACACTGGAGGTCTACCACATGGGTGGTTGCAAGGGGTTACAAGATAAGTGTGAGAGGTCGTGAGATTATTAATAAAGCAAAAGGAAAATGTCTTTGGTCTCACAAAATTATCTAATAATCTTTTTTTCTGATGTAATACTCAGCAGTAGTTTTCTATTTTCAGGCTTCTGACAAATATCCTACTCCAGTGAGATGCTGAGGTTAGAGGGGAAACCACTTTTTGGTGAAATTGCTCAGGGATATACAACTTGTGACAAGGGTTTGCGATTACACCCTGCTTCTTTTTAAGGGGTCGCAAGCCTGAAAGGTTGAGAATGGCTGCTCTGTACCACTGGTACCACCCACCCTTCAACCTGTCACCGCACAGCCGGCCAAAGACTCATCTGACAGGCCCATCACCAAGAAAACACAGCAATTCAGCAATTAATACGACGGTACCTCGGCGCCCTCGCTAATTAGGCTTTCATATCAGAGCGGCTCCCTATAGTTATGGCATGAACTGGTCGCACTGCTCCTGTGCTCACTGCAAACAAGTATTAATCACCACCAATGCTCTCTAAACATTGTTCCAGATCCACTCACAGTTCAGAGGCAAGGCAGAGAGGAGATGCACATGTATGCATTTACACATATTGAACATGTTAAATGCATTGTGCTCTTCTATTTAGCAAAAAGCTAGAAAAGTCTCGCAGTGTTGTCTGTTTTATTGAGGAAATGCATATTGACCTTTCAGTACTATTGTCCATGTCATCATCTTTCAGAAACGCTGGCAGCAGGACCAAAATGCAAACACACAGGCAGAGAACGAAGGTTTTTAAGGGCAATTTATTGAGAACTGACAAGCAGGCAGAAAAGGACTGTTTTCTGCATAATAATTTGATGGTAACATTTCATTTTACAGGTTCACAAATTTCATGGTAATTAGGTGATAATTAGCAGGTAACCTATTTGCAATTTCTTTGGAATTACTGCCAAATCACCCCAATATTTACCTCAAAATTGATCAAAATTATTTTGTTTGGCTGTCTGTCTGGACTTTTAGTATTATTATTTTATATCTATTATAAACATTATTTCATAATTGTAATCCCGCTTTTTCCCTATAAGCAGTAATAACTAGCTGGTAATTTATTATTATTATTTATTCCATGTCTGCTGGTAAATAAATAATAATTAGTATAATAACTTCTTGGAAATTTCTTAAAAACCTTCCTGAATCATTACATTAGCTACCAGGTTACATATGTGTAGACAATAAGTCACAATGGTGAGATTTGTGCCTCATCAGAAGTGTTTTCTATTAGTTTTGGTTTTCCACCTCCGATGAGGAGCAGCGAACAGCCTGAGGCCCCTATTTTAACCTGTATATGCTATTTCACAATATCATTATGAAAACATGTTTATAATAAAGTCATTTTCGATAAATTGTTAGATAAATATTGAGGTAATTTGGCAGTAATTCCAAAGAAATTTCAAATAGGTTACTTGCTAATCATCAACTAATTACCATGAAATTTGCGGACCTGTAAAATGAAGTGTTACCAATTTCATTTACAGTTAAGTTTCTCTTTTGATCATATATTTTAAAGTAACATGGATGACGAGTCCTTAAAGGGCCAGTGTGTGTAGGATTTCAGGGAATCTATTAGCAGAAATCCCCCTCCAATGAATCGCCACCTTATCATGGTGGAGGGGTTGGTGTGTCCCAGTGATCCTGGGAGCTGTGTTGTCGGGGGCATTAGCTCCTGGTAGGGTCTTCCAAGGCAAAGTGGTCTCAGGGGAGGGGCCAGACCTCAATGATTCAGACCATACGTATTATAAGTACCAGAACACCCTAGGCCAAACGATCGATGATCGACTTTGTGGTTGTATCGTCAGATCTGCGGCCGTATGTCTTGGATACTCGGGTGAAGAGAAGAGCGGAGCTGTCAACTGATCACAACCTGGTGGTGAGTTGGATCAGATGGCGAAGGAGGCTGCCGTACAGACCTGGAAAACCCAAACGTGTAGTGAGGATGAACTGGGAACGTCTGGCTGAGGCCCCTGTCCGTGAGGTCTTCAACACCCACCTCCGGAAGAGTTTCTTGCGCATCCCGGGGGAGGCTTGGGACATGGAATCAGAGTGGGCCTTGTTCAAACCATCCGTTGTGGAAGCGGCTGCTAATAGTTATGGCCGGAAGGTCGTGGGGGCCTGTTGTGGTGGCAACCGAAGAACCAAAGGAGGCCATCAAGCTGAAGAAAGAGGCCTTTCGGGGTTGGTTGGCCCCGGGGGTCCCTGGAAACAGTTGACAGGTACCGGTTGGCCAGAAGGGCTGCAGCTGCAGCGGTTGCAGAATCAAAAATCCAGGTGTGGGAGGAGTTCGGAGAGACCATGGAGAAGGACTCCCTTCCACTCGGTGTGTGTGTTTTTGCTTTTTAACTACGTCACCACACTCCTGGCACACTTTCTCAGAGTGTTTGCTGTTGCCGCGGATGGGTTTACATTGTAGTTAATGGAACGCCCGGTGCTTTTCATACCGGCGCACGAAGTGGTGCCTTTTGCGGCATTATCGAGCACCGATGGCGGTGACAAAGCCTCAGTATTTTACCCCCTTGGATTGACAACAGGCTGGAATCGCTGTGTTTTCATTAACTTACAATGAGCCCTTCATATCTACGTAGGGAGCGGGTCTTCTTCATGGAGTATGCCATATTTCTACCGTAGCCCAGAAGGGACAAACCAAACACTGGCTCAAGAGAGAGAGCCTTTCACGTTTTTATGTTACTTGAAGGCCACCGTATTCCTCCGACTTGCTTGTGAAACTGCGGTAACGCGAGCCGTGATACTGCCAACTGCCATCTGATTTCCGTTGCCCCTACATTTATTATGTTATTATGGTAAGGATGCGAGCGAGGCAAACGGCATTACCATGGTTTTGCACATTCGGCAGCTCACGTTACCGCAGTCTTGGAAAAGGAGGAGCGGAGGGGTACTCAGTTAGTTGCAATCTGTAACCACACCACTAGATTCAATTCAATTCAATTCAATTTATTTTTGTACAGCATCAAATCACAACAGAAGTTATCTCAAGATGCTTTAAGGAAGCAGAGCTGTAGTCTTACACACTTCTCTGCGCTTTGTGATGGAAAATTACATTGTATGTACTGATGTCTCTTTATGCAACAGTGGAAAGTTACTGTCTGGGTGCTCTTCGTCTCATGTAGTGGGAAAGTACTGAGTGTTGACTTTTACTGGGACACTGTTTGGGTAAAACAACTCTTTATCTGTGCAAAACAACTCCTTTTCTCACAGTCCCTGTTGTAGATTTCTATATAGTCACATTGTAATAATCTCCGGGGGGCGCACTCTTCTGCAGACTTTGTGCGACTCTGTATAACCAGTGCCTCTTCTTGCAAGAATAAAATACAACAAAGACATTTCATCTGTTTGGGATCTTGATTTCAACGTTCATTAGGACTCATCTCGGAATACTGAAAGAATTTCCATTACAATTTGGCGTTGTCGGCAGGATCCCGTGGAAGATCGTCCTGAGACGACGGGAGACCGGTGACTGATCATCCAGGAGAAACCTCCTGCCTGTACCTTTACAAGTTAAGAGACGACAGGACCGATCCCCAGCGACTCTGGACCGTCTCTACTGGGATCCAAAGGACCTGATTGAGTCCAACAAATCAACTATTAACCGGGTGAGACGTTGAAATTCTGATGTCTTTTAATCATTGTTATAACGATGTTGAAACCCAGTATAATATAAATAATTAATTAGAACATTAAAATTGAGGTTTCTTGAGGTTCATAATAATTTCCACTTGTCTAGTAAGAACTGGATTGTTGTGGATTTTGGGTTGAAGTAATTTCCTGACGTGATTTGAGATTCTTTGTGGCATCTTTTATCCTCCATACAACAAGTGATAAAAAAGGAGAACTGGAAAATAGAAATGGATGTTCAAAATTAAATCAATTTTGAACGTTGTAGTTTCTTGACCTTAGAAGTATTTGTGTTGGGTGGCTGTTGTTCACGCACAGTGCTTGAGAGAAAACATATGTATGAAGCATATGAAGCAATTGGTTGAAGCAATTGTCAAAGTCTGTTGACTCAGAGAAAAGGGGAAAGTGACCGCACCTGAAGCGAGATTCATTCCGCCTTACAGCTTTATCTTCGTTAAGCTATAGTAACCTAGACCTCACGAGGGACGCCCCGTGTTGTAAAGTGACGTGTACACGTACCCTGAAAGTCCAGAATGGGATCAGGGAAGAGTAAACCTCAGGAATCTCCACCTGAGGGAGGATGTATCGATGCCACGAGATCCAAATACGGAGAGGATAGCATAGAATGTGTTTCTACATGGATTAAAGATTATGGGTTTCCTTCTGGAGGCTCATTCAGCATAAATCAATTGGAGAAGCTGTTGATGCAGAGAGGTGTTATTGATGTGCATGCACCCGTTTTGTGTGTCTATGCTGTGACTGCTGCTTGTTTACTGATGTGCAAGTGCTTTGCGGGCTTACGCTGCTGAATTTTGCTGAATAACTGTGTTATAAACCAGAGAATTTTACACATACGACCGTTCCCAAATCAGCCAAGGTTAAAAGATTTTATCAGTCAAAGGACCGACAGAGTAAAAAAAAAACAGTAGTCAAAAGTCAACCTGTCATTGATAAACCCGTTGGAATAGTGGGCAGACAGGCCGTGTGGAAGTATGTAGTTCCGTTCACCATATTGATGTGTGATTGGGCGGATGGTGAATGACCGCATTGAGGCTCGCTTGAGATGGAGAAACTGCGGCTGACTGAGCTAAATGGGCATGGAGACATTGGAAATCCAGACTGGGATTTTGCATTTATGAGAAAGTGTGCACTGGTATGGAAGAAAGTCACCGCTCTTCAAATCTGTAGTGAGAGAGTGAGTGAGAATGGCTGTGAATGGGGTTCAGATGAATTGAGAAAAAATGGTGGATGAATGCGTACCATTTATTGCAACATGTCACAGGCCATTGTTAAAGATCACATTGCAGACCAAAGCGGCTGAGATAGTGAGAATCAGACAAAGGCGATGATTAATGATAGGATTAAACGCCAAGGTAAAACTCCGTCCCCTCAGTGTTTGTTGAGTGTGTTGACTGAAGCTAAAATCCCACTTTCAGAGCAATTGAATTGAATTGAACAAATTCACTGTTTTACTTTACCCCAAGATAACGATAAAGCAAAAGCTTCAGAGGCAGAGTTAGGGAAAAAAAAAAGCAGACAGAAGAGTTGATATTTTTTGATCATGCTGCAGTTGAAAGGGAGAGACGGAGAGGAGTAGACATGGCTGCCCTGCAAGGAGGCAGCAGAGCAACTGGCTCAGAATTCATTGATGATCCACCAGAGGGGCGGGGCCAAGAAACACACAGAGACACTGACACAAACACACACACCTACAGGGTGCAGGTTTTGTGTCCAGAGTAAGGGGGAGAGGCTGAAGGAATTCAGCTAACTCATTTACTAATTTTGGTATGCCAATAGATTAATAGGCGAAGGTGAATTATAGCATTATCATGAGGTGTTCAATATAATTTTGTAAAATGTTTTTTTTAGTGAAGAAACTTGAATAAATCTAGTTGTTTGAAGGAGATGTGTTCACAGCGATATAAAATAGATAATAGAGAGGGCTGGTTAACAGTAGCCCTAATGGTAGAACCATTATCAAGAAAATCTAAAACAACAGTTGAAGATGTTGAAGATGTGTTGCACTCAAAGGGAGAAGCTGAACGTAGGGAAAGGAAAAGTTACAGCAAACAAATGCCTAAAGTAACTTCTGAGATGAAGTCAGATAAACCATCATCTCCCTATTCTCCTCTGTTTAAGGAGCTGTCTAAAGTGGACCCTGATCTGGACACCTATCCTCCTCCTCCCGAAGACATCTATCCTCCTCCTCCCGTAGAAACCCAAGCTCAGAAAAAAGGAGATCGACCCGCCTAACAACACCAACACCATAGCAGGCTCCTCCAGCTCATCCACCCAAGGAGGAAGCTCAACTTCCTCTACAGGGGTGGATGGGGCCGTCAGAGGAGGCCAGCACATAACAACGAGGTCTCAGACAAAGATGGAGAAAGAAAAATGCACCAAGGCTGAGGATACGCCTGGAACTGTCAATCTGCCGATGATACAAGTGGCAGGCCCACGAGGCCCCTCGCTTGTTCACCGCCCATGGACTGCCACAGACATTCAGAATGCACGTGCTGACCTCCCTCCACTCAGCATGACGTTTAAAGATGGCAGACTGAGATCAGGTCTCCGGGCTGGGGGAGGAGATGGAGTGTACAGAGAAGGGAACCCACTCAACCACAGCAACTGAACAGGGAAGTACACACACACACACACATGTGCTGCACGCAACGTAGAAGATGCTTTGCCTACTAACCTTGATTTAGCTCAGATGATTCAGGGTAACATTAAGTTTCCTAGTGGACTCCGGAGCAACAAATTCAGTGATAATGTTAAAATGCTTGCCCACGGCAAAAACAAGTGGTCAATTATTCTGATACAGGTGAAACATGCTTTCCTTTTATCCCCATCTTGTGGCTCAGGAAAATGACATCCTTGACACACAATTTGGCCCACGCGCAAGCAGAAAGCATGTCACGTGAACACCGGCACTGCAATGCACATGTATCACATGGACCTGACAGACATTTTGAAGAAGTATTCTTTAAAGACCTAAATGACACATTGAATACATGTGACATGTATGTTTCAACCTCACGTTGTGCTGTTTCTGTCTCCCTCTCCCCTGACCAGCTGTCTCTGTTTGAGGTAGAGGGTTCTGGTCCACATGTTGCACTCTCCAACAGCAAAAATGACCGATGGCGCAACCTGGGACCTTGAAGCAAAAACTGGCTAAGTGCTGTGAAGATACAAATCTTCCATGGCCCAAAGCTCTACCTATTGTCCTGATGTATATGAGAATGAGGAAACGAGCACAAACTAACCTAAAACCTTATGAGTGTCTCTTTGCAGCTCCTCCTCACGTTAGAGTTGAACCACCAGGAGAACCTCCCCCAGACACTGCTCTATGTGAAGATGCTATGCTAACATATTGCATTAACGTCTCTTGTACCCTCTCTGACATCAGGAAACAGATCACTGCTGCCTTACATTCCCCTGCCAGCACGCCCCTGCATAAGCTCCAGCCTGGCGATTATGTGGTGGTGAAGGACTTTAGGAGAAAACACTGGAAAGCTAAGAGGTGGCAGGGTCCATTACAGGTGCTCCTAACTACCCACACCGCGGTCAAGGTAGCTGAGAGAGCCACGTGGATCCATGCCAGCCGCTGCAAACGCGTTCCTCCTCCCAGTGAACCTCCTCAACCACCTGTCTTAACGGAGGGAATAGACTCCGACGAGTAAGACACATATATGACCATAATAAAGTCATATCTGTGATCAAAAACCACACTTACTCAGACACACCCGAGTAAGGAAGGTGGGGTCAAGCCCCACCTTGTTCCTGTCACGTTGATAACACATACTGATTTGTTTCTGAGATAAGATTCTACAGACGACACCCATCTTCGTTGGACTACGATGGAACGCAGAACTGCGGTTACATCCTGTTCAATCTTGTGTTTAATTTTTGGTGTTACATTAATGTTGTTCTCTTATGCTTTGATGACCACTCCCACGGAGAACACAATCCACCTTGTGAGTAAAAGGCACATTTGGCAAGAGACACACAATTTTGGCAGTAATTTGTGGTATCAAGCCCTCACGATATCTGTACGACAGATAACTAATGAAAGTTGTTATGCTTGCTCTCTTATGCCTCATGCTACAACCAAGTCGACGCCGCTAGTACCATGGGCCTTAAACGCTACTGAAACGCTCTCAGCGATGGTTGCGCTTACCATTGCTGACGGTCCAAATAGAGTGGGTAACATGACAATCTATGCCAATTGGGTAAATTAATCCTTAGTTGATTATACCGGTGCTTTGATTCGTATCTGGGACTTTGGTTCTTTTGCAAACTCTTCTATTACCACCATGTCTGCCCCACTATTCTTTACAAAACAAAGGATCTGTTGAATAAGAAGTGTTTGTATATATTGTATTGCTCACTTAAAATGCCATATATGTTATATAATGTTGAGATTGGGGAAATGTATATAAAACAAATATAGACCCGATAATTAAAATCCAGAAAAGAGCTTTTAGAATAAATACATAAAGCTTCTTACCGTGAAACTACAAATCCATTATTCATAAAGTCAGGTATCTTAAAATTTTTGGATATTGTGCGTGTGAAGACATTAGAAATACTATTTCAAGTTAGGAATACAAGCCTTCCTGTTAGTGAAAAAAAAAATAAAAAAAAATGAAATGGTTTATGATTTATGATTTACTTCTTTACTTAGATTTTGTTCCATTTATTTCTTATTCTATTATCTATCTTGTTTCATTGTATAAGAATGAAGATTGACTTTATATTAAGTTTAAAATTTAGTGTGTGATGTCATTTAATCAAGTGTGTTGGGGTATATTTGAAACTTAATCAGGTAAATCACCCTACATCACCCTGATGATGATCGGTTTGGACGGAAGGGGCAATATGGGTTTCCCCTCTTTTGTCATTTGAGGTTTTACCTTTGTCCTGTCCAGATAGAGTAGTTAGCGCATCTGGTCTTTTTGCTCCATCTCCTGTAAAACCGAGGCGGAATTTTTGGCCATTTGTCAGTAGGTGCATGTGACCTGCGACCTCTGTCAAAGAGCTCTCTAAACCTTTACAGGGTTTGGGGGGTTTACCAGTACTTGGTAATTTTCCTTGGGAGGCCTTAATTGGCTTGAAGACAGAACTCATAGGTCATTGCTAGAGGTTAAGGGTGAGCCTTTTGATAATCATGTATCATTATATGCAACTAAAATAATACTTAATTCACAGTATGGCTCTCGATACTTTCTGTGATGTATTACTATTATGATATAATTTGAATCTCAATGAATTATTATGTCTGATGGAGCACTATACAGATACATCATATGTACATACTTTTATGTTGATCAATAGAATGATCAAAAGGGGGAAATGTGATGGAAAATTACATTGTATGTACTGATGTCTCTTTATGCAACAGTGGAAAGTTACTGTCTGGGTGCTCTTCGTCTCATGTAGTGGGAAAGTACTGAGTGTTGACTTTTACTGGGACACTGTTTGGGTAAAACAACTCTTTATCTGTGCAAAACAACTCCTTTTCTCACAGTCCCTGTTGTAGATTTCTATATAGTCACATTGTAATAATCTCCGGGGGGCGCACTCTTCTGCAGACTTTGTGCGACTCTGTATAACCAGTGCCTCTTCTTGCAAGAATAAAATACAACAAAGACATTTCATCTGTTTGGGATCTTGATTTCAACGTTCATTAGGACTCATCTCGGAATACTGAAAGAATTTCCATTACAGCTTCCACTAGAGCAGTTACCCACCCATAGCTTAACCCCAAACCTAACTGAGACTGTGTCTGCCCCACCTAAATGAATTCAATCAAAAGTAAACAGAAAAGGAGTTAAACATAATAATCTAATAAAATCTAACACTAGCACCGCAATAAAGCAACAAAACAGGAGAATTAAATGTGGACTCTTAAATATCAGATCTCTGTCATCTAAAGCTCTACTAGTAAATGATTTAATATCAGATAATCACATTGATTTATTTTGTCTTACTGAAACCTGGCTGTGTCATGAAGAATATGTCAGCCTAAACGAATCCACTCCCCCGAGTCATATTAATACTCACATTCCTCGAGACACCGGCCGAGGAGGTAGAGTCGCAGCCATCTTCGACTCAAGCCTATTAATAAACCCTAAAACTAAACTAAATTATAACTCATTTGAAAGCCTTGTTCTTAGTCTTTCACACCCAACCTGGAAAACACTACAGACAATTCTCTTTGTTATAGTGTACCGCGCTCCAGGCCCATATTCTGAATTTCTATCTGAATTCTCAGAGTTTCTATCAAGCTTAGTCCTGAAAACAGATAAAGTCATTATAGTAGGTGATTTTAATATTCATGTGGACGTTGATAATGATAGCCTCAGTACTGTGTTTATCTCTTTATTAGATTCAATTGGTTTCTCGCAGAACGTGCATAAACCCACTCACCGTTTTAACCACACCCTCGACCTTGTTATGTCATATGGTGTTGAAATTGAACATTTAATTGTTTTTCCACAGAACTCTCTTTTATCAGACCATTATTTAATCACTTTTGAACTCTTATTACTAGACTATACACCATCAGACAAAAGTGTGTACACTAGATGTCTATCCGATAGTGTTGTAGCTAAATTTAAGGAAGTGATTCCATCAGCATTAAATTCAATACCATGTCTCAATATAACAGAGGCTCGTATGCTAACTTTAGCCCTACCCAAATTGATCATCTTGTAGATAGTGCTACAGACTCACTGCGAGTCACACTTGATTCTGTTGCCCCTCTAAAAAAGAAGTTAATAAAACAAAGGAAGTCAGCTCCATGGTATAACCCTCAAACACGCAAACTAAAGCAAGCATCGAGGAAACTGGAAAGGATATGGCGTTCCACCAAACAGGAAGAATCTCATTTAGTCTGGCAAGATAGTCTTAAAACATATAGGAAGGCTCTCTGTGATGCCAGAGCAGCCCATTACTCATCATTAATAGAGACAAATAAGAACAACCCCAGGTTTCTATTCAACACTGTAGCCAGGCTGACAGAGAGCCACAGCTCTATTGAGCCATGTATTCCTACAACCCTCAGTAGTAGTGACTTCATGAGTTTCTTTAATGATAAAATCATAACTATTAGAGACTAAATTAATTACCTCCTACCGTCAACTGGTACCGATTTATCCTAAAACTTAGGAACCTTAGAAACAGCTGTACAACCTGATATATATTTAGACTGCTTTTCTCCCATCGACCTCCACAAACTGACTTCACTGATCTCTTCATCTAAACCATCTACCTGTCTCCTAGACCTCATCCCAACTAGACTGCTTAAAGACGTTTTACCTTTAGTTAGCACCTCTTTACTGGATATGATCAATGTGTCTTTACTAACAGGCTATGTACCACAGTCCTTTAAAGTAGCTGTAATTAAACCTCTTCTTAAAAAGCCCACTCTCGATCCAGAGGTCCTAGCCAACTATAGACCTATATCTAACCTTCCCTTTACCTCCAAAATACTCGAGAAAGCAGTTACCAGTCAGCTGTGTGACTTTCTACAGAACAATCATTTATTGGAGGATTATCAGTCAGGATTTAGAGTGCACCATAGCACAGAGACAGCACTAGTGAAAATTACAAATGACCTTCTAATGGCATCGGACAAAGGACTTGTCTCTGTACTTGTCTTGTTAGATCTCAGTGCTGCTTTCACCATTGACCATCACATCTTATTACAGAGACTGGAACATTTAATCAGCATTAAAGGAACTGCACTAAGTTGGTTTAAGTCCTATTTATCAGATGGATCTCAGTTTGTACATGTTAACGATGAGTCCTCCATGCACGGCAAAGTTAGTCACGGAGTTCCACAGGGTTCTGTACTTGGACCAATTCTATTTACCTTATATATGCTTCCCTTAGGCAATGTTATAAGAAAACACTCCATAAACTTTCATTGTTATGCAGATGATACCCAATTATATCTATCGATCAAGCCAGACGAAACCAACCAGTTAACTAAACTTCAAGCATGCCTTAAGGACAAAAAAAACAGGATGACCTGCAATTTCCTGATGTTAAACTCAGACAAAACGGAAGTTATTGTACTTGGCCCTGAACTCCTCCGAAACAAATTATCTAATGATATAGTTACTCTAGATGGCATTGTCCTGGCCTCCAGCACCACCGTAAGGAATCTGGGAGTTATCTTCAATCAGGACATGTCCTTTAACTCCCACATAAAACAAACCTCACGGACGGCCTTCTTTCATCTACATAACATTGTGAAGATCAGACACATCCTGTGTCAAAATGATGCAGAAAAATGAGTCCATGCATTTGTTACCTCTAGGCTCGATCACTGCAACTCCTTATTATCAGGCTGCTCCAATAAGTCTCTAAAGACTCTCCAGTTGATCCAGAATGCTGCAGCACGTGTACTGACAAGAACTAGAAAAAGAGATCATATTACTACTGTATTAGCTTCTCTGCACTGGCTGCCTGTAAAATCAAGAATAGAATTTAAAATCGTCCTCCTCACCTACAAAGCGCTAAACGGTCAGGCCCCATCATATCTTAAAGAGCTCATAGTACCCTACTACCCCACTAGAGCACTGCGCTCCCAGAATGCAGCAGGGTTACTTGAGGTTCCTAGAGTCTCCAAAAGTAGAATGGGAGCCAGAGCCTTCAGCTATCAAGCTCCTCTTCTCTGGAACCAGCTCCCAGTTTCAGTCCGGGAGGCATACACCGTCTCTACATTTAAGAGTAGGCTAAAGACTTTCCTCTTTGATAACGCTTATACTTAAGCTGCTATAGGCCTAGACTGCCGAGCTCCCCTCTCCTTCTGTATATACTCATGTCCCATGTCCATGTTGTTACTAACTTCATTCCTTCCCGGGAGTCCTTGTGCCTCCTTGTCTCGCAGGTAACCGTGGAGCGGGGTCACACCTGGAGTGAGGTCATACCTGGAGCAGGGGTACACTTGGAGCGGGGTTTCACCTGGATCTGGTTGTCTCCGGTATCGTGGCTGCATCTGCTACCGCGTCCGGGGGCTGCTTGACACCAACTGCTACCATCATTAATAAACTACCTCTGTACGAGGGACTACCAAGGCTAACAAGGGACTACCAACACTTAGTGACAAAGTGGCAGCCTGGAGAATGAGACTTCTCAGTCACTGCCAAAGACATCAAGAACTCCCAGCACGCATGCTGATGCTGTGGAAACCAACGCACGGGCATTGATCACAGGGACGTCCCACACCAACATGGATGCGACTTAGGACAGTGGAAACAAGTTGTATACAGACCACTGACATATTATCACCTTATTACTTTGGTATGGGGAACAACTGCTTATTTACACAGCCCACAGACATGAGCAACATTATTATTCATTTTGAGTCATGTTTCTGGTGACCTGTTGAATTCAAGACCAATATTCTCTCTCTTTTAACTCTGTTTTTGATCACCACCAACAGCTAAATGTTCCACAATCACCAGCTAGTTTCTAACTTATAGTCTGCAGTGTAGTGTTGGGCAGGTAGAGTTCAGTGGGTTCTTCGAGCTGCTTTTGGAACGGAAACAATGTTGTTGAGAGCAGTAACGGTGAACCACAACAGTGAGTGGGCTGTGAAACCAGAGAGTGAACTGAAATACGCTGAAACTCTCTGTAGAGCTGAGAGGAACAGTAGAGTTGGGGATTATTACTGTATCTGCCAGTTTGCCACAAGTGACATCTTTTTATGTTAAAGGTGGAGAAACAAAACCGTTTTTGCTGAGATCCAGTCAGCTCGTCACATTACCTCACTGGAGTGTGGTAATCACCCACAAACACACATACATACTTCAACATGGTGCCAAGAGGATATATTACCCTCCATGAGATATTCATGAAAGCTCAGATAAACCTTTACAGTGCAGCAGGCCGTTACATAACACGTATAATTCCCCGTCTCTTATACAATGATGCTCAAGCTTACAGTTGAAATCCCTAAAACTGCACGAGTGTGATCGAAGCCTTGACTCCCTGAACAGATCTCTACATGATGAACTAGAGGGAATCAGATATCTGCTATTAAAGCTCTTTGAACACTGATGTTGTTTTTATTTTAGGTAAATATTTTGTATTTCTTGGTGAAATTGCATTTTCATAAATGACAGCGGGGATGATGCAGTGGTTATGATGAAATTAGGATGACAGTTGTGATATTGAAAAGGTCAAATATTGTAGAAACATTGTGATGATGATAATAGAGGTGTTCATGAGGAAGCTTTGCCAGCACTATGAAGGCAGATAGGTAAATGCAGTGTTGATGGATACAGAAGAACGCATGTGCATTTAACCTGCCAAAATGAAAAATAAATAAATAAATCTGTCATTAGATGTAGCAAAAAATAATAATAATAATAATAGGAATAAATGTAGCCATTAATTAATTGATAACATGTGACATAATTTGATATTTCTGTTTTAATTTGATTCTTTATTTATGTACCTTTGTATTAATTCCCTTTTTTTATTTACTCATCTGTTTAATTTCCCTTTTTATTTATTTATGTATCTATTTTTATTATTTTTTTAATATATTTATTTATTTTTGCATTTATTTTTTTTACCAATTTATTTATTTTTGCATTCACTATTTATTTATTTTTGCATTTAGCTGGGAAGGTGATAGTCTGTGCAAATGCACTGTCACAGTGAGATCATTATTAACGTGCCTCTCAGGTATGGAAACTAAAGGATACGTCAAGTCTTTAAATACCCTCAGATAAATGTCACATTTCAATGAATATATCTCCAATCTTACTTTTTTTTCAAAACAAAATGTAATTACCAACAAAAAACTCTGAGGCACGTAGGCACATTTTATAATCTTGGAAAGGCTTCTGTGTTAAAAACCGCAAAATTAAAAAAAAAAAAAAAAAGAAGCTAAAAATAAATATATAGAATTGTTTTGATAGCAAGAGTTTTTAAGAAGAAGAACTGCATGAACCTGTTAAAAAGATTTAGATACCATTTTGCTAAATATGATTTATAAAATGGTTTATAATGGGGACAAAAACAAACAGTGTAAGATGTGAAACAAATTCCAAATAGTGAGTCATTATTGTCTACTGGTGCCACATTTGAAGTGGTGACTGATCCTCCCAGTTTAGGAAATTAAACCATTTTACTGTAATACAGCAGGCAGCTCATTTCTCTGTGCCAATATTAAAATATTGCGGCATCACATCTCACTACATGGCTTGGTCTTCGAAGGATGCTGCTCTTTTCAGCTGTTCTGGTGTCAGCGTTACCTTTGTGCAAATAGGTCGGAGATGGAAGGAAGAGATGGTGAAACTGAACCTGGATCTGTAGCTCCTTCTGGTACACCAGAAAAGATCTCGCGTGGCTTACATCACACCTCTACCGCTACTGCCAGAGAGGAGAGAGAAGAAAGAGGTCTCACTCTGCCGTTATTTCTGGTTTGAGGAAAACAGCATTTGAAGGCGATATCCATCTCAGCAAACTACTATTTGTTGTGTAAAGATATAGAGGAGTAGCCCTAATGTCTACCTGAGCAGAGAATGAAGTCACTCTCCCTCTGTGTGTGTTGTTCTAGATAGCCGGGCCACACATGCTTTTAGTGCATGTGAGCATGCCCCACTGGCTAGCTCATGGCCTCCGCTCTGCACTGCTCTCATACGGCGTTTACAGCTGATGACCCCAACGACGGCGTCGTTGTGGAAGGGTAGCACCCACCATCTGGTTCCCCCTCAGGGAGACATGGTTAGCTCTGTCAGCACTGTTTGCATTGTTTGTACCGTTAGCACCGTTAGCTGCTAGACGCCGGCTCAGCTTGTTGAGAGCTGTGTGGAGGCACTAGATAGGCCTATGCTCTCAATTATGAGTTTAGCATCTTTAATGTTGACAATAACATCAGCCTCTTTTTGAAAAGAAGACCAAATTAGTGCCACTGTGTTTACACATACACAACTAATTAGACCTCTCAGCACTGCTAACACGCCTATAGGGAATGGGAATCGCGGAGCCTTCTGGGGCGTGCCACCATTTTTGGATGGTAGCGTACGGGGCTACTGTACACTGTTATCATCTGTCTCTGGTCTATTCATCTGTCAATCGGTCATCATCAGAAATGTAGAAAGTTCGTGCGAAAAACAAATACCCATATAAGAAGCTGACAGAGGCAGAGGGGCGATATATTACAAAACTGAAGTTAGTTTATGATATTGATCCTTACGAATTATGAGTACCTTGACAGTTTGCCACACATTAAGGTTACTGATGTGTTTTAGCGTTAGTGAACACCTGTCAGCAGTTCAAAATATGTAAATCTTTAGAGGCCGATGTCCAATTTACAAACGGGTATGACATTAAGATCTACAAGCCAAATGCCAACTACACAATCATCCGGACAAAGCTAACGGAATACTAACAAAATGTCCGTTAATACTACTTATGTAATCTACCGGTATCTTGCAACATGAAACCCATAACGTTAGCCTACCGTTGTGTCTGACTGTATACTATATACTACATTTCCTTATTCACTGTGCAGTGTTTTGTATTAGCTTTTGACACTTGCAGTAAACAGACAGTGGATGGCACTCTTACCCCTTATCTTCCAAAAATGGCTGACAGTAATAACTGTGGTGATTCCTTGACTTTTCCCCTAGCATCCCCATAAAGTCAACCTTTTTATTCGTCCGCTTTGGACCCTTGGAATGCCTTTGATTTTTTTCTTTTTTATAATTTGTGACCCTTGACTCCAAAGACCACCTTTGTTCTCATTGAGTGATTTTAAAAATCTTAAAACTCAACACTTTTACTTTATATTTACACACGACTACATTATTTACTACGACAGAGGATTAGGGCCACATCGAGGAAAACAAATTAAATCTGAGATTTTGAGAATTTAGTCGTAAAATTATGAAAATAAAGTCAGAGGTTTACAAGAAAAAAAGTTGTATTATTATGAGAATAAAGTCATAATATTATAAATTAGTGATTTGAGGTGTTATTTTAGAGGGGAAATAGAGCAGCGGGCCGCCTGTGTGAAGATGAGGAACGTGGAGCATCTTGTGAAGTTGTACTTTAGTTTAGGTTTCACAAATAACCAAATACTTCATATTTTTGGCTCATCAGCAGCACATTATCATCAGTATCAGGAACTGGAAAAGATTGTGAAAGAAACTGAGTTTATTGTGAAGAAAGAAGCACACGGACCTGATGGGAAAACTGACTCTTTAGTGGAGGAGGAAATTACTTTTTTTCTCGTGAAGTTATTACTTTTTCTTCTTGAAAAAGTATGACTTCAAAACTCATTAAATTACGACTTTATTCTCGAAATTTCAGATTATTTCCCCCTTAATGCTCCGTCATATTAAATGGTTAATGCCCACTTTCACAAACCTGTTTCCATTTTCATTTGTGTTTTAAACACAGAGTGGCTCACTGTCCTCATAGTAGATCTTTGTTACTACGGCTCGGCTCCTCTCTCTCCTCTCCCTCCCTCCTCCTCTCTCTGAGCTCGAGCCTCTCTTCCCCCTCTCTTCCTTCAGGAGTTCTCCTCCCGAAACCTGCGCGAGGTGACCCCCCTGTGCCCTGCTCTCCAGTCAACATGGCTGCAGTGGGAACCTCCACCAGATTCACAGACGAGTATCAGCTGTTCGAGGAGCTGGGCAAGTAAGAGAGCCGCCGGCACCGCCGACAACCTGCTTACATTCAGTGTGTGTGTGCGTGTGCGTGTGTATGTGTTGGTGTTTGCACCTTTGTTTCTGCTCCGTGCTGCTGCTGCTGCCATTGTGCGCGTTTCCTACAGTGTTGTCAGGCAGCAGAGGAGCTGTCAGAGGGTTTAGGAGCTGTCAGAGGGTGTAGGGGCTGTCAGAGGGTGTAGGGGGTGTGAGGGTGGAGAAGCTCCTCAGCAACAACACGCTCCGTGTTCGCTTTCCACGCGCTCGTGTTTAATCGTGCATGTGTGTTAAAGGTGTAGTGCACCGTTGTGGATCACGTTGTAAACCCTAAAGCTGTGAAGCATCCACGTGTTGGACCAACTTGTTTGTCAATGTATCTGCAGGTAGCAGGTGTGTAAAACTCGTTTGCATGCGCCAGTTGCCTGGTGGCATCCTCGCGCTCCTGTTCAATCATTGCGCTGTGTTTGTGTGCATGTCTAAGCAGACTGCAGGCTGCTGTTGATGTCGAGCTGCAAACAAGACGGCACATTTAGTCTCTAAGCAGCACACACACACGTGCTGCATTGTGGGTTAAAACAGGAGAGGACACATATGTCCCGGTGGATGTCCTCCTGGCTACAATGCCACTTTGCAACATCTAATCTGTGCATGTGGCTCATAGAGCTGCTCCACCTGCAGATACAGCCGCTGAAAGCAGGAGTTTAAAGGAGGCGTCTGTGCACAAATGCACCCAGGCTGAGGAGACACGGTCCGATATTAAAGGCACAATGTTTTTGGCATCATTGGGCAAAAATCCCATAACCTTTCAGCATATTGTAATTCAAGTGTTCTGAGAGATAACTAGACTTCTGCTCCTCCTCATGGCTCTGTTTTCAGGCTTTAGAACATCTAGCCTGGAACGGGAGACTTTGACCAATCACAGGTCATTTCAGAGAGAGAGAGCGTTCCTATTGGCTGTTCATTCGACGGAGGCAGCTGTCAATCACTCCCGAACTACGGTCAAACTAGGCAGCGCTGATCAAATATGAATCAATATTCTGTTACGTTAATGCCTATTTCTCTCCTCAGATTTTCTCAGAATCATCTTGTAGTGCACGGTTTAGCTGCAAAATTAGAGTTTTTAAATGAGTTGTTAACCGTGTTCAGGTGAAGAGTCCATATGATGGTATTCACGACCTCAGAAGTGGAAAGTTTCTGATAGCTCAGAGTTCACGTGTTGTGATGTGTGTTGCATACCAAAGCGGGGGGGTCCTCCCAGAGAAAAAATTTAGTTTTAGAGACTTTCTTTCCTGCATTCTGGTGACTTTAAAAGGGTAAAAATAACAAAATAATAAGTACTAGTGATGTCCATAATTAACCGTTTAACCGTTAACCGACATTAAGCATTTTAACCGATTAACACTAGTTAATCGGTTAAAACTCCTCAAGCGGAGCGGAGGAGTTGTAGTTCCGTAGCATTTATTCACCGACAAATAAACTCCTACGTTCACAGCTAGAACGCCACCAACAACCTCACACTCACCGCCAACACACACACACACGGTCTGTTGGAAACTCACTAAAGTTACACAGACTACGTGTGCGGCAGCGAGCACGAAGCCTCCGGCAATGCTAGAGCTGCTAACGTAGCACAAACACACACACTGTTTGTTGGACACTCGCTAAAGTTAAAGAAAAAAAGTGTGAAAGTTTGCCATAAATCAGGAGAAATACGGGAGAATTGTGACCCAGGGAGGAAACCAGGAGAGGGCGATGAAAAACAGGAGTCTCCTGGGAAAATCGTGAGGGTTGGCAAGTATGGTTTGTTGACGTTGTCAGAAATGGTGGAGGCCATGGAAGTTACTTTTTCGGTGCATAATAAGTGAATATATTGCAATTTTAGTCGTACCTTAACTGTATAATATATCTGAGGAAAGTGTTGATATTCCCAACAGCCTCATCTGTTTCCTCTGTCATTATGCCTTTGCATCTCCTGCATTATGTTACCACATGCTAGCCTGCTAAATTGTTAGCCTCTGTGGCTTCTAGACGCCAACAGTAACGTTAATATTGCCGTTGCTTAGCAGCTAGTGGGCGGTGCTTGGTATTTCCTCAACTCATCTCAACATGGCGGCCGGGTCACAAACTTTATCATTTTACAGCTTAACAGTACACTACAAGATGATTCTGAGAACATTTAATGTGAGAAATAGGCATTACAGTAACAGAATATTGATTCATATTTGATCAACGCTGTCTAGTTTGACCTTTTAATCGGAGGTCGCTAGTGATTGACAGCTGCTCAGAGACGGCAAGGCTCCAGCTCGGCTCTGATTGGTTGTTTTCCTCCGGTCTGTGAAGTCTTGCAGATGCTGTTAGGAGCACCGGAGGACACAGAGGCACATGATTTTTTTTCAGATGCCTGTCTCATGAACGACAGTCAAGATATAGTGACCGTTTTATAAAAATTTATTTTTTAATCATATTTGCTCCAATTTCTGCCTACTGCTGCTTTAATTCCACCTCTCAGTGGCTTCACTCTCCTGTACTCCCGTTGCTTTCTGTGAACTAATGACTGGGTCCTTTCACAATGAAACAACCCCTGTCAGGCACTAGCAGCCAGGACCTCTTCTCACATCTCATAAACAGAATATCAGACTGTATTAATTATGCATGTGACTTCCTTTCCCCTCTCTGTAGGTGTCTGTGATGCTTGCATGCCCTTAATGTTTGACAAGTTCATGCACTTTCTTTCCCCAGCGACACACAAACGTGATGGAGAGTTTTGTTATGTTCAAAGTAGGGCTGTCAAAGTTAACACGATAATAACACCGCTAATTTCTTTAATGCATTAACACAATTGATCTTCCGAAGGTTGAGTTGGACTCGAGTGAAGATACTGGCATCACATGAAACTAGAAAACTTAAGGGTACCAACCATGTCATACTAACTCGTTGCGAAGGGGGTTAAATAACGCTCTAATCTTGTGCTAAATTTTAGCGAGGAAAAACTGTCATGGCCATTTTCAAAGGGATCCTTTGACCTCAAGATATGTGAATTAGGGATGTTAATAATTAACCGTTTAACCGTTAACCGACATTAAGCATTTTAACCGATTAACACTATCGGTTAAAATGGTTAAAAGAAATGTTAATAATGAACTCAAAAGCTGAACGGCTCAGAGGAGCAGCTCGTCACTTTAAGGAGAAAAGCTGGTCCACCTTAACAGCCCACCTTAAGAGGCGGAGCCGGAGTTGCAGGATACAGGAAGTCGGCTCTGGTCTCTCCAGCTCGCTTGAGCGGAGCGGAGGAGTTGTAGTTTCATAGCATTTATTCACCGACAAATAAACTGTCCACACACTGCTACACCTACGTTCACAGCTAGAACAACACCGATAAACCCACACTCCCCGCCGCCACACACACACACGGTCTGTCTAACACTCGTAAAACTTACGCCACAATGACAGGGCGGCGGCGAGCACGAAGCTACCAGCAGAGCTACAGATGCTAATGTAGCATAAAAACACTCACTGCTTCTGTGACAATCGCTAGCGTTAATCCGGGCAGACAGAGTGTCGTTACGCCGGGCAGACACAGAAAAATCTGCTAAACCAAATAAAATGTGCGGTGGAGACTTTTACTGGGAATGTGGCTGCATGTCCGCGGCACCACATGCTTAGGGATATGCATTCCAAGCAAAAATACTTACTGGGTATTATTCGATTATTATTCGAAGAAAAGAGCCGAACTGAACGTGCCACACACGTTTTACCGGTAGTAACGTTACTACCAGGCAGCGCCTGCAACGGTTAATACAAGGGAAATATATCTATTTTTTAAGATGGGACGAATAGTTGCATTAAGTATTTGATTTTTTTTTAATAAATAACGACTATTCCATAAATCATAACTCATCCCTACTACACGCAGCATCGTAGGTGCTAAGTTAACTATCCGGACGGTGAACTGGAGGCTCAGTTGTCTGTTGTGCTCAGATACTGCAGCTGGTACACCGCTGCATGCGAGGCACTAATCTTGTTGGTTAATGGTTTATAATCGGTTAACGAGGGTTGGTTATCGGTTAAGATTTTTTTCAAAATTAGCATCCCTAATTTAAATGGGTTCTATGGGTACCCACGAGTCTCCCCTTTACAGACATGCCCACTTTATGATAATCACATGCAGTTTGGGGCAAGTCATAGTCAAGTCAGCACACTGACACACTGACAGCTGTTGTTGCCTGTTGGGCTGCAGTTTGCCATGTTATGATTGGATCATATTGTTTTATGCTAAATGCAGTACCTGTGAGGGTTTCTGGACAATATCTGTCATTGTTTTGTGTAGGGATGCTCATTTTGTAAAATGTTAACCGATTATTAACCGTTAACTGACAAGATTTGTGCCTCGCTCCAGCTGCAGTATATGAGCAAAACAGACAACTGAGTCTCCAGTTCACCGTCAGGGAGCGTTAACTTAGCAGCTACGATGCTGCGTGTAGTGTCGCGGACATGCAGCCACTTTCCCAGTAAAAGTCTCCACCGCACATTTAGTTTGGTTTAGCAGGTTGTCAGCTGTGTGTCTGCCCGGCGTAACGATAGGGATTGCCCGATAAACAGTTTGTGTATTTGTGCTACGTTAGCAGCTATAGCATTGCTGGAGGCTTCGTGCTCGCCGCCGCACATACCAGCACGACGTAAATTTAACGAGTGTCCGTGTGTGTTGGCGGTGAGTGTGAGGTTGTTGGTGGCGTTCTAGCTGTGATCGTAGGTGTAGCAGTGTGTGTACAGTTTATTTGTTGGTGAATAAATGCTACTAAACTACAACTCCTCCGCTCCGCTCAAGCGAGCCAGAGTCCGTAGCCGACTTCCTGTATCCTGCAACTCCGGCTCCTCCTTTTAAGGTGGGCTGTTAAGGTGGACCAGCTTTTCTCCTTAAAGTGACGAGCTGCTCCTCTGAGCCGCTCAGCTTTTGAGTTAATTATTAACATTTCTTTTAACCGTTTTAACCGATAGCCTTAATCGGTTAAAATGCTTAATGTCGGTTAACGGTTAATTATGAACATCACTAGCTTCGTGTTGTTAACCGATTTCCAAAAATAAATATATACTGTACCTACATATGCATAAAGCAGCATATTTGCCCACTTCCATGTTGATAAGAGTATTAAATACTTGACAAATCTCCCTTTCAGATACATTTTGAACATATAAAAATGTGAAATTAATTTTCCATGGACTATCATGCGATTAATCGGGATTCAATATTGAATCCATTGACAGCCCTAGTTCGAAGTGATTTCACTGATCTGTCATTGATTTCTTCTGCTCCAGGGGTGCCTTCTCTATTGTCCGCCGATGCGTCAAGAAGTCCACCGGCCAAGAGTATGCTGCAAAAATTATCAACACAAAAAAGCTCTCAGCAAGAGGTAAGTACAGCCAATATCTATTGTTTGGCTCAGCGTTACATTAAAGGCGCAAACTGAAAGCCATTAATGGCAGGCTGCTATCCACGCTACTGTGGCTGCTGTCCACGCTGCTGTGGCTGCTCAGTGATGTCAGTTCAGCTGCAGGTTTGTTCGTTAGTTTCCTGAAGAGCAGTGATCCAGGTGCTCTGTCCTATCCCTGTCAGCGGAGATTACTGAAGAGGTGGAGGCCACTTGGCAGAGCTTGGCAACTGCCATTGTTGTACAGCGAGGTTCAGGTGGCTTTGGCAGCTGTCTGCGACCATTTTTGGTTTGTTATAGTTACCGTTGGTCTCTTGCACCAGCTTGACCTCAGCCTAAAATATCCTCAACTTTTACAGCAGCTCATAGTTAAAATCGTTTTGGCCATTGTATGTGTTGGTTATTATAACATTTTACTCACATAGGGGTCATTCCATCCCAGTTCACCAAGACCGCCCAGTTCATGTCATAGATTTTCCTAAAAAAAAAAAAAAAAGCTTGTGAAAACTTCTACAACCCCCTGAGACCCACGGGAAGGAGGCTCAATAATGCTCCAAAGTTAGGCAACATTTTGGAAAGGAAAACTGGCATGGCCATTTTCAAACGGGTCCCTTGACCTCTGACCTCAAAATACATGACTCAAAATGGGTTCTATGGGTACCAGTGGAGGCTGGTCCATAGAGGCAGAGGAGGTTGCTCCTTCTCTATTTTCATACTTCATCACACTCTGATGGCGAGTCCAGAACGTTGTCACCGAGAACCTCCGATAACAACTCAGAGAAAAAAGCAGTGGGACAAGGCCCCCCGATGGATTCGGGTGAGCCAATTCTGCTGCGCCAGTTGCGGGACTTGAGGTCGGTTACTTTGGCTAGCAGTTTAGCATTGCTTTACGCTAGCGTAGCACATGTTGCGTAGCACATGTTGCTTCCAGTGCTACGCTCATCCTGTAAGTTAGTGTTGGATTCGAGCGAAGTAATCTTCTGACCGTGGTCTGACACCGTACCTTGATTACGGTCTAGCTTTGCTTCGAGTGTCCAGATGGATTTTTTAAAGTTGGAAGACAGGGACTTTCTGTGTTCTTCTAGGAGTTCGAGGGCAGGATTCAAAATCACACTGAAAATCAAAGTAAAAAATGTAAATCACAGGATGATCCAACTTGCGTGAATTTCATCACGGCAACTCATAATGGGACTCAGTAGTGTGTACAGCCCCCATGTGCCTGTATGCACTCCCGACAACATCTGGGCATGCTCCTGATGAGATGGCGGACGGTGTCCTGGGGGATCTCCTCCCAGACCTGGATCAGGGCATCAGAGAGCTCCTGAACAGTCTGTGGCGGTATTTGGCGCCGTCGGATGCACCGATACATAACGTCCCATAGGTGCTCAGTTGGATTTAGGTCAGGGTGACGTGAGGGCCAGTCAATGGCATCAGTGCCTTCGTCATCCAGGAACTGCCTAAACACTCTGGCCACATGAGGCCGGGCATTCTCCTGCACCAGGAGGATTTCGTCCCGGTACCTAACAGCAGTCAGGGTGCCGTTGGCTATGACATGGAGGTCTATGATCCTCCAAGGATACAGAATGCCTCCCCAGACCATCACTGACCCACCACCAAACCGGTCATGCTGGATGATGTTACAGGCAGCATAACGTTCAACACGGCGTCTCCAGACTCTTTCATGCTTGTCACATATGCTCCGTGTGAACCTGCTCTCATCTGTAAAGAGAACGCCAGAACCTGCCAGTTCTGGTGTTCTCTGGCGAATGCCAATGGAGCTGCACGGTGCCGGGCTGTGAGCACAGGTCCCACCAGAGGACGTCGGGCCCTCATGCCACCCTCATGGAGTCTGTTTCTGACAGTTTGGTCAGAAACATGCTTACCAGTAGCCTGCTGGAGGTCATTCTGTAGGGCTCTGCTCTGGCAGTGCTCCTCCTGGAGCAGATAGCGGTCCTGCTGCTGGGTCAATGCCCTTCTAGGGCCCCATCCAGCCCTCCTCATGTACTGAAGGAACTGGCCTTCTACCTCCAAGAGGTCAAGGCCCAGTTACGTGTTGGTTAATCTTGTATGACAAAGAGATTTTCCAAACAGACGGGTTAAAGCATAATAATACAATTTATTCCGAACAATTAATGTTGCATAAGTAAAAATAAAAGAGTATACAGATATCTGGATCCAGTCTACGTGTCCCTGACAACATACAGTGCATGGGTCAGTTCGTGAAGTCTGAACCCCGAGCTATCCCTGATCCAGCCTATTCATGGTTTACACAATATTAATATTCATGAGTTATGGCACGTGATGTTTCTGCTGCATGTCTTCTTCTTCGTTATCTCCTTCTGGCTCCGTCCTCTCCTTGACCTTGCAAAAGAAAACAGCACCTGCCTCCTCCCTTTTCCTCACAATCACTCTATTCATAACAAATCCAACAGTCAGGTTATTGTAAGCATTCTTGGACATAATAAATCCAACAGTACCAGCCGGTCTCCTGGTATCTCCTCATGCTCTTGAGACTGTGCTGGGAAACACAGCAAACCTTCTTGCTACTGCACGTATGGATGTGCCATCCTGGAGGAGCTTGACTACCTGTGCAACCTGATTGGGCTGCAGGTACCGCCTCATGCTACAAGTAGTGACGAGGACACTAGCAGAACACAGAACTAGAGAAGAACCCGACAGGAAGGATGAGGAGAGAGCAGCTGTCTGTGGCCACCACATGCAGAACCATTCCCTGTCTGGAGGTTGTCTTGCTGTTGCCTCTCCATTCATCTGTTGTCACTTTCATTTGTGTGTGTGTGTGTGTGTGTGTGCGTGTGCATGTGCGTGTGCGTGTACATGCAGCAGTTTAACACGTGTTGAAATATCACCACCTGTGCTTCAGTATTTGTGGCAGATTTGTTGTTGCAGTCATTAGTCGGCCTGTTGCACTGCGTGTGTGTCATGGTGTTCCTCCTGCCATGGACCTGAATCTCGAGCATCTCTCGCATGTGTTTGTGTTTGCTCATTAATTCCATTGATCCTTCACTGTATCTCTTCTAGTCTTGGTGTGTGAGCATGTTGCAGACTCTGTGCGTGTGCAAATTGCGTCAAATGGTTGCACCAAAGGTTGCGTGATGATATGATGTACAGATCAGGACTGATCGGGCTGCTCTCTTTCCAGGGGATGCAGGCAGGACTGCTCTGTCTCCCTCTCTGCCTCTCTCAAACACCCCCACCCCTCCACCCAGGTCATTTCCCTTCATTTTTATGTTGCTTTCTCCCGTCCCCTCCCTCCCTTCTCTGGAAACAAAAGATTGATTTGAGGAAAGATCCTAAAAACCTTTCTTGTGCGTGCGTGGTTCTTGGTCACAAACGCACACACACTTGACAACTGCTCTTTTTAGAGCACAGTTGCACACATTTTCTCTCACCTATTTAACGGTTCTCACGCTTCACTCTATGCGTACAAGGCCAGTCTGTATACAGTTTCACATTGTGAAATACACACACACACATTAGTCTCTCCTTCAGTGCGCATTGCCCTTAATCAGAGCTGAAATGTGCTGGTGCTGCCAATGTGTTCTTCACAAACACAAGAAGCATGTTCTCCCTGCCTCCTCTCACAATGACACACACACACACACATCATGCCCATAGAAGTGAAAGGAAGGCGGGGAGAAATGTGTCACTGGGACAGGAGGCTCCCTTGTGTTGAAGATTGATTCTGGTGTATTACAATGTAAGCCTTACTTTTATAGTGTAGGCCAGGGGTCTTCAACATTTTTCAGGCCAAGGACCCCCAAACTGATGGAGAGATGGAGCAGGGACCCCCTACTATATATTTTGTATAAAATAGTGTTTTATGTTAAACTGGGCCTAGTGCCATGTATAAATGTACCTTGTTATTGTGCATTCAATACTAAGCTATTGAAATAATACACAGGTTCATATATTCATGGTTTTATTTTAAACATGTGCAAGGTACAGTGAGCAGGGTGGCCATGCCACTGCCATTTAATAAACATACCTTGTTAACTGATACCAATGCCAATATCAACAATGTCTGTCACTTGAATGATAATCATGTATACCAGCTATTCAAATTGACATTTTTATTTTAAACAAATGTGGAAACGAAAATGAGTGATGGCCTATTATAAACATACCTGTTATCTTGCATACAATACTGAGCTATTAAAATCATTGACAGATTCATGTTGTTTTAAACATACATGTAGTAGGGACAGTGAATCCTCAAGCCGTCTGTGGATGGCACACATACTCCCACATTAGTGAGATGTCTGACCCTGATGAGTAGCACACAACTTATCTAACCTTGGACGGATGGAGGTTGTCAGGCAGAGGGTCATATCAGCCTCAGGCTGCAGTTTAGTGGAGCCTGAGGCTAAAAAAAATTAAAAATTGTCTAATCAACCAAAAATTAATATAAAATAATAATAAATAATAAAAATAAGAAGAACATTTCGCGACCCCCCTGCAGTACCTCCGCGGACCCCCTGTTGAAGACCTTTGGTGTAAGCCATTGTTTTTGTAGGTCATGACAGTATTGTACTCGCCAAGTTAATGCAGCGACATTAAAGAAGAAGTCATACGAGGCAAGGAAGATGAGCAGTCAGAGGATTGGGCAAGTTTTAAACAAACCCCAGGTTAACCAAGTGGATTTGGAGTGGAAAACAAAGGCAGAAAGTCCAGTTATTACCGAAAGCATCTGTTGTTAACATCCATCACAGTTTACAGTCGGGCGGCTCTAGTCCGCCCGAGTTTTTTTGGGCCGATTCAGCATGTTGAATCAGCAACGGCGCCCGACGGTGAGAGAAATCACTGTGATTGGCTGTTCAGCTTAAACGAATCAGTGCACGACAAGAGAAACGGAAATGAGGAAAACAAGCCAATGAGTAAAGTCAAGAGGAAAAACACAGAAGACTCTTCTCATTTTTCATCTTCATCTCGTCTGATCATTCTAATACACAGATGTTTTCACAGCAACATGAACATCTGGAATGAATCTAACTGACCGTCGGCTGTAGTCTTTGCAGTGTGTTTGAGAGCAACTTGTCGGCCAAAACAAAGGCGATGTGAGGCAACGCAGCAGTCGACCTTAGTTCTTTGATGTTGGCTTGGTGTGTCTGGGCCTTTTCACAGTAATGCATTACAGTTATTTAATATTTTATAACGCTCCACGTGTCCGTCCTTCCATCCGTCCTTCCTTCTGTCCGTCCGTCCGTTTGCGTGTCACACTTTCATTTGATTGTTAAATACCCTCTCAGCCAGTCACATCACTGGTCTCATAGTTGGAAAAGAGGCTATGATGAGCCCAGGTAATCGGACTTCTCTTTCGTAAAAAAGCTGAATTTTGCGTTAAAACAGACCAGTCTGTTGTGCGTAGATGTCTTTGTCGTTGTACTGTAGCAGCCAGCTGTCGTTCTCAGGTGATTTAATGAAGGTAAACGCAGTGAACGTTGGTGCGTAACGGGATTGTGCTCTGCACTCTGGCACTTCTCAGAGGCTGCAGATTCATCAACATGTGTCCTGCTGCCTTCAGGTGCTGCAGGGATTTCAGGAACTGACAGAGAAGCTTTTCAGTATAAAGCAGCTGTGGACAGCAGATACTGTATCAATCAGCCACATTCATTCAGAGATCAACGCAGACTGACTTACTGACTTTCCTGCTCTAACCGCATTAAAAGTCATTTTTCTGTGCTGACTTTGGTTGGAAGGGCGTAACTCGCCCAGCATTGTTACAGACCGGCACTTGGTTCAACGTTGACTAGGGATGTTAATAATGAACCATTTAACCGTTAACCAACATTAAGAATTTTAACTGATTAATGCTATTGGTTAAACGGTTAAAAGAAATATAAAAAAATTTACTAAAAAGCTGAGCAAAACTCAGCTTGTCACTTAAAGGAGAATAGCTGGTCCAACGGCGAGCACGAAGCCACCAGCAACGCTCCGTCTCCATACGTAGCACAACACACACGGTCGGTCGGACACTCACTAATGTTACACCGGGCAGACGAAGTAACGTTACGCCAGGCAGACACACCGCTGACAACCTCGCAGCTAAACTAAATAGTGCCGTGGAGACTCACTGGGACAATACATGCAGCGTCATGGCTGCTACAGTAACTTTCCCGGACAGTTGAACCGGGGACTCGGTTGTCTGTTTTGCTCATACACTGCAGCTGGTGATAAATGTTGGATTTAATCAGTTCATCGGCTTTTCACTGCAGTTGGACGGCTTGTTCTATGCACTAATCTTCCCAGTTAACGGTTAATGATCGGTCAACGAGGGTCGGCTATTGGTTAGAAAAAAAATGACAAATTAGTTTCCCTAACTTTGACCTACCATACTTTCCATTGTTTTGCGCGTACACTAGGGATGCTCATTTTGAAAAATTTTCTTAACCGATAACCGACCCTCGTTAACTGATTATTAACCGTTAACCAACAAGATTTGTGCCTCGTACCAGCTGCAGGAGCACAACAGATATTGGTTGACGGGAGTCTCCAGTTCACCGTCCGGGAGCGTTAACTTAGCAGTTACGATGCTGCGTGTAGTGTCGCGGACATGCAGCCACTTTCCCAGTAAAAGTCTCCACCGCACATTTAGTTTAGTTTAGCAGGTTGTCAACTGTGTGTCTGCCCAGATTAACGATAGGGATTGTCCGAGAAACAGTGTGCGTATTTGTTAGCGGCTCTAGCATTGCTGGAGGCTTCTTGCACGCCGCCGCCGCCACACACATACAGTCTGTCAGCGCGACGTAACTTTAACGAGTGTCCGTGTGTGTGTTGGTGATGAGTGTGAGGTTGTTGGTGGCGTTCTAGCTGTGAACGTAGGTGTAGCAGTGTGTGTACAGTTTATTTGTTGGTGAATAAATGCTATGAAACTACAACTCCTCCACTCCACTCAAGAGAACTAGAGACCGGAGCCGTCTTCCTGTATCCTGCAACTCCAGCTCCACCTCTTAAGGTGGGCTGTTAAGGTGGAACAGCTTTTCTCCTTAAAGTGACGAGCCGCTCCTCTGAGCCGCTCAGCTTTTGAGTTAATTATTAACATTTCTTTTAACCGTTTTAACCGATAGCGTTAATCTGTTAAAATGCTTAATGTCGGTTAACGGTTAAACGGTTAATTATGGACATCCCTATCGTACGTTTTTTTCCTTAGTCCACAGTATGCCTCCATTACATTTGAGTCACAGAGCTAAGGATAGGATAAAATCATTGAACTGTTTGTCATCCATCACAGTGTCCTCAGTTATGGTGACCTTCCACTAATCAGCTTTACCTCCAAATAAAGTGGTTTTGGTAATTTGGCTAAATTTATAACCTTGTCCGATCATCTGATCACTTGTTTCTTCTTACCGTCAGACATCGTTGTAGCGATTACTTTAAGTACATTGTTATCATAACTGATTGAAATGATGACCAAAATTTATGAAAATAATCCAAATTCATAGTCAAGATAACACAACCGTAATGAAAAACATGTCTTCATTTACAGTAACAGTGTTTGTAAACTCTCAATGTACAGTATATGTTGACTTTGGTGGTTTGATGTCAGGACAACTTTTGAGTATCGCTTGTACCTACGAGGTGTGTGTGTGTGTGTGTGTGTGTGTGTGTGTGTAGGCGGGATTAAGCCCTATTCTCTGTGGCTCAGAGAGGGCACATTGGCTGGCGGTGAGGTCAGCGATTATGGCTGGGTCATGTTGCGTCGCTCAAGCGGATACTCGCACATGCATACGCGGTCTGTCACTTCCAATGACATTCACACGCGTGCATCTACACAGACACACATTGTTAATTACCCACAACATTCAGTAACTGTTGTAATTAGAATTGAATCAGCTAAGAGTCATATTTTCTATTGGATGGATACATGTTGTCATTAATGAACGTGGATATTATTTTTATCTTTAAAACCAAAAGTCAGTTCAGTTTATAAATTCTTGAAAAATATTCTTCAAAAGAATATATAGCAACTAATAATGACAATTTAATAGCCTGACAACAGTCTAATCGGCTGTTTGTTTGACCATGGGAAAAAGTTTAATCATTTGAATCTTTTACTTTGAATCTTTCTAAATTGATTGAGTAAAAATCTAGTACTTATCGATGTAGTTGGATTGTAGGAATATAAATTGATACATTGATGTAGTAGATGAATCCTTACACCCCTAGTTTCCATACTTTACTGTATGTGTAGTGTTTACCACTTTTGATTTAAAATGTGAGGGTCTACTTTCTTGTTTCAGCTTGCTGCTGCCAGCTGCAGTTTGTTTTGGTTGATGTATACGGAACAGATATGACGTCACGTTTCTCAGACTACAACAATAAAAGCGGTAACTTCCTTCTACTTCCACATAGACTCAAATGAAGCAAATGTATAGATAGAAAATCTATTTCAAAATTGTAAACAAAACAAAAGAAATCCCGATACATAGGTCAATCATTTTTTTCCCAGCCCTAGCAGCTAGTTAGCTTAGCTAATGCAATGCGTAAAGTGTAAAAATTACAATTTTCCGTTTGACTGGGGGTTATTTCTTGGTTTAGTTGTGCCTTTTGGGGTTAGAAGTCTTGTTTCCGTAGCAGAACTCAAAAACTCTTTAACTTAGGAACTTCAAATTTGGTATGATGGTTGACAGTGTGGTCTAGTTGTGCCTTTCGTGGGGTTAAAAGTCCAGGTTGCCCAACATTTCTGAAATTTTGGCCAAAAACTATTAATATTTATTTTGACCGTTAAACCGCGTTAATCGGTTAAAAGGCTTAATGTCGGTTAACAGTTAAACGGTTAATTGTCAACATCCGTAGACTTCCCATCAGTTTACAGAAGTAGATAATGACAACTATTGTTAGCCTGAGGCAGCAGTCACTCCCTGATAAAGATCGTGGAAAGCAGAAGTTAAGAAGGGAAGTGTGCTCATAAGCTCATGTTACTGTTACTTTAGTGGTGGAGGGCTCTCATATGCTTTTGTTCACACACTGATGAAAAGTGGAGATATAGTGATACAATCCTTTCTATGACTTCTGTACATCTCGTGTAGAGGCTTGAATCCAGTTTGTACCAGAAGTCAGTGGTTAGATTTTAAGAATATAATAACGACATGTAGCGTCGGCACATTTTCCCTTTTAACACTATGGATTAAGAGTTTTTTTCAACCATGTTGTTGGAACAGTGAAAGAAGCCGGTGGAAACACAAAAAAAGAAGGTTTTGGTGAGTTTTATTTTGTTTCTGCTGCTGGAACAGCTGATCTACCTGCTGAAACTACAAGGAGCCTGGCGCCACTTGCACGCGGACACGACGTGGGCCTATGGGCCTGGCCAGCCATTCGGAACCTTAAACCATGAGTGGGGGCGGCGGCCTCAACCTGGTCGCCTGCCGTGCGCCTCCGGGTACCCAACTCTCCTCCCTCCTTCGGAGGGACCACGGGGGTTTGTGGAAGCGGCACACACACACATACACACCCCTGCGCTAACAGAAAAGAGCCGAACTGAACGTGCCACACGTTTTACCGGTAGTTGCGTTACTACCAGGCCTGCAACGGTTAATACAAGGGAAATATATATGTTTTAAGATGGGACGAATAGTCGCATAAACTATTAGATTTTTTTATAAATAACAACTATTGGAACAATCTAAATCATAACTCATCCCTAGTTCTATTACACAGACTGGTGACGGTTATGGAAAGTTAAAGTTACATCTCCTCTCTAGTACAAAAGACTACTTCACTCAGAACAGCTGTCAATCACAGTCTTGATGTCTTACATCAAACCCTTTTTATAGAATCAAGTTACTAATTAAAACCAAACTTATCAAAAGAATGAACACTTGACCACGCATCAACGTAAGGAGAACTACCTAAAATGACAGAAACATCTTTGGGAAAAAATGTATTTGATGTGTACTTTGACTTTTTAGTTTGGCCAATGTCCCATCCACTAAAATGGAGGGACTTATGGCCTATACTGCAGCCAGCCACCAGGGGGCGATTGAGATGTTTTGGGAAGCTGTCATTTCGTCCATCTTTATATACAGTCTATGGACTCTACCAACTCCCGAGCGAAATATCTGGCTCTTCAGCTGCTAAACTCTCCAATATGTTCATTAGCAAGTCCAAACAGGTAGTGTACAGTGGGGTTTTAGAGCTCTTTTGATGAGCTGCCAGCTGCCTGCGGTGGGGGAAATTACGCTATGAGAGCAATGAGAGTGAACCAAAACAGGGAAATTTCGGACACCTAAACCATGAGCTTAAACTCACTTTAAAGCTGGGTGAAGCCGAGGGGAGCGGCAGATTCAGAAACCAAATGACCCACCACAGTTTTTCGTCCGTGTTAAAACATGGATGTACAAATCTTTTGTCTCCAGTAGAATCAAGTAAACAGTAAGATAAATGTGTGAGCCTGGTAACGCCTGTGGCTCAGAGGGTAGAGCAGGTCGTCCACCTACCGGAAGGTCGGTGGTTCGATCCCCGGCTGCTCCGGGTCACATGTTACACTTAACCCCAAATTGCTCCCGAAGGCATAGACATCGGTGTGTGAATGAGTATTTAGATTGGATCCTGATGGGCAAAGTTGGCACCTTAGCAGCCTCGGCCATCAGTGTGTGAATGTGTGTGTGAATGGGTGAATGCTGACATGTAGTGTAAAGAGCGTTTAGTGGTCGGAAGACTAGAAAAGCGTTGTATAAATGCAAGTCCATTTACCATAGCCTGTTTAAAAGTTCTCTACCGCGAAACTCTCAAATAATCAGCTTTTATTGAATTAGTAGAAATCATTCATCAAGTGCTGAACTGTAGTGTAGTGATATACAATCATCAGGCTGACTACAATGACAAGTGTTTCCACTCCCATCACATGAGACAATGTACACAGTTTATATTTGAAAATGTATACATGTTCCAGCTTTGTTGTATACTGGCTCTACTCCCAGTCAATGTAAACATGTACAATGTTAACCACACAATACACTGTTACTTTCAACTCCTTGAGTGTCCAAAACTCAGGTCTTCCTTTAACAAAATGACACTGTATGGACTAAAGCAAGTTGTGAAGCTGCTCAGATGGATTTTGGTTTGAAGTTGCAGGATTCACTCTGTACATCTGAATCATTCAGGTTAGTTGTTAGCCACTGAAGCTGTGAGCCAACAATTAGACTGGTCCCCATTAGACGCGTAGTATTTTTTTTGTCTGCCACTCAGAAATGTTATCTGACACTTTTGAAATCTCTGCGCTAAATGAAGGAATAACATTTTAGATCTGTTGTCATTCAATGTTTGATATATTTAACATAAAAAACATTATATACACGGTAAATTACAGTGTTCGAATTACGACGTAGCTTCTGGGGGAGACCTATTTGGGGTGGGGGGGGGGGCTACTGTACACAGTGCTGTACTTTGCTATTGTCATCTATAGTGGTTATTTGCATAAAAACACAATTCAAATGATTATGATTATTGAGATATTTGCTTTGATTTAAAAAAACATCCTGGTAAATTTTTATGAAGTTAAACAGGTCATAATTCTCTTTTATCTATTTTATATTGATGTGAAAACATCTCCATCAAACAACTGGATTTATTCAAGTTTCTCACCAAAAACTTAATTTTACGAGATTGCATTTGAACACATCATGATAACGTTGTAATTTACCTTCACCCAACGGTCATTTTGCTGAGCAGACCATGAACACCTCATAATAATAACTCAATGGTACCTCCGTTAACGTTCGTATCTCCACTTCTTCTTCTTCTTCTTCTTCTTCTTAGCTGTCCATCGTGTCCGATGATGACGATTGCTCCAGGGGGTTGGGGGATGGGGGAGGGGGTTCAGCGTCGTTGGCGCTGGTGCCACTTCATGTGGCTGTGGAGGCCGATGCGTGAGCCACACACTCGCCCGCAGATGGGGCAAGGGAGCCCAGATGTTGTTGTAATGCCGGCTGCCCGCTGGTGTCGTTGGGCACGCCTTTCGGTCCTCCTCTGTTGGGTGGTGTGTGGTGTATTTGTTCGGTTGCTCTGGCACAGGTGACCTGCCAGGCTGACCTATCAAGTGCCAGATGTTCCAGATGGGTGGGGTTTATGTTGCAGCGCTTGAGGAGGTCTTTAGTGTAGTCCTTGTAGCGCCTCTTTTGTCCGCCAGCAGCCCGTTTTGCGTTGCTGAGTTGCCCATAGAGGGCTTGGCGGGGCAAGCGGTGGTCAGGCATGCGGATAGAATGCCCTATCCAGCGGAGATGTTTTTTTGCTAATGCTGCTTCCATGCAGATGGAGTTGGTCATGGAAAGGATCTCTGTGTGAGGCACCCGATCTTCCCAAGAGAGGCCGAGGATTTTTTGGAGGCATCGAATGTGGAAGGCCTCCAAGTTTTTGATATGCCGTCTGTATGGGGTCCATGTTTCTGCCCCATAGAGCAGAGTGGAGGCACATACCGCGTTGTAAACAGCCACCGTGGTACTGATCTTCAGGTTTTTGTTTTGGAATACCCTTCTACGGAGTCGCCCAAAGGCTGATGAGGCTTTGTTGATGCGACTGTTTATTTCAGTGTCAAGGGAGCAGTCTGAGGAGATTGTGGAGCCAAGATAGGTGAACTGGTGAACTACTGTGAGTGGAACACCACCTATTTGAAAGTTAGGGAGTGAACGAGGTTGGGTAGTGAGTTGTGCCATGACTTCGGTTTTTTGAATATTGACCTGGAGACCAAAAGACTGGTATAGGCTGGAGATTGTGTTAAGGGCATGCTGCATGGACTCTGGGCTATGTGCAAAGACAGCGCAGTCATCTGCGTATTGGAGCTCATGGATTTGGCATGTCTTTGTCTTTGTGTAGGCCTGGAGCCGTCGGATGTTGAATAGACTTCCATCAAGGCGGTGCTCCAGGTGAACTCCATCTCTGTGTCCCAGGGTATGGTGGAAGAGGTGGGTAGTGGCTGAGAGGAGGAGATTGAACAGGACCGGTGCCAAGACACAGCCCTGTTTCACCCCAGTGTTGACCTTGAAGGGCTCTGACTGGAGTCCTCCTGTGAGAACTCTGGCTTGCATCCCATCATGCAGTTGCTGCAGGATGGAAAGAAACTTGGGTGGTACCCCAAGTTTTGAGAGCTGTTTCCAGAGCAACTCACGGTTTATGGTGTCAAAGGCTTTGCTGAGGTCGATGAAGGCTATGTACAGGTCCTTGCGTTGTTCTCTGCTCTTCTCCAGCAGCTGCCGTAAAACAAAGATCATGTCAGTAGTGGATCTGGTCTTCCGAAAACCACATTGCGTTTCTGGGAGAGCACTTTCCGAAATGTACTCCACCAGCCTATTGAGCATGATCTTTGCCAGCACTTTCCCTGCGGTGGAGAGGAGAGAGATTCCGCGGCTGTTCCCACAGATGGCTCTGTCGCCCTTCTGTTTGTAGATGACCACAATGTTAGCGTCCTTCCAATCCTGAGGGACTATCTCAGACTTCCAGATGTTTATGATCAGGAGATGTAGGCGGTGTGTGAGGAGGAGCCCCCCATGTTTGAGGATCTCTGCTGGGATGCCATCAGGTCCTGCACTTTTGTTGTTCTTTAGGCTTTCAATGGCTTTATGAGTTTCAGAGAACTGTGGTGGAGTGTCAAGAGGGAGGATTGGTGGAAGGTCTGGGAGTTTATTGAGGATATGGAGATCAACGGGGTTTCTGTGGTTGAGGAGGGTCTCAAAATGATCCGCCCAGCGGCCAAGAATATCATGGCGGTCCTTGAGAAGAGTGTTCCCGTTTGCTGATCGGACAGGGGCGATGGTCTGCTTCCTGGGGCCATATATGGCTTTGATGGCATCATAGAAGCCCTGGGTGTTGTTGCAGTCTGCAAACTTTTGGATTTCTTGTGCCCTCTGCATCCACCATGCGTCTTCCATGGTCCGGAGCGCATGCTGGGTTGTAGCTCTTGCTTTGGCAAAAGTGGCTTTCAGAGTGGAGGATCCAGGGTTTGCCAGGAGAGCTATGTGGGCTTCATGCTTTGCTTTGAGAAGTGATTTTATTTCTGTGGAGTTGTTGTCAAACCAGTCCTGATGACGTTTCCTTGACAGGCCAAGTGCTTCCGAGGCTGCAGCGTGGATGGCTGTGCGCAGAGCTGACCAATCAGTGGGTTCCTCTGGAACTTGGTTGAGGTTTCTTGCAAGGAGTTGTCGGAGGTTGCCTATAGTGTCGGGGTTGTTGAGTGCTGTGCAGTTTAGTTTTCTGATTGGGGCGGTGTTTGGGCGACGTGGTTGAATACCCATACGGAGTTTGGATCTGACCATAAGGTGGTCAGTCCAGCATTCAGCCCCGCGCATGACGCGGGTGATGAGAACGTCCTGTCTGTCCTTTTGGCGGACGATGATGTAATCCAGGAGGTGCCAGTGTTTTGAGCGGGGGTGTTTCCAGGTGGTTTTAAGCCTGTTCTTCATCTGGAAGGTGGTGTTTGTAATGACCAGGCGATGTTCCGCGCAGAGAGAGAGGAGCCGTAGCCCGTTGCTATTCATTTTCCCCACTCCATGCTGGCCTAGGATCTTACTCCAGACGTGATGCTCTGTGCCCACTCTGGCATTAAAGTCTCCCATAAGTATGAGCTTATCTGTAGCTGGGGTTTTCTGGATGATGGAGTCAAGACTTCTGTAAAAGTCCTCTTTGACAATGTGTTCTGCATCCAAGGTTGGTGCGTAGGCACTGATGAGGGTGGCAGAGCGTCCCTTTGTAAGGGGAATTCGCCACGTCATCAGTCGTTCATTGATGCCGATAGGGGAGTCAGGGATCCGTTGCAGCAGTTGGGTCTTCACTGCAAAACCCACACCATGGAGGCGATGTGTGCCTTCGGGGACCCCTTTCCAGAAGAAAGTGTAACCTGCACCGACTTCTGTCAGGGAGTCCTCTCCATGTAGCCTGGTCTCGCTAAGTGCTGCAATGTCAATTTTGTACTTAGCAAGCTCGAGAGCCACAAGTGCTGTTCTGCGGTGGGGTCTGTCAGGTGTTACAGCCATATCCAAGAGCGTGCGAACGTTCCACGAAGCGACGTGCAAGTTAATTTTCTTTGTTTTTCGACCGCAGTAAAGGGATGCTCCGACGGTTGCGGTTTACCGTCCGGAGTAGGAGGAGCAGACAATTTTCAGACCACCTTTTCTAGGTCCTTCCCCATTCGGGGTGAGCAGTGTGGGGCTGCTCAGACGCAATGGAAGCTGCCGAGGGGACACGCTGCTCCATCCCGTATCTCGGCGACCATCACTCCATTGCCGCCTGCGTGCATGGTTTGGCTAGGCACTCCCAGCCACATCCTTGGCCTGTGCCTGCCGCCATTCCATATCGCCACAGGGCTTTAGGGGGGTTGGAGCAAGGGGGCTTGCGCAGGGAGAGGATTAGGGTGAGGGTGTGGGTGCGCAGTCCTCACTCCCACCATCTTGACTCCACCAGACAGACTTCCAGTGGCATGAGAAACTCGTGACGACCTTCATCTGGATGGAGCTGCAGGGGACTGCCGATTGTCCGGTCTACTGGACTCCGCCTGTGCCGGTCCCCAACTGCAGATTTGTGATCAGGGTTTACTCCCCTAGCCATCGTACCTCCCAAGGTTTACCCACGTGGCAATGGGGCAGTGGTTGGTGGAACACCTCTGGGGACCACTGCAGCTCCGAGATCTCCTACTAATTCAGCCAGGGGTCGCAAAACCCCAGTTACCATGGGCTGCCACGAGGAGGCATAGTAGGAGTCTTGGTGAGGGAGAGGCTATGTACTGACCGCAGAAAGACTTACACATTGCTTTCTGGACCCCAGAAACGGGGTTGGCCAGCGGCAGAAACTTAAAGGAGGGTGATTGCAGGCATCCCTACATGCAATGGCTCGCTTAGTAGACTGCACTAGACGCATCACAACACCCTGCTGACAGTACAGTCAACAAATCCACTATTTAACCAGTCAGGACTGTGCTGCCCACCGGCTGCTAACAGCTAACGTTGCTAACGCTCCTGCTGATTTCAGCACAGATTTGTTGTTCACAGTGTCTCGTTATCAGGGGAAAATAAGGTGCTTCCCCTCAGGCTTAGTAGCGCCATGCTTTTGAGCGTTTTTTTTCCCCTCTGCCGTGTCTCCGGTCCAATCCAAACTGAAACATGATAAGGCGTGCGTACGTGTCATTGTGCATGAGGAACTGTCAGAAAGCATCAGTAAGAGGAATCGATAGTCACGGAGACATGAGATGCCAAGAAAGCAGAAAACTACCGTTGTCTATTACCATCACTAGCATTTTCCCTGCCTGCTAAAGTGCCAATGCCAACAATTTACTCGCATTTGGCGGGTGGCGGGTGCTAATTTCAGACCCTGGGTACAAGTAAGAAGATAAGTCACAAACAATAGAACTTTCTGAAGTATCTACTAGGAATGTGTACTTGCACGTATTTGATTGACTAATGTAATCCATTTTCCGGATGACTCTGCCGTGCATTGGTGCAGAAGGTGAGCCCGTTTTATTTAGCTGGAGCCATCTTAGTGATCTCATTGAAATGAAGGATGAGGCCGTGGGGGGGTGTCTGAACAGGGCCTCACTTCCCTGACATCTTTCTCATGTTATGTTTCCTTTTAGGTGTGCTCTGCACGTTTTCCAGGACAAAGGAAAATGATCTGTTTAGGGCTGCAACTAACGACCATCAGTTATTGGTTAATCTGCCAATTATTTTAGCAATTAAGCGATTTGTTGATGATTGTCGGTTTATAAGATGTCCATCACAATTTCCCAGAGCCCAAGGTTATGTCTGTTTTGTGCGACTAATGCCGAGTACACACTACCAGAGATGTCCATAATTAACCGTTTAACCGTTAACCGACATTAAGCATTTTAACCGATTAACACTATCTGTTAAAACGGTTAAAAGAAATGTTAATAATTAACTCAAAAGCTGAGCGGCTCAGAGGAGCAGCTTGTCACTTTAAGGAGAAAAGCTGGTCCACCTTAACAGCCCACCTTAAGAGGCGGAGCCGGAGTTGTAGGATACAGGAAGTCGGCTCAGGTCTCTGGCGAAGCGGAGGAGTTGTAGTTTCGTAGCATTTATTCATCGACAAATAAACTGTCCACACACTGCTACACCTACGTTCACAGCTAGAACAACACCAACAACCTCACACTCACCACCAACACACACACACACGGTCTGTTGGAAACTCACTAAAGTTTCTTAGACTACGTGTGCGGCGGCGAGCACGAAGCCTCCGGCAATGCTAGAGCTGCTAACATAGCACAAATACACACTGTTTGTTAAACACTCACTAAAGTTCCGCCGGGCAGACACACAGCTGACAACCTGCTAAACTAAACTAAATGTGCGGTGGAGACTTTTACTGGGAAAGTGGCTGCATGTCCGCGACACTACACGCAGCATCGTAGCTGCTAAGTTAACGCTCCCGGACGCTGAACTGGAGACTCCCGTCAACCAATATCTGTTGTGCTCCTGCAGCTGGTACACCGCTGCATGAGAGGCACAAATCTTGTCGGTTAACGGTTAATAATCGGTTAACGAGGGTCGGTTATCGGTTAAGAACATTTTTCAAAATGAGCATCCCTTCACACTACACGAGAATCAAGCCGATTTGGGCCCGTCCCCCCCCCCCCTCCTGACAATCATCAGCAAAGCCCAGATTTGTTGATGGTTATAAAGGTGATCTTTCCAGATGTTCCTGTGGTGTGAGGTAAGTTAAGATCCCCTGATCTGCTTGGAAGTCCATCCTGGCCGCACCAATCTTAAATCGTAAATATGAAACATGTTCAATATGCATGAGCTATTGTAAAACATGAAGCATAGAGTAGTAGTCAGGGGTGTGACGAAATATCGTGCCACGAAATATCGCAATATAAAAACGTGACGATATGCATCGTCGAAATGAAAAACTGAATCGCGATATCACGGCGTAATAGGTACTACGTACATACCGGCTCCGGGGCTGAAGCTGCAGCCTCTTAGTCTTCAACACATGCGCAGTAAAATCTGGTCTGCCCTCGCCGAAATTGAACCAATCGCGAGCTTCTGTGTCGGAGCTCCACTCACATCAACACACACACACAGCACAGTCAGTGAACAGCTGATCAGAGAGGCCAGATTTGAAACATCTTTTAGTGTGGGCCAGCCTTAACAAAACCCAAAGATATTCAGTATTCTATCACAGAACACAACCCAGCAAATACTCCCATTAATCAGACATAATCCATAATCAAAACTGTCGGTGATTAAAGCAGCAGTAGGCAGGTTGGAGCAAATGTGATTAAAAAAAAAAGTTATTTCCATTTCGCTATATCCTGAAAGTAGTACATGAGACAGGTAATCTGAAAAAAACATGTGCCTCTGTGTCCTCCGGTGTTCCTAACGGCATTTGCAAGAGTTCACAGACCGGAGGAAAACAACCAATCAGAGCCGAGCTGGAGCCTTGTCGTCTCTGAACATCTCCGATCAAACGGTCAAACTAGGCAGCGCTGATCAAATATGAATCAATATTCTGTTACTGTAATGCCTGTCAGGTGTAAAATGTTTTCAGAATCATCTTGTAGTGTGCTGTTTAGCTGTAAAATGAGAAAGTTTGGGACCCGGCAGCCATGTTGAGATCAGTTGAGGAAATACCAAGCACCGCCCACCAGCTGGAGCAAACTTTCTCATGTTACAGATCAACAGTACACTACAAGATGTTTCTGAGAACATCTGAGGAGAGAAATTGTCATTACAGTAACAGAATATTGATTCATATTTGATCAGCGCTGACTAGTTTGACCGTTTGATCAGAGTTTGCGAGTGATTGACAGCTGCCTCCAATGAATGAACAGCCAATAGGAACGCTCTCTCTCTCTGAAATGACCTGCGATTGGTCAAAGTCTCCCGTCACAGGCTAGATGTTCTTAAGCCTGAAAACAGAGCCATGAGGAGGAGCAGAAGTCTAGTTTTCTCTCAGAACACTTGAATTAAAATATGCTGAAAGGTTATTATGGGATTTTTGCCCAATGATGCCAAAACCATTGTGCCTACTGCCGCTTTAAATGTTTTGTCGATTGACTTATCGACTAATCTTTTCAGGTCTAGATTTATTTGTCGTGGTTAGTGGCCATCATCTCTTTGAATAAATTTGCCCCTATGTTTGGCTTTAGACACGTTGGCACTCTGGAGCAAAGTGTCCATCATGAGTATTGCTCAGTCTGTAATACTGTAATACAGAAATGCCCAAGATTTCCAGCTCCTCAAATGTGAACATTTGCTCCTTTTCTCAGCAGTTAATTGAATATCAGTTAATTGAATTCAGGCCTAGTATTGAATGTAGGTCACCGGCGGTTTTGCAGCGCTCAGAGCCCAATACACAATCACTGGAGTTATGTAGTAAATGGAAGAAATAGACTTGAAAGTGTAAAAATCAGCTTCAGGTTGCGTTTGCTCGTGCATATTGTTGCAAGTGAAACGCGAGCTGTTGCGTGGCATGTGTAGACCGCTGGATGGTTTGAAATAGAAGTGTATCTGTTGTGTCAGACGCACGTTAGACAAACTGAAAAACCCGGCTGAAACATTTTCTCTGTAGACGGCATAAAACACCCAACACAAACACCGGTGACAGTATGATCTATCTGACGGTGTTTCATGTTATTTTTAGCTACAATTACGTGTCACGTATTGTGTCGAACTGTGAAGTGAGTGTATTTTTAGTTCCACTGTTATTAGGTAAGGCCTTGTGATGTCAGGGAAAAGAGAGGAGGGGAGAGGCTGGCGGCACTCTTCCCGCTGTTGAATTATTGAGGTGCGAGGCTGCTCTGCTCTCACTGTCCATGGACCAAAGCTGAGGAGTGGACCCTCAGACTCCTCTTCCTCTCTTCATGCGTCTCCCTCAGCCACATTCCCTTCCTTTCTCGGTACCTCTTCCTCCCTCTTTAGTCATCTCCTCTCCCCTTTCTGCACGGCTGCCACATCGCAGGCCATGCAGGCAGACGGTGTGTGTGTGTTCAAGCTTTTGCTGGGCTTCTAGTGCACCCGCTGGAGGCTGATTGGAGCAGGGCAGATAAACGTAGCAACGCAACGCGGTGAATGTTTCATAGGACCAACTATGAATATTTGATGAGAGGGAGAGAGTCATATATGGAAAGAGAAAGATGTAGATATGGAAAGAGAGAGAGACGGTCAGGGTTATATGTTCCAAAGCACCGTAACACTTGAATGGTGTTAGTCTTCCCACAGCATGCAAACCTTCCTCTTTTCTTATCAAGGCTGTGAAACAACACTTAGTGTGCATGCGTGCGTGTGTGTCCTGAGGTTCAGTGTGTTTTTCCAGGACTCTCCTCCTGTTATATTCATCTTGCCCTCTTTCTCCCTTTTATCTGCTCATCATGCCTGTCCGAAGCATATGGCATCATGTGGAGCCAACTTGAATACAAATTTAATTTAATTAGCGCTGGACAAGGATGCTGATTGTTACTTTAGAGGGGATTCATTTGTCACTAGAAAGTGAATCTAGACTGCAACGAAACAATATGAAATGTAGTAATAGTTAAGGCCTTTACACACACTTACCTTCCACAATAAAAGCCCTAAACATAATATTTGCAGTCAAGTAATTTTGCATTTCCGTGTCATCTATTTGTCATGTCTTGGGTGTGTAAACACCTTAAGGCTGCAACTAATGATTGCATTAATTTTTTTATTCTGTTGATTATTTTGTTGCTTGGTCGATAAAATGTCCGACAATAATAATAATAAAACAAATACAGTTTCCCAAAGCCCAAGTTGACATTAACATTTCTTGTTCTGTCTGACGTCTCTTCAACTTTGCATCGAAGTCGGTGACAGCGCCCAGGGAGTGGCAGACCAGGGTGGTGGTTCCCCTGTTCAAAAAGGGGTACCAGAGAGTGTGTGCCAATTACAGGGGTATCACACTACTCAGCCTCCCTGGTAAAGTCTACTCCAAGGTGCTGGAAAGGAGGGTTCGGCCGATAGTCGAACCTCGGATCGAAGAGGAACAATGCGGATTCCGTCCTGGCCGTGGAACAACGGACCAGCTCTTCACTCTACCAAGGATCCTGGAGGGGGCCTGGGAGTATGCCTATCCAGTCTACATGTGTTTTGTGGACTTGGAGAAGGCGTATGACCGGGTCCCCTGAGAGATACTGTGGGGTGTGCTGCGGGAGTATGGGGTGAGGGGGGCAATTCTTAGGGCCATCCAATCTCTGTATGCCCAAAGCGAGAGCTGTGTTCGGGTTCTCGGCAGTAAGTCAGACTCGTTTCCGGTGGAGGTTGGCCTCCGCCAGGGCTGCGCTTTGTCACCAATCCTGTTGGTGATATTCATGGACAGGATATTGAGGCGAAGTCAGGGGGAGGAAGGTTTGCAGTCCGGTGTGCTAAAGATCTCATCGCTGCTTTTTGCAGATGATGTGGTGCTGTTGGCATCATCAGTCTGTGACCTCCAGCACTCATTGGATCGGCTGGGATGAGGATCAGTACCTCTAAATCCGAGGCCATGGTTCTCAGCAGGAAGCCGATGGATTGACTACTCCGGGTAGGGAATGAGTCCTTACCCAAGTGAAGGAGTTCAAGTACCTCCGGGTCTTGTTTCGCGAGTGAGGGGACTATGGAACATGCGATTGGTCGGAGAATCGGAGCAGCGGGGGGCGGGGGGGGGGGCAGTATTGCATTCACTTTACTGCACTGTTGTGACAAAAAGAGAGCTGAGCTGGAAGGCAAAGCTCTCGATCTACCGGTCAATCTTCGTTCCTACTCTCACCTATGGTCATGAGGGCTGGGTCATGACCCAAAGAACTAAATCGTACAAGCTGCCGAAATGGGTTTCCTCAGGAGGGTGGCTGGCGTCTCCCTTAGAGATAGGGTGAGAAGCTCAGTCATCCGTGAGGGACTCGGAGTAGAGCCTCTACTCCTTTGCTTTGAAAGGAGCCAGCTGAGGTGGTTCGGGCATCTGGTAAGGATGCCCCCCTGGGCGCCTCCCTAGGGAGGTGTTCCAGGCACGACCAGCTGGGAGGAGACCACGGGGAAGACCCAGGACTAGATGGAGAGATTATATCTCCACACTGGCCTGGGAACGCCTCGGGATCTCACAGTCAGAGCTGGTTAATGTTGCCCCGGCGACCCGACCCCGGATAAGAGGTTGAAGATGAAGTGAAGTGAAGTTCTGTCTGACCAAACCCCCAATATACTATATAAATATATGTATGACGAAGACAACCAGAAAATGTTCATATTTGAGGAGCTTGGATCAGTGAATGAGGATTTTTGCTTAAAAATGACTTGAACTATTAGTTTATTATAAATAAAATAGTTTCAGTTTAATTTCCTGTCATTTAAGCTTTTAAGAAATAGTAAAGAAACAACAATCAACATCAATCCAAACCCCCTATGTTATTCCATTTACAGTGACTAAAAACAGATCAAGTCCTCACATATGAAGAGATGTTGATAAATGACTAATGATTAATTTTCTGTGTTGTTGATAGTCTGCTGTATCCTTGTTGGTTGGATTCAGACCAGTCCTGTTCTGTTGTGCATTTGATTTTTGTTTAGTGTACAAAAAGAGACAATAAGAAATAGGGGTGTAAGAAAATATTGATGCACATGAGTATCGTGATATGTTTTGCAATATCGATTCTCAAAAACACTGTATTGATTTTTAATTAACCTTTTAAAAATCCCGGCCGCTATTCTGTCTTTCGGAGGTTGTAGCGGGGTCAGTTTTAAAGCTAGAGTGAAGACTGGCAAAGGAGGCTAAATAACACTCCAAAGTTACACTATATTTTTAGTGAAAAACTAGAATGGCCAATATCAAAGGGGTCCCTTCACCTCTGACCTCAAGATATATGAATGAAAATGGGTTTTATGGGTACTCATGAGGTCTCCCACTTTCTGCTAATTCCATGCAGTTATTTGCATGCAGTATTAATGTGTTATTTTCTCCTATTCTAAAATGGTGTATTTGAATATTTTTGCGTACTGGGGTTCAGAAACAGTCTTGAATTCCATAAATTTGGTATCGATGTAAAACAGACTCTTGTGGATCCAATGAGTTCAATTGTATTCATCTGTGATGATGTTTGTCCCCATGGTAGCCATTTCACATAGTGACTATTTATACATATGGCGGTGTGTTCTTTATACTATGAGTTTTCCTAAAATTAGATTTTAAAAAATTGCAATATATCGCCTTGCTTACAGTATCACAATATATGGTAATATATTGACTCGTTGCTGATGTTTCATGTTAAGTATAGTATCACCAGATTCTTGCCAAAACACAGCCCTAAGATACATCAGGTCTCTAGCCAGAATCCAACCAGGGATATTGAAGTTAGGTGGAATGCATCTCACACCACTTGTCCACATCACGTTGTACATTTCTGTGCTCTATATCCAGTATCTTAAACAATTAGTTGATTCATTGATTAGTCAATAAACAGAAGATTATGGGCGGCTGTGGCTCAGGCTGTGGTAGAGCAGGTTGTCCATCAATCGGAAGGTCGGTGGTTCGATCCCCAGCTGCTCCGGGTCACATGTCGATGTGTCCTTGAGCAAGACACTTAACCCCAAATTACTCCTGAAGGCATAGCCATCGGTGTGTGAATGAGTATTTAGATTAGATCCTGATGGGCAAAGTTGGCACCTTAGCAGTCTCTGCCATCAGTGTATGAATGTGTGTGTGAATGATGACATGTAGTGTAAAGAGCTTTGAGTGGTCTGAGGACTAGAAAAGCGCTGTATAAATGCAAGTCCATTTACCATTATTCAGCAACTACTTTGATAACCAATTTATCGTTTTAGTAACTTTCAAGCAAAAATTTACAAACATTCTCTTAATTTTAGTCTCAAATGTGAGGAATTGCATTTTTTTTTTTTAGTCATACACTAATAAACTGAATGTCTGAATAAAATAAGGTATATGAAGATTAGGGATGCTCATTTTTAAATATTTCTTAACCGATAACCAACCCTAGTTAACCGATTATTAACCGTTAACCAACCGGATTTGTGCCTCTCATGCAGCGGTGTACTAGCTGCAGGAGCACAACAGATATTGGTTGACGGGAGTCTCCAGTTCACCGTCCGGGAGCGTTAACTTAGCAGCTACGATGCTGCGTGTAGTGTCGCGGACATGCAGCCACTTTCCCAGTAAAAGTCTCCACCGCACATTTAGTTTAGTTTAGCAGGTTGTCAGCTGTGTGTCTGCCCGGCGGAACTTTAGTGAGTGTTTAACAAACAGTGTGTATTTGTGCTACGTTAGCAGCTCTAGCATTGCCGGAGGCTTCATGCTCGCCGTCGCACACGTAGTCTGAGTAACTTTAGTGAGTTTCCAACAGACCGTGTGTGTGTGTGTTGGTGGTGAGTGTGAGGTTGTTGGTGGTGTTCTAGCTGTGAACGTAGGTGTAGCAGTGTGTGGACAGTTTATTTGTTGGTGAATAAATGCTACGAAACTACAACTCCTCCACTCCGCTCAAGCGAGCCAGAGACCAGAGCCAACTTCCTGTATCCTGCAACTCCAGCTCCGCCTCTTAAGGTGGGCTGTTAAGGTGGACCAGCTTTTCTCCTTAAAGTGACAAGCCGCTCCTCTGAGCCGCTCAGCTTATGAGTTCATTATTAACATTTCTTTTAACCGTTTTAACTGATGGGCGTTAATCTGTTAAAATGCTTAATGTCGGTTAACGGTTAAACGGTTAATTATGGACATCCTTAATGAAGATGCTTGGGCTCTGGGGAATCATAATACACATTTCTCACTATTGTTCTATAAACAAAACAACTAATTGATTAAATGAGTAAATGATTGGGAGATTAATTGAAATTATAAATAATTGTTAGTTGCAGCCTGACTGTGTCTGTGTTCATCATTCCATGGAAGCTAGTAGAGAGTTGTTTCAGAGGGAGGGCTGCCTGCCAACACTTCATTGGATTACATTACATTAGAGGATCTCAGGTGTGTGTGCATGCATGTCCATCTGTGTGTGTGTGTGTGTGTGTGTGCGTGGGCTTCCCTGTCAGTAGCTGTCACATCAGTGTGTGTGAGTCATGCAAGGAGGTCTTGTTTGTGCGTCCCTCTTCTGACAGTGGCAGCAGATTCGTTCATGTGTGGAGCTTGAAGAATGTCCTTGACTGAAAGACGTTACACAGACTGGAGTGTGCAGATGCTCATGCTTTTACTTCTATTGTATTCTGGCTCCAACTCCTCTAACAAACCTTTATCTGAGCAAGAACCTTGCTTGTTTTCGTGGCAACTATAAAGTGAAGCTTCTTGAGGAGGTATAGCACCAGAGGTGTACTGTGTGTGTTTCTGTTGGTGTAGAAGGTCACACACATCAAACTCCTATTGAGTTGTGAGATGGTGCAGTTTTTACACTTTACACAGAGACCACGGTGGCAAAGGCTGGAAAACATGCGTGCATGAGTGGCTTACATAGTTTGTGCACACACCTTTAAGGCCCTGACCAACATGTTTTCACTCCCAACTCTACCGCCATTTGGTAAGTACCCCTTGACATTGGAAACTGATGCACAGAGGTACCCTTTAGAAAACAGAAAAACACAAGACTGGAGACCAGAGGCCTGTATACGAAGCCAGTTCAACATCCCCAGGGTATCCTCTCGTTATCTGGCTTCACTAACCCTAACAACCGAGATCACGCTAAACGGTCCTATGAAGCTGGTTATCAACTCGGTAAGTCGACCCAGGGTTTCTCAGTCTGGCTGTGAGCGCGTTCACATGAACGGGGCGGTGTTTGCAGAATCTGACCAATCACAGACATGGACAAGTCTACAGACCGCAGACAGACAGGCAGAGCGGCACATTTTACAAAGGAAGAGTAAACTATATTAGACAAATAGAAAGAAGTTAAACACTTAATCAGGCTAAAAGTAACACTTGAACCTTCCAAATGCAGGAAGAACAGCTGGCAGAAGAAAAAACTCCCGATGTGTGAATGTGTAAATTAACAGACTTATTAATTTAACGGAACACTCAAAAGTCAGATATAGTCGTCTAGATATAAATATCTTTTTTAGATGTGGTATAGATGGATGGATGTGATTACAGATGTTTATTTTGAAAGGACACTATGCATGTAACAAGCATATATTGACACGCCGACCTGGGTCCATCCAAAAGCAACGCAAGTGGGGTACCCCGGTGCATCGGTGGCCGTGGGTGAGAGAAATCACTCTGATTGGCTGTTCAGCTTAAACAAATCTGTGCACGAGACAAAAAATGGAAGTGAGGAAAGCAAGCCAAAGAGTAAAGTCAAGAGGAAAAACACAGAAGGCTCTTCTCATGTTTCATCTTCATCTCAACTGATCATTCCAACACACGGATATTTTCACTACGACATGGCCACCTGGAAGCTCAGTGGTGAGTGACAGTGAGTGAGTGTGAAAATGGTCGGCAAACGCTGCTTTGTTTCATGTACGTATCATTAATGGCCTGTATTAGGGCTGGGGGATATGACGATATGTATCGTCAAACAATATAAAATGCCTGTCGTTTATATCTTTCCTGTATCGTTTCTATCGTGACGTCGAAAAACCAGCAACCGAGCTGCGTTAGCAGAGCAGAGCGGGAGCAATCAGCTGTTCTGACTGGAGAGGGCACAACATGCGGAAACGTGCTCAGACTCAGCCCAACCAAAACAAGAAGAGCTGGTAAGAAAGTCAGACACGGCGCAAAATCGATATCAGAAGGGGAGGAGAATGTCACGTGAAATCCACGGCCAATGGCAGGTTTCTACCTACAGTGTACGTCCGGTGAGTCAAACTAGCACTGCAGTAACCACAGTAAACAATGCTGCTGCATGTGTAATATATTAGGGAGAAACATGCCATGACCAGATCAGTAAAGGTTATTATTATCAAAAAACTCGATGAAAAGTGAGTTTCTGCTCAACTGATGTCACTTGAGTCATCGTCGGTTGGATCAGATGACTACAAGTTTGATAGTAAGAAAAATGTGTGGAGGTGTGGAGAAAGAAGTAGCCCCCACCTACTCTACTTGAGGCTAGCAGCGCGAGACTACATTAGCTGCTATTAGCATAACGCACCTGAATCTCCGACCTAATTGCCAGAGAGTGTCACAGGGACGTCCCACACCAACATACATGGACGTGCTGAGGAGAGATGCTGGACAGTGCTGGAGAGCTAGCCAGATGTATGGTGGACTGAGACAGCTGTAAGCTCGCTTGAAATCCCGTCTGAGGACGACCCAATGATATCAATTCTGATAGTTGTATTATCACTCTTTTACATCCACTACTATTGGTTTAGTGTTATTAGTCCTACTTGTATTAGTTATTACAACTGCTGGGCTATTATTGAGGCTGCTTCTCTCTATCTATCTATCTATCTATCTATCTATCTATCCCCTCATCCGGTCTCGGCAGATGGCCGCCCGCCCTGCGCCCGGTTCTGCTCCAGGTTTCTTCCCAGTAATCGGGGAGTTTTTCCTGGCCACAGCGCGCTTGGTGGATCTTGTTGGGTCTCTAAACTATGGTGTACGGTCTAAGACCTGCTCTATATATAAAGCGTCTTGAGATAACTTCTGTTGTGATTTAACGCTATATAAAAATAAATTTAATTGAATTGAATGTAGCCGCCAGGTTGTGACAAGGAAGAATGCGTGTAATAAAGGAGACAATATCTCTGGTTCTGCCACATCGATTTTGATCCTTTCTTTTTTAAAAGTTCATCATGAGTCAATATTATAGGAGTGGAAAGCTAAATCAGAGGACTATATTCGGGCTCCCGAAGCCCATTGGGAAGTGCCACTGTCGCAGGGTTCTACTTAAAAACTCCTTACAACAATCGTAATCAAAACAATGTTGTAATAGTCCCTTTTATTATGCCGGCCTCCCAAAGTACAAGCAGTGCCAATACTTACAAAAGGTCAGTGACGGAGCTACTCCGTCACAGCCACTAAATACATCAAACTTTAAAAACGGGTCACAAGTATGTAGTTGCCTTTTCAAAAAAGCTTAAGTAATTCCCTAAAACAGCTGGTCCTTGTATCTTGGCAAATGGTACTCAAACCAGAGTAAGTTGTGTATTTGTTGGGGACTATTTTCAGCTGCGCATTAATACACATTTGGTGATCCTTGTTTTTGACCCACCATAAGCCTTCCTGAGAAGCCCTTTGAGTAGTGGGAACAACTGAGAAACTTGAACAATATTTCAGGTCTTGTACAGAGTGGAGGTTTTGAATACTTCAGCCAGTTATGGTTGCCTTAATGTTTCATTTGTTTTGGTACTGTCAAAGCATACTTTATTGTTATGAGCTACTAACGCTGCTGTTTCTGCCTGATTTCACTTCTTTCACTCCTTTCTGAAGTTGGTTATTATTTATCCAGACAACAGACGGCTCTGTCTACAACATGTCACTTTGCATATCTGATCATTTTATTGGTGTATGCTTTTGACGGTTATATAATAATAGAACCAGAACCAGGAAACCACACTGTCATCCCCCTTTGGCTCTAAATGCAAAGAAACACACATATGCAAACATATGCACACACAACATGGTAATCTCAGTCAATATTTGTTCACCTTTTGTCATCATTATCTCCATTTACATTAAGCTTTCTTTACACAAGGCCAATATTTTCCCAAGAGGAGAATGTTTGACCAGCAAAACACAGTTTAGTTGTTCTCTTTGCTGTCAGTAATGTCTGTCAGTTGTTTCACCTTGACATTTGACAGCTGCCTGCATGCTCTTAGCCAAGTTAAAATCATTTGATAATCCCTGCTGAAAGCTGCTCTGCAGCTCTAACTACAGTTTGTAGTATCCCAATAAATGTGTTCAATGGAGTCAAGTGTGCGGCTACATGATTTGGTTGAAGTGTGTACTCCTGTTGATGGCACACCACCAGCACAGTCGGTTTGTTTGTATCCGCATCCAAGGTTACAATCAAAACAGCCTTTCGTAATAAAAGTCTTCTCCCAGTAATCCTATTAAAGGACTGCTGCCTTGACACACTTCTGTGCCGTTGTGGGGATGCAGGTTTTTGTGAATTGAAGCACAACCTCCACTTGATCACCAGTGGATAGTAATTACAAAACATGCTTCCACAATAACAGGGGAGTTTGATGTCAGCTCTTTTTCTACCGATCCAGAACTAGAAGCATTTTAGATTTGAAAAATAGTAACGTGCATCAAATGTTTCTCCTTCATTGGCTATAAAGTTTGTATGTATTTAATGAATCCAGTACTTTAGCCATAAAATATGAAATATCTTTTTATGTATGTCATTGTAACCCAAACCACGTTCTTTTCCTAAAGCTAACTAAGTAGTTTTAGTCATGTTACTTCCGTATGTAAGTTACAGCAGTTCCGGTGTTATTTAATCCTAAACCGCAATCTTTTCCTAAACTTAACTAATTAGCTTTGTTGCCTAAGCCTAACCAAGTCGATCTTTTCCTAAGCCTAACTAAATACTTTTATTTGTAAAGATGGAGCAACAGTTGACGCGTGCATCACGTGTCGCTGGACATTTGTAAGAAAACGCAAGAAAAATACATTGTTGAAAGTCGTGCTGAGCGTCACAAACAAAAAAAGGGAAATTTATGTCTATGTACACAAATCAAATAGATCAAATGTTGTTGACTCCTCAGAGGAAAGTGTGACAACCTTCAAGTCAAGCCCATACAACATCCCATCCTGTGTGTTAAGGCTGATCTTTGCATATTCAACAAACAGGACTTGTTCCACAAGCTACAAAATAAATATCAAACATGGTGGACGTGTTATAGGAATGGTAGAGCAATCCGGGCAACTATCAAATAATGTCATTATTTGCTTTTGAGGAGGATTAACCCATATAGGCTGGACAACCCACTGCTCAGCTGTCAGACATGGTCTTCAGCTGTCACTCTTTATACAGCATTACTGCTTCCATTCAATATGTGTTGTACTCTGGATGTGTGTTCATGTGTCGCTTCATGTCTTACCAAAAGGTCTGGCAGTCTCAACACACAATGGAGGCTATTATCCCTTCTCTCAGGGAATAACCAAGATATAAGTCTGTAAGTCTGTGTAAGTCTGTGTGTGTGTGTGCGTGCATGTTTGAACAACCCTCAGATGTGGTCATTGTCAGGGTTGAAGCATGTCTCCCTGGAACAGCCGCTCATCAGTGATTAGTTATCACTAAGCAAGGATCTAGATCAAGGCTGCAGTGGGGAACCCGGGCAGTGGTATTTATGTGCTGGAATAAAGGTGCTGCTATTTGCCTCAACATCTATTCTTAGTACTAACTTGGGTGTCACAAATGTTTTGAACGTTCCTCCAGCCGATAGCTTGTCTCAACTGCAACATGAGTATGCAGCACTGGAAGCACTTCTGTCATACCTTGATTTATCCGGTAAAAGTCGGTATTGAAATATGGCCAGCACAAACAAATGATGGTTGGTTTTTAATAAAAGCCAAGTAAGAAAACATTGAGGGGTGGTGGAAATATCTGTTCTCATCTAGTAACGAACATTCCCACAGCACTAAAGGAGTACTCCTCCGATTTAGGATTGCACTCCTGTAACATTGATGGACTAAAAAAAGGATCAAAATCAATGCAGCAGAACCAGAGATATCATATTTTTTATTGCATGCATTGTTCTTCCTCGTCAAAACCTGGCATCTACATTACCCACAATGCAACCTGACTGCAGACAGTTAAGTCTGAGATTTGTGTGTGTTATGCTAGTAGCAGCTAATCTAGCCTCAAGCAGAGATGAGGAGCGGGCTACAGATGTCCGGAAAGTTCACTTCCTTCTCACCCAGCCCCAACGGACGCTGCCTCAAGTGACATCACTTAAGGCAATTTATCAGACTTCACTTAGCTCCCTCTGGAGCCACGAAAGGCAGTATACTACTTTTTTTTGCATATGCAGTAGGGATGTCCATTATTAACCGTTAACCGACATAAAGCATTTTAACCGATTAACGGTCCACCTTAACAGCCCACCTTAAGAGGTGAAGCCGGAGTTGCAGGATACAGGAAGTCGGCTCCGGTCTTTCCAGCTCGCTTGAGCGGAGCGGAGGAGTTGTAGTTTCATAGCATTTATTCACTGACAAATAAACTGTACACACACTGCTACACCTACGTTCACAGCTAGAACACCACCAACAACCTCACTCTCACCACCAACACACACACACGGACACTCGTTAAAGTTACGTCGTGCTGACAGACTGTATGTGCGGCGGCGAGCAAGAAGCCTCCAGCAATGCTAGAGCTGCTAACGTAGCACAAATACAGGCACTGTCTGTTGGACACTCACTAAAGTTCCGACGGGCAGACACACAGCTGACAACCTGCTAAACTAAACTAAATGTGCGGTGGAGACTTTTACTGGGAAAGTGGCTGCATGTCCGCGACACTACACGCAGCATCGTAGCTGCTAAGTTAACGCTCCCGGACGCTGAACTGGAGACTCCCGTCAACCAACATCTGTTGTGCTCCTGCAGCTGGTACACCGCTGCATGAGAGGCACAAATCTTGTCGGTTAACGGTTAATAATCGGTTAACGAGGGTCGGTTATCGGTTAAGAACATTTTTCAAAATAAGCATCCCTAATATGCAGCAGTACTCCTCAAGACTTCGATGTGCAAGGTTGGTGGAGTTCCCCTTCAATCCCATCAGCAGTTTCACAATTTTCTTTTCAAACAGAAATTTCGTTTTTAAATACTGTGTTTTCATTGAATGAAAATAGTAATTTTTTTGGAGGTTTTTTTGATGGCCACAGTCAGTGAAACTCAGTCCTTCCTATAAATGTTTCACATTAAAAGCCTATCTGGAAGGGGGATGAAAGCTATTAATGTAACACTTCTGTTTTTCATTGATATTAGCTTACACGTGCTAAATACAGGATTTCTATTGCCTCTCATCGGCTCTTAACATTGCAACAGCGAGCTGGCGGCTCACAGATAATATTGCTGACAGAGCTAGCAGTGTTAATGTGGGGAGGAACCCGAAGGTGAGCAGTGCAGAGCGACGGCCGTGAACTAGCCAGTGGGGCACGCTCACATGCACTAACATGCACTAAAAGCATGCGCAGCCAGCCGGCTATGTCAAAAAAGCGTGAAGAAGCTCAGAGAACAACACACAGAGGTAGAGGGAATTCATTCTCTGTTCAGGTAGTCATTACTCCATATCTTTATATATATAGCAAATCGTTGTTTGCTGCTATATTAATGCTCTAGATATTGAATTTAGCACCTTTAAAGCTATGGTTGGTAGTGTTCTTCAAAAGCATTTTTGCTATATTTATTTAAATTCTCATTACATCACCACAGCAATCAATAAATCAAATGCCCTGACAAAAAAAAGACAATCCAGTATCTGTGACTACCGCAGGACTGTAATAAGCCCGTCCAATCATTCCATACGGGCCCAATGAAATGATTGGATGGGCTACTTGCCTGTCTAAATGTGCGGTGGAGACTTTTACTGGGAAAGTGCATGTCCGCGACACTACACGCAGCATCGTAGCTGCTAAAAAAATAAAAAGACAATCAACAAAACAGAAAAAAGAAAAAAAAAAATCGGCAAAGAATAAAACAGTCAATAGAGGGATCATAAAAACAAGAAACATCTGGGGATAAAATACATTTTAGAAAGCAGAATAAAATGGCCAGAGAGGGATGATAAAAGCCAGCATCATATTAATCATTCGAAAACGCTTTCCTATAAAAGAAAGTTTTTAGAATCAGAATGGTGTTTATTGCCAGGTGGAAGAGGTATACACTAGGAATTTTCTTTGGTTTTGTTGGTGCAAGTCAGTTAGAAGTTAGAAGGGACTTAAAAGATGGTAATGAAGTAGCGAGTCTGATTTCACTAGGCAGAGTGTTCCATAATCAGGGGGGCTCTAACCGCAAAGGCCCGGTCACCTTTGGTCACAAGCCGAGATCTGGGAACATGCAGCAGAGCTGCATCCGCTGATCTCAGGGAACGCCCAGGGGGTCAATAGATGTTCATGTAATTTGGGGAAAGACCGTTTAATGCTTTAAAAGTAATAATTACAATTTTAAAATCATTCTGAACATAACGGGCAGCCAGTGTAAATTGGCGAGCACAGGAGTGATGTGTTCGTATTTGTTAGTGCCTGTTAAAATTGGGGCGGCAGTGTTCTGCACCAGTTGGAGTTGGTGAATGGAGATCTGGCTGATACCAACACACAGTGCATTATAGTAGTCTAGGCGGGAAAAAATAAAAGCATGTATTACCTTATGTGAATCGGAAGGAGATAAAAAAGATCTGAATGAACAGCCAATAGGAACGCTCACTCTCTCTGAATTGATATGTGATTGGTCAAAGTCCCCCGTCACAGGCTAGATGTTCTAAAGCCTGAAAACAGAGCCATGAGGAGGAGCAGAAGTCTAGTTTTCTCTCAGAACACTTGAATTACAATATGCTGAAAGGTTATGGGATTTTTGCCCAATGATGCCAAAAATATACTGCCTACTGAAGCTTTAAATGGCTTCTTAATTTGGTCAAAGAAAAACTTGATGAACTCTGTATAGTTGTTGATTTAAAGTGGCGACAGGGTCACAGCTCACACTGCTCTAATGCTGAGAAGCTTTCAAATGGACTTAATGACATGTGGCACGGTGAGCTGGCAGAGGAGTCGTGATAAATCTAATTTACCTTTAAGCCCGTGATGTATTTGTTTAGCCACAGTGTGGTTGAGATAACAAGAAGAAACAGGACCTTTTACTGTAGCAATAGAATAAACCACAGCTGGCTGCTGTTTCTATTTAGATGCTTTTACTTTTGGGGATGTTGAGTGATGTCAGTGGTTTCACTTCCACTAGTGAAAGTGTCACAAAGTGAGTGAGAAAGCACAATTTGTCCCCAACATTGCAACATTTTATATTAATTTAACCATGCTTGTTTAGTCATTATTTAGCCACAATTCCATCAACTGTAACTTAGTGATGTTACGTGCTGTGCCGAGGTCTCGGAGCATGTGTCGAATAATCCAGGAAGTTTTCTGTAAAGCTCGATCGATGCTTGTATCGTTTCAGACAAATGACGGCATTGAAGACGCCCAAAGCCCAAATACAGTTGAGAACTTATTATTCCTGAATAAAAAATAATGATGTCTCCCATCTATCATTTTCTTTTAGTTACACAAGCACATTCACTGTCCTATGCCCGGTTAAACCACTGCCACACATCTGGAATATATCTGCCTGTTTTACACTATTTGACCGACAGGTGGTTTCATGTGCATATGACGCCCAGATGAAGCCTCATGAGATGAACCTTTTTGCGAACCAGTTTGCTGGAGAGCTTCAGTGCTTCATGAAGCTTCATCTCACCATCACTACGGTAACTTGTAGACACATTCTATCCCAGGTTTGTTTGTGTTTGACAGGAAGTTTGGTTACAGAGCAGTTACAGTATACAACTTTTTGGTTAAAATAAAACACTGAACAGCATTGTTAAGTTTAGTTAAGTTACTCAGTTCATTTCTTTCTCTCATACTCACCATGTGTTGCATAGATAAAAGGGGGAGGCACCCAGCCACTTCCTGCTTTCATACACTGAGTGACATCATCAGTGATGTCACCGGAGCAGACCAAGTGAGGGGGGGAGGTTCATTTGGGAAATGTAATTTTGTGATGTATTATCAGATTAACTATGATGACAAAGGTATGTGATGTATGGATGTGTGAAGAGTCTTTTACTACTAATTTTAGTGAGAAGTACCCACTCAAATTAGTTAACACTTCTCAGAGAAGGGTCTGGGTTTCCTTTTTACTCTTCATCATTGAAGAGACTGTAGCTGCATCCCAAAGCTCTTAATTGCATCCGTTTCCCTCACTTGCATCTTTTCCTTGCGTCTTAGTCCCTCCCACCAGGGAAGCATGGAGAGACGCAAGGAAACCATGCGAGGAGAGAGGAAACGAGGAAAGGCGTTTTAAGAGCAATGGAACGTCGTTTCCTCTGAAGCGTCACGTGAAGCGGCATCTGTTTCTGATGACAGCAGCAGCTGATCACAGCTGGATCAGCTGTCAGTCAGCTTTAACAGCTGTTTATGTCTGAACTGTACTAGTACTAATGAAGACAAGTGCAAGCTGCAGTCTGTATTTCTACTGTGGACTGAGTCCTGCTTAGAGGACCAGGAACCATCTCTACTGGCACAATATCTTTATATTATTTATTCATTATTAGCGTCTGTAGTTAATGATATTCTGATTGTGAGTTCATTATTTAATAACTCAGAATATGACTATGGTGTTTTTTGAACACTGGACATTATTTATTAGGCTAAAGGGAAAATGTAAATGATGTAACTCATATCAAACCGACGTTCAGATATCAGCCTCATGTGACTGAATGGAAATGAGGATAAATGATGTAAAAGGTGTTTGTTGCTGACAGACAGACTCTCCTTCTCTCTCTGACTTTAATAGTATGATTAATAACTCTCAGTAACAGGCTGCTTCACTGGCGGTGTGTGAAGGAGAGATACTGCAGGTCCTTCTGCTGCTGTTCACACCTACAGTTAACACAGATTATAACTAGATGGTGAATCAGAAGACAACTAAAATATAAAACATTTAATCTGTGATCTGTTTTTACTCCGGTATGAAACTCCAGTGATGTTGAGAGGTAAAGTTATCAGATCAGTCCGGTCGGCAGCAGCGTCCAATCAGTAACTGATATCCAATAAGGGGGCGTGTCCGTCGGTAAAAGATTTCCGTGGAGGATACTCTCGTGTATCCACGCTCCTCGCTCCTCCAGCAAGCCTCTTCCATCCTCCATCCTCCATCCTCCATCCTCGATGCACAAATAAGAGCTTTGGAACGGTCTTCTAGATGGCGCACCACAACTTCCGGTTCAAGCGAGGAGCGAGGAGCGAGGAAATGAAAATTAAGAGCTTTGGCATGCACCCTATATAAGCAGTGGCTTTTGGGCTGGTACAGGGGTAGGATCTCTGCGTGTAGATGTGTGCACATTTGGTTCCTCTAAGTTATTTGTCCTAGTTGAGTTATAATTAGTTAAGCCAAATCACTTTATTGTTTTGTTTTTTGTTAGTATATATTCTGATATTCTGTTACACGTGTACGGGTGGCACTGTAAATAAAAACGCCATTTTTGAAAAGTGGACAATGTTTCTCTAGTCTGCCTCCTACTCTTTAGGCCACTTTGGTCAGACTTCCTAACAGAAAGCACTGTCAAACTTCTACATGCAGGTCAGCGTCCTGCTTTTCTCATCCATAAAAGAACAGTTAGACAGTAAATACATCAGTTTGGGGTCACTAGACAAAAAAAACGAGATGATGATGCACACTAATGCACAGGGTTTTCTCAGCTCAGACTTAATGAAAAATTAAGGTTAAAAAGGGATTCTACACAATACCAGAATACCTTTTTACATCAAAATATGTTCCCTCTTTGGTGTGGGAGTGTTGGTCTGTTGATCCAACAGTTTGCTCCAGAATTAAATGTCTTCTATTGGGTAGGGCTGGGACGATACACCCATCTACCGATTCCATACCACCCTACTTGAGTGCCAATTCAATATGTATGCGATTTTTAAAATATTGCGATTCAACAAGTATTGGGATTTAGTATTACAATTTATAATGATTTTTATCTTTTTGTAACACTGGACCATGGGAAAATGTTGAATTATACACTTTTACTTTGGAAAATATGTAAATGAATACATTAAAATGTTTGATTTTCAGCATGTACTGTATGTAGTAAATTACCCCTTTTCATCACGATACCTTCCTCCTATTGGAGAGGGTTACTGTTACTGCTGCCTTCTTCACATGTTGTTAAACTCCCCCAGCTTCTGGGATCATAAAGAAGAGTCCATACCCGCTTCTGCTATCTCCCCACAGGAGGGAGGTTAAAGGAAGTGAAGCTGTAAGTGTATTCATCATCCTATTGGTCAGAATGAACCTTTCTAGCTGTTCAGCTGGACTGTAAGGGGTCCTGGCAGGGGGACACAGACTCTTTTCACAAAGCTGCACAGCAACCTGATGTTATTGATCTCTCTCAACGGGTCGACTAAGGTCCCATTAAGCTTCATTTAATGGCTCAACTTAACACACCCAGTGAGCCACACACACACTGACTGTTTAGCATGCAGACCATAATGCAGAACAGAGAACATTATGGTGAACAGCAGAGAAGGATACACAGTGTGTTGAGCAACTGATACCTTTCAGGCCCCAACACACACAAACACACGTACAGACTCCAGCACTATCGTTTTTCATCCTACATTTGAGAAGAGAAAAGAATGTAAGATGTTTGACTGAGAAAGTCCTGCTCTCATAATCCAGAGTTTAACTTGAGCTACTCCACATTTCAAAATGTAAACACGCAACTTGTGTTCAGAGATCTATTTGAAGCGACTGGGAGCAGCCACGGTGTCACAACAATTTAAACTAGAATGACAATATTTTTTAGAACGATTTTGCAGTGGGAATAAAGTAATTTTCCACAGCTGTGCAAAGCTGTTTAAAGGGAAGGTCAGGACAGCCTCATTAAAAGTAATGAAAGATGTTTGATTTCTTCATCACTGTGTGCTATAAACCCAAATCATCAGGAAAAGGAGGGGGAAGCAAGTTCCTGTAAACCCCACCAGTATGTAGCCAGGTGGGAAAATGCTGCAGTTGTTATTGGTGCCGGGAGGTAGCGCTGCCTCTTATGGCCCAGACACACCAAGCCCACAGAGAATTAGCGGTGATGAAGGCAGACTACTGCGTCGTCTCACGTCGCCTTCATCGCCTTCGTCTTGGCCAAAAAGTTGCATTTGAACACACCACAAAGACTACAGCCGACGGCCAGTTAGCACGTACGTTCTGCGCCCTGTGTGAGAGGAAATAACTCTCCACACCAGCAGACGGCGGTTGTCTGTGTTCGTCATTCAAAAAGGGAAACAGGAAGATGGAGGACTGTGGATATACAAGCCGTTGTTATGATACGTACATGAAACAAAGCGGCATCTTTTTCACCGACCATTTTCACACCACTCTCACTCACCACTGAGCTTCATTCCAGGTGGCCATGTTGTAGTGAAAATATCCGTGTGTTGGAACGATCAGATGAAGATGAGAAGAGCCTTCTGTGTTTTTCCTTTTGACTTTACTTGTTGGCTTTCCTCACGTCCGGTTCTCTTTTCGTGCACTGACTCGTTTAAGCTGAAGAGCCAATCAGAGTGATTTCTCTCACCGATGAGCTCCGCCGCGATTCAACGTGATGAATCTGCCGGAAAACCACCCAATTCGACTGTTATCAGGCCATTAAATATCAGTCGCTATAAGCACCATAGATGTGGGTCATTAGGGGCCTACTACACCTACTACGTTGTGTAAGTGAAACTTAAAAGCAACACGTTCTAACATGTTGTAAAACTGAATGAAACGTCACGTTTTGAACCCAAACAAAAATGTTTCCTTAGATTTAGGCAATAAAACTACAACTTCTTTAGGTTTAGGCATAACAACTACAACTTCTTTAGGTTTAGGCAATAAAACTGCAACCTCTTTAGGTTTAGACAACAAAACTACAACTTCTTTCGGTTTAGGCAAGAAAACTACTACTTCTTTAGGTTTAGGCAACAAAACTACAACATCTTAGGTATAGGCAATACAACTACAACTTCTTTAGGTTTAGGCAATACAACTGCAACCTCTTTAGGTGTAGGCAACAAAACTACAACTTATTTAGGTTTAGGCAACAAAACTACAACTTATTTAGGTTTAGGCAATAAAACTACAACTTCTTTAGGTTTAGACAACAAAACTACAACATCTTAGGTATAGGCAATACAACTACAACTTCTTTAGGTTTAGGCATAAAACTAAAACTTCTTTAGGTTTAGACAACAAAATTACAACTTATTTAAGTTTAGGCATAACAACTACAACTTATTTAGGTTTAGACAACAAAACTACAACTTCTTTAGGTTTAGGCAATAAAACTACAACTTTAGGTTTAGGCATACAAACTACAACTTCTTTAGGTCTAGGCAACAAAACTACGACTTCTTTAGGTTTAGGGAACAAAACTACAACTTCTTTAGGTTTAGACAAAAAAACTACAACTTCTTTCGGTTTAGGCAAAAAAAATACAACTTTAGGTTTAGGCATAAATACTACAACTTCTTTAGGTTTGGACAACAAAATTATAACTTCTTTAGATTTAGGCAATAAAACTACAACTTCTTTAGGTTTAGGCATAACAACTACAAATTCTTTAGGTTTAGGCAATAAAACTGCAACCTCTTCAGGTTTAGACAACAAAACTACAACTTCTTTCGGTTTAGGCAACAAAACTACTACTTCTTTAGGTTTAGGCAATAAAACTACTACTTCTTTAGGTTTAGGCAACAAAACTACAACTTCTTTCGGTTTAGGCAAGAAAACTACTACTTCTTTAGGTTTAGGCAACAAAACTACAACATCTTAGGTATAGGCAATACAACTACAACTTCTTTAGGTTTAGGCAATAAAACTGCAACCTCTTTAGGTGTAGGCAACAAAACTACAACTTCTTTAGGTTTAGGCAACAAAACTACAACTTCTTTAGGTTTAGACAACAAAACTACAACATCTTAGGTATAGGCATAAAACTACAACTTCTTTAGGTTTAGACAACAAAACTACAACTTCTTTAGGTTTAGACAACAAAACTACAACTTTAGGTTTAGGCATACAAACTACAACTTCTTTAGGTCTAGGCAACAAAACTACAACTTCTTTAGGTTTAGGGAACAAAACTACAACTTCTTTAGGTTTAGACAACAAAACTACAACTTCTTTCGGTTTAGGCAAGAAAACTACTACTTCTTTAGGTTTAGGCAACAAAACTACAACATCTTAGGTATAGGCAATACAACTACAACTTATTTCGGTTTAGGCAAGAAAACTACTACTTCTTTAGGTTTAGTCATAAAAACTACAACTTCTTTAGGTTTAGAAACAAAACTACAACTTCTTTAGGTTTAGACAACAAAACTACAACTTCTTTAGGTTTAGACAAAAAACTACAACGTCTTTAGGTTTAGACAACAAAACTACAACTTCTTTAGGTTTAGGCAACAACATTACAACTTCTTCAAGTTAAGGAAAAAAAACTACAACTTCTTTAGGTTTAAGCAACAAAACTACAACTTCTTTAGGTTTAGGCAACAAAACTACAACTTCTTTAGGTTTAGGGGAAAAAAACAGAAAGGTTTAGGCAATAAAACTACAAATTATTTAGGTTTAGGCAACAAAAAAATACTAGGTTGAGTTTTGGGATAAACATTGTGTTTTAGGTTGAAATAACTCTAGGTCACAAACTACACATTGTTGGTTTCACACGGGATGCAAACTCCGGTCTCCTGGATGAACACCCTGTGTTTTGTGTCCCATCCATCGTCACTGGCCTCCACCTCTTCTGGAGTTTCACACCGTCTATACTACAACGCCTTCTGCTTCTGCTTCTGCTCCTGTCATAATTATGATGGTCGCTAGACGTCGCTGTTATGTTCTTTTATACCTTCTTTAGTTGATCTACCATGTGAGTAGATGATAAAATGTAGTAGGCCCCTATTGACCCACATCTATGGGGCTTATAGTGACTGATAACACCTATTTAATAGTCTTTGTTAGACAACAGTCTAATTGACACGGGCAGACTAGAGCTGACGAAATGGGACACACCGCAAAAACTAGGCCAACAGACACTCACTGATGGCCCCAAACTGTCTGGCTACAAGTAAGCAGAGGAGAAAAGATGTGTTTTGAGGCGGGACTGGAATATGGTGAGGGAATCGGAGTCTCTGATGAGTTTTGGGAGTGAGTTCCAGCGCTTGGGAGCTGCCCTGGAGAATGCTCTGTCCCCAAAGCTGCGGAGGTTGGACTTGGGGGTGGAGAGTAGACCAGCTGAAGTGGATCTGAGGGACCGTTGAGGTTGGTAGGGGGAGAGGAGGTCAGAGAGATAAGGGGGGGCAAGTTGGTGGAGGACTTTGTAGGTGAGAGTCAGGATTTTGTACGTGATCCGGTGGGAGACGGGGAGACGGGGAGCCAGTGAAGGTCTTTCAGGACTGGGGTGATGTGATGCCATGATTTGGTGTGGGTGAGGAGTCGGGCAGCTGCATTCTGGACCAGTTGGATTTTATTGATGGAGGTGTTGCTGATGCCATAGAGGAGAGAGTTGCAATAATCGAGGCGGGAGGAGATGAAGGCGTGGATGAGTTTTTCTGCAGCAGGGGTTGTGAGGGAGGGACGGATCTTTGCAATATTGCGAAGGTGAAAGAAAGAAATTTTGACCAGGTGGCGGATGTGGGGCTCGAGGGAGAGGGTGGAGTCAAATATCACGCCAAGGTTGCGTGCCTGGGGGGAGGGGGAAACAGAAGTGCCATCGATGTTGAGTGTGAGGTTGTTGGTTTTGGTGAGGGTGGATTTGGAGCCGATGAGGAGGAGTTCTGTTTTGTCACTGTTTAGTTTTAGAAAATTCTGTTGCATCCAGGTTTTAATTGCAGAGAGGCAGGAGTTGATGTGCGAGAGGGGTGGGTTGTGGGGGGTATTGGTGCTGAGGTAGATCTGAGTGTCATCAGCATAGCAGTGGAAGTCCAGGTTGAAGTGGTGGAGGATCTGACCGAGGGGGAATATGTAGATTATGAACAGGAGTGGACCGAGTACTGAGCCTTGGGGGACACCTTGTGTGACTGTAGATGTGGCAGAGGAGTTGTTGTGAAGGGAGATGAAATGAGATCTGTTGGTGAGGTAGGACCGGAGTCAGCTGAGTGCAGTACCTTCGATACCGATGTCTTGGAGTCTGGTGAGAAGAATGTTGTGACATACGGTATCGAAGGCTGCACTCAGGTCCAGGAGGATGAGGATGTTGAGGGCTCCGGTGTCAGCAGAGGTGTGGAGGTGATTGAGGACTTGGAGGAGTGCAGTTTCTGTGCTGTGGAGGGGGCGAAAACCGGATTGGAGGGGTTCAAACAAGTTGTTGGAATGCAGGTGGGATTGGAGCTGGGTGGAGACGAGGCGTTCGAGGGTTTTGGAGAGGAAGAGAAGGTTGGAGATAGGGCGGTAGTGATTGAGACAGGAGGGGTCCAGACCAGGTTTCTTGAGTGTGGGGGTGACAGCAGCAGTTTTGAAGGCTGAGGGGACAGTTCCATGGGACAGTGAGGAGTTGAAGAGGTCGGTGAGGTAGGGGCATAGGACAGGGAGGCAGGACTTCAGCAGGAGAGTGGGGAGGGGGTCGAGAGAGCAGGTGGTGGGTTTGGATGTGCTGATGAGTTTGGCAATGGTTGCTGAGTCAACAGGGTCGAACCGGGAGAGGCGGTGCTGGGGGGGAGGGGTCAGGGGGTCCAGAGGGATGGAGAGAAAAGGGGTCGGTGTGGTTGCCACTGGGTCAGACACGGGGAGCAGTGAGTTGTTGATGGTGGTGATTTTGTCGCTGAAGAACTGAAGGAATGAGTTGCAAAGATCGGGTGAGGGGTCAGAGAGAGTGTTGGCACGGGGCTTGAGGAGAGTGTTGACAGTGGAGAAGATGGTTCGGGGGTTACGGGTGGGGTCACTGATGATGGTGGAGAAGTAGTCAGACTTGGCAGCAGTGATGGCGTCTTTGTAGGTCATGAGGTGAGATTTATAGGCTTAGAGGTGAACAGTGAGTGTTGAATTTCTCCAGAGGCGTTCAAGTTGGCGGCCAGTCTGTTTGAGTTTTCTGAGGTGGGGTGTGAACCAGGGGGAGGAGGTGTTGAATGAAACAGTTTTGGTTCTCAGGGGGGCCAGTGAGTTGAGGGAGGCAGACAGGGTGGAGTTGAGGTGGTTGGTGAGATCATCGGGTGAGGTGAGGGGTGGGTCCAGGTGGAGGGCAGTAGATAGCAGGTCGGAGAGATGGAGGGGATCGATGGACTTGGTGTTGCGGAATGAGATGACTCTGGGTAGTTCCAGACGGGGTGTTGGGGAAGGGATTGTGAATTGGATGAGTTTGTGATCAGAAAGGGGAAAGGGGGATGGGTGGATGTTCAGAACCGGGACGTTGGCAGAGCAGACGAGATCCAGAATATGGCCTTTATTGTGTGTGGGGAAGGTGATGTGCTGGGTGAGGTTGAAGTTGTCCAGTAGAGTGGAGAAATCAGAGGCAAGTTTACAGACCAACAGAGTCCACCAGAGTCCAATAGGTCCGACTCTGGTGTCCAGTAGAGTAGAACTGGTGTATGTCTCTGTCTTATTAGCATACTGCAGATCACGAAAAGTGTCTGGTCGGGGGTGGAAAGGTGAGGGGTTTTGAGCATTGGGTGCAAGTCCTGACTGGCTATAAATAGTTGAAAAATAGTAGAGAATGACAGAAATACCAGCTTACTGCTGTAAACTGGTTATAGCTGAAAGCATCATATTTGGGATTACATTACCATTATTGGTATTGTCACCATTGTCATCAGAATCGCGGCAATATCAACACCACCTTTATCGTTCCCCTTACCATCTTCTCCATCACCACCGTCCTCCTCGTCGTGTTTCCATCATCACGCTGTTGGCTTTGAGTAGGCGACAGGAGCCTCAGCGTTGGCCCACTGACACCAGTCTGACCTCTCACAGCGACGGGACGTCTGGTTTGTTGATGGAGAAAGCTGTGAAAGGAAGGGAAATGATCAGTGTCAGAAACTCGCTTCCGCCTTTCTCGTTCCTCCGTTCGCCCCCATCTGTCAGTCTTTCTCTGTTTCTGTCTCTCACTTTCTGTCTCATTGTCTCATCCAGTGTGTTTGTGCCTCTATGCTTGGTGATCCAGGGTAGGTCAGGTCACCGTGATTCAGGGCTGTAAGCCGGAGGAGGATTGGATCTATTTATAGTCTTGTCTGCTCTCCGGGCCACACTGACCCAAAGTATCTGTCTGTTTTTCTGTTTTCTGTCAGTCTGTCATTCATTTATCTCATATCAGTCGGTCTTCCTTTTATCCTGTACCCTACCAAAAGACAAGAAGACATTACCCTCCAGTGTTTAACACACTCTACCTCTCTGGAATTCTCTTGCAGAGGTCAATCAAGATGCTCACAAAAACACTTGTTTCTAATAGGCTTGTGCCAATTGGCGATCAGATTGTATATTGACAACTGAAGGGAGAATGGACTCTTTAGGAATTGGAATTGTTTTTTCCTACGCCCAGAGGTGTTTCTAGTGGAGTGGCATGTCGGCCTGTTGAGCCCTATTAATCAGCATGAGTGAATTTTAAATCCTTAATTACAAACCAGTTTGCCGTCTCTATTCCATGGATCTGACTACCAGCATTTTGGTATGCCTGCTAGGGATGTTCATAATTAAAGGGACTGTTTGTAATTTTTTAAGCGTATAAATGTACCGGGTCGGGACACATGCGCACTCGCATATGCGCGCTCGCGTGTGGCCGCTGTACTCTGCTCCTCTGCCTGTTTTCCTTCACTCAGACACCGCGCGCGCGTTCTCGCTCAACCTCTAGACGTGAACGCGCGCTCACTCCACACTGCAGTAGAGTTAGTTTAGCTCTGAGAATATCTAGTGAATGTACAGTGGACGTTTGTGCAGAACTAAATGCTGCAGCTCCTCCAGACCAACAGAGGTTTCCAGTGTCTTGTGAAGTGACGGGGCTCCGCAGAGAGAAACGTTATCGTCTCCGATCGGGTGCCGGTGTCTCCCTGCGGGCGCAGTCGGGAGGCGATAACGTTTCTCTTCCTGCTGCAGCCCCGGCACCGACCCGCTTTTGCTGAAGCAGGAAAAGCCAACACTAGGATCAGCATTGATTCATGGAGAGACCTTCGTCTGGTCAGCTAACATTACTGCCAAGCAGCTGAAATATAGAGTGATATTGTGCTTTTAGCTGACGTGTGTCGCCTCACTGTTTAGAGCGATGCTCGTTCATGTCTATGTAGATCGAGCAAGCGCGAGCCCGACGCTGACTTGCGTTGACTTAACGGCCACAGGTGTCACTGTTAACAAGCATTTCTGAAAGTTACAAATAGTCCCTTTAACCGATTAACGCTATCAGTTAAAACGGTTAAAAGAAATATTTATAATTAATTAAAAAGCTGAGCAGCTCGTCTATTTAAGGAGAAAAGCTGGTCCACCTTAACAGCCCACCTTAAGAGGCGGAGCCGGAGTTGCAGGATACAGGAAGTCGACTCCGGTGTCTGGCTCGCTTGAGCGGAGCGGAGGAGTTGTAGTTTTGTAGCATTTATTCAAAAACAAATAAACTGTACACACACTGCTACACCTACGTTCACAGCTAGAACACCACCAACCACACACTCTCCGCCAACACACACGGACACTCATTAAAGTTACGTCGCACTGACAGACTGTATGTGTGGTGGCGGCGGCGAGCAAGAAGCCTCCGGCAATGCTAGAGCTGCTAACGTAGCACAAATACACAGACTGTTTACCAGGCAATTGCTATCGTTAATACGGGCAGACAGAGTGTTGTTACGTTGGGCAGACACACAGCGGACGCAAGGCACAAATCTTATCGTATTGAAAAAAAATTATATTGTGACAGCCCTACCGTGGACGTTGACTTTTCAGTAGGGATGCACCGATATAACTTTTTTTCAGACCGAGTACGAGTACAAGTACTTACATTTGGGTACTTGTCGATACCGAGTACCGATACGAGTACTTCTCTTTGTCAAAAGACCCTTGTTAACAGTCAGCTGGAGGGTGTGAGAGACACACGGCAGGCTGGGGAGTCCCGCATACGAGGCGGTGCGCCGCGACCGGCTCTAGGTCGGCTTGGAAAGGCTCGGGGTGAAGGCGGCTGGCGGACGCAGCTTTATAGCGCTCCCCGCCCGGACCTGAAACAAAGCTGAGAGCCATGCTTTTAGTTGTGCTCACAGCAATGTTTTCATCGACTTGTCTGGAAAGTCACTAAAGGCTGCAGATGGAATCACGAGGTTATCTAAAGGCTGTGTGCAACAACAACACACACTTCAGCCACTGAAATGCCCATCATGCACTATAATACAATACACTACTTGAAGTGAAAGTACTAGGGGTGGGTAAAAAAAATTGATTAACCTATGTATCGCAATTTTTTTTTTACGATTTTGAAATAGATATTTTAATGCCAGAATCGATATATTTGCTTCATTTTGCAGTAGAAGGAAGTTACCGCTTTTGAAAAGCAGAGCTAGACATCACGACTAAAGCTGCACGCTAACTCTGTCATGGACAGGAAACGTTATCGTATCGCGGTAACGTGCGGACGAGCCGGCCGCCGCTCTCGTCTCCGTGGTCAAATGGGCCGGCGCTACAACTGTAGAGCACCTATATATAGATATTTATGTTCTCTGCATTGAAACGGCCCTGATGGAGCTGACCATGGATGAATAAAGAGAACGGAGCTGACGGGAGAGCTAGAGACCACCTTGGGAAGTAGACACGTGGGACTACATCTGGTTTTCAAAATAAGGTGTTAACAAAGGGAACTGTAGATACAAAATACATATATGGAAATAAGATTGAAGGATTATATTCCATTAATTATATTATATATATATATATATATACCAGAAGTATAACACACTATATGTCCTTATAAATTAAAAAGAAAATACCACTAATCTGTGAGGGAAATGTCTTTAGTCTGTGCTGTGTGGGTTGCTGGAAAAATGTAATAAAGAATTCCTGACAATGACTGATATATTTGACTTCAGGACATCTCATCATGCTGAAAATGTATTACTGTATTCATTTAGATATTTTCCTAAATAAAAATCACAATAAATCGTAATATCGAATGGAAATACTTAGAAATCGCAATACATATCGAATCGGCACCCAAGTATGGTGATAGTATTGAATGGGGAGTTAGGTGTATCGTCCCAGCTCTAGTGAGTACATGTAAAAAAAACAAACAGCCAGACTTCTTTTAAAAACACACCATGGTCTATTAGGTAGGGTGTGGCATAAAAACATTCAACTTCAGACACTCAAGTAGATGGTTAGCAATAAGAAGCCTTTGATGAAAACTGGAATCGAATTTCTTTATAAGTATTTTGCCATTTTAGTGGTTGTTTTCATCTTAAACAACATACATGTCACAGATAGTGTCATGTATTGTAGATGCATTATGTGATGTATCTCAGAATCAACTGTCTTGTGTTGATTTCAGTAACGTTGGCGATGTATCGTGACAGTATTGTTGGGTTAGTTGTAATTTGTAGTTGTATGGCACTACATTGGAACAAAAGCAGCTGTGCATGACTGGCGTCACGGTAAAGGTCTGTAAAATGGAGAAGCTGTTCTGTGTGTGCTGCTTGTGTCTAATCAGCGACTCATCATGCTAATATCCTGCTATGCCTACGGTGCAGTTTGCCAGGTCGGCTCCAATCAGCAGATGGAGAATGGTACATGCCAACAGTGGTCTGTTGTTGACTCTGCTCGTTGTCTGACGGTCCCTGAGGAGAGGGCACTTTGACGGAGCTGCACACTGACACGCTGACTATTTAAAAACTGCTTGTGGTTTGTTAGAACCTGTGACATGCATAATATAAATGCATGTTTTGCTACTACTGATATAAAATACTCAGTATGGTCTTTGGTTTTGGGTAGGGGGGGGGGGGGGAGATATCTGGTTGATAGGAAGTAGAAGAAGAAGCCATGTGGATTAACACCTACATGAAATTCAGCAACAAAATGTGCAGACAGTGCAGAGCAACATGCCACAACAATGACCACTTGTCACAAAATATCTAAAAATGACAATGTCAGAATGTGAGTGTTTTTGGCTGTTTGTGTTTTGTGTGTTTACTCTCTGTGCTCAGTTAGTTGGCATTTATTGTAAAGTATTGTCTGTCTCTTTCCCTGCAGGCAGAAGTTAATTGAAGTACATGGGGGGGTTGGTATGGATCTTTTTTCAAACAGTGGATGCGGGCTGAAAGAAGCCATCTATCCATCCGTTCATTGCTCCAGTCAGTTCAGAGCTTCTACATGATGGAGAAATGAATAGGATGCACCACGCCGGTCGCTCAGCACCAATTGGGCTAATTGCTGTGAGTTGTGCTTTACAGACAGACAGCAGACACTATGATATCACCGCATCTCTCTGGAAAGCTGTAAAAGGGGTGTGTGTATGTGGGTGGGGATGGTTGAAGGCTGGCCATGAGTTTGACTCTTTCACTTTCTACTTCAGATACTACATAGAAAGAAGAAGTTCCCAAGAAACGTGCACCAGTTCTATCCTCTATGTATTTACTCTAAAGCCTGCATCATTGATAACATGATCTAACATGGGAAAATAAGGCTATTTTCAAAATGATTTGACTTTTAAAATGGTTTGAATGTTTTGACTTGGTAGTCTTGTCAGTTTGTGTCCAAAACATTGTTGTTTTGGTTTGGCCTTTAGAGAGCGGGCCTTACACAACCTGTAGCCGTTCATAGGTTTTCTATCAGACTTTGAGATTTTCTTCTTCAGCAATGTCAGATCTACACTAGGGATGTCCATAATTAACCGTTTAACCGTTAACCTACATTAAGCATTTTAACTGATTAACGCTATCGGTTAAAACGGTTAAAAGAAATATTAATAATTAACTCAAAAGCTGAGCGGCTCAGAGGAGTGGCTCGTCTCTTTAAGGAGAAAAGCTGGACCACCTTAACAGCCTACCTTAAGAGGCGAAGCCGGAGTTGCAGGATACAGGAAGTCGGCTCCGGTTTCTCCAGTTCGCTTGAGCGGAGCGGAGGAGTTGTAGTTTAGTAGCATTTATTCACCAACAAATAAACTGTAGACACACTGCTACACCTACGTTCACAGCTAGAACGCCACCAACAACCTCACCCTCACTACGTGTGCGGCGGCGAGCACGAAGCTTCCGGCAATGCTAGAGCTGCTAACGTAGCACAAATACACTGTTTGTTGGCCACTCGCTAAAGTCACGCCGGGCAGACACACAGCTGACAACCTGCTAAACTAAACTAAATGTGTGGTGGAGACTTTTACTGGGAAAGTGGCTGCATGTCCGCGACACTACACGCAGCATCGTGGCTGCTAAGTTAACGCTCCCGGACGGTGAACTGGAGACTCCCGTCAACCAATATCTGTTGTGCTCCTGCAGCTGGTACACCGCTGCATGAGAGGCACAACTCTTGTTGGTTAACGGTTAATAATCGGTTAACGAGGGTCAGTTATCGGTTAAGAACATTTTTCGAAATGAGCATCCTTAGCAGCCTGAAACAGTGAGCAACATCAGCTGAGGGCCTTTAATGCTGCTCTGTTAATCTAACATGTGATAATGCAATGTTTAGGTTTGATGATCAACTTGCCCTTTGTGCTGATTTTATAGAAGAACATTATATTTTTGTACAATAAAGCTGCTATTTTTAACTGTGATACCTTCTGTATTTGACTCTGATCTGCTTCTGTTAAGCTGCAGTCAATTTCTCTTGTTTCTATTCTTCTCTATACAAATTGTCCTTTTGAAGCCTGTACTTATTCTCTCATCGTTCTATTGAAATTCCTCAGTCATTTCTAGTGTCTCTAAGCAGCCAGCTGCCAAGACTGTCTGCCATCACAAGCATAATAAAGCCGTCATCTCAGACCAGCACTGAAAAATAGTCCTGTTTTCACAGGCTGATCCAACTTCTAAGAATACAAGTAGCCAAAATAGACCATCATGGCTCTGAGGAGAAGGTTGTGGAATGTCTGCAGAATGCTTTCATTTCTCATCCTCTGAACACACTGGTCAGATTAAAGCGTGTGTGTGTGTGTGTTGTGTGAGGTCTAAACGAAAAGCATGGCTATTGAAGTGAACAGGATAGGCCTACACATGTCTGTATACTGAGACATGCAGGATAAAAGCTGCAGCTGATTGGCTTAGCCTTGAGGGTCAGAGGTTAGGGGTCAAACATGGGATAGCATGTTAATGCCTCCCTGTGTTTTCCTGCAGGAGCTTGTTGGTCGTGAAGGATTTAATAGGAAATCAATGCACAGGACTGTCACAACAACCACATTATTGCAATACTGCGCTATTGACAAGCCAGCTGCAGGGGATGGCGAGCAACCACCAAACCTCAAGTTTTTTCTTTTATGAATTCTTTGCAATGGGAGTGCTGCATATTTACACCATGCCACAAACACCAGCAGCCTGACAGGGCGCTGAGCGTAGATTCTGCGCCGGGCGTAGATTCTGCGCTGAGCGATGCACGTTTGGTGTTTTTTTCTGGTCGCCGAGAGTTGAAAAATGCTCAACTTTGAGTAAAAAGCTGCACTCGTGCAGTTACTTTTTACCCAGCCATCCAATCACAATAGAGGAAGAGCGGGACGAATACCACAAAGAACAACCGTCACATCCTACATGTAGGCTACAAGTGTTGAGCAACAACAACAATGGAGGAGAAATGAATACACATCCACCGGCAGGTCTGTCCTCTCCCCTATACGTGCTTCAGCCTTCTCTTCATCCACAGCGAGTACTCTACCTGCTGCCGACATTTTTACTTTTGCAGGTATTCCGTATCATAGCAGACGCAACCAACGCGTCTCGGCTGAAAAAAATGTTGTGCCTCATTGCCCTTCTGTGTTCTGCATTTGAAGCAGCAGTGGATAGAAATTGAGCAAATATGATTTTAAAAGGTTCTTTTTATTAAACGGTCACTATATCCTGACAGTAGTACATGAGACAGCTAATCTGAAAAACATCATGTGCCTCTGTGTCCTCTGTGTCCTCTGTGTCCTCCAGTGCTCCTAATGGCATCTGCAAGATTTCATAGACCGGAGGAAAAACAACCAATCAGAGCTGATCTGGAGTCTGCCTCTCAGCTTCCGTTTATGAGAGCTGGCTGTCAATCACTCGTGAACTCCGATCAGACGGTCAAACTAGGCAGCGCTGATCAAATATGAATCAATATTCTGTTACTGTAATGACTATTTCTCTCTTCAAATGTTTTCAGAAACATCTTGTAGTGTATTGTTTAGCTGTAAAATGAGGATTTGTGATCCGGCAGCCATGTTGAGATCAGTTGAGGAAATACCAAGCACCACCCACCAGCTGGAGCACAGCCAATAGGAACGCTCTCTCTCTGAAATGACCTGTGATTGGTCAAAGTCTCCCGTCACGGGCTAGATGTTCTAAAGCCTGAAAACAGCCATGAGGAGGAGCAGAAGTCTTATTAGGTTATTATAGAATTTTTGCCCAATGATGCCAAAAAATTGTTGCCTACTGAAGCTTGAACAATAAACAAGTATGTAATTAGTTTTAAAACTGTCATCTTTCTCATTTAAAAAGCAACGATAAACCTATTTTCTACAGTACTTATCAGGATAAATTGAGCAATTTGCAAAAAAAAAAAGGCAATAATATGGCATACTGTTGAGCCAATCATCATCACCGCAGGGGGAATTCCTTCTCCGTGACAGCCCTATCAATGCACAAACCTTTACGGCGCTGATCATTTTAGAGCTTATTGACATGTGGGGTTGGACGACATGGTAACATTAACCATCGTCATCGCCTCAAGTCTACGCTCCCGATGACGATCGACAACGCTCATTTAATTGGCTGATAACATTTGAAGCGGTTGGATTAGGAATGTCCCCTGTCTTTCCCCCTCTGTCATGCACACACACACACACACCAAAAAAATCAAATCCACAGGCACATGCACCCACGTGAGCAGCCCAACTGTCCCCTGAGACCAGCAGCTGGTGGGGGGGGCAGGAGTGTCCAGTGTGAACTTGACCTCTGACACCCTGAAATAGGAGATGTCATCCACTGTATCTATCTACTGTATCTGTCCTACAACCAATCTGCCTGTCCTAAACATGCAGCTGCACACTCACACCCACCCACACACACACGGACCTCGGCCCCTCGCCATTAGAATCATTAACTGGACACTGATCATATTAAGGCCGGACCCACAAGACTAATTTCACTAAGTGCAAAAAGCTTGTGTTAGAGGTTTTGTGTGTATGTGTGTTTGTGTGTGTGTGAGTGTGTGTGCGTGTGTGTGTGTGTGTGTGTGTGTGTGTGTGTGTGTGTGTGTGTGTGTGTGTGTGTGTGTGTGTACAGTATATAGCGGTCTGTCTGTCCACTTGTGCAAATTCTTACTTGACTGTCACTGTTTTGGCCTCTTAGCTTGTCTGGCTCACTCTGTGTCTTATAGGGATGCTCATTTTGAAAAATGTTCTTAACCAATAACTGACCCTCATTAACCATTTATTAACCGTTAACCGACAAGATTTGTGCCTCTCATGCAGCGGTGTAGCAGCTGCAGGAGCACAACAGATATTGTTTGACGGGAGTCTCCAGTTCACCGTCAGGGAGCGTTAACTTAGCAGCTACGATGCTGCGTGTAGTGTCGCAGACATGCAGCCACTTTCCCAGTAAAAGTCTCCACCACACATTTAGTTTAGTTTAGCAGGTTGTCAGCTGTGTGTCTGCCCGGCGGAACTTTAGCGAGTGGCCAACAAACAGTGTGTGTTTGTGCTACGTTAGCAGCTCTAGCATTGCCGGAGGCTTCTTGCTCGCCGCCGCCACACACAGTCTGATTAACTTTAGTGAGTTTCCAACAGACTGTGTGTGTGTGTTGGTGGTGAGTGTGAGGTTGTTGGTGGTGTTCTAGCTGTGAACGTAGGTGTAGCAGTGTGTGGACAGTTTATTTGTTGGTGAATAAATGCTACTAAACTACAACTCCTCCACTCCACTCAAGCGAGCTGGAGAGACCGGAGCCGACTTCCTGTATCCTGCAACTCCGGCTCCGCCTCTTAAGGTGGGCTGTTAAGGTGGACCAGCTTTTCTCCTTAAAGAGACGAGCCGCTCCTCTGAGCCGCTCAGCTTTTGAGTTAATTAGGGCCCGAGCACGAAAGTGCCAGGACCCCAACGGTGTCCTGGCACGAAAGTGCGAGGAAACCTATTGTTTTTCTAAGTATTATTAGGGCCCGAGCACGAAAGTGCCAGGACCCCAACGGTGTCCTGGCACGAAAGTGCAAGGAAACCTATTGTTTTTCTAAGTATTATTATTCTTTTTCTGCTGGAATATCGCGTTTTTGGGACCTTTTCCATCCCCAAAAACTCACCAAAAGTGGAATATGCGTCAGAAGTGGCGCGAAATTCAAAGTTCTGTAGTGATTCGGATCGGGTGTCGCCAGCGGGCAAGATAGCGCCCCCTAATGTAGGCAGTTTTTCAGGGAAAGTTTCTTCGATCTTCACAAAATTCAAGTATGTAATTGCATATGTCTTGAAGTTCGTGTTAAATATTTTTGAGATTTTTTCGGCAAACAGGAAGTCAGCCAACTTGGATTTCCTGCGTGATTTTAAAATTTACGAACATATGTTTGAAGACTTTAGGATGCACAAAAACTCATGAAACTTTACACGCACATCCAAACTCATAATTACTTTGATTTAGTGGTGAAATTTTGCTTGGGCGTGGCATGTTGGCTCTCTAGCGCCCCCTTATGTCTTTAAGGTTTTGAACATACCTTGAGGTACTCGAAAACTCATGAAACTTGGCAAAATGATGGACACCTGTGAACTTTATGTAAATGTACAGTTATTGGGTTCAGCATGTTTAGCCAGCTCTATAGCGCCCCCTAACGCATGGAAGGCCATAGTTTGATCAAAGTTGATCCTATATTCATGAAATTTGGTAGGTACATCCTGCTCATTATTTCAGACATATTCCTCATCGGGTTTCATTAGCTCCGCCCACCGGGAAGTCGGCCATATTGGAATATGTGCGTTTTTCATGTATTTTATGCATACTTTTACGAACTCCTCCTAGAGAGTTTATCGGATCCACGTCAAATTTAGGTGGTATAACCCTCCCACTACTATGATGCTAAATTGCGAAGGAATTTTTGATCGCTCGAATGGTGATGTCATACGTCATGTGCGAAGACGCCGTTTTGTCACTTTTTAGGTATGAAACTTTGCGATACTCTTCCTAGAGGATACAAGCGATCCATCTCAAAGTCGGGCAGCAGAATCTCAACACCTTCATGATGCTAAATTGCGAAGCTTTTGTGTTTTCGTGAAACGGCGTTCTTGTGGCGGCGTGGCGAATTTTGATGTTTCGCCATGACACATGAGGCTGTTGTAACTTGACTTTACATAGTCCGATCTGCCCCAAATTTCACAAGCTGGATAAGAGTCCCGGCCTGAAGACATATATGTGACATTAAAAGTGAAAGTCATAGCGCCCCCTACAGGAAACAGGAAATTGTTGTAAATTGACTATACATTGTCCAATCTTCCCCAAATTTGGTAGGCCCATCCTCCTCATTATTACAGACATATTCCTCATTGGGTTTCATTAGCTCCGCCCACACGGAAGTCGGCCATATTGAATTTTGTGTTCATCATGTAATTTATGTATTTTATGCATACCTTTACTAACTACTCCTAGAGACTTCATCGGATTCACATGAAATTTGGGTGGTATAACCCTCAAACTATAGTGATGCTAAATTGTGAAGGTATTTTTGATCGCTCGAACGGTGGTGTCATAGGTGAATTTCGAAAGTTCGCCATGACACAGTAGGCTGTTATAACTTGACTTTACCTAGTCCCATCTGCCCCAAACTTCTCAAGCTTGATAATAGTCCTGGCCTGAAGACATGTACGTGCCACGACAGCGGGTACCTCGATGTGCGCGTTCCCCAGACGTGTCCATAAGGGCGAGGGCCCGTTCATCGCTGCTTGCAGCTTTAATTAGGGCCCGAGCACGAAAGTGCCAGGACCCCAACGGTGTCCTGGCACGAAAGTGCAAGGAAACCTATTGTTTTTCTAAAGATTATTATTATTTTTCCGCCGGGATTACGCGTTTTTGAGGCCTTTCCCATCCCCAAAAACTCACCAAAAGGGGAATATGCGTCAGAAGTGGCGCGAACTCCAATGTTCTGTAGTGACCCGGCTCGGGTGTCTCCAGGGGGCGAGATAGCGCCCCCTAATGTAGGCAGTTTTTCAGAGAAAGTTTCTTCGATCTTCACGAAATTCAAGTATGTCATAACTCACGCCCTCATACCCGGATTAAATATTTTGCAGATTTTTTTGGCGAACAGGAAGTCAGCCATGTTGGACTTCCTGCGTGATTTTAAAATTTACGAACACATGTTTGAAGACTTTAGGATGCACAAAAAATTATGAAACTTTACACGCACATCCAGTGGCGGCTGGTGGATTTTTTTTTGGGTAGGGCCAATCAATTTCAACAAACATCCTAGTACGATTCAATGCAAAAAAAGGTATCAAAAACGCATTACTACTTTGCAGTTACATTTTTATCATTTATTCCAACACTGACATAAGGACATCTTATTCATACAATTCAGTATGTTAATATAACATACGACAGATCATTTATAAAGGAAATGGGCTGTGAGAGAAGAGAAGTGGAGAGAAGCGAGAGACGAGAAGACAAGATCACGCGAGAACTGACATGAGCCCTGACGAGAACAGAGAGAGACACGCGTGAACGTGCGCGCGCACACCATGGGCCAAATCAGTTTGGCCCTCCCGGAAGTCTTTTTTACGGCGCTGATTGGATGAATTGTATGTCATTCATGCTTGTAATCATATATCTTTAATCAGTGATTGGCTGTACTGCTTATTAGACCCGCCTTCCTTGGGCCAAATCCATTTGGCCCCAGAAAGTGCACGTGCAGCAGAGCAGCTGAGAGGTGCACTAGCAGAGAGTTCAAGGAGGAAAGCAGATATTTGGCGCAGTTATCCTATTTTACAAATATTACGGGTATATTCCATAGGTCAAAAACACACATATTGACAATTTTTAGAATTTTTAGAATTTTTATAATTAATAATTTTATAATTTTTTTTTTTTTTTTTTGGTGGCTCAAGGTGGGTGGGGCCAGGCCCCGTGGCCCTCTATTGGCCGGCCGCCACTGCGCACATCCAAACTAGTAATTACTTTATTTTAGTGGTAACATTTTGCATGGGCGTGGCACTTTGGCTCTCTAGCGCCCCATTATGTCTTTTAGATATGGAACATACCTTTAGGTACTCGAAAACGCATGAAACTTGGCAAAATGATTGACACCTGTGAACTTTATGTAAATGTACAGCCATTAGGTTCAGTGCATATAGCCCGCTCTCTAGCGCCCCCTAACGCGTGGAAGGCTATAGTTTGGTCAAAGTTGATCCTATATTCATGAAATTTGGTATGCATATCCCACTCATCATTTGAAACATATTCCTCATCGGGTTTCATTAGCTCCGCCCACCCGGAAGTCGGCCATATTGGATTTTGTGCGTTTTTCATGTATTTTATGCATACTTTTACGAACTCCTCCTAGAGGGTTTATCGGATTCGCGTCAAATTTGGGTGGTATAACCCTCAAACTACTGTGATGCTGAATTGCGAAGAAATATTTGATCGCTCGAACGGTGATGTCATACGTCATGTGCAAAGACGCCATTTTGTCTCTTTTTAGGTATGAAACTTTGCGATACTCCTCCTAGAGGATACAAGCAATCCATCTCAAAGTCGGGCAGCAGAATCTCAAGACCTTCATGATACTAAATTGCGAAGCTTTTGTTTTTTCGTGAAACGGCGTTCTTGTGGCGGCGCGGCGAATTTTTTATGTTTCGCCATGACACAGGAAGCTGTTGTAATTTGACTTTACATAGTCCGATCTGCCCAAAATTTCACAAGCTGGATAAGAGTCCCAGCCTGAAGACATATATGTGCCATTTTGAGTGAAAGTCATAGCGCCCCCTACAGGAAACAGGAAATTGTTGTAAATTGACTATACGTTGTCCAATCTTCCCCAAATTTGACATGTTTTATAAGAGTCCAGGCCTGAAGACATATACGTGGTATTATGAGTGAAAGTCATAGCGCCACCTACTGACAACAGGAAATGGTTGTATACTGCCAGCCACCCTCATAGAAGTGCTTTAAAGGACGCCCCACATGTTCTCACAGTTCATTTCCAGCGCCACATGCTCCAAGCCAAAAATTCACTCTAACTGTTGCGTGCAGTTTCCAACTTTCACGGGAATGCACGACAGCGGGTACCCCGACGTGCGTGTTCCCCAGACGTGCCCATAAGGGCGAGGGCCCGTTCATCGCTGCTTGCAGCTTTAATTATTAATATTTCTTTTAACCGTTTTAACCGATAGCTTTAATTAGTTAAATTGCTTAATGTCGGTTAATGGTTAAACGGTCCCTAGTGTCTTACCTTTTTGACATCCTGTCTCTGCTGTCCCCTCCAGCTCAAGTCAATATGATGTTGGTCGCAGAAGGTTAAGGGTTTATAGGAAACTATTGTTCTGAGTGGAGTAGGAGGAACAGGAGAGTTTGGAAAGAAAGGGAATAACTTGTGTGTATTTATGTGTTACAGTGGCACAGTTAAAAGAAAATATTGAATCAATTCACACAGTCACTAGTGCAAGCCTTTCTGAAATCCTTCCAAACAAAATATCAAGTTTTAATGGTTGCAAAAATCTTTGCTTTAGAAAAACTAAACAAATGATTTATTATTTATTAGCACTACATCTGTTAAAAAAAGTTCTGTAGAAGAATCTGTTTCCAGACTGCTATGTTGCAAAAGTGCTATTGAACAACATGAACTGCAGTCAAATATAGTGAATGTTCTGCAGCCCTTGTTGGGTACTTTTATGTTAGCTTTATGTTCTTCTGCGTCCACTCTCTGTGGGTTTCAAACAAGTCTTTTTATATCCTGTTTATCTTCCTGATACTGAAATATTGTCCTTACTGGTTCCTCTATATCTTTTCTGTCCTCAGATCACCAGAAACTGGACCGAGAGGCGAGAATCTGTCGTCTGCTGAAACATCCAAACATAGGTGAGTCATTTGTGAGAGCTGAGTGGATTAGTGGAGTGGCTGTGTTCATTCACAACGTTTGGAATAAGATGTTAATGGTCCCATATCATGCTGATTTTCAGGTTCATACTTGTATTTTGTGTTTCTACTAGAACATGTTTACATGCTGTAATGTTAAAAAAAAACTTTATTTTCCTCATACTGTCTGTCTGAATATACCTTCATTTACCCTCTGTCTGAAACACTCCGTTTTAATACATTTCAATAAAATTGCAACAAAATGCAACAGAATTGCGTTGCTAGGCAACAGTTTGGGTCCATGTTTACTTCCTGTCAGCTGATGTCATTCACATACACTTCAACAGGAAATAAACTGGGACATATTTAGAATGTTTACGTTTAAAACCGTGTAATGGTCTAAATATTGTATATTTGTGACATCACAAATGAACAGAAATCCTAACGGCTTGTTTCAAATGCACAATTTCTGAAAACGGCTGTGTTTATTTCTCTGTATATTGAGCGTTTTGATACTTTCACAGTATTTATATAGTACTTAAACCTACTCAATAATATAAAAGACATGAAAATCTTACTTTTTACAATATGACCTTTAAGACATAAGAATTCCGTCACTGCAACAGTTTTCCTTTTCATGTTTTTTTTTCTTTCCGACCTTGATAAGAACCCGTAGTTAACATTGTAAATGTAGAAAAGTATTGAAGTGATATCCCTTCATTTTGCTACAAACTGGGCTTGCACATTTAATGTGTGTTTGTGAAGTTGACATTCCTTGTGTTGACCCCGGAGAGGTCCGAGTCCATGTTCCTTTCATGAAGTAACTGTTGTCAGACTCCAATAACTAAAAATCTGTAGACTAATCTGTAGGGGGTGGGAAATAAACTGATTCACATATGTATCACAATGTTTTTTTTTTACAATTTTTTAAAAATAGATTTTTAAATTCCAGAATTGATATATTTGCTTCATTTGAGTCTATGCAGAGGTAAGGAAGTTACCGCTTTTATTGTTGTAGTCTGAGTAACGTGATGTCATATCCATTCCGTATCCGCCAGACAAAACAAACCGCAGGAAGCTAAAACGACGGCAGAGGGTCTGCGTGGATACGACCTGCACCCTCACATGTTTAATCCAGCGTGGTAAACACTACACATCCAGTAAAGGATGGAAACACTTTGGGTTTCACACATTGACAGGAAAAGCAGAGCTAGGCATCACGGCTAAAGCTGCACGCTAACTCTGTCACGGACAGGAAACGTTATCGTATTGCGGTCAAGCCGTTGCTCTCGTCTCCGTGGTCAAATCAGCCGACACTACAACTGTAGAGCACCCATATTCCAACATTTGTGTTCTCTGCATTGAAACGGCCCCGATGGAGCTGATCATGGATGGATAAAGAGAACGGAGCTGACGGGAGAGCTAGAGACCACCTTGGAGAAGTTAGAGGAAGTAGACACGTGGGACTACGTCCGGTTTTCAAAATAAAGTGATAACAAAGGGAACTGTATACAAAATACATCTATGGAAATACGATTAATAAGATAATATTCACCAGAAGTATAAAACATGTTACATATCCCTTATATATTAAAGAAAATACCACTAATGTGCGAGGGAAATGTCTTTATTCTTTGATTTTTTTGGTTGCTGGAAAAAATGTAATAAATAATTCCTGACAAAGATCCTGATATATTTGACTTCAGGACATCCCTGACTACATACATGCTGAAAATCAAACATTTTACTGTATTAATTTAGATATTTTCCAAAGTAAAAGTCCCTAGAAGTGGATGATTCAACTGTTTCCCATGGTCTAGTGTTAACAAAAGTTAACAAAAATAAATCGGAATATGGAATCACAGTACTTGTGGAATTGCAGTACTTAAAAATCTAAATAAATATCAAATCGGCACCCAAGTGTCATGAAGTATCGAATCGGGAGTTATGTGTATCATCTCAGTCCAAATAATCTGGGATCTTGGAGGTTTAGTGCTGCGTAGAAAGTACTGTCAACCAATCCCAGATATAAAGCACAGGAACATTCTTCATATTTAACCATGTTGTCCAGCTGCTGTCTCTGAGACACCAAACACAAGTAATGCATCATTTTCTAGCGATCTTCTTGAACATGTCATCCGCACAAAATTATGTTTATAAGCATTTCTCATAAAACTAGGAAAAGTCATGAAGTATCAAGCTGATAAAACAATGTTAAGTATGTTTTTGAGCGGTTCAAGAGAGCCTGGGATCTCCAGTTGCAGTAGTGGTTGTTACACGCAGCTCAATTAACCATTAACGCCCGATTACCACAATGTGCGTCAAAACTCTCACTCCTTCTTCTCTGAGTAATAATTCAGTCGAATCTGAACACACCGACATCATACACATAGAAGATTAGAAACAGTGTGGCTTAAATTTCCCAAGGATATTATTATAATATGTCCATCATGAATAAATCTGCATAAATCTGCTAAGAAATCATGGAAGAAAAGACGCTATTTATAATTCCAGAATTTGCCTGAGAATCGTCATGTTTTTTAAGTTTTCTTCGGGATCAAAGTAATCCAGTGATAGTTGGCTGTACATCCATAGGCACATAACAAACAGGAACTGCTGATAGATCATTCGACTAATTTAATGGTGCCAATTTGGCAAAATGTCCCAGTAGCAAGAGATCTAACATTATACATCTGTGTCAAGTTTGAGTCTCATACATTACAACTGGATTCACCAAGTGTATCTAATACTCAAGTTTCATGACTTCTTTTACTACTGAAATGTAAATATGTGCGTGCGTGCGTGCATGCATGTGTGTAAAACCCAGACAACAGGCAGTGGCCCCTTGAGAAAAGAAGGAAATGGCAAAGTATCTTTGTGGCAGAACTGCCCAGTGTCTTATCACACAGTAGTGTACCGTCCAACGCAAGCTATACTCCAACACACACAAACACACACACATGCAGGGAAAGATAACAGCATAATAGGTATGGTTTCATTCATTCTCTCTCTTCTTCATCCCACCTGATTCCTGCTTCGTCATCATCCTATTCTGCCGTTCTCTTCCCCTCTCTGCTGCTCTTTTCTTATCCTATTCTCGAGGGGAGAGCTTGTCAAGTTTTCTTTTCTCTAAATGTAAGCCGTCTGAAGCAAGAGGAGAGTATTATCCAACATTTTCAAGACTAATTTAAAGCACTCAAGCACCTTCACCCACCTTGACACAAGCAGAATTTTATTCTATCTGTGACTCCAGAGCTGCCGGTTTAAAGAAATCTGTTGGTTAAAGTCGTCTTTGTTGGCAACAACTCCTGAAGTAAATCTGTGTGCAGTGATATTTCCTGCCTGCTCTTGTGCTTCTTTAACAGAGAGATAATCTAAAAGGAAATTACCAGTATCACATTAATTATAAATGATTCAAATATGGCAACCATTCTGTCAACTTTGTCATCCAAAAGCTGATTCCTGGTTGCCAACAAGCCAGGTGGTACTCAATCTTTAGAAAGCTACTGTACAGTCCAGTCCTGGAGTGGACCATTGCAGATAGGCAGGGAAACACTGTGCTGCTGGAAACCTGGTCTCCTCAGAGGATCGGGTATCACTCCACCTTGTGGGTGTTTGTTATGATTCAACATTCAACGTTAATGTTTTTTTTTACTTGCCCGGTCAGAAAAGTGGGCCGGAAATATACTTGCCTGAGGTAAATTTTGACTTGCCCGTATACAAATAGTTTTATTTAAATAACAACAAAGACTAAAGTTAATTGTCATTATTTAAAGGAACGGTGTGTAGGATCCGGCTCTATCTAGCGGTGAGGCTGCAGATTACCACTCCTTCCGTGTGCCAAGCGTGTAGAATTGCTACAGTTGCCGATACAAAAACAGGAATAATGCTGTAAAATGAGAAAGTTTGTGACCCTGGAACCATGTTGAGATCAGTTGAGGAAATACCAAGCACCGCCCACCAACCAGAGCAAACGTTCTCATTTTACAGCTAAACCGTACACTACAAGATGTTTCTGAAAACATCTGAGGAGAGAAATAGGCATTAGAGTACCAGAATATTGATTCATATTTGATCAGCGCTGCCTAGTTTGACCGTTTGATCGGAGTTTGCGAGTGATTGACAGCTGCTTCAGCTGAATGAACAGCCAATAGGAACGCTCTCTCTCTAAAATTACCTGGGATTGGCCAGGGTCTCCTGTCACGGGCTAGATTTTTTAAAGGTCACTTATTATGCAAAATGCATCTGTCCCCGGTGTCTACAGACCACCATAGTGTCTAATTGTCTCTTTCTCTCATGCTCCATCTATCAGAAGACAAACATTTCACAGCATAAATATGGCTGTATAACTGTCTGACAAGTAAAACGGTTACTCTGAAACATGGACACAGTACCCTATAACGTAAGTCCTCCCAGTAGCTGCTGATACTGTGGTTACTGAGTAGTTTTTATATGAGATCAGTAATTCCACCTTCAGTTATGTTGACAGAGACAGGATAAAGTCTTTGAGCTACGGTAAACTACGGTGAGTGTAACGTTAACCGGCCTGTAGTCATGGTAACACAGAGACAGCTCCTACAGTAACTAATACACCATTACTCTGATTACTTTACTACGTTTATCAGCTGTCTTTTACCAGAAATAATGAACTGACTACTGTTTCACATCTTCTATTTTCCACCCTGATGTTCGCTGTGTTTACACACCGTCACATGTAGCTACATGCTAACATGTTAGCATGTAGCTACATGCTAACATGTTAGCTCTGTAATGTAGCTACATGCTAACATGTTAGCTCTGTAATGTAGCTACATGCTAACATGTTAGCTCTGTAATGTAGCTACATGCTAACATGTTAGCTCTGTATCTCCCATGTAAATAGAACTATCTGCTCTCCTCTGGGATGCTTCTGTCGGTCATTTCTCACAGATGGACCTGTAAAGACAAACGTAAAACAGAGTGTATGTTTACGGTTTACAGAGTTTATGCAGAACCTAAATACTGAGCTAAAAATAGCATATTTACCGAAGCAAAACCGTCAGGAAAACCTGGAATCTTGGCCGCAGATGTTGTTAATTTCTCACCGATTTCGGATCAGATTCCTCTGGGAACGTGCGCTGTGTGAACTTTATGGTTTATAAACTTTGAATTAGTTTATTATTCACGGTAGAAATGCTGACTCCATGTAGCTGGCTCACACTGTCTCGTGTTCTGCTCTTTGCACTCTGGCTGCGTGGCGGGGAAGAAAGTTACACTGTGTTGAGGGCGTTTGATTGACAGCAGAGACCAGGACACGCTGACCAATCAAATCAAATCAAATCAAATCAAATCAAATCAATTTATTTTTGTATAGCGTCAAATCACAACAGAAGTTATCTCAAGACGCTTTATATATAGAGCAGGTCTATGACCGTACACCATAGTTTAGAGACCCAACAGGATCCACCAAGCGCACTGTGGCCAGGAAAAACTCCCCGATTACTGGGAAGAAACCTGGAGCAGAACCGGGCGCAGGGCGGGCGGCCATCTGCCGAGACCGGCTGGGGGGATAGATAGATAGAGAGAGAGTGAGAGAGAGAGAGAGAGAGAGAGAGAGAGAGAGATAGATAGAGAGAGAGAGATAGAGAAGCAGCCACAATAGCAGTCTAGCAGCTGTAATAGCTAATACAAGTAGGACTGATAACACAAAACCAATAGTGGTGGATGGAAAGAGTGATAATACAACTATCGGAAAGCCAGCACTGTCCAGCATCTCTCCTCAGTACGTCCATGTGTATTGGTGTGGGACGTCCCTGCGATCGATGCCCGTGCGTTGGTTCCTGCAGCATCAGCATGCTTGCTGGGAGCTCTTGATGTCTTTGGCAGTGATTGAGAAGTGTTATTCTCCAGGCTGCCACATTGTCACTAGGTGTTGGAAATCCCTCGTTAGCATTGGTAGTCCCTCGTACAGACGTAGTTAATTAGGGATGGTAGCAGTTGGTGTCAAGCAGGCACCGACGCGGCAGCAGATGCAGCCACAATACCGGAGACCACCAAGATCCAGGTGAAACCCTGCTCCAAGTGTACCCATGCTCCAGGTATAACCTCGCTCCAGGTGTGACCCCGCTCCACGGTTAGCTGCGAGACAAGGAGGCACAAGGACTCCCGGGAAGGAATGAAGTTAGTAACAACATGGACATGGGACATGAGTATATACATAAGGAGAGGGGAGCTCAGTGTGTCATAGGAAGTTCCTTATGACAGTGTGTCATAGGAAGTCCCCCGGCAGTCTATGCCTATAGCAGCTTAAGTATGAGCGTTATCAAAGAGGAAAGTCTTTAGCCTACTCTTAAATGTAGAGACGGTGTCTGCCTCCCGGACTGAAACTGGGAGCTGGTTCCAGAGAAGAGGAGCTTGATAGCTGAAGGCTCTTGCTCCCATTCTACTTTTGGAGACTCTAGGAACCTCAAGTAACCCTGCATTCTGTGAGCGCAGTGCTCTAGTGGGGTAGTAGGGTACTATGAGCTCTTTAAAATATGATGGGGCCTGACCGTTTAGCGCTTTGTAGGTGAGGAGGACGATTTTAAAATCTATTCTGGATTTTACAGGCAGCCAGTGCAGAGAAGCTAATACAGGCGTAATATGATCTCTTTTTCTAGTTCTAGTCAGTACACGTGCTGCAGAATTCTGGATCAACTGGAGAGTCTTAAGAGACTTATTGGAGCAGCCTGATAATAAGGAATTGCAGTAATCGAGTCTAGAGGTAACAAATGCATGGACTAATTTTTCTGCATCATTTTGACACAGGATGTGCCTGATCTTCGCAATGTTACGTAGATGAAAGAAGGCAGTCCGTGAGGTTTGTTTTATGTGAGAGTTAAAGGACATATCCTGGTCGAAGACAACTCCCAGGTTCCTTACGGTGGTGCTGGAGGCCAGGGCAATGCCATCTAAAGTAACTATATCATTAGATAATTTGTTTCGGAGGTGCTCAGGGCCTAGTACAATAACTTCAGTTTTGTCTGAGTTTAACATCAGGAAATTGCAGGTCATCCAGGTTTTATGTCCTTAAGGCATGCTTGAAGTTTAGTTAACTGGTTTGTTTCATCTGGCTTGATTGATAGATATAATTGGGTATCATCTGCATAACAATGAAAGTTTATGGAGTGTTTTCTAATAACATTGCCTAAGGGAAGCATATATAAGGTAAATAGAATTGGTCCAAGTACAGAACCCTGTGGAACTCCGTGACTAACTTTGGCGTGCATGGAGGACTCATCGTTGACATGTACAAACTGAGATCGATCTGATAAATAGGACTTAAACCAACTTAGTGCAGTTCCTTTAATGCCAATTAAATGTTCCAGTCTTTGTAATAGGATGTCATGGTCAATGGTGTCGAAAGCAGCACTGAGATCTAGCAAGACAAGTACAGAGACAAGTCCTTTGTCCGATGCCATTAGAAGGTCATTTGTAATTTTCACTAGTGCTGTCTCTGTGCTATGGTGCACTCTAAATCCTGACTGATAATCTTCGAATAAATGATTGTTCTGTAGAAAGTCACACAGCTGACTGGCAACTACTTTTTCGAGTATTTTGGAGGTAAAGGGAAGGTTAGATATAGGTCTATAGTTGGCTAGGACCTCTGGATCAAGAGTGGGCTTTTTAAGAAGAGGTTTAATTACAGCTACTTTAAAGGACTGTGGTACATAGCCTGTTAGTAAAGACACATTGATCATATCCAGTAAAGAGGTGCTAACTAGAGGTAAAACTTCTTTAAGCAGTTTAGTTGGGATGGGGTCTAGGAGACAGGTAGATGATTTAGATGAGATCAGTGAGGTTAATTTGTGGAGATCGATAGGAGAAAAGCAGTCTAAATATATATCAGGTTGTACAGCTGTTTCTAAGGTTCCTAAGTTTGAGGATAAATTGGTACCAGTTGACGGTAGGAGGTGATTAATTTTGTCTCTAATAGTTATGATTTTATCATTAAAGAAACTCATGAAGTCACTACTACTGAGGGTTGTAGGAATACATGGCTCAATAGAGCTGTGGCTCTCTGTCAGCCTGGCTACAGTGCTGAATAGAAACCTAGGGTTGTTCTTATTTTTCTCTATTAATGATGAGTAATGGGCTGCTCTGGCATCACAGAGAGCCTTCCTATATGTTTTAAGACTATCTTGCCAGACTAAATGAGATTCTTCCTGTTTGGTGGAACGCCATATCCTTTCCAGTTTCCTCGATGCTTGCTTTAATTTGCGTGTTTGAGGGTTATACCATGGAGCTGACTTCCTTTGTTTTACTAACTTCTTTTTTAGAGGGGCAACAGAATCAAGTGTGACTCGCAGTGAGTCTGTAGCACTATCTACAAGATGATCAATTTGGGTAGGGCTAAAATTAACATACGAGTCCTCTGTTATATTGAGACATGGTATTGAATTTAATGCTGATGGAATCGCTTCCTTAAATTTAGCTACAACACTATCGGATAGACATCTAGTGTACACACTTTTATCTGATGGTGTATAGTCTAGTAATAAGAATTCAAAAGTGATTAAATAATGGTCTGATAAAAGAGAGTTCTGTGGAAAAACAATTAAATGTTCAATTTCAACGCCATATGACATAACAAGGTCGAGGGTGTGGTTAAAGCGGTGAGTGGGTTTATGCACGTTCTGCGAGAAACCAATTGAATCTAATAAAGAGATAAACGCAGTACTGAGGCTATCATTATCAACGTCCACATGAATATTAAAATCACCTACTATAATGACTTTATCTGTTTTCAGGACTAAACTTGATAGAAACTCTGAGAATTCAGATAGAAATTCAGAATATGGGCCTGGAGCGCGGTACACTATAACAAATAAAATTGGCTGTAGTGCTTTCCAGGTTGGGTGTGAAAGACTAAGAACAAGGCTTTCAAATGAGTTATAATTTAGTTTAGTTTTAGGGTTTATTAATAGGCTTGAGTCGAAGATGGCTGCAACTCCACCTCCTCGGCCGGTGTCTCGAGGAATGTGAGTATTAATATGACTCGGGGGAGTGGATTCGTTTAGGCTGACATATTCTTCCTGACACAGCCAGGTTTCGGTAAGACAAAATAAATCAATGTGATTATCTGATATTAAATCATTTACTAGTAGAGCTTTAGATGACAGAGATCTGATATTTAAGAGTCCACATTTAATTCTCCTGTTTTGTTGCTTTATTGCAGTGCTAGTGTTAGATTTTATTAGATTATTATGTTTAACTCCTCTTCTGTTTACTTTTGATTTAATTAATTTAGGTGGGGCAGACACAGTCTCAGTGAGGTTTGGGGTTAAGCTATGGGTGGGTAACTGCTCTAATGGAAGCGCAGAGAAGTGTATAAGACTACAGCTCTGCGTCCTGGAATGACCCCTGGTTTGTCATGGATTTGTTCCACCAACAATCTTGGTCAGATTTCTGGATAAGAGAGCCGCACCATCCAAAGTAGGATGAATGCCGTCTCTCCTAATCAGACCAGGAATTCCCCAGAAAGGGTTCCAATTGTCAATGAAGCCCACATCGTTTGCTGGACACCACCACGACAGCCAGCTGTGGAATGACTTCATGCGGCTATACATGTCGTCACTGGTCAAATTGGGGAGGGGACCAGAGAAAACTACAGAGTCCGACATTGTTTTTGCATATGCACACACCGATTGGACATTAACTTTAGTGACCTCCGATCGACGTAACCGGGTGTCATTACCGCCGACGTGAATAACAATCTTACTGTATTTACGTTTATCCTTAGCCAGCAGTTTCAAAACGGATTCAATGTCGCCCGCTCTGGCCCCCGGGATGCAATTAACTATGGCAGCTGACTTCGCTAACTTCACGTTCCGCAAAATGGAGCTGCCGATAACCAGAGTTGGTTTCTCAGCGGGTGTGTCGCTGAGAGGGGAATATCTGTTAGAAACGTGAAGTGGTTGGTGGTTAACCGTGGGCTTCAGGGTACGACTATGCGTCCTTCGGACAGTCACCCAGCCTACCGGCTGCTCGGGGGTTGCTGGGGGACGGCTAGCAGAAGCTAAGCTTGGCCGGTCTGCACCGGCTAGGGGCTGGCTAACTACAGAAGAAGCTGAAGCTAAAGTGCAGAACCGGGCTTCTAACTCGCTAACCCTCGCCTCCAATGCAGCGAGTGCACTACACCTAATACATGTACCATTAGCTCTAAAGGAGGCAGAGGAATAACTAAACATAAGACACACAGAGCAGGGGAGAGCAGGAGAGGGAGAGAGAACAGGAGAGCAGGAGAGAGCAGGAGAAGGAGAGAGAACAGGAGAGCAGGAGAGAGGAGAAGCCATCGCTAACGGCTAAGCTACTGCTAAGCTACTGTTATGCTACGATACGATAGCCCAGCTAGCGTTAGCCGAGCTGAATATGTGTGGTTAAGTCTCTAAAGAGGAGCGAGTTGTGAGTGCTTAAGCAGAACTAGTGTAGATATAAATGTAGCGGGTAATTATCCGCTGTAATGAAGAGTATATAACTATATTGCCCTGGATGTGCTAGAGCAGCTACAGAACACAGCAGCACACAGAAAGACAGGCAACCGGAAATGAGGCAATACGCTTACCGTAAGCACGTCAGCACGTCAGCCAAAAAAAACGTTTGGTGTGGTCGTGGCTAGTGAGTACTGCTGGCCGTGTTGTAGTACTCGAGAGATCAGTCTTGGTCAATCAGAGCAGACTGGGAGGAGACAGGCTCTGAATCAGGGTTTTTCAGACAGAGGGTGAAAGAGGCTTCACGCAGGCAGACAGTATGAGAAGAATAAAGCGTTTTTTGAACATTACCACATGTAAGCATGTTCTAGGAGAACATTAAAATATATCTATGAACCTGGAAATAAGCTTAATATGAGACCTTTAAAGCCTGAAAACAGAGCCATGAGGAGGTGCAGAAGTTCAGTTTTCTCAGAACACTTGAATTACAATATGCTGGAAGGTTATTATGGGATTTCTGCCCAATGATGCCAAAAACATTCTGCCTACTACTGCTTTAAGTGAATTAATCTGGTGTTTTGCCCACATCCTCTAACGCCACCCAACTACACTCCTGTTGCCAGGATAATTGAAATGCACTCATAAACTTTGTCTTTACCCGTCGCTATTTTCTTGTGAGTGCCCGATCGGTACTGCACTGGTGCAACTCTCGACGAGAAGGAAGTGAGATGGCCCACTCATTAGCTACTTCCATCATCAGCTCCAGAAAAAAACAATGTGTTTAATCCATTTTGAGTTGCTAGATTTACCCAAAGTCTAAAGTGGCGTTTTACTTGACCCGGGCAAGCGGGCAGTCCTTATTGTTAAGCCCTGTGATTTTAAATGAGCATACCATAATAACATTGCGCTGACTTATGTTAAGAGTGGTTATTGTCGTTCTAGTTGTCTTACCCAGTGAACTGATTTGGAAGTGAAGTCTCTCTCTGTTTCTCTCGCCCTCACTAGTACGACTCCATGACAGCATCTCAGAGGAAGGCTTCCATTACCTTGTCTTTGACCTGTAAGTAAATCACATTGACACACACACATACACACACGTCACAGGTTCAACCAGAGTACTGCTCCACCCAATCATGAAATTTTTTTTTTCCACCACTGTCACCTTTCACAGCAGTACAGTATATTAGCTTTATTAGCTTAGCTTTTCCACTGTGTTCAGTCTACTCTTAAAGGGACAGTGTGTAGGATTTGGTGGCATCTAGCGCCTGACTGAAGCTAACTGAACACCCCTCTACTCACTCCTCCCTTTCCAAGACTGCGGGAACTTGAGCCGCCGAGTGCATAACCGTGGTAACGCCGTTTGCCTTGCTCAGTGGTAGATATGCTAATTTTGAAAAATATTCTTAACCGTTCACAGACCCTCATTAACCACATGTAGCGGTGTGCCAGCTGCAGTGTATGAGCACAACAGACTAGGGATGTCCATAATTAACCATTTAACTGATATTAAGCATTTTAACCAATTAACGCTATCACTTAAAACGGTTAAAAGAAATATTAATAATTGATTAAAAAGCTGAGCGGCTCAGGGGAGCAGCTCGTCTCTTTAAGGAGAAAAGCTGTTCCACCTTAACAGCCCACCTTAAGAGGCAGAGCTGGAGTTGCAGGATACAGGAAGTTGGCTCCGGTCTCTAGCTCGCTTGAGTGGAGTGGAGGAGTTGTAGTTTCATAGCATTTATTCACCGACAAATAAACTGAACACACACTGCTACACCTACGATCACAGCTAGAACACCACCAACAACCTCACACTCACCACCAACACAGTCTGTTGGAAACTCACTAAAGTTACGCAGACTACGTGTGCGGCGGCGAGCAAGAAGCCTCCGGCAATGCTAGAGCTGCTAACGTAGCACAAATACTGTTGGACACTCACTAAAGTTCCGCCGGGCAGAAACACAGCTGACAACCTGCTAAACTAAACTAAATGTGCGGTGGAGACTTTTACTGGGAAAGTGGCTGCATGTCCGCGACACTACACGCAGCATCGTAGCTGCTAAGTTAACGCTCCCGGACGGTGAACTGGGGACTCCCGTCAACCAACATCTGTTGTGCTCCAGCAGGTGGTAGTCATTTTTCAAAATGAGCATCCCTACAACAGACAACTGAGTCCTCAGTTCACCATCAGGATAGTTACTGTAGCAGCCATGATGCTGCGTTCACTGTCTCCAGTTCACCGTCAGGAGAGTTACTGTAGCAGCCACGATGCTGCGTTCACTGTCTCCAGTTCACCGTCAGGAGAGTTACTGTAGCAGCCACGATGCTGCGTTCACTGTCTCCAGTTCACCGTCAGGAGAGTTACTGTAGCAGCCACGATGCTGCGTTCACTGTCTCCAGTTCACCGTCAGGAGAGTTAGTGTAGCAGCCACGATGCTGCGTTCACTGTCTCCAGTTCACCGTCAGGAGAGTTACTGTAGCAGCCACGATGCTGCGTGTAGTGTCGCGGACATGCAGCCACTTTCCCAGTAAAAGTCTCCACAACATAATTTAGTTTAGTTTAGCAGGTTGTCAGCTGTGTGTCTGCCCGGCGTAACGATACTCTGTCACCCGGCGTAAGGATAACGAGCGTCCGACAAACAGTGTGTGTGCTTGTGCTACGTTAGCATTTCAATTTCACTCCTTGCTGCTCACCATGTTTATCCCACATAAAGATGATGGGAGCTTCCTTTTTCATACTATGAGTTGCTTCATGGAAAACTGAGGAAAACCTGAAGTCTTTTCACATTCTCTCTTGTGATAGTACTCTATTTCTGCCACTTGTGTAACATTTACTGTATCCAGTTATGGAAATGTTAGGACTCACATGAAAACCAAGAGCATGTGTTAAATATCAAGTTTTATATTCCCCTATAGAGTGCTCCAGGGATGAAGTATTTCTGTAGGCCAACCGGGAACTTAGCATCGCCCTGGTTCCCTCCACAAAAAGCCAATGGGAATGTTCCATTAGGTTTTGGATTATTGCAGAAACTCAGCTCTGTGACGAACAAACGTTTATGATACTTACATGTTTTGTTCAGCAAGATAATCTCCACAAATGAACACCACTTTTATGATTTTTGAAGTGTGAATGCAATCACCAGAAGTGAAAAGCAAACGTTAGGCTATAAACAAACTACACCACGGTCACATGAACGTGAGTACAAACACAACGAGGCTGTAAAGGAGGACGAGTCGCCGTGATGGCGTTTAGTCGTCTCATTTAGACACTTGTTAGCAATCGCCTTTTTTAAGATGTTGTAGAACATTTTTTTAAAAATCTCTTCAGCTTGTGTTAACCACAGACCTGATTTCAGGCATCTAACTTAAAGGTCACCTATTATGCAAAATGCACTTTTCCATGTCTTTTAAACATCAATATCTGTCCCCAGTGTGTCTACAGGCCACCATAGTATCATAAAAGACCATCCTCTCTCTTTTTCTCCTCCTCCGTTTGTCCGGAAATGGGTGCAGAAAAAAAAATCGCTTTTTTTCCTTCTCTTCTGACGTCATTAGAGAAATGCAAGCCATGTAAGGGTTTCCTGGTCGAACCAGAGAGAACCTTCAGTAGCTGACCCCGCCCCACAGCGCGTCACTGTCTCTCCTCCTCAACCTAACTTGAGCAAAGTCTGCAAGAACCAGCAGAACAGGCTTCATGTACTCCCATCATCTAAATATAACATGTTCTTTCACAAAGGCTTTATGTAATTACACTGTTTAAACAGATGATATTTATATATTATATATATTTGATGTCATGCATGTAGCAGATTACAGGTAGTAAATAGTGACTTGTAAGCAACACAACACATTTCTGTTTCACAGTCAAACTTTATTTGAGTTGACAGATGACAATATTAATTATTCACAGCATTTGTAATCATCTCACCTGTTAGTTAGTTATGTGACATGGTACAGGAGAAAGTCTTCAGCTCTGGTAAACTATGGTAAGCTAAGCTCCGGTGGTCTGTAGTCATGGTAACACAGAGACAGCTACTACTGTAAATAATATACCATTACTCTGATCTTCCATACATTTATCTTTTAGCAGAAATAATGAACTGACTACTGTTTCACATCTTCTATTTTCCACCCTGATGGTCGCTGTGTTTACACACCGTGTCATAGCGGTAGCATGTAGCTAACCCGTTAGCATTTAGCTACATGCTAACGGGTTAGCTTTGTATCTCCATGTAAACAGAGCCATCTGCCCACAGCTGTCTGCTCTCCTCTGGGATGATTCTGTCGGTCATTTCTCACAGATGGATCTGTAAAGACAGACGTAAAACAGAGTGTATGTTTACGGTTTACAGAGTTGATGCATGAGGTAAACACTGAGTTAACTAACAGAGCTATAAATAGTATTATTTACCTGAGAGAAACCGTCAGGAAAACCTGGAATCTGGACCGCAGATGTTCATCATGTGTCGCCGATTTCTGATCAGATTCCTCCGGTAACGTGCGCTGGGTGAAGTTTCTGGTTTATAAACTTTAAAGTGGTTTATAAACTCTATTCTAGCTGCTATCTCTCCACTCGTCTCTCTCTCCAGAGCTGCTCCGGGAGGGAGGGGGAGGGTGACGCTGTTGTTGTTGAGATTGACAGAAAACGCTGACCAATCAGAGCAGAGTGGGAGGAGACAGGCTGTGAATCAGTGGTTTTCAGACAGAGGCTGAATTAGTCTCTGAGGCAGGCAGACTCAGGCTGCAGTATGAGAAGAATAAAGGGTTTTTTGAACATTGCAGCATGTAAACATGTTCTAGTGCAACATTAAAATACATCTATGAACCTGGAAATGAGCATAATATGTGACCTTTAAAACCAGACGAGGGAACAGGAAGTGCTAAAATGCTGACTCATTTCTGGGTTTTAGGACTCATTCCTGTAGCACTCTATTCCAGTGTGTATTTACAAAAAACATAAATTACTTAAAATAAAATTTTTTTAACTGTCACAGCCACTTTCCTGCACATTTCTCTTTATAATATGTGTTTCACCCATTGAAATGTGATTTAACAGTATCGGATTGTGTTAGGTAGAATTTAGCATATGATTGTTCAGGTTAAAAAACGTTTCAGGTCAAGCTCTGATTTATTACCATGTGATGATACAGTGTATCCGTTTAGTATCTGAGGAAGGAATAAACCAGACATGTAGGTCTTTTAGAGGCTTGTATTATCAGCAAGCAGTCATGTGACCTCTTCCAGCACAAGTTAGAGCACATGTTACATATTAACACAGAACATGTTGGATCTATGAAGACGTGTAACTACTAACATCAACATAAATCAGTATCCTTCCTCCAAAAGGAAAGAGAAACAACCATGTCTCTGTTCTGTCTGTCTACAGCGTCACTGGAGGAGAGCTGTTTGAGGACATTGTTGCTAGAGAGTATTACAGCGAGGCAGATGCCAGGTACAGTATGTCGTCATGCTAACATGTGAACATGTTATCTAGTGCATGTTATGTGTCACTAGTCAGTTTTCCTGCATATTAAGTTTTTGGTGGCTGCCAAAGTAGCAAAGTTGGGTTATGAAAGCACAAAGTGAATGTGTTTTAATGTACTTGGTGCTTTAGTAGAAGGAGCAATGCTTGTAGTTTCTGCCACTTCTCTGGGGTTGTTTATTTTTGACCATGTGACTCAGGGCTCTTACATTTAATTCCATTAATAAATAATGACAAAGCTGTCCTAAGTTTTGAAACATTATTTTGAGCCTGTTGTCAGAAGCTGCTCTTGGTTTTGGCACTGCAGCAAATTACCTGTCTGGACTGTGCCGACTAAAGGCCTTTACAAGCCGGCAGCATTTTCTGTTGTTTTTGTCATGATCAAAAAAGCAATGTAACAAGGTTGATTTTTCTGAGCTTTCACATTGCTAATAAAGGCATCTCTGGCATATCAAGCTGATGCTTCATCTTACAGAGGACTTTGGCCTATTTGTCTCTTACTTAAGGCCCAGACACACCAACCCGACATCACAGAGCTAGCGGCGATGAGGGCCTCATCGTCGCCTGTGTCTTGGCCGACAAGTCGACCACAGCCGACGGCTAGTTAGCACGAACGTTCTGTGCGTCCGTGAGAGGAAATAACTCTCCACATCAGCAGGCGGCAGTAGTCTGTATTCGTAATTCAAAAGGTAAACAGGAAGACCGAGGACGGCGGATATACAAGCCGTTGTTATGATACGTACATGAAACAAAGCAGCGTTTGCCAACCCTTTTCACACCACTCTCACTCACCACTTAGCTCCGGCCAAAAAAACTCTGACACGGGCAGACTAAAGCAGACGGTGCGGGACACAACGCAAAAACTAGTCCGACCGACGCTAAACTGTCCGACAGCCGACCGTCGGCTTGGTGTGTCAGGGACTTAAAATCTGTACTGATGGAAGCCCTGCCTATAATTAACAAGTCAAACTCAAGGCAAAGCTTTTACCCCGGCCATGTCCATGGTCTCATTCGATTTTAGAGACACCTTAAGCCAAGCCTCACATCCATACTAAACAGCAGAAGTCAGCTTCGAACACTTTCTTTTTTTGCACTAATGGACATCAAGCACATGGGTGAACAAAGCAGAAGCGTGGGCACCCAACACTTCTGCCCGCCTCCGACACACCATGACGACATCCTCCTTGAGTACATTTTTCTGGACTTCATTTGAAAACCAAAAACACTCACTTGTGATCGGTCATGGCAGCATGAAACTATGTGTTATTAAGCCCGTCAGATGTACGTACAGCCAGTTTAAGTGTCTCACCTTGCACTGGTAGTTAAAGCCACATAACAGTTAGAGCTGATCAGCTGAACAGATGATATAGTTATGAGGACATACTGTATATACTGCACAGTAAAAATGATCAAAAACCTAGTCAAGGCTATCAAGCTCTAACTTTTGGTTGTTTAGAGGATGGGCACATGTGTTTGGGATTAGTTCTCATCTGATATTGAAATGTACAGGTGATCCTACACCAAAGACTCCATTTGAGTCAGGAAAAAATTTAATGAAAGAAGAAGGAACGGCGGGAGAGATATGAGGTGAAGAGTATTGGAGACAGGGCTAGAGAGAAAATGTGAGAGGATGTACGATTATAACACCAGTGAGGACAGCAGCAAGGTAGTCTGATGGGCACTACAGGGCAGGGCTGTAGTACTTGTTGCCTTGTTGGATTCAGACTTCTCTTGGTCTCGTGCCTTGTTGGATTCGGACTTGTCTTGGACTCATGCCTTGTTGGATTCGGACTTGTCTTGGACTCGTGCCTTGTTGGATTCGGACTTGTCTTGGTCTCGTGCTCCACTATTGAGAATTGGTTGTTCCTGGTTGCTGATTTGGAATCAGTTGTATAGAACGTTGTCTGATTCTACAAGTGTTTACCCTACTGTATATTGTTACGACCCCGAGAAAAGCTCGTTGACGAGGTCGAACATAATCACACGAATCAAGAGTTTTGAAAAAAAATACAGGTTTTTATTTAAGTGCAACACAGAAATAAGTGAACAATAATTAACCAAAGAGATAAGTTAAGTAAAAAACCAAACAAACCCCTAAAGTTTTCCCAGAAAACTAATTAAACTGGTGAGCCGGCAAAAACGAACGAAAGAGGGGAAGCCACCTCAGCCCAGCTCTTACAGAGCCGGCAGAACCGGGTGCTTCCCTCTACCCCTGAACAACATAACCCCAAACTAAACCCAGACAAACAGAAACAAAACACCGAAAACTAAACCTGCGGACTCACCGGAAAGATAAAGAACGAAACAACAAAAAACGACATGAAGTCACTATGCTGCTTCTGCTGCCAGGCCAAGCCAGGCTAGAGTGGAAGGGAGAGTGATCCCAAATCCCCTCCCCCTCTTTATTGATTCCCAATCAAGAGAGAGCAGCCACACCTGGAGAGAAGAAACACAGACCAAGATTAGGCATGAGACAGGATCAGCATGATCAGAAGGAGGGGGAGCATAACACCCCCACCCTAAGTTACTGAACAATGTATCCCGTGAAACTGCAAGACCCCAACAGCACACATTGTTCCGGAACAACTGGTTACAGGCGCGACAATGCGTCAGCCAGAACATTATCCCTGCCACGGACTGTCGGACTTCCATATTAAAGGCCTGCAATCGCAAACTCCAATTCATCAAACGTCCGTTTTTGTTCCTACACAGAAAAACAAGCGGATTGTGATCTGTATAAACAGTTACAGGAGCATTAACCGAACCAACATAGACCTCGAAATGTTCAAGGGCCATGACAAGCGCCAACGCTTCCTTCTCCATGGTTGAGTACCATTTCTGATGGACATCGAGTTTTTTAGAAAAATAAGAAATTGGATGCTCAACTCCATCTGAACCTTCTTGCAGAAGGACAGCGCCAATGCCGGTATCACTCGCGTCCACAGCCAGCTTAAAGGGCTTATCAAACCGGGGCGCCGCACGAATGGGTGCGTTCAACAAGAGACTTTTTGTCTGCTCAAAGGCCGACTGGCAGGTATCAGACCACCTAAAGCTCACTTTTGGACTCAGCAGATCAGTTAAAGACGAGGCTACGGCGGATACATTTTTGCAGAAGCCCCTATAATAGCCAACCATGGCTAGATAACGGCGAAGTTCGGTTCGGTTGGTTGGTTGGAACAGGGAAAGCTTCAATGCATTCTACTTTTGCTCGCACAGGACGAACTTGACCTCCCCCCACCACCTTCCCTAGGTAAGTCACCGTCAAACCTGCTTCCTTCAGACGACAAAACACTGCATGCAAATGCTCCATATGCTCAGACCATGACTCAGAGAAGACAACCAAATCATCAAGATTTGCTTCACAAAATGACAGACCAGACAGAACAACATTCATTAAACGTTGCGCGTTACGAATGCCGAAGGCCATAACTGTGTACTGCAGAAAGTCATCAGGTGTAACAAAAGCAGAGATCTCCTTTGCCCGCTCAGTCAAAGGGACCTGCCAATATCCTTTCAGCAAGTCTAACTTCGTCACAAATCTGGCACCCCCAACACGATCCACACAATCTTCCAATCGGGGAAGAGGATAACAGTTGGGTTTTGTTACACCATTCACTTTCGAAAGTCTATACAGAAGCGATCTTCACCATTAGCTTTATCAGCAAGCAAGCAAGCACGGGCAGCTCCAGGCACTAACACTAGGCTAATATTATGCTGCACCATATACTCCACCTGCTGCTTAAGACGACAACATTTGTCTGGATTTTCACGATATGGATGCTGTTTGATTGGCGGCGAATCCCCCACATCAATATCGTGCTCCAACAAGGAGGTCTGAGAAGGAACATCAGCAAACATTGATTTGTTTGACTCAATTAACTCAACCAAATCCGAGCACTGTGGCTCAGAAAGATGAGACAAACGAGTGGGAAGATTTTTCAAGATCTCAGAGTTTGACAACTTTCCCTTGGTCAGGGCCACAGAAAAAAACAACTTCAGCGCTAGACAGCGCCTCCGAGCCTTTCCTGTCACAAGACTAACACACGGTGCAGTGGCTTCAGCACCGGACAGCACCACAGGGGACACAACGCCCTCACCTGTCTCAGAACTGGACTATGGCTGCACCTGCTCCCTATCATAGTAAAGCTTAAACATATTAATGTGACAGAGACGATTTCTACGACGGCGATCTGGAGTGGCTACAAGATAATCCCGATCACCAACCTTTTCCTGGATCAAGTAAGGATCACTGTAACGAGTCTGCAGCTAGACCCAGGGATCGGCAGCAACACAAACACCTTGTCACCAGGCTGAAACTCCCTGCTTTTGGCGTGCTTATCAAACCATGTCTTCATTCTAGCCTGCGCAGTCTCAAGATTATCCCTAGCTATCTCACATGCACGTAGAGCTTGAAACTGAAATTACTCACATAGTCCAGCAAGTTTTGCTCTTGCCCTTCACACAACCACTTTTCACTCAAAAGCTTCAAGGGACCACGCAAATGAGCAAAAACCAACTCTGATGGACTAAACCCCAGGGAATCCTGGACCACCTTCCATATAGAAAACATCTGCATGTGAACCCACTCATCCCAGTCCTTTTCAAACTCCAGACAATACCTGCGCAACATAGTCTTTAAAGTTTGGTGAAAGCGCTCAAGCACACCCTGACTCTCAGGGTGATATGCGCTGGAATGACAATGTTTAATATTTAGCTGCTTTAGCACCTGAGCAAACACACGCGACGAAGTTTGAACCCTGGTCTGTTTGTACAACTTTTGGCAAGCCAAAAAAATTTAAATAATTTCGTCAGAACCTTTACAACAAAAGGAGTTGTGATCTTACGGACAGGAAACACCTCTGGGAATCGAGTGGACGCACACATCACCGTCACCAAAAACTTATTACCAGCCTTTGTACGAGGAAGTGGACCCACACAGTCAACCAAAACACGTTCAAATGGCTCACACACTACTGGAATCGGATACAGTGGAGCAGGAGGAATGGTCTGATTTGGTTTCCCCACTACCTGACATGTATGACAAGATCTACAGTAGCGTGTAACATCCCTATTTAACCCCGGCCAAAAGAAATGCCGCAAAATACGGTCGTATGTTTCCTTAACCCCCAAATGACCGGCAAGAGGATTGTCATGAGCCAGATTCAAAATTGCGTTTCGGTATGGACCAGGAGCTACAATCTGAGTCACAACACTCCAGTTGTCTGCAGTCGAACTCAATGGCGTCCATTTACGCATGAGCAACCCGTCCCTAACAAAATAACCAGATGACACAAATTCCACTTTATCCCTAGCTACCACAGCTTCGATCAAGGGAGACAAAGTAGCATCATTCTTTTGCACAACAATGAACTGGTCATGAGTCAGGGACAAATGCTCAACCTCAGAAAAATGTTCCACACTCACGTCTTTACTCTCAACAGCTTTCGGAGAAAACAAGGAATTATCATCACGATCACAAAGAAAAGTGTCAATCAAATCAACTTCAGCCTCGTCCTGTTTACACTGAGACCAAGCAACAGCACAAGCTGAAAAAACCTTGGGAAACTTCTCAGTGAGCTCATCAGGAGACTGCCTTACAGGGATCGGGGTCACTTCAGGAGTAACCAGCACCTTTCCCCCTGCCAAATCATTCCCCATTAAAAAGGAAACCCCCTTAATCGGGAAACCAGGATGTACTCCCAAGGCTACTTCACCTGAAACAAGGTCAGACTCCACCAAGATCTTATGCAAAGGCACACCTATGTCCTTCATGCCAAAACCTACCACGGGAATGTCCCAACCCACAGCAGAATCATTACTGAATGGCAGGATTCCCTCCAAAATAAAAGACAAGAATAAAAGCCGTGTCCCACAGCATCTTCACAGGGACCTTAGGAACGTTACCAGGCAACGACACAAAGCCATCCATAACGAAAGGAGCCAAATCTGCCAGATCGCTGGACATTCCATCAGACACTTCAGACATCTCAGTTAAGGTGTTAACAAACTTATTTACCAAAGCTGCTGGCTTTGCATTTGTTTTTTTTAACACAGGGCAACTTGCCACAATATGCCCCTTTTTCTTACAGTAGAAGCACATCACCTCATCTTTTCCCTTCAACTCGTCCTTCTCAGCCTTAACCTCAAGCTCTGAGGGACCAGCACTTCTGCCACACTCAGACCCCACAGCCATACCTCTACTACTATCCCTCCCAGTACCATTTAGGCTCTCAACAGGCTTATTACTGAAAGGGCGATCCACAAAAACGGCCTTATGAGTGAGAACATATTCATCCACTAAGACAGCAGCCTTAAAAATGTCTGAAACCTTTTTCTCATTCAAATATGTTGACACCCTCTCTGGGAGACAGTTTTTTAAGTCCTCCATTAACACTAACTGTCTAAGCTGGGCAAAATCTTCAACCTTATTGGACGTACACATGCAATCAAAAAGAGCATCTTTTTCCCGAGCAAATTCAACATAAGTCTGATGCCCCTGCTTATCAGCCAACGAAACCTTTGATGGTACGCCTCCGGTACCAGCTCATATGCTCCGAGCACAGCAGCTTTTACTTTGTCAAAATCAAGACTATCTTCTGCCGAAAGTGATGAGTAAACTGACTGCGCTTTACCACTCAAAACACATTGCAACAACAACATCCACACCCCTTTCGGCCACTTCAATGTAGATGCCACCCGCTCAAACAAGATGAAATATTTATCAACGTCCTTCTCATTAAAAGGAGGAACCAAGCGGATGTTTTTACTCACATCAAAATCAGTGGATCTACCAGCAACTGGAGAAGTAACACTGAGCTCTAACTCACGCATGCGGATCGTAGTTTGCTGTTCAAGCTTTTTAGTTTCAAGTCCATTCATGTAGTGCAACTCTTTCTCTCCCAAAGCCAAATGTTTCATCTCAACTTCTAGCACCTTAAGTCTTATTGCCTCATCAATGGACTGTCTCAACTGCTCTGGTCCTTTTGGAGTACTCTGTAACTGGGGCAAAATATCTTTATGCAATAGGGCATCATACAACTCTGCCTTCATAGTTTGCTTCTTAGCTTGCTTCGAAATAGCTACTTCATAATGATCAGCAATTAACACCAGATTACCCTTAGTACTCCGATCAAACACATCCTGGGAAGGAAACTCAATAAAACTCAGCCAACTTGAACTCCATTTTCCCAGCATCAACCCGACTCGGCCTACAGCACAAAACACTGCCACACTAAACGGCCTCAACACAAATGCAACTCTTAACTCACAAATTACTACACCCACAGTACAGCCACAAGTCGACCACAAAGCTGACAAAACTGTGTCCACAAAGTTACCACAAACATCCAGATTAACACAGGCCTACTGCCACTAAGCCATCAAAACTAGATGTCACAAAACCACCTTGAAAACCATTAAGTTTTCAACTAGTTAGGACGAGCCCCCAAATTATGTTACAACCTCAAGCTCGTTGACGAGGTCGAACATAATCACACGAATCAAGAGTTGTTTTTTTTAAAATACAGGTTTTTATTTAAGTGCAATACAGAAATAAGTGACCAATAATTAACCAAAGAGCTAAGTTAAGTAAAAAAAAAAAAAAAAACCCTAAAGTTTTCCCCAAACTAACTGAACTGGTGAGCCGGCAAAAAGGAACAAAAGAGGGGAAGCCACCTCAGCCCAGCTCTTATAGAGCCGGCAGAACCTTGTTGGATTCGGACTTGACTTGGACTCGTGCCTTGTTGGATTCGGATTGTCTTGGACTCGTGCCTTGTTGGATTCGGATTGTCTTGGACTCGTGCCTTGTTGGATTCGGATTGTCTTGGACTCGTGCCTTGTTGGATTCGGACTTGTCTTGGTCTCGGGCTCCACTATTGAGAACTGGTTGTTCCTGGTTGCTGATTTGGAATCAGTTGTACAGAACGTTGTCTGATTCTACAAGTGTTTCCCCTACTGTATATGCAGTCAACAGCAGAGCAGCGACACTGCTAAAAATATCCTCTTACGCAATTTTCGCCGCCACGGCACAAAAAAAAAAGGTGTAGCCTAACTCCAGTTCCTTGAGTGCGAGAAATGCAAGGAGAGGAAGCGACCCGAATATCATAGTTTATAAAAATGCAGCTCAGTGATGATACAGACATACTGTATATAACACGGACCTGCCAATGCACATTCAACCCGCGCTTGACCCGTTCATGTGAGCCAGCTCTCACTCTGTTTGTCACTGTTAGTAGTAGTAGTAGTAGTAGTAGTCTGCAGTCTAGTTACTGCACTGAAACACCTGAGGAGTGGACACTAACATTAGGCTTCATGATGAAAGAAAGTTTTGTATCACATCTACACATCTGTTCTCTCTCTCTCTTTCTCTGTTCAATATTAAGACTGGGACCATTTACCTATCTCCAGATTCCATACTATCACAATACTTGGGTGGTGATTCGATATGTATTGTGATTTTTAATTATTGCGATAGTATAGTAAATAAGCTTTTATTTTGGAAAAGATCTAAATGAATACAGAATACAGTAAGAATGATTGATTTTCAGCATGTATGTAGTCATAGAGATGTCCTGAAGTCAAATATAAAAAATCTTCCTGTCCCTCAGTCTGCACTCCATTGTCATCCAGCTGTTGTGGAGTGACTGATGTGTCTCTCCTCTGTTCCCATCCCTCTCTGTCTCCTCCAGCCACTGCATCAATCAGATCCTGGAGAGCGTCAGTCACATCCACCAGCATGACATTGTGCACAGGGACCTCAAGGTGAGTTATCCTACTGTATACCAGCGGTGAATACTCTCTAGTTATTGTACACAAATCTCTTCTAAATGAAGATGAAAGGCATTTGATTCACAACAGGTCGAAACACACACATGCACACGCAAGTTGTTCTTAACGTCACGCCGTGACGTCTGCGCGAGCGTGACGTTAAGAACAACTTAAGAGATGAGCGTCATCCATCCCTCTCTCCACCTGCTTTCTCTATTCTCATCTTCCCCTACATCTGTACCCCCTCCTCTCTCCTTTCCTTCCTTCTCCTTTCTTTCCCTCCCCCCCCCTCTCCTGCACTGCTGAGGAGTGACGAAAGCAGACCAGCTGCTATTAATAGCGGTTCGGTGGATGAGATGACGGCCAGTGACGATTTCCCCTCGCAGCGAGACTGTTTGCCCCGAACAGAAACCAACAGCCCTCTGACCTCCTCAGCTGTGTGCTTTCATTCTAGTGATGTGCTGAATGAAGACAGCGAAGGGAGCTGAGATTTAAACACCTGGATAATTGCCCCACATTTCTTTTTATGCCAGTTCAGTCCTAAACTTTAATATTTTACTTAACAATCTGCTCTATTACTTTTATGTGACAGAGCAAAATGAAGCCGTTACTCTAGAGTAAGTAGACACACAAAATTGGACAATCTGGTTTAGTGTGCGAGTGGCGTGAATGGACTCGTATTGCGTTTCATTGACTTTTAGTGTGCATATGGATCTCAGTATCAAATGATCTTGGAGAGGGAAGAGTTTCAGAAAGACAATAATGATGATAGATGATGTGGAGAGAGGACAGAAAGGAATTACCGGAACATTCATTGTTAATGTACGACTCTCTTGTCTCTTGCCTGAGCAGCCAAACATCGTTCAGACCCGCCCGAATGTATTTAACATTCTAGTAGAGATTACAAAGTTTCCTAAAATAAAAAAGGGTCTAAAATGATGCAGGAGATGTGGAATATTTCCACTTGATGGAATGAAGCTTTTACTCAGCTTAAATATTACATTACATTTAGGGCTGTCTATTGATTAAAATATTTAATCACAGTTAAAGGGACTGTTTGTAAGAATCAGAAATGTCTTGTTAACAGCGACACCTGTGGCCGTTAAGTCAACGAAAGTCAGCGTCCTGTTGCTCGCGCTTGTGCTCGCTCTACATAGACATGAACGAGCATCAGTCAAAACAGTGAGGAGACACACGTCAGCTAAAAGCTGTCAGTGTGTCAGTGTGCTGACTTGACTATGACTTGCCCCAAACTGCATGTGATTATCATAAAGTGGGTATGTCTGTAAAGGGGAGACTCGTGGGTACCCATAGAACCCATTCACATTCACATCTGGAGGTCAGAGGTCAAGGGACCCCTTTGAAAATGGCCATGACAGTTTTTCCTCACCAAATTTTGCATAAGCTTGGAGCGTTATTTAGCCTCCTTCGCGACAAGCTAGTATGACATCCTACAACCTAAAAATCGCAGGTTGCGTTAAAGAAATTAGTGGCGTTAAAATGAAATTGCGTTAATGTGTTATTATCGTGCCGTGTTGACGGCCCTAATTCAAACTGCATCTTTGCAGCATCATTCTGAGCAGCCAAATATTGTTCAGACTCGCTGAAATTTATTTTAAATTCTATTAAAGATTCCAAAGTTTCCAAAAATATCAAATACGTCAAATTTGGGGGGAAAAGGGTCTAAAATAATACAGAAGATCTGGAATATTTCCATCTGATGTAATTAAGCTTTTACTCAGTTTAAATATTGCATTACATTACATTGCATGCATTTGGCAACTGTTTTTGCCCTAAGCGACTTACAGTAAGTGCATTATTATACCCCCCGACAACGTAGTCGGGGTTATATAGCGCTCCGCGAGTCCGTCCTTCTGTTCGTTCGTCCGTCCCTCTGTCAGTCCTTCCATCCTTCCGTCCATCCGTCTGTCCTTCCGTCCGTTCGTGTGTCACACTTTAGTTTCCAGAGCAGAACTCAAAAACTGTTTATCTTAGGAACTTCAAATTTGGTATGATGGTTGACAGTGTGGTGTAGTTGTGCCTTTTGGGGGTTAGAAGTTCAGGGTGCCCAACATTTGTGAAATTTTGCCCAAAACCTGTGATTCTTTTCAACTTCCATTTCGTTTCCGGAGTAGAACTCAAAAACTATTTAACTTAGGAACTTTAAATTGGTATGATGGTTGACAGTGTGGTGTAGTTGTGTCTTTTGGGGGTTAGAAGTCCAGGGTGCCCAAAATCGTTGAAATTTTTCCAAAAGGGCAAAACCATTGGCCCTACTTTAGCACGGATCAAGCAGTGAGCGGGGATATGCGTCATGCGTCCTGGGTGATCCGATCACAAGTGGACAGCTTTAAGTACAGATGTGAATGCGCTCTAGACACATTGGGGACGCGTTGAGATCCAACCTCTCAGACCACATTCAGAGGTGGTCTGGGCCGCATATGGCCACATTCTTTTAGCAGTGTGTAGTGAATGTGTCCTGGCCACATTAAGGACCGCCTACTCTACTAACGTCCCGCTGGGATCCGCGGGTCTCTATGCTCTTCAGGTGAATAAACAGGCAGACGCGAGCACTTGTCTGCCTCGCAGCATGGAAACGGCCTCTCTGCCTAACGGCCTCTCCCTCCCCCCTCCAACACACACAGAATCCTGCATTAATTATTCGATTTCTTTTATAAATAACGACTATTAAAAAAATCGGAAATCGCAACTCATCCCCAGTCGGTACAACTATATTTTATTAAAATATATCTTGTTTATATGCTACATATCTACAGATTATCAGACTAGGCACGCAAAGTGCATTATTATCATACTGTCGGTGATGTGTGTGTCTGACACCAGCCCTCCCACCTGCTCGCTCGCTCACATCCCCGGCTCGGTGCCGGCGGTATGGAGATCTTTGGGGACCGCCGGTACAATAACCTTTTATTTGATGTCAATAAAATGTACCAGAATTCACGAAGATGTAGGATATTACTACTGACATTCCTGTAATATTACGTCACAGCGTCTGCTGTATTAGCCGTGTGTTTACTACGTGTTTATTTGCATATAGAGCGGGGAAGTGAGATCAGATCACAAGTGGCCACTCCAGATGCATGTGGAGACGCATTCTAATGCCAGATGTGAACAGACATACTGAAAGTTGTCCACTTGTGATCCGATCACTCAGGACGCCTGAGTGGAATAAGAACATTTTTACAATTTTTAATTTGTAATAACTGGTAAACTCTGTTGTGTGTCTCACCCAACCTGGTTTCCAGCAGCAGCAGGCAGCTGTTTTAAGCAAAAAAGTTCTTATAAATCCACCGTACACTACCCGCCCAGCACCAAATGACAGACAACGTTAACGATTAGCTGGTGAACATAGCGGAGCATTTAGCAAACCAAAGCTAAAAGTAGAGTGAACACTGGACGTAGGTTCCTCAGGTGGCCAGAACACAACTCATCGTGAATGCTAATGTTGCTCCGTATCTGCTGGGTGTGTAAATAGGCAACTATTTGCTGACTGTTTGTTAGCCACTGCAACTTAAATAATTGAATGTCAGTGTTGTGTTTACAGGTTGTTCTGCTGCCCCCAAGTGCCACTCGCTGAAGGGAAAACAAGAATTAGAGAGAAAGAGCTGAGTGCTGTTGGCTGGTGGAAGGCTGAGTTGCCATGGTAACTGTAGGGTGAGGTCTGCAGCGCCAGCGTAGGGACTCATTATGCCACCTCCCATCTATCTGTCTCTATCTGTCTCTCTCTCTTTTCTTCTGTTGCTTTCAGTCCAGCTATCTGTCCCTGTGCAGTTCCCCCTTTCTCTCTCTCTCTCTCTTTCTATTGTTTCAGATCTGCCCGATAGAGGGGAGGGATGGTAGGTGGGAGGGATGGATACATAGATACACTAGATGGAGAGAGAGAGACTGACAGATGAGAAGAAACCGACTATGAGCATAAAACCAGTGTCAGACATCAGTCTATCCATCAGCATTTGAGTCGATGAGGACGGCTAACCACTGCAAAGACTTTTGCCCTCCAAACACACACAACACACACACAACACACACACACACACACACACACACACACACATCAGGCCTGCCAGTTGGGTCTTGTACTCCAAAAGATAGGGCCACCACATTGGTCAAGAAAAACATATATTTTCTGTATAGACCCCATTTACACCTGGTATGTTCACCTGGAGAGTTATGGTACGTGTCCACAGGCTCCGTCCTTTCCACGCTTCCCATTCATTGCCTATGTTAGCAGCCTTGCAATGCATTCTGGTAGCGTGGCGGCGCGATTCGAGAAACGGAGTGTCACGCCGCCCGCACCTTATTTGCGTAAAGTTGAGGGCTAGTCTACTTTATACGAATCACGGGCGTCCGACGCAACTCGCTGCCTCTCGAAACTCACGAGGATCTTTTAAAATAAACGTTGTTGTTCCAAAATAAAGACAGATTCATCAACTGCATGGATTATTTCTCGCCTCAAATGTTCTCAGAAACACATTTCGGTGAACTATTGTCGTGAAATAGGAGAAGAAAGTTTCCAAACAAGCCTCCATACTGTTTCCGGTTTGAAAGCTGGGAGCAGCAGCCCACGGAGGGAAAGCGTTCATCCAATCAGGAGCCTATTGCCTTGTTTCTAGTGACAGCCCACCAAGCGTCCAATTATGGGAAGCAACGTGTGTCCTCGCTATAAAAAACGCCCCTGTGGACACATACCATTATGCTATCTTGATTCTGGTCCAAGGTCAAAGGTCTAGAGAAACAATGCAGGATACTCTCAAGACATGCTGAGGCGACAGCCAAAGGCATCCATAGGCTACTTTTCTGTTGCCCTGCTCTCTGGACTAACATTACTGATACTGTGAGAAGTAGGGCTGTTAAAGTTAAGGCAATAATAACACGTTAACGCAGATTCCTTTTAACACCAGTCATTTCTTTAACACATTAACTCAACTTTTTAATTACCATCTCAAAAATCCAATGGCAGACCCGGTAGCTACTTTGTCTGTCGGAGGTTGTAACGGGCTCAGTTTTAATATTAGAGTGGCTCATATGAAACTAGAAAACCTGAGGAATTCATCAGTACCAACCATGTACTAACATACTAGCTTGTCGCGTAGGAGGTTAAATAATGCTCCAAATTACGCAAAATTTTGGCGAGAGAAAAACTGTCATGACCATTTTCAAAGGGGTCCCTTGACCTCTGACCCCTTTACAGACATGCCCAGTTTAATAATAGATAATAGATTTGATAATCACATGCAGTTTGAGCAAGTCATATTCAAGACAGTACACTGACAGCTGTTGTTGACTGTTGGGCTGCAGTTTGCCATGTATGATTTTAATATATATTTTTTAATGCTAAATGCAGTACCTGTGAAGGTTTCTGGACAATATTCCTCATTGTTTTGTGTTTTTAATAACTTCCAATAATAAATATGAACAGATAAAAAAACGTGTGAATAATGTGTGATTAACTATGGACAGTCATGTTATTAATCCCGATTACATATTTGAATGGATTGACAGCCCTACTAAGAAGTAATTATTACCAGAGCTGAAGCTTACGAGTACTAGCTCGGCCACAATAGTCGGTCATATGACCCTCGTCTTGCACATCGTCCCTCCATAGTCTCCCGAGCCTAAGCTCTTGTGTGGTTTTTCCTTTTATCTATTTCTGAACCGAGGAAGGGGTCATCTCATGACCTTGAGAGGAGGCGGAGTTAGGTGACCTTTCAGCTTGTTCAGCGGATTTCTTTTCTCAACAACGAGGTCACACTGTTCAGCTTGCATTTACACCTGGCTAAGAGCCGGTCTTAGTGCGAGCCAGACCATCTCCAGATTTGTAATGCTGAAAATGATGGCAAGCAAAATCCAAAAACATAAAAACACAAAAGCCAAAAGAGCTTTCAAGAGCAGCAATCACAAAGCAGAAGGCACCTTGACAGAAAAGGATTTCCCTCAAACAACATTTGTCGCCCTTTATTATAAGTGTTGATGCATGACATGTCATTTAAAGTGGGGGTGCAGTGCGTAGGGTTAAAGGCCCCGACACACCAAGCTGACGGTCGGCCGTCGGACACTTTGGAGCCGTCGGTGAGCGTCTGTCAGCCTAGTTTTTACGGTGTGTCCAGCACTGTCGGCTCTAGTCTGCCCGTATCGGAGGTGTTTCGTCCGGTTCAGCATGTTGAATCAGCGGCGGAGCTCGTTGGTGAGAGAAGTTGGCTGTTCATCTTAAACACAGGTGCAGAACGTACGTGCTAACTGACCGTCGGCTGTAGTTTTTTTAGTGCATGTGTTCAAATGCAACTTGACGGCCAAGACGAAGGAGACGTGAGGCGACGCAACAGTCGGCCTTCGCTGCTGCTATTTCTTTGATGTGGGTTTGGTGTGTCTGGGCCTTTAGGGTGGACATTGCAACTATGCCAGGGAAAACAAAGTGGACAGAAAGCATAAATGACTGTTGGTATCAGACCCAGGACCACCTTGCTGTGAGGCCACAGTGCTAACCATTGAGCCACCGTGCAAAGAAATAAACAGGTCAACCCTATATGATGAAGAAAAACCTAAAACATGTACATGTAAAACAGCTGTGCAGCTTGAAGCAGTAGCTGACCTTGTGTCAAATTACACTTGATCTGACACCTTTCATCTTCCTCTCATCTCCTCCTTAAAGCTAGGGTTGGTAATCTTCTTCAAATACACTTTTTGTTATATTTGTTGAAATTCTCATTACATCGCAACAGTAAATCAATAAATCAAATGCTCTGACAAAAAAGAGAAAAATGTGGTATCTGTGGCTGTCGCAGGACTGTAATAAGCCGACCAATCAGTTAATTTGGCCCAAATTAAATGATTGGACGGGCTACCTGCCGGTCTATCTACCTGATCGCACTCTGCCCGTGCACGCATTGCGTATCACCAGAGTCTTCCACAAGCTGCAAGTTTGACAGCTGTGAGTACTGACAACAGCCATGTTCATTGTTCACGTTCATTATGATAATATGGGGGCAGTGTCTTTGGAGGTAGGCCTGAAGGGACGGACTGTCAGTGTTGCCGACTTGGCTACTTTCTCGCTAGATTTAGGGACCTTTGGAGCTGGTGCTGCTAGTTAACTCATTTGCTAGTTTCTCAAGATTACCAACCCTAGCTTTGAAGCAGCAGTAGGCAGGTTGGAGAAAATATGATCAAAAAAGTTATCTTTTTAAAACTGTCCCTATATCCTGACAGTAGTGCATGAGACAGATAGTCTGAAGAAAAAAAAAATCAGGTGCCTCTGTGTCCTCCGGTGCTCCTAATGGCATCTACAAGAGTTCACAGACTGGAGGAAAACATCCAATCAGAGCCGAGCTGGAGCCTTGCCATCTCTGAGCAGCTGTCAATCACTCACAAACTCCGATCAAACAGTCAAACTACACAGCGCTGAACAAATATGAATCAATATTCTGAGAAAAATTGTGATCCAGCAGCCATGTTGAGATCAGTTCAGGAAATACCAAGCACCGCCCACCAGCCGGAGCACACTTTCTCATTTTACAGTTAAACAGTACACTACAAGATGTTTCTGAAAACAAATAGGCATTACAGTATCAGAATATGAATTCATATTTGATCAGTGCTGCCTAGTTTCACCATTTGATCAGAGTTTGCGAGTGATTGACAGCTGCCTTCGTTGAATGAACAGCCAATAGAAACGCTTTCTCTCTGAAATGACCTGTGATTGGTCAAAGTCTCCCGTCACAGGCTAGATGTTCTAAAGCCTGAAAACAGAGCCATGAGGAGGTGCAGAAGTCTAGTTTTCTCTCAAAACACTTGAATTACAATATGCTGAAAGGTTATGGGATTTTTGCCCAATGATGAAAATAATATTCTGCCTCCTGCTGCTTTAAGTGACAGGAACTATGATGTAAAGAAATGCAAATGAGGAAAGTGAGGAAGCAGTTAAGACAACTAAATCACAGTTAATGTGTCCTTTTCTTTGCCAAGTCCTGACTTTTTGAGTGTGTGATCAGAGGGACAGTGTCCAAAAGGCTCTGTTGAATTCAGTGACAGCTGACTGAGAAGGTCTTTCATTTGGGCGAAGCCTTTGTGGCCTGTTTGACCAAATCATGCCTCATTACTACTGTAGATGTCATGGAGCTCCTGCAGCTCATCCACTCATGCATACAGATGGAACATTTCCTGAAGGACGGTACATGCCTATCTCTTTTGCCCTTAACGTGTCCAAAATGTTGTTGTTGTTTTTTTGGTTCTTTTTGCTCTGTGCTAAAACTTATTTTGCTATGCAAAACTACTTGTTCTCATTAATGACTTCATTTCATAGACTGAAGACCTTTGGGGGGGTTTGACTGTTGGCCTGAAAAAAAAAATATGAAACTTGTGATGGGCATTTGTCTGTATGCTTGACATTTTATAGACAAACTAATTGACAAAAGAATATTGAAAATATATCTAACCTTTATTTAAGTAGAAATTACATTGAGATTAAAATAGAGGTAGACCGAATTGGCCGATATCTTCTTTACTTCTGCAGCGGCCTAGTCGGCTACTTTTGAACACGCTGTTTTTAATAAATCAGTTTTTTTGTCACTCCGGATTTAATAATTCCTAAGAGAATATCCTGAAGTGTGATTTGGTGGATTACATCACTGGAAAATGTTCTATTTATTTGCAATGGCTGTTCTGTGGCTTACAGTACGACTGGCCAGGATTACTTCTGTTGCGCGTCTTGTGCATTGATAAATGCCACTCCTACAAACCATTAAAGTCTGTGTAAAGCAAAAATAAATATGCATTCTGGGTTTGTCACACCACAGAAAAATGTGTTACTAATCACCCAGCCAAATTTGAATGATTAAAAAAATCGCCAAGAATATAAAATTAGCTTTCAAAATCATGGAAAAGTCATTAGTATTCTCTGCTCTGAGACGCTGGGGGCGTGTCCACTGAAGGCGCTGAAATCTGAAACCTCCGTTAATACATCCATGGCTGAAACGACACCCACAAGCGGGGAAGGGGCAGCCTGTCAGGATTCCCTCAGTAGCGGCGAGCAAAGAGGGAAGAGCCCAGCGCCGAATCACCGTCCGACAGGCGGATTGGGGAAATCGGGCCTGTAAGTCCTTCTGATCAAGGCTCAGCCCGTGGACGGTGTGAGGCCGGTAACGACCCCCGTCACACAGTCTCCCGGGATATTCAACTCGGCGGGTTGGGGACGGCCGCTCGGTGTGGAAGGATCCCCTCGCGGATCTCCTCTCTCCTCTGCCCGGCGCGGGCTGGCCCCAGCCGGGCGCATTTCATCCGAGGCGGTCGGTCAGCTTGGAAAGGCTCGGGGCTCGGGTGGCTAGCGGCTTCGGAGCGCCCCCCGCCCGGACCTCGCCGCCGGGCCGTGGACAAAGTGTTTGCTTTTGTAGTCCCGTTAGTCTCAAAGACATTCGTGGCCCTGGTACTCCATACTGACTATTCATTTTTAGTTTTTAGTTTAGTTAGTTTACAGAAAAATAATAAATAAACATAGGACGTGGGATGAATTACAATCATGAAAATACAATACAAAACAAAATCAGTGATGAAAATGCTTATAGTGGAACTTGAACCTGCGATTATGCCAATATGAGACTCCTGCTCTACCGACCGAGCTAACTGACATGACCTTTGATGATACCTTGGATTTGTAATTTCTTTTTTAAAAAACACGTTTGTGAAGATGGGTGGAGTTATGTTAAGGATGATTCCAGTACGTCACCCAGCTATGATTTTAGCCCCGCCTAAAAACTCCTGAACACAAAACTAAGGAAAAACAGTTTAACGGCCTAACCCCAAAATCCAGTACTACAATGTTCACAGCCTTTGCACATCTTTTCAGTAACTATTTTCCAACATTTATAATGGGGTTAAAAACAAAACTCTGATTTCCCTTTACACGGCCTTTAATGTTGGTGCATATTTCCGGGTAAGGAGGAGCCTAAAGCTCGGGCCACACAGCGCGCATCATGCTCGCGTGACGGCAACGTCGCGTGTTGTTTTTTATTTCGGCGTCCATGTTAACAGGTTAGAGTGGACACACTGCCCGCATGAGACGCACGTCAGACGCGCGTCAGACGCACGTCAGACGTGCGTCTATTTTATAGAATAGAAGGCTCGCCTATTTTTCACGCTTGCCGCTTACCTCTCGGCTGCGTCTCCCAGCAGCAACAGACAGTGAAGGTGATCTATTGACAGTATATGAGCAAGATTACTACAGTTTCCATGTCTAGACATCTGTAGAATATGTCACTGACCATCAATATTTTACACTTCCTATCTAGATTTCAAAATAAAAGTCCTCTAGCGTTTTTAGTGCACAGAATCATTCATTCATTAACACAATGCTTTTATTCTGAAATACTCTAAATAAAGCAGTTGTCTGCTTGCAGGTTTCCATCAAGTTAATATAGTACAGGCTTTTAATTATGTAAACACTGTAGTAGTCATAGCAGAAACCCTACATATGCTATACATATAATAGACTGGGTTAATAGGTTATAAGAACATCAGGTGATAGTTGGCAGTATTTTTCCGATGCGCTCTCTCTCTCGCTCTCTCTCTCTCTCTCTCTCAACAAACACCACGTAACTTTATTGTTCTTTCTTTTAGAGGTGTTATTTAATTTTTTTAAAGATATTTAATAATAATTTTCGTTTTCTAAAGGTTAACAAATAACGAAACTGTTTATTTTGCTTTGTTTTATAATAATAAAAAAAAAACACTTTACTTATATTTATCATTCTGAAATACTTCAGGTGTTTTTCTCCATCAAGGCGCAGTTCAGCAACAAGGTGGTGAAAAGCTCCGAGTTGCCTGAGATGTCGGAACATCAGCATTTATAATGTAAATTGCTGTCCCGCCCCAGATGTAAATTAAGTCGTTTTCGATAAAAGCCGCAACCTGGAATGCTGTAGAACAGGAACCCGAAACCCCCTGGAAATGTTGTTTAAAACTGTGCCAGTCAAAGTGAAGAGGGATTGCTGTAGGCTCTCTCTTACTACTAATGTATTTATTTATTTTTTTGTATTAATATATAGCCCACAGAAATCCCTCTTCACTGTCAATGAAGAGGGATTTATATATATATATATATATATATATATATATATATATATAGCCCATAGAAATCCCTCCTCATTGTATATATATAAATCCCTCTTCACTGACAGAAAAGAGGGATTTATATGGGCTATATATTAATATTTATGTATGAATTTATTTGCTTGTTTTTAATAATATTTACAAATTACCACACAGTTCTTACCCTTTTTTGTCTTAAATAAATATAAATCACATTTATTATGAAGTTAAATGGCCATTAAAAGGCAAACTCTATGTAGAAAGAAAGGGCTGTCAGCAACAGCAAAAACACAGCTGACAGGTAGCTCCGGGACGCTCCCGAGACGTGGGTAACTCGCGTCTAGTGTGAACACCCTAGGTGGGCATGACGCGGCCACGACGTGACGCTGCCGTCACGCGAGCATGATGCGCGCTGTGTGGCCCCGGCGTTAAGCGTGTGATTTCATCTCATAAATAGATGGTTACGTGGCTAGATTATTTAGAAGAGAGAATGCCGAATAGGTACAGTAAGCAAGTTAAAGTAACTGTGAATGATTTCTTCTCCTCCCTGTCTGTCTGTCTGTCTGTCTTGTATCTGGGACAAAGAGCTGATAATGCTGCGTTGTATATCCGAGAGAGAACTTTTTATGACCTTCTACCTTGACTTTGTGTATGGAGCCTCCATGCGGTGATGTACGTCCCCGTGTGACTGCGCAGCCATCGGCCATTATCAGAGCCCAGTTCCACCAATAACAATAGTTTCTAAAACGTCCTATCGGTCTACCTCTATTTGAAAACAGTCACTAGTTGCATTTACCTATTTTTGTGTGTGTGTGTGTGTGTGTGTGTGTGTGTGTGTGTGTGTGTGTGTGTGTGTGTTTGTGTGTGTGTGTGTGTGTGTGTGTTAGCCAGAGAACCTGCTCCTGGCCAGTAAGATGAAGGGGGCAGCGGTGAAGCTTGCAGACTTCGGTCTTGCCATCGAGGTGCAGGGGGACCAACAGGCATGGTTTGGTAAGAAATAACACTCTACTAACAATCTGAATTTTTAACCTTATTATCTGTATTCCACACTATTCACTTTCAGCAACAGTGTTTGCTTCAGCAAGAACATCACCATCACTGCATGGGAAAATAGGAAAAAATGAAATTAGTGGCGTGCTTCTGTTTCAGTACAGAAAGTACTAAATATTCAGAATGAAATATATACGGGACACTTTGTTTATTACTGTCAAAAACAATTTTGTGTGTTGAGTCTCACAGAGAGTCTTGTTGCTTGCGTGTTTATAGTGTAGTTATATTAAGGTTTTATTGTGAATATAATTTTTACATTCAAAGCAATAGAGGCTAGTACTGTTTTATTTACTTAAAACTAGGGCTGTCAATCGATTCAAATATTTAATCGCGATTAATCGCAAATTAATCTAATTTTTTATGTTCAAAATGTACCTTAAAGGGAGATGTGTCAAGTATTTAATACTCTTATCAACATGGAAGTGGGCAAATATGCTGCTTTATGCAAATGTATGTATATATTTATTATTGGAAATCAATTAACACAAAACAGTGACAGATATTATCCCTAAACCCTCACAGGTACTGCATTTAACAAAAAAAAACTCATATCATAACATGGCAAATTCAAGCCCAACAGGCAACAACAGCTGTGGGTACTTGTGGGTACCCATAGAACCCATTTTCATTCACAGATCTTTTGGTCAGAGGTCAAAGCAGAAGAGCAGGAACAACAGACCGTCTCTAGGTGTGCAGAAGTGATGAAGAGCAGGAACACCAGACCATCTCTAGGTCTGTAGCAGCGATGAAGAGCAGGAACACCAGACCGTCTCTAGGTCTGCAGCAGTGATGAAGAGCAGGAACACCAGACCGTCTCTAGGTCTGCAGCAGCGATGAAGAGCAGGAACACCAGACCGTCTCTAGGTCTGCAGCAGCGATGAAGAGCAGGAACACCAGTCACACAAGAAGAGAACCTCAGAGCTGAGCAAACGTCCGCGACGACCGCTGAAACTTCTCCCTTCCGCTGTCTCTGCTCTAGTCCGTGCAGGCTAAGGATGGGACCCTTGATTCTCCAACGATTGATGGCGCTTTGGCTAACTTAGCTAGCTTCCTAGCTCCACAGCAAAAACACGCTTCAACAGCAGTAAACAGTCCCAAACACACCCACGGCCGAGCGAGTTGACCAGTGAAACAGTTCACGGTCCAAGTCGTCTTCACCGTCTAATATACTGTATAAAACACCACGAAAATGTATCTGGTCTATCATGACCCTCACACGTGTGTCTCTCTGCTCTACGCCACTTCTTCTCTGTCTTTCTGTCTTGATTACCCAGAGTTCAACAGGTCATTCATTCCCTAAAGAAAATAAAGTACTAAACAAGCCTCCTTGAAACATGTTGAAAACGTACAACTGTAAATTCTTAAACGACTGTCTGAACAGAGTGATATACTGTATATGTAGTTGAATGATAAGTCTTATTACTAATGCACAAAGCATTTCAATATATACAGTGCACCTTAACAGAATAAGAGTTATGCATTGTATCAATAATTGGCAGTAACCCACATATTTGAGATGACAGAGGAATGCAAAATAACTGATGTAAATCAGGTTATTACATTAAAAAGGAAACCACAAGAGGTAGATGAAGAGGAGGAATGTTGAGATAATGTCATTGTGCACATTTGTCTGTCCAAAACACACATACACAAATATTTTAGTTTTTTGTAATGCTTGATACAAAGATCAGAAAGGCTGATGAACCCAGAGTCTTGCTCAAATCAGGCTGTAATCTGAAAGAATACTGTATATCATTATTACATTTTCATAGACACAAGTATATTTTCGCAGGTTTTGCAGGAACTCCAGGGTATCTGTCCCCAGAAGTGTTGAGAAAGGACCCGTACGGCAAGCCAGTGGACATATGGGCATGTGGTCAGTCTAGTTTCTGTCTGTTTGTATGTTGCCGCATTCATATGCTCACTAATATTCATTAAGAAACTACATTTTACATGTTTTTGGTATAAGTTTTATTTACCGTATGTTTATATTTTGTGTGTGTGTGTGTGTGTGTGTGTGTGTCTGTGTGTGTGTGTGTGTGTGTGTGTGTGCGTGTGCGTGTGTGTGTGTGTGTCAGGTGTGATCCTGTACATCTTGCTTGTGGGCTACCCTCCCTTCTGGGACGAGGACCAACACAAACTGTACCAACAAATCAAGGCCGGTGCATATGACGTGAGTACCTCTCTCTCATTTTCTTGTAGATGCCGTCCGCTACGTCTGTACATGTGAGTTGCATGTGTGTTGTTTGTGTGCGGAAGTTCAATGCCTGGAAATCTGATAACATGACGATGATATAGAATGATTAAGTGTAGTGTTGTGGAATTGTACATTATACTGAATTTATTAGGACAATTTGCATTAACTGGGGAACGAGGGAAATTAGGAAAAGGGCCCGTGTCATATACTATGTTATATACGGTAGTTGAATGCGCGTGCGCATGTACCATGTTATATACGGTAGTTGAATGTGCGTGCGCATATACTGTGGGGGTTTACGGAAGTAAATGAAACGATCCACTTGTAACTCAACGGCTGTCTGATGGTGTGAAGGCAGGTAAAGTTTGTTTGCTAGCAGAGGTCTGTACGGGTCACAATGCTGACAAGGTAGAAATGTGCTGCCTTGATCATCTGTGCCATCCTGTCTGCTGAAACGCCTAAAAAAAAAGAGAGGAGTCTACGTATATGGACTCACAGGTGGCTAGGAAGACGTGGACAGGATGGCTTGTCCATTTTGCAGAGAGAATTGGAGGTAATGTTAAGCTAGCTACGTTTTACTGTGTTATCTTGATAGCTACGCTCTGATTACTGTAAAAAAAAAACAGGCACTGACGTTGAGGAATCGGCTCGTGGCTCTGCTTCAACTGTGCGAGAGCCCACCTGTACACTGCACAACAAACAACACCCAACGAAGTTGAAATCGGTCCGACTCTAAAATGAGTCGTGCGGCTCAAAATTCGGGCCAGAAACAGGCTAAAACCGTACAGTGTATACCCAGCTCTATGTGTGTGTGAGACACAGCGAGGTAACTGTTAGTGACGGTGACCAGACGTCCTGGTTTGTCCGGGACAGTCCCGGTTTCAAGCTGACGTGTCCCGAGTCCTGACAAATATCTGTAAAACACTCAAATATCCCGGTTTTCAAAAGTCACTAACAAATTGTCCCGGTTTTCACCAGAATTAGAATAATAATAATATTATACTTACATAGACGTTCATCATGTTGCACTCATTAATTCATTTGTGCCCACGAGATAAGTGTATAGAGAGCCAGCACAGCACACCTCGCTGCAGTCTCTATAGAGAGTGATGTTGTGCGTGGTCAAGCCACAATTACGCACGGACGCAACAGATATCCGCTGGTTACATTTAGTGTAGTTTTGATCCACAGAACCCTCCGTGCACATCAAACGTGTTGTTTTGATTAATTATTCTACACAGTTCCTTCTGCACATCAACAGGCATTTAGCTCCTCTTATAACTCCCTCAGGACCGGCCGTTCCATCTTTCACCCGGACGGTGTCTCCATCCTGGACAAAATGTCCTCTGAGCTCCACCATTATAATTCTAATATCCTGAGACGAAACAAGTTGAAAAATAATGTTCGTAGGCCCAGACAACAATACGTTTCCTCTGAGGGAAACTCTCTACAGGACTCCCAAACTGGCAGTGCGTCATGAGGGGGCTAGTCTGTGATTAAAGGGGGAGAAAGTAGTGAATGTGATAAGTCTTGATTGTCACAGCCTCTAATGCACCCCCCCTATAATAATACCTTCTTTCTGATCTCACTCTGTGCTCAAATGCGCCACAGGTGCGCCAAGTTAGCCATCCTGATGAAAACGCCTATGATGCGTGCATATTACCAGTGTGCGCGTGGACTCACGTGCATGAACGTGCGGTACACTTAAGTGTCCCGGTTTGGGGGTTTGAAATAATGGTCACCCTATGTTAGTTCTAAAACACAATGGCATCTCCTGAAGAGGTTAGCGTAGCTGCTGCAATAGCATCAGTTCTATCAGAACTGGAGAGTATTTCTTTACTTAAAGAAGAATAAAGAACGCCACTGAAGGATTTTCTTGATGGAAAAGATGTTTTCTCTCTTCTCCTGACTGGCTTCAGCAAGAGTTTGACTGACAGATGGTTCATCCAATCACTTACCAAGTATTTTTTGAAAGTGCCTGCCGTTTTCCAAACAGTTTACAATGACAGCTTCTCAGATGGTTCTGTTTAACAAACAGGGGTGTCACGATTTTCCTCAATCCACAATTCGATTTGACCTCCTATTTTAACGTCACATTTGATTTGAATCCTTCTGCAGTGCATTGTGCTGTAATCTACAAAAATATGTTTCAGTCAGGACCACTTTAGTCAAAGAACTTTATTTACATGCAGTAATATATACATTTATATTTGGCGGTATGGCTCTGCTCTGGGATCTCCCTGCCCATCCACGCGCATACGTGGATCCACGAGCCTATGTGGTAGCGTGAGACAAGGAGAGCACTCCTCCTTGCCCTTCCATGTGCACACATGGAAAGCCAAAGGCAGGGAGAGCAGCAGCAAAGACCCCCCCGGGTGCAGAACAGAGCCAGCATCAATAACACAGAATGATATTGGTTTAGTCACACACATTATTAAAGGAGGTGGTGGGGTGGAGGTAGGTTGCGAGCGGCTTTGTAGAAGAAGCAGCACAGGTGGCCAGGTTGAAGGAGCTTAAATAAGGCGCCCTGTATGAAATTTGCCAATGAATGCCTAGAAGGGAATCAGCTGATCTGTCAGATGATGCGTCAGCTGATTGGCCGGCCTAAGATCGGCCGCCATCAGCCGACAGCTGAGCAGCGCTCGACGCTCGATTTTTTGTTGTCATTTACTGTCTTTTTTTCCCTCTCTCATCTCTTTTTTCTCTCTCTCCTCTCATTGCTGTGTGTCACCCATGGGTGTCACCGAGGGCCGACGAGAAGCTTTGGACACAGTCTGTGTGCACTGAGAGACAGCACTCGCTAGTTCCATTAGCTTGTTGCTACTATCCGCTGCTCTGATTCAACAATGTTGAGCTGAAAAAACGTGCATGTAGGCTGAAATTCAACCTTGGTGTTGTTCTGTCGGGAGATGCAGTGACTTAATGTTAAACCAAGTAAGAGTAGAAGAGCCATTAGTAAGGAAAAGTAGCTAGCTAACTTACTAAAGTCCGCTAGCCGCTAGGCTAATTCATGCAGTGCAAAATGCCATAGGCATGCAGGAAGTGCCCTCTAGTGTAGCGATAGGGACGGCCCACATTTCCCATCATGCCTGCCTAGTCCCGAAAGCTGGACTGAGTAGTTTATGTCTGCTTTTTTATGTTCCAAAATGCAAATATTACTTTTGTTAGTGTTTGTAATGTAATGTGTCTGTTCAGAACATGGTGGCTATGTTGGTAATGGTGATTTTTGTGCTGGTTTATAGTTTTAACCATGTGCAAGGTGGCTGTTTTCTTCAGTTCAGCTGTATTTTCCTTCAGAGGCACGCTAATGCGGTGGTGGAGAGAAAAAAAGATTTCCAATTTCCAATCAAAACTGTGACACTCAGAGTAACAAACCATCTGGCGGGATAAGTTAGGTTCCCTCTGACACTGAGGTAGAGGCTACTGTTGGTGAATTTACAGTAGTCATTTGATCCATTGTTAATATAAAAATGTTGATTAGTGCAGCTTTATTAAATGCCCTTCCTTTATGGAGCTCATATTTGCGCGCTCATCCCAGGTTGACTGACTGAGTGCGTATTTTGCAAATGGATCCATGAAGATGAGAACAAAGGTTCGTAGAGTCTGTTAGAGAGCTCGATCTGTGTTCATAAAACTTGAATTCTAAAACATAATGTTAATCATAATTTATGTGAATGGGAAAAGAAGCACAGAGCCTTGAGATGAGCCCTACAGGACACCTTCACTTCAAGCCCCGTCAAGTAACGACACTCCGAATTCTGTCGCGAAAGGCATTTAGAAATTTAATTTTTGTTTTTAATTGCATGCTACTTGTTATTGCATGATTTTCATCTAGCTTTAGAAAAAAAGTGATAGACTATGAGAGAGCGATAGGCTTATCTATCAGATCTTGTCATAGTCCTCTGGGAGATAGGAATTTATTACCCGTATTAATTTCCATAATTTGAAGCAACCACATCTAATGAATGTGCATAATATGAGCAGCATTGATATGAAGTGACTGTGACAAGCACTTGTAATAATGTCCACTATGTGAGTATCATCACTGTCATGCAGATGTCTGGAGTCTCGTTTTTCTTTCTAACTGACACCTTCATGTTTGAAGTAAATGTCTCTTGACACCTTGCTTCGATGTTTAGTAGTAAACATGTTTGCTGGCACTCTATGCTAGTTGGATAGAGTGATGAGGGCGGCAGGTGTAGGTGACTAGAGTGAGAGAAACTACGCTGACTTCGAAAGGTCCACCTGTTATAACTGAGGGGCTACATGACTTGACTTAGCCTCCACAGTTTGAAAATCCCTCCGCTTGTTCCTTCAATACAGAATTAATGAATGTTTTTATTTATGTCACACCATTGAAATGACCCATCAAAGAACGACAAATCATTGCACCATTCCACATAGTATGCATGATCCAAAAGAAAGAAAGTAAAGCTACTGTACTTATACCATAGACTGTATGAAGTGGATGTAGTCACTGTGACGGCATCCATTGACTTGTGGCCATTTTGAAGCCTCAAGTTCAGCGTTTTGCCCGTGTCCATCTTGTTTTTTTGCAACCAGAAGTGACACGAGAGGGTGGAGCTAAGTACAACCAAAAGCTGAATAAGACATTTTTAGCTGACCAAAGAGGTTATAATTAACTTTAATGAAGTGAAAACACACTGTAAAAGGGTTAAAGTTCTAAAACAAAAACACAGACAACTCCCAGACCGGACAACGCCATTGTCGCGACCTGGCAATCACAAGGTAGCCCCGCCCTAAAGCATCCCCTGCTTTATGGTCTATCTGACTCTAAATGGGACCATTATTTACTAAATGAACATCATGCTTAGGGTGACCAGATCCCAACAAACCAAATGTAGGACAAAGAGTATGTTTGTGTGGGACAATGTGGGACAAGACGCTACCAAGGCTGAGAGATAGGCTGTATTTGAAACCGCATACTATACTAGTAGTGCGTACTACTACAAATAGGCCAGTATGTAGTATGTAGTATGTAGTATGTGAACAAACGCAAAATCTACAGTATGCCAAAAATACTCGGATGTCGTACTGATTCGGAAAAAATCTCCAGTATGCATCGGACCAGTCTTCGTCGCCTACTGTATCCCACAATGCAAAGCGCTGGAACACTACAGGCTATGCTTACAACAACAGCAGCAGCCAAAAATGGCTCGTTTTTTATATTTTTCGTAGCTATTTCATCACTAAATTCACTTGTGAAAATTTTTAAGGCGAGAAATCAACTTTGTAGATTTAGAATATTGACAGTTTTACGATATTAGATGGTGAATCGAACATTTACTCCAACGTTTTTGGAGTTGAGAAGCTCCACAAACTGCCTAGCTATAGCGCCTGCCGGAGTCGCTGCCAGCCAGCCAGGTAGTCACGCTCACAGACCGCTGTGAGCTGGCTGGAGCTCTCTAGAGACCGGTCTGTAGACAAGAGGCTTTTATTTCCTGGTTGACGGATAGTTTGTTTAAATATCACAATACAGATGTCCATTATAAAATAATATTAACATTTCTCTAATATCTGGAGGGAGATCAGTCCACTGTTTTGTTTCTGTAACTGAAAAAGCAGTTTGAATAATGTAAATTTTGTGGATCAATATTTTCTATTTACCGTCTCCCGTCGTTGATGATCCTGTTTGTCTGTCTTCACTATGTGCTGTTAGAATAAATAGTTTAAACCTGCAGTATCTTATAAAGCGAACAAACAGAACATGAACAACAAAATTCAAGTTGTATTTTTCGATTATATTGCAATAGTGGTACGAGTTCTTTTTTTTTGTTCAGTGATTTAAGAGCTGGTTTAAAGGCTACAGCCTCGTCTAGCATACTGCGAATACATCGCTTTAACCGTTGCATACTGCATACTACTGAGGAACGCAGTATGTACTGTATACTGCATACTGCGTTCGTCAGTAGTATGTACTGTATACTGCATACGGCGTTCGTCAGTAGTATGTAGTATGTACTGTATACTGCATACTGCGTTCATCAATAGTATGTAGTAGGCGGTTGAATACAGCCATAGTCTACAATTTTGATATGTCTATCTAACTTGAATAATAAACATTTCTATTCTGCCCCTTATCTTGTAACATCTCTATGCCTATCTCTATGCTTTGCCCGAATGCATCCAGAGATCGGCACGTCTCTATTTGATCCGCACGTTTCGTGTGAGACTCACATGAACTGTGTTGCTTCCAAGTCGTATTACCCCGTGTGAAATTGAAAAATAACTGGCAAATTTCACAAAAAACTCTGAGAATTGCCTTCCACCGGCTTATAAATACTTATAAGTAGTTTCACAGTCTTTGTTGTAGCTGCTCTTCCTTTTCTTTATGCTAGTTTCCATCGTATTCCGCCTAAATCTGCAGAGCTTGTGACTTTGTGGTGACTCACAATATTCTCCGTTGGGCATAGCGTAGCAAAGACTGTGAAATATTGACCTGCACTTGACCCACATGTGCGCAGTTTGACAGCAAACAAAGCCCCATGATGAAAGCCCTCCCTGCTTTCTTCACAGCCGTTGGATTAAAGACAGATTTTAGAAAAGTGTCTGTCCTGCTGTGGTTTGACTTTTGAGAACTAGAGCCAATGAAAATGTGGGACATCGTCTCAATATGTGGGACGTGGGACAAGGGATAAAAATGCTGCGCAGTACCTCGTAAAGTCGGACACCTGGTCACCCTAATCTTGCTGTATTGAAGAAGACTTGAAATTAGTGATTGAGACCATAGACTCATGTTTACAATGATTGAGGTAATAAATCAAGAGAGACGTAGGCTAATTTTTTCATGGACTTCTATACAATCAGCCTTTTTTTGCAACCAGAGGAGTCGCCCCCTGCTAGCTGATAGAAAGCATGCAAGTTTAAGGCACTTCCGCATTGGCTTCACTTCTCAGACACCTTTTTTAGTGTCCATACATTGTCTAGATAATCTGCCAGATTTACTAAGAAAATTGCTTTGCACAAATGCATGCTTTGGGTTTCAGTTTGTGGTTGCAATCCGTGTGCATTCAGCGCCTGGTTTACTAAAGATCTTAAAATGATGATAAAATATTTTTTAGCACAATTATTAGTACATTAGTTTAGTTTATTAGGTTCCCCATTAGCTGACGCCATGACAACAGCTATTCTTCCTGGGGATCCGAAGTGTTAAACATGTTCATAGGAAGCAAAAAATAGACAAAGTGAAGACAAATCAAAGATGCAAAATATTCACAAAAGAGAGCAGCCGGTCCAGCGGTTCAGAGCGGAGCAGGGGGAGATGGTGTTGTTATGAATTTAATACTGAGGCAGTTGCAGTCAAATGCACTCATACATGTCCAAAAAAAAGAATCAAAAGTTCAGTTGCAGCCTGCAATGATTTTACAGTTCATGAATGGTCAAGTTCATATTCAAGTTTAATGAACACAAACCAAAACTCCCCATCTGCTATTCGTTTGTGTCACAGTAATCACATATTTATTGAGGAGGGAACCTGCCAAAATAAAAATAAATCATAAATAAAAAAAATATATATCAATTTAAAAATAAATGTAAAATAAATGCATAAATAAATAGAAAAAAATGGGAAAAAAATGAATAAATAAATAATTAATGCAAAAATAAATAAATACATTTAAAAATGAATGATAATAAATGGAAAAAAATATTTAAAAATTAATAAAAATAAATAAAGCAATTGATACAAATATAAATAAAAAGGGAAATTAAAACAGAAATATCAATTTAAGTCACATTTTATCAATTAATAAATGAATACATTTATTTTCAATTTATTTTTTCTACATTTAATGACATTTATTTTTTTATTGAGTCATTTATTTATTCATTTATTTCTGATTTTGGCAGGTTCCGTCCTCCATAGATATTGTGTTCATTAATAAAAATGTTTTTACTAATTATGTAATTGTTTTTTCTACAAATCTATATTCAATGTATGTTTCTTTTCCTCACCACTACCTTCCTAGTGATTTGTGTAAATACAGTTTGCACAATGTTGTTTATGCCTGATCTTTAGAGGAGAAACTGCAAAACTGACGTCAATCGCGTGACCTTAGTAAATTCAGCAGAATACATAATAAACCTTTGTTAACATGTTTCCTGCTAATATTTCCTCAAATCCTTCCCTGAATGCATATCCAGTAAGGAGAGACGCACCTTCCAAACACACACAGATGACACTCTATCCTGCTGCGTCTTATAATTATATCAGTCAAGAGTGTCAGAGCATTTTACTAAATGTCCTCTTCCTCAGATCATCATATTTAAAGGACAATGTGAAAAAAGTGCATTTCATTTTCTATTTCTTTTAACCAACATAACTGACAGAGCCTCCCCTGTTCATAAATAGCAACATAATGTCCAGTCTCCAGATGTGGGGGCAAAATACATGCTGCTCTGATATCTGCCTCACTACCTGTTGTAGCACATTTTGCAGATGCAGCGCTCTTGAGCCTCTGCAAAGTGTAACATTTCTTAAAGGGGACATGTCATAAAAAGATTCACTTTTTCAACCAACAAACGACAACCCAGTCAGTTTTTGTGGGCTGTCTAGATCAGAAAACATGTGATGCAACAAGCTATTCAGATCTGTCTACCTTTCCTATGTCAAGGCTCATTAGACTGGGCTTTTTCAGGAGGGGGTCTTAAAGAGACAGGCACTTAAACGGACAGGCACTAATTTTGAACATTAAAGGACCAGTGTGTAACATTTTGGGGGATCTATTAGCAGAAATGGAATATAAGAGGTCAGGGTTCCCGCAGGGTCTTAAAAAGTCTAAAATCCAATAACCTGAATTTAAGACCATAAAAAGTCTTAAAATGTCATGAAATGTCTTAAATACAATTTTGGCAGGTCTTGAAAATTCATTAATGTTACTTTCATTTAATAAAAGAAATGCCTTATCTTGCTTTTAAATGTTTAGTTTTTTTAGCACGCCGAAACAAAACTATAACACAGAACCAAAAGGATATAGCTGTGCTCCCCGGATAGAATTTATCAGAGCACACCCTTTTCACGAGAACTGGATACAGCGTTGGAGGCGGGTTTCATTTCTATGAAAAGTTGCTCAGTGGCGCATGAAGCCTAAATGGCTCAACTTCCGTCTGGAAAAGTACCCGGATCTTGGGCAGATGGACTATGGATGGGACATGCGCAGTAGCGTCCGCTCGGTCACATGACTTGGTCACGGGGTCCCAACGTCACGCCGTCGTCACGGCTTGCGCTCCAGCCTCGGTCTGGGTCTCACTCACATGAATGGAGGAAGGGAAATAACTCTGAATTCAGCTATTAGTGCGTTTTACAACTTTGAAAACTTAATTTTTTAAATATGGGCTGTGTAGTCGTTCATACTTGGGAGTTGATTCACCTCAAAAAAAATTATCCGTTCAGTTACAGACATCGCTTTCCCAATGTAAGTCTATGGGAAAAAGTATTTTTGAGCCCAGTGGCATCACGTGATGAACTCTGACGTGCTGACGTGCTTGCGGTAAGAGTATTGCCTCATTTCCGGTTGCCTGTCTTTCTTTGTACTGCTAGTGTTCTGTAGCTGCTCCAGCACATCCAGGGCAATATAGTTATACTCTTCATTACCGCGGCTAATTACCTGCTACATTTATAATTACACTAGTTCTACTTAAGCATTCATAACTCGCTCCTTTTAGAGACTTCTCGATAATCCCACAAATTCAGCTCTGCTAACGCTAGCTGGGCTATCGTACTGTAGCATAGCAGTAGCTTAGCAGTAGTTTAGCAGTAGCTTAGCAGTAGCTTAGCAGTAGCTTAGCAGTAGCTTAACAGTAGTTTAGCAGCTAGCGATGGCTTCTCTCTCTCCTTCTCCTGCTCTTTCCTGCTCTGTGTGTCTCATGTTTAGTTATTCCTCTGCCTCCTTTAGTGATAATGGTACATGTATTAAGTGTAGTGAACTTGCTGCATTGGAGGCAAGGGTTAGTGAGTTAGAAGCCCGGTTCCGCACTTTATCATTAGCTACTGTAGTTAGCCAGCCCCTAGCCGGTGCGGGCCGACCAAGCGTAGCTCCTGCTAGCCGTCCCCCGGCAACCTCCGAGCAGCCGGGAGGCTGGGTGACTGCCTGAAGGAAGCATAGTCGTAAGCTGAAGCCCACGGTTCACCAAAAACCACTCCACGCTTCTAACAGATTCTCCCCACTCAGCGACACACCCGCTAAGAAACCAACTCTGGTTATCGGCAGCTCTAGTCTGAGAAACGTGAAGTTAGCGAAGCCAGCTGCCATAGTTAACTGCATCCCGGGGACCAGAGCTACCATAGTTAACTGCATCCCTTGGGCCAGAGCTACCATAGTTAACTGTATCCCTGGAGCCAGAGCTACCATAGTTAACTGTATCCCTGGAGCCAGAGCTACCATAGTTAACTGTATCCCTGGAGCCAGAGCTACCATAGTTAGCTGCGTCCCTGGAGCCAGAGCTACCATAGTTAACTGCATCCCTTGGGCCAGAGCTACCATAGTTAACTGTATCCCTGGAGCCAGAGCTACCATAGTTAGCTGTATCCCTGGAGCCAGAGCTACCATAGTTAACTGTATCCCTGGAGCCAGAGCTACCATAGTTAACTGTATCCCTGGAGCCAGAGCTACCATAGTTAGCTGCGTCCCTGGAGCCAGAGCTACCATAGTTAACTGCATCCCTTGGGCCAGAGCTACCATAGTTAACTGTATCCCTGGAGCCAGAGCTACCATAGTTAGCTGTATCCCTGGAGCCAGAGCTACCATAGTTAACTGTATCCCTGGAGCCAGAGCTACCATAGTTAGCTGCGTCCCTGGAGCCAGAGCTACCATAGTTAACTGCGTCCCTGGAGCCAGAGCTACCTACCGGTCATCATAAACAGCAAATGGCATGGTAAAATGCGTGGTTATAAACCTGAAACTCGTCCTAGAAGTCTGAAAACTATCCATGTTACAAATATATCTCCTCCTGTTTTATCTATTAATACCCCACAGATAAAACTGGCCCTTCTTAATGTCAGATCTCTAAATAACAAAACCTTTCTAGTTAACGATCTGGTCAAAGAAAACAACTTAGATTGCATCTGTCTAACAGAAACTTGGCTAAACGATGACACGGCAACAGCAACACTGATAGAAGCGTGTCCGCCTGATTACAGCTTCCACCAAGTTTCTAGGAAATCAAAAAGAGGTGGAGGAGTCGCAGCTATTTTCTCATCTAAACTGTTGTTCAAAATCGCCAAGCTAGGTGAATTTACATCATTTGAATATCTTGCTATAGAGCTCAAAACTGAATCAATACTGCTTGTTATTATATACCGGCCACCTAAGCACTCGCCAATATTCATACAAGAATTCTCTGAACTATTATCACTATGTGTCACCGGATATGACAAAGTAGTTCTAAACGGAGACCTAAATATCCACGTAAATAAAAAAGCAGACCCAAGAACTATTGAGCTTTTAAATCTCCTCGACAGTTTCGATCTGACTCAACACATTACAGATCCAACACACCGGCACGGAAACACACTAGACCTAGTAATAACAACTGGACTAAACATCAATAATATCTCAATAACTGATCTACCCCTCTCTGACCATCACTGTATACTTTTTGATGTGGAAATCACCTTAACAGAAACCACAACAGAATTCTTAGTCCAAAGAAGACATCTAGATGATGACGCTACAACAAAATTTGCAGAGCAGATTGCTCTATATGAGCCAACTAGTCATGAATGCTGTCTGAATGAAATGGTAGAGAACCTCAATGATGCACTATCATCTGTGTTAAACTCTGTTGCTCCACTGAAAACCAAAAAGAAGTTTACAAGCAGAACCTCCCCATGGCTGAGAAATAAAAATGTTAGTGAAAATAAAAGAAAATGCCACGCAGCAGAGAGAAAATGGAGAAAAACAAAGATCACTATCCACCACGACATCTATAAAGATGCACTATCTACCTATAACAAAACCATCCGTCTAGCAAGGAAAGATTATTTTTCCAGCATTATTACAGAACACGCCGGAAATTCCAGAGTTCTTTTTTCCACCATTGACCAGCTGCTAAACACTGTTCCTGTCCCCCCGCTATCCTCAGCAGCTAAGTGTGAAGAGCTTTCCCTATTCTTCAAGAACAAAATAACTTCAATCAGAGCTAGTATCACTACTAGTGGAGGTGAAACTGACATCAGTAGATACCGCAATGTAACCTTGAGCACTTTTACATGTATCACACTAGGTGAACTTTCCAAAACCGTCAGTGAATGTAACTCTACAACCTCAGATATTGATCCTATACCCACAACATTCTTTAAGCGAGTGTTTGATAGTGTCTCAGGTCCGGTCCTACACATTATAAACACATCCCTTAGAACTGGTGTTTTTCCAGATGCTTTTAAAACAGCTGTTGTAAAGCCCTTATTAAAGAAACCCAAAGTGGATAACAGTATACTAGCAAACTACAGACCGATATCAAATCTTCCTTTTATTAGTAAAGTATTGGAAAAGACAGTATTAGTCCAATTAAATTCCTTTCTTGAAGAAAATAACATCTTGGAAGTCTCTCAGTCAGGTTTCAGAAAATATCACAGTACTGAAACTGCTCTCACCAAAATAATTAGCGACCTCAGACTTAACTCTGATGCAAATAAAGTATCTATCCTTATCCTGTTAGATCTTATTGCGGCATTTGATACCATTGATCACGGCATCCTAATCAATAGACTTGAAAAGCTTATTGGGCTCACTGATAGTGTACTGAACTGGATCAAAACATATATCAGAGGAAGGAAGTTTTATGTTAGCCTAGGAGACCATATGTCTAAGAAACATGAAAATTGCTACGGGGTTGCACAAGGGAGCTGCTTAGGTCCATCACTCTTTTCTCTTTATATGTTACCACTCGGTGACATCATCAGAGAACATAATATTGATTTCCATAGCTACGCGGATGACACACAATTGTATATATCCGCTGAACCTAATGATGCGACAGCCATAAATTCCATTACAAACTGCTTGTTGGCAATAAACAAATGGATGAACAATAATTTTCTCAAATTAAATGAGGACAAAACAGAAGTTCTACTTATCGGCCCCAAATCAAAAAGAGAGATGCTAACCAAGAATCTCGGAGGTTTAACCCCCTGGCTTAAACCTGAGGTGACAAGTCTCGGTGTCATCCTGGACGCAGATTTGAATTTCAACTCCCACATTAACAAAGTGACCAGAACAGCTTTCATTCACCTCAGGAACATAGCGAAGGTACGATCATTCATAAACCAAAATGATGCTGAGAAGCTAATTCATGCTTTCATATCCAGCCGGTTGGACTACTGTAATGCACTCTTCACTGGTCTTCCCAAGAAAACCACTGGAAGACTCCAGCTCATTCAAAACTCTGCAGCTAGATTATTAACAAAAACTAAGAGAAGAGAACACATCAGTCCTGTCCTAGCTACTTTACACTGGCTTCCTGTTACTTTCAGAATTGACTTCAAGGTCCTCCTCCTCACATACAAAGCACTAAATGGACAAGGACCTAGCTACATTGCTAACTCCCTTACAAACTACACACCAGCGAGAACACTGCGATCATCAGATGCAGGTCTATTAGAGGTCACCAGAAGCAGTCGTAAGAAGATTGGTGATGCGGTCTTTGTCAACTATGCCCCAAAATTATGGAACGCACTACCCATAAATATTAGGGAAGCAAACACGCTAGACATTTTCAAAAGACATCTTAAAACCTATCTTTTTACCAGAGCATTTTCTCTGTAACTTGCACTACGAATTTTATCCTGCACTATTTATATTTTACTATTTCTACTGTTCTAAAATGTTTTATTATTTTTATCATGATTTTGTTGACTCCATGCACTGCTCTTGCTGCTTGTTTTTTATTTATTTTATGTAAAGCACTTTGAACTGCAACTCCTGTATGAAATGTGCTATATAAATAAAGTCTTACTTACTTACTTACTTACCATAGTTAACTGCGTCCCTGGAGCCAGAGCTACCATAGTTAACTGCGTCCCTGGAGCCAGAGCTACCATAGTTAACTGCGTCCCTGGAGCCAGAGCTACCATAGTTAACTACATCCCGGGGGCCAGAGCTACCATAGTTAACTGTATCCCTGGAGTCAGAGCTACCATAATTAACTGCATCCCTGGAGCCAGAGCTACCATAGTTAACTGCATCCCTGGAGCCAGAGCTACCATAGTTAACTGTATCCCTGGAGCCAGAGCTGCCATAGTTAACTACATCCCTGGAGCCAGAGCTACCATAGTTAACTACATCCCTGGAGCCAGAGCTGCCATAGTTAACTACATCCCTGGAGCCAGAGCTACCATAGTTAACTGCATCCCTGGAGCCAGAGCTACCATAGTTAACTGCATCCCTGGAGCCAGAGCTACCATAGTTAACTGCATCCCTGGAGCCAGAGCTACCATAGTTAACTGCATTCCTGGAGCCAGATCTACCATAGTTAACTGCATCCCTGGAGCCAGAGCTGCCATAGTTAACTGCATCCCTGGAGCCAGAGCTACCATAGTTAACTGCATCCCTGGAGCCAGAGCTGCCATAGTTAACTGCATCCCTGGAGCCAGAGCTGCCATAGTTAACTGCATCCCTGGAGCCAGAGCTGCCATAGTTAACTGCATCCCTGGGGCCAGATCTACCATAGTTAACTGCGTCCCTGGGGCCAGAGCTACCATAGTTAACTGCGTCCCTGGGGCCAGAGTGGGCGACATTGAATCATATTTGAAACTGCTGGCTAAGGATAAGCGTAAATACAATAAGATTGTTATTCATACCAGTGACGACATGTATAGCCGCATGAAGTCATTCCACAGCTGGCTGTCGAGGTGGTTTCCAGCAAACCATGTGGGCCTCATTGACAATTGGAACTCTATCATGTTGGGTCTCTCTTCTGTTGTGATTTGACGCTATATAAAAATAAATCGAATTGAATTGAAAAACGTGACTGACACGGAAGTTGCTCCGTCAAATTTCGCTCTGTCTCCAGCTCTCGACAAAACTCTGACAGGTGTCTTCCATGGAAAAAGCTATTTTCTAATATGCATTGCACTTGATGGATTTCTGTTATTTGTAACTGCAATTGCGGCAATACACCGCTGTAACATAATGAGCACAGTGAACCATGAAAACTGCCAAAGAAAACCAGCCATCTGTTTTTGTTTTGGGCTGGATCGCTGCACAGCAGGTTTGACAGTGTCTCAACTGGTAACGTTTTCGCCACCGCAGCAAAAAACATCACTAAAGTAAACAAAACTCCTTTTCCCTCTCGTTTGATGTTTTAATATAGTTTCATATCGCCAGTTGGCGTTAATAAATGGCCGGGGGTGAAAGTAGCTCGCGGCTCCACGGGGCTGTTGATTGAGCGCTCGCTATGCCGTCAGGCGGTCCCCTGCTCCGGTCGCAACTCTTAACCGGAGCGGACCATCCTCAGTGTGTCATGGGTCTGTGGAGATGTCCCCAACCCACCCGTCTTGATACACTGGCCGTTTACCATGATGCATTGTGGGTGTGACAACCAACGCGTTCATGATTAAATTGTTTGCTAAAGCACAGTGACGGAAGATGTTCTCAGATCTTTTACTTAAGTAAAAGTAATACCACAGTGTAAAAATACTCTGCTAGAAGTAAATGTCCTACATTTAAAATGTTACTGAATTACAAGAGTATTAGCATCAAATATATACTTAAAGTATCAAAAGTAAAAGTATCCTACTCATTATGCAGAATGCCCCATTTCACAATAATATATATTATGGTATATTATTGTATTATAATTATTGATGCATTAATGTGTTCATCACTTCAATGTTGCAGCTGATAAAGGTGCTCATTTTAACTAATTTATATGCTTAATAAAGATATACTACTTAATAATACACAGTTTATTAGTTGATTTTTGTATAGTATTAAGTATCTGAATCTGCACATAGTATCTAATATTGTCAAATAAATAAATAACTGAAGTAAAAAGTACAACATTTCCCTCTGAGATGTAGTGGAGTAGAAGTGGGCTATAAAGTTAAGTAAAATAGAAATACTCAAGTAAAGTACCTCAAAATTGTACTTAAGTACAGTACTTGAGTAGCCTACAGTCCTCCACTGCTACAGCACAAAATCATGTACAAGAGCACAAGATAGAGTCTCTTAATTTTGCTTTCAAAGTGCACCAGATTGATGCATTTAACTTTAAAATGGACAACTTTTTCAAAACTGTGAAAACCTGGACAAAGACTGGGTAAACTGCTGGAAGGAAAGTGTTTCAGTGAATAAATAAATTTACTTTGCAAGTAATTCTTGGGTTCCAATTTTCTTTCATCTCCTTAGTACTTTCTTGCCAGTATGGACGTGAAGTAGGTTTTAAATTGCATTCATAATGGTCTTAAATCAGACTTGTTGAAACCTGCAGTTACCCTGAATATTCATTATTTTTTTTTCATTAGTGTATAATCACCTGAAACTAAGTTTTCACGATTTTGCACTTGGCGGCTCGCGTTACCGTAGCTTTGGAATGGGAGGAGCAAGTGGAAGGGTACTCAGTTGGTTGCAATCTACATCCACACCACTAGATGCTGCCAAATCCATCACACTGTCCTTTTAAAGCATGTAAACATGTTCTAGTACAGTGGTTTCCCACTTGGGGACCGGGCCCCCCTTAAAGAGGCGCCAAAGGTCACGGGGGTGCGCCAGAATTTATCTGTTCTGAGGTTGTCAAAATTGGATTTGCATATTGTATATACATTAAAAATATTTAAAAAGATATCTTTTTTCCCCACTTAATAGCAAAATCGAACAAAATATTCTACTTCAATCCATATTTGTTGGCATTTAGCCTTTCAAAAACAACATTTTCACTGCGGTCAAAAGGAGGCCAGCAGCTGTATTAACGGGGCGGTCTAGTAGCAATCCAACAGCACCATAAATTACATTTATTTAACCACTAAAACAAAAAATCTATTTCAGCTGTAACACTATTATAGTAAATTAATTATGTCGTTACAAAAAAAAGATCATCTTCATTTGGCGGCTGTGGCTCAGAGGGTAGAGCAGGTCGTCCACCTACCGGAAGGTCGGTGCTCCGGGTCACGTGTCGATGTGTCCTTGAGCAAGACACTTAACCCCAAATTGCTCCTGAAGGCATAGCCATCGGTGTGTGAATGAGTATTTAGATTAGATCCTGATGGGCAAAGTTGGCACCTTGCATGGCAGCCTCTGCCATCAGTGTATGAATGTGTGTGTGAATGGGTGAATGCTGACATGTAGTGTAAAGAGCTTTGAGTGGTTGGAAGACTAGGAAAGCGCTGTATAAATGCGAGTCCATTTACCATTCGCTTGGCGAATCCGTCAAGATGTTATCACTTTATTTATGATGATGAAACTGACGAGCTATATTCATTAAAGGAAGGTGATTTAATAAAAAAGATTAACTCATTTAATACATTGAGTCACTTTGTTCAAATTGAGGATTTTGTTTGAGGGTAAGTATTTTTTTTGGAGGATGATGTCGGTTCTTCGATACAAGGGGGGCTTCAAGGAAAATTGTTGGGAACCACTATTCTAATAGAACCCCAAAATACAAGTTTGAACCTGGAAATGAGCATGATATATCCCCTTTAAATATTTCTTGATTATGCTGAGAAGACAGTGTTTTAAATCTCGAATTTAATCCAAATGTTGAATCTCTAATTAATGCGAAAGGAAAAAATATGAACTAGTGACTGAAACAAGAACAATAGTGTATATAAACAATATGTGTGCATATGCGTGTCTGCTAAGCCAATTGTTCCATGATAAAATGTTCAATGAAAGTTCGAGAACAGTGATATATATTCTTAACACTTCTTCCTCTTTTATGTCCCTCTTTCAGTTTCCCTCTCCAGAGTGGGACACAGTGACCCCCGAGGCCAAGAATCTGATCAATCAGATGTTAACGATTAACCCCGCCAAAAGGATCACTGCCGACCAGGCCATCAAGCATCCCTGGGTCTGCGTAAGTCACACTCGTCCTCTTTAAAACAAATCGTTTCCAGCATGTGAAATACTGGAGTAGATGTTTGTGCCATCTTCCAACAAATTATAGCGCATTTTTTAAATTCAAATTCAAATAAGCTTTATTAGCATGAATGTTCAGGTTACATTACTGCCAAAGCTAAATTACATATTAATGAAATATATTTCACAAGAAATAATCACAATCACAATATACCAAATACATTTAAAATATAATTTTGTTTACAGATTTAGTCAATCAGAAACATGTTCAGAGCTTGTAGCACCTCTTATGGTACGTGTCCACAGGGGCGTTTTTTATCGCGAGGGGACGCGACGCTTCCCAACATTGGACGCTTGGTGGGCTGTCCCTAGAAACAAGGCACTCGGCTCCTGATTGGACGAACGTTTTCCCGCTGTTGGCTGCTGCTCCCAGCTTTCAAACCGGAACCAGTATGGAGGCTCGTTTGGAAACTTTCTTCTCTTATTTCACGTAAATAGTTCACTGAAATGTGTTTCTGAAAACATTTGAGGCGAGAAATAACCCATGCAGTTGCTGAATCTGTCTTTATTTTGGCTCGACAACGTTTAGTTTAAAAGATTATCGGGAGTTTCGAGAGGCGGCGAGTCGCGTCGGACGCCCGTGATTTGCATAAAGCAGCCAGGACCTCAACTTCATGCAAATAAGGAGCGGGCGTCGTGACGCCTAGTCCCTCGAATCGCGACGCCACGCTACCGGAATGCATTGCGCGGCTTCTTGCATAGACAATGAATGGGGAGCGTGGAAAGCACGGAGCCTGTGGACACGTACCGTTATTGTGTGGCAACAATCAACATATTTTGCAGCTAATATTGCACATTGATTTTTTCCCCCACATAAGTATGGTATTTTCTGAGGATTGGGGAGATGGATGAACTCAGGATATACACAGCCTGGCCTGCCTGGGTAGTCTGTTCTGCCTGTTTCTATGGCCAGGCTGTGTCCACTCAGTCTGGACATTGTCAACGTTTTTCTAAGTTTGCTAGAGCTATTGTTTTCGAGCTACTGGTCGGGAGCTACTGGCGACGTGTTGGAGACCCTTTGCGACACTTTGAGTGATGTCTTTTGGACCAAGAGTTTTTTGAGAAAAGTGGTGAAAAGTAATGCCTCTGCCTGTTTAGGAAGACCATTAAGCTTAACCATGTTCTATACAGAGCGCATAACATGATTTTAACGGCGATTAATGAAAATTTAAAATGTCAAAATATTAATTTGATGTAATAAACGTTAACTTTATTTATGTTTTATTAAATAACACTGCTGCAACATCAATATTGGGCGCAGAATTACATGCAAACGGCGTCTGTGTTGACCACTGATGTTAAAAATGCCCATTTTAAAGCATTTATTCAACAAAGATTCATATATTTAACAATGTGTGATAGCATAATAATCATTTCATACAGACTACAGTACTGTGAGAAGCATGAATTCATTTGAAATGTAAATTTTCGTTGCTCTAGTCATCTCCCCTCTCAAGCCGCTGTGGGCGCACGGTGTGCAAGTCACAAAATGACTGAAACCTCTCAGGAACAAATGGTGGAGGTCTCTGGCTCGGTCGGGAATGAAAGAGGGGGAACTGAGGATGACACACATATAAATGTTATGCACGATCTGGAAGTATTTATTCAGCGATCGACGGAAAAATGTCATCTGTACGGAACATCGTTAGTGAACAGAATATAGTTAGTGTACGTTAGTTGGGTTATAAAGAGCAGCAGAGAAGAGACGTCGGGTCCTTAAAGGACTGACAGCAGAGCCAGGAGAACATCAGCTATGATGTTCATGTGTAGGGAGGACTCAGCATTGTAGCGTTGGTTTAATGACAAACAGTTACTTTCACTATTTTCTGTACAGTTTAAAATGTAAGGCAGTTTTGGCACGGAGTGCAGGGCAGCATTAGACTAAAATAGTTTAAATACGGTTATCTGTGTAGAAAAAGACTGAACCTTGTTACTGTGGAAGTACTAATCTACCTCAGAGCTTTTCAGATTGTTCATGTCTTCACCGTCTGTAGCAACGGAGTCATTAAAGTAGCTAAATATGTTAGTGTAGGTTATCTGAGGCCACTTCTTCAGGTCGTCCTCCATCCCTCCATAGTAAATGGTAATGGTAAATGGTAAATGGACTTGGACTTATATAGCGCTTTTCTAGTCTTCCGACCACTCAAAGCGCTTTACACTACATGTCAGTATTCACCCATTCACACACACATTCATTCATACACTGATGGCAGAGGCTACTAAGGTGCCAACTTTGCCCATCAGGATTTAATCTAAATACTTATTCACACACCGATGGCTATGCCTCCGGGAGCAATTTGGGGTTAAGTGTCTTGCTCAAGGACACATCGACATGTGACCCGGAGCAGCCGGGGATCGAACCACCGACCTTCCGATTGGTGGACAACCTGCTCTACCCTCTGAGCCACAGCCGCCCTCGAGTAGAAGGCAGAGCTATGATCACACTATCCTGTCTGAGCTGTAGTAGATGGTGTTCACACATGTTTTACTAGATTTATTGATATAATCGCTCTAGGAGAGACGATTAGCGTAGCGTTACCATGGAAGACGATTCAGTGACACGACGCACCGGAAGTTACGGACATTATTCACGCAAGGCATCATGGGGTCTAGGAATAAGGTGGATACAAGAGTGACATGGTGTTACATTGAAACAACATTTATCTCTAATGTTGTTTCCTCTCCTCTACACACAGCAACGCTCCACTGTGGCCTCCATGATGCACCGCCAAGAGACTGTTGAGTGTCTGCGCAAGTTCAACGCCAGGAGGAAACTTAAAGTGAGTGTGGACACACGCACACTTACACGGACACACACACACACACAAACACACACACACACACACACACACATACACACACGAAAATATGAGATATCCCACACATACATGTTGAGGTGTTAAATTGAACAGTTTTGTTCCTATAGTGTGTGGAGACAACACAGCACACACTAATAGATTCATTGATGAACAACAAGAGTACCGACTAAAATAAAAATGAAATCTCGCAAAATATGTCATGATCAAACGTGACTTTAGTGAAAACAAACATGGCGGATGACTTTGTACTGAAAATTCACGAAGAATGGATGAAGTCATGTAGACACGTTAAATAAACACATAAAACAAATGAACAGGTTGCTCCTCCATTTCTGAGCTCCATCCCACCGCTACTTTATGCTTCACATTTAGCATTAGCTCATGCGTTAGCCGCAGCCGCCATGACGGCGGTGGTTGTCTTTCCTTCTTCGGTCAGCTTGGTCAATTGGCTGTCGTTCTTTCCCACGTGACTGCATCATCGGCTGTTCTCGGTTCCCCACACACAACAGGATATCCCATCATGAATATTGAACATGTTTAATAAACTGGGAAAAAATAGTTTGGAAACTTGTGTTTGGTGTATTATTTCTCTGTTATTACAATGCTAATTGTCATTGTATTTTACATCGTTGGAAAGCCTGTTTATTTACCTTCACAATGATGTCCAACTTGTAAGGATCATGCATTTGTGGGATGAGCAGCACAGCTGATTATGTGGGTAGTGTCCAAGAAAAATGTTCCAAAATGCTGTGTATTCTTATAAGGCTACCAGAAAGCCTGCAATGACTGCCCTTCACTGTCAGGCCCGTTTGCGCTGGTGTCGACAACACAGACAATGGAATCTGAACATGTGGGGGAATGTCATGTTCAGTGATGAGTCCAGGTTCTGTCTGCCAAAGTTGGACTGCAGGGTCAAAGTATGGAGACGACGTGGAGAACGCTATGCTGATTGTTGCACCGATGGAGTAACAGCTTTTGGTGGGGGCTGTGTCATGGTGTGGGGGGGGCATCTCCCTCACTGGTAAAACAAGGCTTGTCATCATTGAAGGCCATCTCAATGCAGTGAGATATCGGGATGAGATTCTGCAGCCAGTGGCGATCCCATATCTCCACAATCTGGGACCTAACTTCATCCTCCAAGATGACAACGCTCGCCCCCACAGAGCCAGGGTTATCACAGACTACCTCCACAATGTGGGAGTAGAGAGAATGGAACGGCCTGCCAAGAGTCCACACCTCAACCCAATTCAACACTTGTAGGATCAGCTTGGGCGTGCTGTACGTGTCAGAGTGACCAACACAACCACACTGGCTGACCTGCAACCAATCCTGGTTGAGGAATGGAACGCCATCCCACAGCAACGTGTGACCAGGTTGGTGACCAGCATGAGGAGGAGGTGCCAGGCTGTTGTGGCTGCGTATGGATCTTCCACCGCTACTGAGGCTCCTGATGGTGTATTAAATGAATAAAGTGTAAAATAGACAATATGTCTTGTTTGTTCCTTGTTACTGATAGAGTTCAATCATCCAATCCACTAAACAACTCAAAACAAGAGTCAACACCAACAGGAGAATACACTGTTTACCATTGGCAGAGCATTTTGGCAAATCTTTCTTGGGCGCTACCCACATAATCAGCTGTGCTGCTCATCCCACAAATACATGATCCTTACAAGTTGGACATCATTGTGAAGGTAAATAAACAGGCTTTCCAACCATGTAAAATACAATGACCATTAGCATTGTAACAACAGAGAAATAATCCACCAAACACAAGTTTCTGAACTTTTTTTCCCCAGTTTATATATGATTTGAAATCAGTGTGGCCAGGATCTTCTGAACAGATCGGGGGAAAAAAACACTCTTAACATACCTCACACCAGAGGAATATCTGGAAAGATCATATTTAGAAACATCAAAAAACCGGGTCTTTGCTGACGATCGTCGGGAGGAGGGAACCGGGCCCAAAATGGGCTTGATTCTCATGTCGTGTGTGCCCGGCAACTCAAATCCTTCTCTTTTTGTGTCTCTCTAGGGAGCTATCCTCACAACAATGCTGGTGTCCAGGAACTTTTCAGGTGAGCTTTGGAATTGATGCTAATCACACATCAACAGTCTGATTTGGCCCACAGACTTTAAACGGGCCCAGTGCTGTTGATGATACATATTTGAATGAAGCCGTGCAAAGAAGCACCTGGATTTAGTGAAACTGAGCTGTTTTGTGACAGGAAACAAGTCTGCTTTGTCATTATATCTAATAATAATGATAGTATACGCCTTATAGGTAATCACTTTTTCCTGATCTGATCATCAGTCATTGATGCCAACTGATACATATCGCTGTTGTTCTTCTACTCTACTTCTTTTTTAGAGCATGAATCTAGTTGACACATTTTTATTCTTCTTCATATTTGCTCGTCAGCTCTGTCTGCAGTTTTGATCACCGAAACACAGTGCACTTTTAACTGAACGCCCAGTTTGTGGGCTAGACGACGGCTTAGCAAGCTAATGCATTAATGCTATTGCCGCTGTGTTTATATGCTGTCATGTAAGCAAAGTAGCTCCTGTGGATTACAGCCAACTACTTCCTACCGGTCAAGATTGATCTAGACTGAAGACAGCAGACGAGCCAGACCTCTAAATGGCTTTATACACAACTGCAGGGATGTTCATCAAATGAATGTCCACGGAAATGAGATTAATCATTTCGGGGCGCAGGTATTGTGGTGCTGAGAAGATTTCCCATCTGCTGTTTCACTTCATCCTAATAAAAGGGAGTTAGGTATCTAACTTGTCTTCAGTATGCCCGCTTGATCCAAACACTTTCTGGAAACCCATGTTTTGTCATTCTTGTCTAATACTCTGAAGTTTATCAAACTTTAAGAAATGCAGAAAGTAAAAAGGCTGTCGGTCTTTAGCGAGGCTCTCGTCCCACCTGTTCCTCCACATTGAATCCCTCTCTGTCCAATAGTGGGACGGCAGCATACCAGCCCTGCCGCTACCACCAGCACAGCCGCAATGGCACAGGAAGGTATGTGTGCTTCAGGGGATGCTGGAGTCGGCCACTGCCAACTCTGTGCTCAGGCTGTTGGCATGTGGCCTGGGCTGCTTGAACCCCTCCACCTGCTGCCTGCTGCCTGCACACTGATGAACCACTTTTGAATGGTCGTCATTGCACTGGGGCATCTTACACACACACACACACACACACACACACACACACACACATACACACACACACAAACAAACATGTAAATGGACACCACAAGCTCAGCTCAGCTCTTGACCTTCCAGTACTGCTGCGTGTGTTGATGCTCCAGTGAACAGAGCTCCTCTCCAGGATTGGCTATTTAATTTCCTGTGTTGAACGCAACAGCCATTTAACTGACACCCAGCATGACCCTCTGACATCCCTCCAACTACCACAGCTGCCACCTAGCAAGGCTCTGTTTACACATCTCTGCATTAACGCAACTTGTGCAGGCTGCATATCTTCTCCTTTGCAGCAGAAACATTTGAACCTTTTATATAACAAATAGAAATAGTCCTGCCAGCCAACTTCTGGTTTGACCTCCTGTGATGCCCAGTCGATGCCTGCCCTTGCTCGCTGCAACCTTCCCTCCGCATGGCTCAGGCACTAACAGCCAGCCGAGCATGTGTGTGAGCGTACAGCACAGTACAGTATGCCAACCTGCATGGGAAGCTGTATAAACAGAATGCACAGTGTCCTTTGTTATCTATTTTTCTTTGTCTCCTCTCTCCTGCCTGCTCCGTTGTGTTTGTGTGAACAGACGAAACCACAAAGAACCTAAAGGTGTCAGTATGCTTCAAACAAAGTGTCTGTAGGATCATCAGACAGCATCTGGAACCACCTCCACTCAGACCTTACCAATGTTTCATTCATGGAGGCTGCGTCCAATGTTTCTTTGTCACTTTCTGAAATCGACAATCCGAAGAGGTCAAAACTCTGGCAATACTTGTGGTATAAAAAACAAACTTTATTTTCGGCCTGTGGACCTTCCATAAGATAAGTATGAAAGAAATGAAATGCAAAAAGTTGTAAAAATATATACATGACAACCATTCATATTAGGGCTACCAATCGATTCATATATTTAATCGCGATTAATCACAAGATTATCCATAGTTAATCGCAAATTAATCCCATTTTTATCTCTTCAAAATGTACCTTAAAGGGAGATTTGTCAAGTATTTAATCCTCTTATCAACATGAGAGTGAGCAAATATGCTGCTTTATGCAAACTTATGTATATATTTATTATTGGAAATCAATTAACACAAAACAATGACAGATATTGTCCAGAAACCCTCACAGGTACTGCATTTAGCATAAAACAATATGTTCCAATCATAACATGGCAAACTGCAGCCCAACAGGCAACAACAGCTGTCAGTGTGTGTCCAAAAAGGCATGTGATTATCATAAAGTGGGCATGTCTGTAAAGGAGAGACTCGTGGGTACCCATAGAACCCATTTACATTCACATATCTGGAGGTCAGAGGTCAAGGGACCCCTTTGAAAATGGCCATGCCAGTTTTTCCTCGCCAAAATTTTGTGTAAGATTGGAGCGTTATTTATCCTCCTTCACGAGAAGCTAGTATGACATGGCTAGCTAGCTTTAAAGCCCATTACAACCTAAAAATCACATGTTGCCTTATGCGTTAAAAAAAATGAATGGCGTTAAAACGAATTTGCGTTAACGCGTTATTATGGCGTTAACTCTGACGGCCCTGATTCTAAGGTGAGTTTCCCCTTATAACCTCATGCTAAAGTCGACAGTAAATCCACATTAAAGCTAATATTTAAAAAAACTTCTTACAGGTTCACATCTTTGTCACCTTTTTCTCCTCTGATGAGTTCGGGGGATTTATCTTCAGCGTGGCATACTTTCACAAACACTTTACATGTGTTATAATCAGTGTATTCATTGTAAGAGTCTTAAAAACATCAAAGCTAAGATGAAATGATAATAGAGAACCAGCAATGAAATACAATATGAAAAAACACAAAGAAAGGATTTGGAAATATTTAAGAGGCTATATAACACCATCTAACTGATAAGTCGTCTTTCATGGAAATACATTTCTGAAACGCTTCTTTTTTTCTGAGAAAATTGACATTATTACTTCTTTGCCTATAAAAAAGTAAACACAGATGAAATATGAAGTTTAATTTCATTAAAGTATGATGTTACATCATTCCTCTTTGCAGGGCTCCTATGTTCTGTGGGATGTCTCACCTATGTGTATCTCACCACCTGCGGGCACTGTATCATATAGATCACATGTTTGGAATGGGTTTGAATGTAACTAATTCCTTAATGCTGTCGGTTCCTATTTGTGGGGTAGTTAAAAGACTTGAGATCTGGTAACACTTTACAGTATAATAACCATCATTTATAAATAATCAGCTATCACATCAATTGCTAGTTCATTAAACTTAGTTAATAGTTATTTTACTGTTAACAAACAATAAAATTATAATTAATAATCTTTAGTCATTTTTAGTAATGCTATAATTTCTGTTATTTTATCAGTAGTTTGTGTAATATGAAATGATTAGTTTATCAATTATATATTGTATCATAGCTGAGACAATTACATTCTGATTACATTAGTATTAATTAATAAGTATTTATCAACAGTTTATTGTTGTACACATTATAACACTTTATATACTATATTAAGTATTTGTTAAAGCTGCAGTAGGCAGTATATTTTTGGCATCATTGGGCAAAAATTCCATAATAACCTTCCAGCATATTGTAATTCAAGTGTTCTGAGAGATAACTAGACTTCTGCTCCTCCTCATGGCTCTGTTTTCAGGCTTTAGAACATCTAGCCTGTGACGGGAGACTTTGACCAATCACAGGTCATTTTCAGAGAAAGAGCGTTCCTATTGGCTGTGCTCCGGTCATGTGACCAGAACGTGGCGTTCCTTCACCAGATTTGGCAATGGCAGTGGCGTCACTTTCTCATTTTACAGCTAAACCGTGCACTACAAGATGATTCTGAGAACATCTGAGGAGAGAAATAGACATTACAGTAACAGAATATTGATTCATATTTGATCAGCGCTGCCTAGTTAGCGGAGAGAGAAAGCCCGGAGTCCGGAGAAAGCGGAAGACGAGAACAAGATCAAAGCAACCAGAACCAGCCCAGAAGCAAATGACTCTGGCTTCCTCGCTTTCCAAGGCAATCCCATATGACAAAAAAAGTGCAAAATGCAAAGAAATCACGGCCGCTGTTAACAACTACATCGCAACGCCGGTAAGCGTAGTTGAAAAGCCCGAATTCAAAAGACTCATTAAGACACTTGATCCAAAATATGAACTGCCTGGTCGCAATTTTTTTGCGTAGAAAGCTCTACCGGAGTTCTACATTTCAGTGAGAGAAAAGTTTGCCAACCAGCTAACAGAGGTGACCCACTTCTCCACAACTACCGATCTGAACGTCCAGCTAACAGAACTAAAGCTGTGAGCCTGAAGAAGTGGACCAGACTGCATAGTTTTGGCCACAGGCTACACCTCGCGATTGGTGAGTCTTTCTACACTGCTGGCAAAATAATAATTTGTATTATCAGCAATGTTCTAACAGCTTACTGGTAAACATAACAGTAACTTTACACTTATTACACTGTGTGTGTGTGTTATGTATTTATCAAAATATATAAAGCATGTATTGCCAGATAACTAGTTGGTTAAAGTGAATACTGGTGGATACTGTTTTGTTAAATGTAACTTGTGATTAAAATAGTTCCAACAGAAACCACTAATGAATATAAACAAGAAGGTTTTAATGCAGACATATACTGCAGGGACTACAAGAATCATCATATTGGTGTGATTGTATGCATCAAAGGGTTAAATCAAGCATTTATGAAGTGCCCAGAGGATATTTGAAAATATTGCGATAAATATTGTGCATCGCGATATTGCCTAAAAATATTGCAATATTATTTTTAGGCCATATCGCCCAGCTCTACTTATAATAAAGTATATAAAATGTTTTAATGTGTTCAACAATAAACTGTTAAAATATTTTTTTTTTAGCATTATTAATAATTAGTAAACGTTATTCATTTTAATTTCATGGCTTGTTAACAGTTAAATAATTATTAACCAAATTTTAATAAAATATTGATTAACCATTTATAAATGATGGTTATTATAGTGTTACCAAGATTTTTTGTGCAGGTTCCACACTTGAAGTTGCCTTGAACAGTTTTGTGCTAATGCTAAGCTAATGCTTATTGCCGTTTTTAAATCCGACAAGCACGGCCGCTTCCCATTGGCTGATAATGTGCTCCATTATCCTTGTGTGTTTTTTTTATTCATCATCAGCGCGCCGTCCCTCTCTATGAGGGCAGGCTTTTAGCCGTCGTACAGACAACTTTGTATGAAGCATACTGAACCCTTTATAGGTGAATGTCAGTCACGTAACAGGGCGAGCTGCTTGCTTAAATGTGGTTCTTTCAGAAATTAGCATTTAGTCGCCAAGTGGATGCTATGCTGATGAGTTGTTAATAATGGATTTATCTTGATTACAGTTGTTACATTTCTCCACTTACTGAGTTAAATACAGTGTGAAAGTGAAGAATGTGGTTTTGAATTTGCAGAGATGATGTCCTGAACTTAAAAGGTTCTGTTCAGTTTGGTAACTGTTGGGAATGCACTCCTCGGCACCTTCGAAGATAAAGACTTTGACGTGGATGCTGCATGTTTCTGAGCCACCGTCATCGCATGACCCCACCACCTCTGTGAAAATGATTTAAAGAATGACATTTAACACTCAGTAAGAACCTGACTGCTGTTTGTGCCTGCAGTTGTCATCTTCAGTTCTCAGTTTTGTTTAATAATGTTAAGATGCACATATTAAATAGATCACTGTTTTCTTGCCTTCTTCATTGCCCTCCTCCCTACTTTATAAATGGAAGGTAAGGGAGGATCACTGGAACATGACTAACACAAATATGAATGTTTATTAGGGGTGGAGCGGTTCGTGAATTTGCCCCGAACCGTTCGGTTCAGGACGTTCGGTTCGGTCCGCGACATCCTTTCAGTTCGCCGTTACCCAAACAGCTGTTTATGTCTACTACTCGCACACGCGAAACAGAAACTCAGGAGCGTGAGTTTTACCCGGAGAGTTTTGGCAGCGCACCAGGAATGTTAGCAGCGCTGTAGCACCCAGTAGCTCATGATAGTCGAGCTAAACTGACAACGATTTGTGTCAAACTGTACGCCGACACTGTTCAACTGAAGTCGGGTTTATATGTGGACACTTGAAACATTTAATTACGACGGCATCACCCGAATGTGTCGATTAGCGGAACGAAACAAAAGCAGACTGGACGGAGAGTCCGTTCCCCCCCAGAGCGTTCAGACAGCCTCCCACTGCAGATTCACACCGTGCCAAAGTAGTATCTAATGCTATAAGAGTGTTTATCGCTGCATATACGACCTCACTCCATCATAAACAATACAGAATTAAAGCATAAGGTCAAAGAGCGTGCATTTTGACCATGCCTTTTTTGTTTGTACTAATGACTGTAGAGGACCTATTCTTTCAGTTAAGATTTGACAATGAAGAAATGTTTATGTTCCTTATGTAAGCCATATTTTTGTTAAGGCAAACATTTGTTAACTTATTTTTGCCAAATAAATGAAAAGCATGTTGAAATCAGAACATGACCTCCTCGCTGTAACATTAATGTACCAAACCGAAACCAAAAACCATGACCCCAAAACCATGATATGAACCGAACCGTCAATTTAGTGAACTGTTCCACCCCTAATGTTTATACAATAATGTTTGTTTATTTTGAATCTACGTTTGTGTGTGTGCATGCATATGGACATTTTTATCCAATTGGGTGTGTTGGTGTCATTTCTATGTAAGTCAGGTTATAACTGGTCAGACATCAGCTGCATGCACATGATATGATAGAATTGTTCTCTGTATCGCAAACAACAGGTTGTTTAGGACAGAAGCACCTCAGCGGTTCAGAAAGTATCTTCTCCACTCATTTAATTCATTCATTAGTTCATTCATTCATCCATTCAAATTTGTTCCCTGGAGACCTTCAGGAGGGAGGAGGATTGTCTACAGATCAAACACGCATTTATCACGCATTAGTAGTACTGCTTATGTCGTGTACTTTATGACACTGGGCTGAAATTTATATTATTGTTTTGGGGGGAAAAGAGACTACTTTTTTTTCTTTTTCAAATTACATTTATTTGATTTGATTTTTTATTCTGTTATAATTGTTTAAATGCTCCCAAAAATGTTCTGATAGTATGTAGGATGATTCTACCCAAAAAGAACATTAAAATATAACAATGATTAACTTTGTGTGTTGCTCTACAACCAGGAAGAAATATGGTCAAATTTATATTCAAAAGACAAAGTAAGTGGGAAGGGTCAAATTAAAAGTAAAGTTGGAAAGTAAAATAAACAATGTAATTCAAAATTGCAGCGGACAAAGATTTTACTTCCATTATAAGAAACTGAAAATGGAACTAGAGCAATAGTGCCTTTAAATCCCCAAAGTTTCATTCTTACTGTTGTGATGTTTAAAAATCAGCACAGTTCAAAGTTGTGTGGCAAATCTATGGAGGCTAATTTCCGCCAGTAAAAGAAGAATAGATGAATTTATGCATGAAAAAAAAGTACTCGTGGTAAATCAAGATTATAAGATACTATGTAAAAATATTAGATTGTCAAAATTTTGACTTGACACATAATTTGAATTATTATTATTTTTGTTTTTAATTTGCCAGGGACAGTACACAATAATAAACATTTCAATTTCCGTCTCAATGTAAAAGTGTCAGAGTTAGCTAATGAGCTAATTTTCATCTGTAGTCCCTGGGCAGGTAATTACAAATTAGTGGCTTAATGTTATCAATACAATGATTCAGCAAGCACTACAGTACAACATAATACACACAAAAAAAAAACACAATACAATACAATTGAAATTCATAAATACATTACAAAAGTAGCAGATGTACAGTGAGGGTATGTAACGGTAGTGCCAGAGATGAGGTAGTATGATTACTCATGATTGCAAGTTTGGTTTGCTTTAAGCCGTTTCTTAAGATTATATTTAAAGGTTATGTACTTAACACTCTTATTTCAATAGGACTATAAGACCATTCCAGTAGTGGCTGGTTCTGACTGAGAAGGCTTTTATACGCCATCAGCATTTTTTTTCATGCGTTTAATTTAGGGATGCACCGATACCGATACCAGTATCGGGTATCGGGTCCGATACCGATACCAGTATCGGGTATCGGGTATCGGGTCCGATACCGATACCAGTATCGGGTATCGGGTCCGATACTGTGGTCATGTACTCGTACTCGCAAAACGGCTTTGATACAACGGCACGGATACCACTTTCCGGCAGCGTGACGTTAACCTCTCGTCACCATCTTTCAGGTCCTGTCACACGCGCTCACGCTCCACCTCACAGACGGTGCAGGCGAGACGGGCCGGTTGTGCGCCCGACCCCACGGGGCCGGAAACCCACCTCATTGCGCCACAGGGTTTTGCTTGCACCCTCTGACGACGCGGTTGGGGCGCACTAAGGACAGTCCGCCCAGGTGATACTTTAGCCACGGCCCCGGGAAGCACCTTCACCCCGAGCCTTTCCAATCTGACCTAGAGCCGGTCGCCGCGCACCGCCTCGTATGCGGGACTCCCCAGCCTACCGTGTGACGCTCACACCCTCCAGCTGGCTGTTAACTCTTTTGGTACAGAGAATTACTCGTATCGGTACTCGTATCGGTTCTCGGTATCGGCGAGTACCCAAATGTAAGTACTTGTACTCGGTCGGAAACAAAGTGGTATCGGTGCATCCCTAGTTTAATTCGTACCTTAATACATTTTGAGTGGGCTACGTTCACACAGAACGCAAATATTACGCAATGTAATTTTTTTTTTCAGAATGAAAAAAAAACACGGTGAGCTTTCTCACCGTGATTAAAGGCATCAACCAATCACGTTGTGCGGAACTGGTTGAGTTGCGCCTATATTTATGAAACAACACGGAGGCTCCGTAGTCCGGACCAAGACGGCAAATTGTGTTACTCCTTTCAACCTTGAAAAAGGCAGCAGAGACCAGATCCACTCCTTCCATTCTTACCCTTCACAATAAAAGCCCTAGACATATAATATTCGCAGGCGAGTATTTTCATTTTTGTGTTTATTCGTCACGCCACCTGGTGTGTAAAGGCCTTAAGTCAAACATTTGACTCCGTAATTACCATTTTTATTTTATCATGTCGAATTTTTCATGTTTGTTTTTTTTCTTTTTTTTTCTGGCAGAAATGAGCTTCCATACAAACATCAACAATGTCCTTACACAAAATTGTGGGAGTTGGTGTTAGCAAGTGTGTATTTAAACAAAACATATAATGAAAAAGGGTAAAGAGCCCAATGCAGTTATTTTAATTTTAAAGAATTTTAATAAAATTTTGAATCTGTTATTTCCATTTTCCAATTTCACTTTTAATTTTCAGTTTGCTATTTCAATATCATCAAAATTCCTTTTAAGCATTTAATTGACCTGATTATCCCCAATGGTGGAGAAACAATACTTTTGGGTGGGATTGTCCCCCATACAACAGTTGTGTGAAATCAGGTGGACACCTCACTGGGCCTGATGAACCTTTATTGGACCATGTTTTGCTTCAGTTTGTCCTGCTGACTGAGTGATCACAACCACTGTTCTGTTTGTGCAGATACTCCTCAGACTGTGTCCTTACCATCTCGTCTCTCTTCCTTTTAGCATGCAAAACCTTACTAAACAAAAAGTCGGATGGTGTGAAGGTAAGTTCTCTGACCCCTGAGGGTTTTATTGACATCACTACTTCTGTCTTACTTCCTCTTCCTAACTTCTGTTGTCTCTCTTTTGGTCTGTCACCCTAACTAATCTCCAGTAACATGTATATTTATTATTATGAGTAAATGGAAAAGCAATATTCTGTTCTTTAAGTTGGATTGCCTTCGTGCTCTGGTGCTCTTTTGTTGGCTTAAGGAAAAGGATTGATCTTAAAAATAAAGCAGCCGCTTGATGTTGAGTTAGCAGTTAAAGGCGGAGCACAGGTCATACGGATGTGAGATTAAAGTGAAAGTAAGGAACATAAAAGACCAATAGGTTTTTAAAATGATGTTTGTATTTTTACCAGCAGGTTTTTCTTTGATTCACAGCGATTGGCGCTACCATCATGTCTTAATGATCGACGGTCAGTGCATGCAGTGAAGTGCCATGATCAGGGCCAAAATCAAATTCCAATTACGTACAGTAACTAAAACAATAACTAACCCCCCGAAACATTATACACATAAACTGCACAACCAATAATTCAAATCCTTCAGTACTCCTTTAAAAATGAACTCCCTATATTGTTTTTGCAGCTGATTCTTTTTTTTCCTGCTAAGGCCCTCTTAGTGTCCCTTCGTCTCATCGTTGAGGAACCTCGTGCAGCTGTTTTGTTTTTCTCTCTTTCTGGGATCAATCTGGCAGCTTCACTTTTTTGCTATTTTGATTAGTTCCTTGTTCCCTGATGACCCCTTAATTTTTTCCTCCTCCTTTCCATTGCTGTCTGTCAGAAAAGGAAGTCCAGCTCGAGTGTTTGTTTGATGGTGAGATCGGCTCTGTCGTTTTCGTTCATTTTTCATTCTCTTTTTCATTTTTTTTTTTTTTGTCTTTTCCCCTCCGGTCTTCCCCTTCTCCTCTGTTTCATTTGCTTCTCTTTTTTCTTTCGGGCAGAGGCATTGTCTATGACAGTTCTCGTCTTGTTCCGATTTCTGTTGGATTTCCTAACTCCATCCAACATCCCTGCATCCCTTTCTGCCATAAGCGCCACCAAAACCATTGCAACTCCTGACACATAACACACACACACACATACACACACACACACACACACACACACACACACACCCTTACAATTATTCTGATGTCTAAGACATTTTATTCTCTGTAAACATCAATCATTTTCCCTTTTTCAATTATTGCATATTTAATGTATCCTCATTATTTTTCATTTGAGTGAACTTTTTTTCTCCCTCTACCTGTAAATAAAACAGCTGTCTTGGTCACCTGCAGATAATCAACCCTGTGAACTAGCGACAGTTCAGGACTGACATACGGAGGAAGTGGTGTATAAATGGATAAAGTAAAAATGATTTCAGTAATTCCTGAGTAATTTGGTCTATTTATCTTTTTGATTAGTTACACTTTTACTTAAATGCATTTTCAAAATGAAATGGATACTTCTGCTGCTAAAAATGAAGGCCTATAAACAGTAGGGTTTGGTGTCTGATACAATACATGAGTTTCAGTACTGATACCAAAAGGATGTTTATTTAGTAGGGCTGTCAATCCATTCAAATATTTAATCATGATTAATCGCATGATTGTCCATAGTTAATCACGATTATTGGAAATATTAATCGCTAATTTTTTATCTGTTCAAAATGCACCTTAAAGGGAGATTTGTCAAGTATTTAATATTCCTATCAACATGGGAGTGGACAAATATGCTGCTTTATGCAAATGTATGTATATTTTTATTATTGTAAATCAATTAACAACACAAAACAATGACAGATATTGTCCAGAAACCCTCACAGGTACTGCATTTAGCATAAAATAATATGCTCAAATCATAACATGGCAAACTGCAGCCCAACAGGCAACAACAGCTGTCAGTGTGTCAGTGTGCTGACTTGACTATGACTTGCCCCAAACTGCATGTGATTATCATAAAGTGGGCATGTCTGTAAAGGGGAGACTCGTGGGTACCCATAGAACCCATTTACATTCACTGATCTGGAGGTCAGAGGTCAGAGGTCAAGGGGCACCTTTGAAGATGCCCATGACAGTTTTTCCTCGCAAAAATGTAGCACAAGTTTGTAGCGTTATTTATCCTCCTTTGCAACAAGCTAGTATGACATGGTTGGTACCGATGGATTCCTTCAATTTGTGTTAATGAGTTAAAGAAATTAGTGGCGTTAAAACGTATTTGGGTTAATGCGTCATTATTGTGTTAACTTTGACAGACTTATTATTTAAATAACTTACTTTGAGAAATATAAACATTTTTTCTCTACAAAACCCCTTTTTTTCATTAAACAGAAGAAGCCAAATCTCTCAAATGTTAAATATTGTTTAAACACAAGCAGCCATACAGGAACTTCCAACGGAACTACCAAAGTGAAATACCGTCTGAAATGGATAGAATTTTGATTTAAACAGAAGTGATGTGCTATGGACACATTTCAGAAGGTACTTAAATACGTATTGAGGTTTGATACTTGATACTAACAGGCTGTTCTGATCATTTCAATTCTGGTTGAACACCATTTTTGTAGCTGTTGTAAATTTGTAACTTTTTACACAAAAGTCTGTGGTTTAGATCCTGGATTCTGTGAAACGGAAATTCATTCTCTGCTTTTTCTAAAGAAATGTTCCTTGAACACTGTGCTGCCATTGTTTCAACAGCATTGAAGTTGTACTGAATAGTTCCCAAGTATGACTGTGTATGGGGGGATGAAGCTCAACGATCACCTTGGATTTACTCGTGTACATTTACTTGAGAAGGAAAAACTTCCACAGGACTCCGTTGTAAAAAAGGATAAAAACAAAAATCTTTATTCCACAGCTTTGTAGTATCTTCTTACAGGAGTATTCAAAGCTAAGTTCTCCTAATTAGCAAACTGTACTACGGTAAGAAAACCGTGTGGCTCGGTCCTTAACTTGAGTCTCAACTGAACTAACCACTGTTTTTACCTCAATGAGCACAAGAAACCTATTTCTCTTAAAGCGACGTGTAGCACCCCAACACGCTATAGTAGCTATAAATAACCTTAAACTAAGATGAAGGGGCGTTTGAGTTCGGTTTCTTAAGGTAGCTACCAAAAAAGGTTTACCTGTTGTGGGTGAAAATGATATTACCCTAGTGATACACAATCTATTTACACTCACAGTGATGTATTTTAAATAACTGACCCCAGACAACTTCTCTGAATGAAAAATAATAGTTTACTGACCGTTTTTAGTAATGTACAAATAATATTTACCCTTTTTGTGCAAAGAAAAAATAACAATAATAACACACTTTATGCCCCTTTAAAATCCCCAAAAATCAACACTTGCAATATTAGACCACACTGAAATCATCAGATTATCTAAACAATTAGTTAGCAACACTTAAATGACCTGGCCAGTTACTGGCAAGACTGAATTGGTTTACACAAATATACTTTAACAACACACTTAAATCAACTTAGATTCCCTTTGAAAATCCTATTTCTTCCCTTTTCTTTTTACCACTATTCCCCTATAGAAAATAAACAACTTCAGATCCAACACTGAACTCAATTAGACTCTAAACATTTCTGTGGGCCCACACACACACTCACACACGCACGCACGCAAAATAATAAAAGTAGCAGGCCTGTACGTTGCTCGGGTGCGGTGTGGCCGTCCAAATCTTTATCCTCAGCGAACAAAGACGTGAAAAGTCCAACTTACAGTTCTAAGTCTTCCTTTAAGAAACAGTTCGTAGTTCGGGAAAAACAGTTCAGGTCCGAGAGATGAATCCAGTGGCAGCGGAAACGAAATCCCCGTCACGAAGCAGGCAAACCGTCCTCCTCACGTAGCGAGCAACAGCTTTCCTCACAGCGAGCAAGCGTCCTCTTCACGTGGCAAACAATCTTCAGTTAGCAACGCCGTCCTCGTGGCTAGCAACTTACTGACGTTAGCATAGCAGCGACACAGCTCACACCAAACATTCACTTAATCCACTGTGATAAAAGCAAAACGGTGTGATAGTCCACAGCTACACTTTTCTACTGTTTACATAAAACATTCACCAGGCTATCAAAACCCAGCGTTCTTCCCACTCCTTCGTTCTCTCTTCTCCTACGTCTGTTCTCCGTTTTCGCTCCTTCTCCTCTCCTTTCTCCGCGTCTCTCTTCTCCGTGTTTTTCTCTACTCCCGCCCCCTACTGGTTCTCTTCCTTAACTACAACCAATCACCACAGGTGTCATTGACTGATAACTCAAATAACCAATCACAAACAAAATAGCTGAAACTAAAGGCACAGTCTGTGTATTTTTCACTTAGTTTAAATCCATTGTTTACCTTAAAACAATATAGATCTATTTATTTTGAGCTACTCATTAACACATTTACATCCTACCTTATTTATGATTAGATTACTTTTTAATTAAACCTTTGTTCTTTCTTCATTAAACTAAATTACTTTCAGTTTAATTGCTTTACTGCATTTATCCACCTAACTTTATTAAGCAAACTTGTTTTAGTCCCTGACTGTTTTACACCAGGCTACAGACGGTAACCTACTTACCGGTCCAACAGAAAGCTTATAGTGTTGCCTTTACAAAGTAACACACAAAGACATTATTCAATCAGAATTAAATCAAATGATCATTAAATGACTTTTAACCTTTTAATATATTAATTACTATGAATTAACTTATTCAATGAAATCACTTATTTATCTCACCTACATAAAATACAGACTGTGCTTATTTATTGAACTAAGCATATATACGAAACTTGGCTCCCACACTGTGTGTCAGTGGATAAGAAAATAATGTGTGCTCAGGTTACCTTTCCTGAGTCAATAGATACTACAAAAGAGGAGAACAAGATTGCATGTCAAATCAACATTTTCCTTCCTGAAACCGTTATCTCTGAGCCTGTAACATCATGTCAGGGCCGTAGACAATGAACACCAACAAAGTCTTAGCAGTAGCTTTAAAATGTTGAAGTTCACTTCAGTGCAGATTTGTACTTGTTGAAGGAATTGTAGTTTTAGAACTGTAGTTTTTCTGTTAGAAGAGGTTCCTAGTGTCCAGCCATAGACACCGCCAAAATACTTGTTAAAGTCACACTAGGGTATTCGCTCATCTCAGAGTGTTAGAGAACCTCCCAGCACTTTACTCTTAACCTTTCATTCACCATTCGTCCACACCTCTTAACTTTCTTGTGGGAATACTGATTTGCTTTCAAGAAGCTTTTCTTTCTCCTTCCCCTCCAGTTAGCCTGAGGCCGAAGGGAGAGTCCAGCTCCAACTCTGTTTTTTTGTTCACCTCACACATCCCACTTTGAATCTGTAGCTACGATCTACCCGCCTTGTGCAGCTGAGTCATATTCTGGCTTGCAGGTTCCAACAAAACAGGACAAAAATAAGTGTTTTGAGTGAGCAAGAAATCAAATAATGCAGGTGTACTAAAGTAGTATGGGTCAAGCTCCAAAAACCATAGATCCTACATTTCCCATAATGCAACCGATACCTTCCTTTTTTTTAGACCCTCCCTGCCCGTTTTTCAAACTCCCCTCCGCTAGTTTGTAACGCAGACTTTCCGATCCCAAACTGAGAAACCCTTATGACATCACTATGACATCATCTGGTTTTTTTTTGTCAGACTTGCGAAAGCTCCTCCGGAGCATAGATTGTGTATAAGAGGTTGACGTAGTCACCCTGATGTCACTCATTGGTTTGTGGACTGCCGTTTTCGAAGCCTTGAGTTCGGCATTTAAGCCGTCGCCATCCTGGTTTTTGTCCGTCGCCACGTTGGATTTTTGCAACCAGAAGTGACACGAGAGGGTGGAGCTAAAACACACTGTGAAAGGGTTAAAGTTCTAAGACGAAAACACGGACAACCTGTCAATCAGAAGGTAATCCCGCCCTAAAGCATCCCCTGCTTTATGGTCTATCTGACTCTAAATAGGACCATCATTTACTAAATGAACATCATGCTGTATTGAAGAAGACTTGAAACTAGCGATTGAGACCATAAACTCATGTTTACAATGTTTAGTGAGGTCATAAATCAAGTGAGAAGTAGGCTCATTTTCTCATAGACTTCTATACAACTAGAGGAGTCGCCCCCTGCTGGCTGGTAGAAAGAATGCAAGTTTAAGGCACTTCAGCATTGGCTTCAGAATGGTACGAGCCCTGACTAGTAAACTGACCTTCATCTGTAAAATCATTGGAGTTTAATAAATACATTTAATTTTCATAAATTTATATCTCATACCATTTCTTGCAATTATTGTGCACATAAGGCAATATTTTTGTTTCATCACCACAATATAATGAGAAATAATCTATTTATTTATATTTACTTTAACACATTGTAAATATATCTTAATACCTTGAAATGTACTTAAAAGTTATGGCTTTTATTATATCCGGGTTTTTTTCTCGGGAGAAAAAGCCAATGAATGTGACAGTGAACTCATATTTCCGTTTAATTTAAATGTATGCTGTATATACTCTGGCTCAGCAGCGTGCACCACTGCGCTTGCAGAGACACATGTTCATTCAGTAAAACTAGATTGTAATAGACCAGGGGGGGGCTGTGTGAGCTTTGAGGTGAACTATGCAGTAGCAGTAATGCTAAAGTCGTTTTGTAGGCTTTAATATTGTCTGCAAGCTGACTTTGCATGAGCCAAAGGAGGGAAATAACATTGAGTACATACCTTCAGGCATGCACACATGCCTGAAGGAAACAGGTGTTTCTGTAGTCTCCACAACTACAGAAACACCTGTCATCAAGGCCTTTCACTGCATGCACAGACCTGGACTGGTAACCATTATTACAGACTTATTTTCTGCCTCGGTTACGCATATTTTGGCTGTGCTTCTGCCAGAAATGGTTCATCGATTTCTGGTACTTGTTTTAGATACAAACTTGTGATTTCTCTTTTAATCCCAGCAGATGTTGATTGACCTATTTGTAAAAGTGCTGGGAAAATACTCAAAATCCAATCTGAAATATGTTCATTGTTTAAAAAATGCATGGGCTGACTAACTGTTCTGTTTTTTGTTTTTTACTTTTTTATGTTGTGAAATGTCTGCGAGAGCTGTAGATATTAAATGCAGGCGTGCACCAGGACGCTTAACTCAAAGAGCCCTTCAATCACACAACACAGCTTTAGAATAGGAATAAAAAGTACTCATGTCAGAAAAACAAGTAAGGAAGTCAGTACACTTACATTGTTGTTGGAGCAAGACACTTAAAGCAGCAGTAGGTTGAATGCTTTTAGCATCATTGGCCTAAAATTCCATAATAAACTTTCAGCATATTGTAATTCAAGTGTTCTGAGAGAAAACTAGACTTCTGCTCCTCCTCATGGCTCTGTTTTCAGGCTTTAGAACATCTAGCCAGACTTTGACCAATCACACGTCAGTTCAGAGAGAGAGCGTTCCTATTGGCTGTTTATTCCGGCGGATGGGCGGTGCTTCGTATTTCCTCAACTGATCACAACATGGCTGCATGGTCACAAACTTTCTCATTTTACAGCTAAACAGTGCACTACAAGATGTTTCTGAGAACATTTTACTTGAGAAATAGACATTACAGTAACAGAATATTGATTCATATTTGATCAGCGCTGCCTCGTTTGACCGTTTGATTGGTGGTTGCGAGTGATTGACAGCTGCTCAGAGACAGCAAGGCTCCAGCTCGGCTCTCATTGGCTGTTATCCTCCGGTCTGTGAAATCTTGCAGATGCCGTTAGGAGCACCGATTACCTGTCTCATGCACTACTGTCAGGATATATTGATCGTTTTATATAAACAACTTTTTTAATCACATTTGCTCCAACCTGCCTACTGCTGCTTTAAACTGTTTCTACTTGTTCCTGAGGATCAACAGAAGAGATTATTTTGAGGCTATATGCACAAAAGACATGACAGGAGAATACAACAAAAACGACCCTTTAAAGTGCACAAGGCAGCAAGGTGCAGATGATTGATACAGATATTAAGATAAATCCATTTAGCATTGAACCCCACTCCCAGATTGTGGAGTATTAAATCTTACACACTTACAATATGTGGAATATTTATATTGGCCGTGAAATGGCTCTATTGCTGTTTTCCCATAGGCTGGTTGATGGTTGAGGCCCAGTGGGAGCAGCAGGAGTCATTGTGTGTTGTGTTTCTGTGCCCCAGTCGCAGGGGACCAACAGTAAAAACAGTGTAGTCAGCAGCAGCAGCACCAAAGACAGCAGCATGTCATCTTCAGCACCAATGGTACCTCATCTCTATTTGGTTTCTCTCACATTGCTTTTTTTAACGGCATCATTTCATTGTTTCCATCTTTTTAATGTTTAGTTCTGTCTCCTCCTCATCTTTCTGTGAAATCTTTTCTGTCCTCTCGTCCTCTCGTCCTTCATCCTATGCCTCTCTGCTTCTGTTCTGAACACTAACTGTGATGTTGGAAGTGGATTTGATAACTTTAAAAATTGAACAACGGTTTTTGCCTATTAGTGTCTCTCCTGGCTTTTGTTTTACCCCGACCTCCTGTGGACACACTCGTGTGGACAGTATATATTCACACAGGGTTCTGCACTGACAAGTAGACAAATTACTTTCATTTTGCGGTACAACAGCAGACATTAGAATCCCGTTCTGCTCAGCCACATCCTGGTGACTCCTTGTTGATGGTTTGCCTCTTAAGAAGAACAGGTTTATGGCCTTCTTTTGGAAAGCAGAGCTAAAAAAAAAAAAAAAAAAGACGTTGAGTCTGTACTACATCAAAAGGTATTTTAAAAATTGCTCTTTGATATGTGAATTGTAAATGACGAGGACTTCTGGGTAAAACAGGAGCTGGAGTGGACGGGTAACAGAGGGATCATGCTTGTATGAAGATGCAGCCCCTGTATTCGTATCATTGACTGTATATAAATATGGACGACATGACAGCTCCCCAAAAGTGAAGCCATAACATTTCGATCGCCCCCTGGTGGCTGGCTGCAGTATAGCTCATGAAGCCCGCCCCCTCCATGTTAGTGGACGGGACATGGGCCAAACTAAAAAGTTTAAAAAGTAAAAAGTGTAAAAAGTACCCGTCAAATAAATTTTTCCCAAAGGTGGTCTCTGTCATTTTAGGTAGTTCTTATCATGCTGATGTATGTTCAAGTGTTTATTTTTCTGATAAGTTTGGTTTTAATTAGTTATTAGATGCTATAAAAAGGGGGTGAGACGTCATGATCGGCAGCTTTGATTCTCTCTCGCTGACAAGCTGCGGCCGTGCTCAGTTCGCAATTGGTTCGGGCGCGTGACCTCGATACCGCGGCTCCACCGCCAGATCACTACTGCTCAGGCTCCAGGTCCAAATGACGCCAATATGTCAAGATGTCAGCTCCCGTATCCGGGATATTTTGGCTTCACTTCTGTACAGTGGGAGGAAGTGGAAGCGTCGCCCATTTTTGTATAGTCTATGGTTCAGACATGTAATGGGATTGAGCCATATACATCATACAATAGACTTTCCCCAGGTTTCAAATATGGCAGCAAGAAGGATGATAGAAAGTCTCAAGTTCATGAAAGCCAAGCCTCTCGTCTCACTGGTCAGTGAATCAATAATGTCTAAAACAGTTAGTAACGGTTAGTCAGTAACTGAGACTATGTGAATAAAAAAACTGAAGAAATGATGATTTTCACAGGTGGAAGGATAAAGTCAAAGTGATTGAAAACATTAAGATCTTTAAATCTAAGTTGTGCTCTAGCAGCTTTGTATAAAATTTACAGCTAAATCTATAAAATGATTGGCTGGTAAGCCAATATGATGCAGTAGCCGTGGAATTGACTAAATTATACTAATTACTAAATATACTGTTTATAGCATAGTTTCAATAGTTAAGATGAATATTCACTTTTTTGGAGAGAGTTCTGTAAGATGAGAATGTCAACACCACGTTTATGTCAAACATGAAGTATTTATCCAGAGCCAGAAGGTGATTAGCTTAGCTTAGCATTAAGACTGGAAGCCGGGGGAACGGTAAGCCAAAGTTCCCAGCCGTTGTTTGTCAAGAAATAGTTCCGGCACATAACTGCATTATCTTTTCAATTAACTCTCCAATGTTAACAAAATCCACCTACCAGCACCTCTAAGCACACTAAGAGACCTGTCTTTGTCATGAGGTTGCCAGGCAACCAGCAGAGGCTCCAGGAAGTCACTGCTCCCAGCCAAGAAATTGTCTGGCAAATAACGTCCTTTTTGTACAAATTAAACAAAAGTTACTTAAAGGTACAGTATGTATGATTTGGCATGGTTACAGATAGCAACCATCTGAGTACCCCTCCGCTCACTCCTTCCTTTCCAAGACTGCGGTAACGTGAGCCGCCGAGTGCAAAACTGTGGAAATTCCATTGGCTTCGCTCAGAGGCCATCCATACCATAATAACACTACTTTAGGAGCAACGGTGGCTGGCAGTACCACTAGTTTGCACTCTGCGTCTCACGTTACCGCAGTGTTGGAGAATTATGGTGGCCTTCAGGTAAAGCAAAAATGAGTTTGGTTTGTCCGTTCTGGTCTACAGAGTCTGGTGGACTCCGTGAAGAGGACCCACTACCTGTGTAGACATGAAGGGCTCATTCTAAGCTAACAAAAACACAACTATTCTTAGTTTCAGGTGATTATACACTAATGAAAACATAGTTATGAATATTATATTCCATTTCTGCTAGATCTCCCGAAATGTTACAAACTGTTCCTTTAAAATATGAATCACTGAGCTTTAGGTAGCTGGTAGGTGGATTTTGTTCCCTTCAGACGGTGCCAGGCTAGCTGTTCCCCAGTCTTCAGTCTTCGTGCTACGCTGAGCTAACTGGCTACTGGTGGTAGCTTCAAATTTACAATGTTTACTGTACAAACATAGACATGAGAGTGGTGTCAATATTCTAATCTAACTCTCTGCTAGAAAGTATACATGTTTCTAATGCCGGTGCTAGATTCTGCACACAAGTAAGTGCTAATAAGATAGAGGCCAAACTAGCTAAATTGAACACAGAGGCAATGCATTGAGCGATGGATTGGTTCAAAATATCCAGTCTAATCCCATATGCCATGGAAGGGGCTGGATGTTCTAAGGGTGTAGTTCCTAGATGTTGGGTCCAGTGTTGATCGTGGATCAGGAGCCTGAATGTGTGACTGACTGACTAAACCAGTAAACAGTGGGTTGGTTTTCCAAACAGCTCTTGAATTTGCTTTGTGCTGAATGTTCCTGTGGCAGGGTCAAGGTTGAGGATGAGGAGTGGTCACACAAATGCACAGTCACCATGCTTAACGCAGCGTTCACGCCATGTAGAATGGACGGTTGTGATGAGGAGAGATTCACATGGTCATAACTCGGAAATGTTCGTGGCATCAGACTACTCAGGATGATGATTGCTAGTGTTGCTATTAACAAATGTCATTTACACACCGAATAAAGTCATCTAGCATTGAGCTGTGAGCTATTATGATATTACACGTAGGTAAAAGCTAGTGTGTATTTTCTAACTTAGCATTTTAATGTGATTATAGCATCTTTCAAACTATCCTGCTGAAGTGAAAACAGCTTATGAACTTGGATAGCGACACTAAAAAAAACACAAAAGAATGTCGATACTGCTGGCTCACTTTACAATTTGATATCCTCTACAGACACGTTTCAGTAAACTGGTCTTCATCAGAACAGGCAATGATTGCTTATTCTCTGTAAAAGGAGAAGATGGTGGAAGGAGTATTCAGATCCTTTACTTAAGTAAAATTACTAATACCACAGTGTGAAAATACTCCACTACAAGTAAAAGTTAAAAACCCTTAAGTAAAAGTATGTAAGTATTATCATCAAAATGTACTTAAAGTAAAAGTACTGTGCAGTAAAATATTCCCTGTCAGTGTTTTACTGTTATATCTGATGTTTATGGACTAATATTACTGTTATATCTGATATTTATGGACTAATATTACTGTTATATCTGATGTTTATGGACTAATATTACTGTTGCATATTAATGTGATTGTTGCATTCTGCTACTGTAGATGTTTTTTAACTCCTTTATATACTGTTGGCTAGTTTAATATACAGCAATGCATCATATTCTTTAAGATCATCATATGTTTGTAGCTTGGCTGTCCTGTGACGATGCATTTTCCAGCTGATCCAAAAGGCTTTTTAAATAGTTCATTTAGCTTAAAGGTCCCATATTGTAAAAAGTGAGATTTTCAGGTCTTTTACAATATAAAGCAGGTTTAAGTGCTATATAAATACTGTTAAACTATCAAAACGCTCAATATACGGAGAAATACACACAGTCCGTATTCAGAAATTGTGCATTTGAAACAAGCCGTTAGGATTTCGGTCCATTTGTGATGTCACAAATCTACAATATTTAAACCATTACACGGTTTTAAACATAAACATTCTAAATGTGTCCCAGTTTATTTCCTGTTGCAGTGTATGTAAATAACATCAGCTGACAGGAAGTAAACATGAACCCAAACTGTTGGCTAGCAATGCAATTCCGTTGCAATTCTGTTGCAATTTCGTTGAAATGCACTAAAACGGAGCGTTTCAGACAGAGGGTAAATACAGGTACTGTATATTCAGGCAGACAGTACGAGGGAAATTAAGTTTTTTTTTAACATTACAGTATGTAAACATGTTCTAGTAGAAACACAAAATACAAGTATGAACCTGAAAATGAGCACAATATGGGACCTTTAAGAAGGAGGAGAATTTTCTCAACACACAAAGGAACACTTCATCCTTCAGTTCATCACAAACATTCAACATCAACACATCTGAAGATACATGGTTTTCACTGGACAGGAATGGGATGACAAACTGTAACTAAAGCTGTCAGATTAATGTATTGGAGTAAAAAGTACAAATTTACCTCTGAGATGTAGTGGAGTATGAAGTATGAAGTATAGTATAAATGGAAATACTCAAGTAAAGTACAAGTACCTCGAATTAGTACTTGAGTAAATGTACATAGTTCCATTCCACCAATGAAGATATCACTCTTGTGGTGCGCTCACAGTATGAAGGCTTGTTTGCCAAAGCTCAAGTAATAAAATGGTAAACGTTTGAGTTTTTGGAGTGCTTGCTACCCTGATTCATACTTCTGTAATTATTTAGAGCAAAGTAGGGCTGCGCGATATGGAGAAAATTAAATATCACAATATTTTTGACCAAATACTTCCAGTATATTGATATTACGACAATAATGTAGGGTTGACCATTGGTGCTTTTACAAAAAAGTGTTATATTCATCAGTAATGTGGATATACAGTAATGACTAAGTGTGTAAAGACAAATAATAGAACAGCTAGAACAGTCCGGTAAGTTCAGAAAATTACATAATTTTACTGTAATGCAGCCTTTAAAACCAGGAAAAAACAACACTTATGCCCTATTACGATATCCAAAATCTAGGACAATATCTAGTTTCATATCACGATATCAATATAATATCGATATATTGCCCAGCCCAAGAGCAAAGTTGGATATAACAGAGCCTCCCAGTTGTAACTTCCACTTGGATATTGAAGCAAACTGCATTTCATAACTGTTAAATACCTTCCAGGTGACATGAATGTGGCATTACATCTGCACTCACACTTAATAGTCCCATACAGAACCCCCCCCACCCCCCTCCTCAGTCATGGCCCTGCTGGTGAATATGTGTTTAGCTGTTTTAAGTGTTCACGGCTGTTTTCATGCACTAAAATGATCCTGTAGACCTCATTGCTACTGTAGGGACGACTGACACTGAACACCTCGACATCTCCAGTCATCTATTGAATCACCCTGAATGCTCCACAGCCTCTATGCTGGAGCTCCTGGTCTTTGTTTTGGTGTGCGCACACGTGTCTGTTTTGTGTATTTGTCGTCATTGAATTCATTGGTATTCCCTGGCATCTTCCATGGTGCCAGGGAATACCCCCCCCCCCCACACACACACTCATCACCTCCCTGCATGGTAAAGTGTCTCCTACCTCCCCCCAGGAATCCCAGACAACTGTTGTACACAACCCAGCTGACGGCACCAAGGTAAGCCCGCCTTCTCCCACCACTAGCCACCGGCCGCTAACACTCGCTGGGAAGTCGTGGAGGATTTTCTCTAAATTACTTTATACATTGCTGTCAACTACAACTAGAATGACTCTTTGGGGTGCCTCGATAGCACAGTTGGTAGAACGGGCGCCCGTATAACAAGGCTGAGTCCTAACCGCGGCGGCCCGGGTTTCAATCCAACGTGTGGCCATTTCCACATGTCTCCCGCTCTCCCCCTTTCTAGACTATCCACTGTCCTATAAATACAGGCTTGAAAAATGGCAAAAAAATAAAATAATCTTTATAATGACTGTTTGTGCTTCATTGTGCACCTAATGTGAGCAGTGTGTTTCATTATGTCTCTTCCTGTTTACCAGAAGGGAGTTCACAGGAGAGCAGCTTGTAGTGAGGGGAGCTCATGTTTTAATCGATGTGAAGGTGCACCAATATGGAGCCACTGGAATAAATGTAGAGTTTCAGTGTTTTATTATAATCACTTAATCAATTTAAAAATATATATTTACCGTACTGCTTGGACAGGAGGATGTTATTTTATTAAGTTATTCATTTTGATTTTTGATTGATTTTTATTCTGTAAATCTTTTAATCTGTAAATAACTTTGTGCTTAAGTTTGACAAGTGTTATTTAAATTATTATTACTACACTAGTTGCTTAGGTTAGTTATCTCTACATTATTATGTAAAACGAAAAACTAAGAGTAAAACAATGGCTTATAGGATTTCTTAAAAACAATCCCTGCAGCCTCAGGGTGGGAATAAACCGTGTGTGTGTGTGTAATGTGTCACTAGAAGCCTGTCTGTAAACTGCCCGTACAGCAGTCTGTTGCCCACACCGAGATCCAGAGCAGCACGTTGGGCCGCCGCGTCTCCGTAGCTCTGCTGTGAGTCCAGCCCGGACAGCTGACGGCGAGGACCGAGCAGCGAGCCCCGAGCCCCGAGCGGAGCTCTCTCCATCCACTCCCCGGCAGGGGTTTGAATACTGCCGCTGCCGCGCTCCCCAGGCAGCCCCGACCCTCGCTCAGCTGTCCGAACTGACCCACGGCAGGACTACGGTGGCGTGCAGCCAGCGGTCTGACTCGCTGCTCTGGATTCCGGTGCAACGGACCGCTGGACGGGTTTACAGGCAGGCTTCTAGTGCCGCGACAGACTGGTGCACCGCGTCCTTCAGGGCTGCTACAACAAGCTAACTGTTGCGTTAGCTAACACTAGCAGCTAGCTACAGCTCGATAAAAAGGTCTCAATAAAAAGGATTTGTTTTGTTATGTGTTTAAAAGAAGTTCACAATTTACACGTTATAATTCATTTCCTGATAAGCTGCTGTCTGATAGTTTACTGCCAGTTCATCAGGTACATACAGTGGTAGAGACTGAAGAGGACATCTGGACATCCTCATTGGACCATGATTTTATAAATGATACTGAGATTTGGTAATGGTTTATTTCAACCAATTACTCTTTTTTATATTTTGATCTCCCTCTTGCCTCTCAAAAAATAGAGGAGGAGCATATACATGAATATATATATATATATATATATATATATATATATATATATATATATGTATATATATGTGTGTCTATATATGTGTGTATATACAGTATATATATATATATATATAGTAGGGGTGGAACGATTCACAAAATTCACGGTTGGGTTTATATCACGGTTTTCGGTTCGGTTTGGTACATTTCTGTTACAGGGAGGAGGTCATGTTCTGATTCCAACATGCTTTTCATTTATTTGACAAAAATAAGTTAACAAATGTTTGCCTTAACAAAAGTATGGCTTCCATAAGGAACATAAACACTTCTTCATTGTCAAATCTTAACTGAAAGAATAGGTCCTCTACAGTCATTAGTGCAAACAAAAAATGCAGCTTTTTTATTTTCATATAAATATGATGTAATTATAGACTAAGGCCATCAACATAAATTGAAGCAAAAGCTCAACCAGAACTATAAAAAACAAAGAACAGTATAACATATGTCTCAATTCCCTGATTATCTGCTCTTAATTGAAAGATTAGTTTTTCCACTCACAAAGTGCAGTATTTGGAGGAATACGGTTGGATTTCTGTACCACTGTGTTATTGAAAAATAATAAATAAATAAATATAAAACACATTACAGGGATTGTGCCCCTCTCCAGTTTCCAATCTGTCACTGCTTGTGTCAGTGCTTCAGAGAGATGCTTACTGTGAGGTTCTCATAAAGGCGGCGCACCTGCAAAACGTAACTTTTTATCTCCCACTCTGGAGTGATGTGGTGGGCAGCCAGTCACAGTTCAGTAACTCTCAGTAGCCCTGAATGTCCGTCCGTCTGTAGTAAGAGCTACGTAGGCTGTGTTGGACAATTCTTTGACAATTCCTAGTCGTGTTTGCTTTGACCAATCACAGGTCATTTCATTGAGAGAGCGTTCCTATTAGCTGTGCTCCGGTCATGTGACTGGAACTTGGCGTTCCTTCACCAGATTTCACAATGGCGTCACAAACTTTCCAATTTTACAGCTAAACAGTACACTACAAGATGATTCTGAGAACATCTGAGGAGAGAAATAGACATTAACGTAACAGAATATTGATTCATATTTGATCAGCCCTGACTAGTTTGACTGTTTGGTCGGAGTTCGCGACTAATTGACAGCTGACCTCAGATCAGCTCTTACTGCTCGTTTTCCTCCGGTCTGTGAAATCTTGCAGATGCTGTTAGGGGCACCGGAGGACACAGAGGAAGATGATTTATTTCAGGTCACGTTTTATAAAAATAACTGTTTTTAATCATATCTGCTCCAATCTCGCCTACTTCATCAGCTTTAAGCCTAAAAAAAGACATATTATTTTTCACAAGGAAATGTCTAATTTCTTCTGATTTTAGCAGAATCACTCCTTATTTCAGGTGAAGCGCTTCCACTATAAAACACTATTTGAAACCCTGAACTGATTATGATTAATCGCTGTAAGGCTCGATAATTATTCTGGAGGTTCCCTTCATATCCATACGGCTAATTTCAAATTTATATGAAAGAGAAAGTCCTACACGTCCCGTTTTTAACAGCAGCACATGCATACTGACAGGTATATTTTCAAATACTCATGTCAGAATTTTGACTAAAATAGGAACCAACTGCCACGCTGCTTATGTTGGTGTACAAGCTTGCAAAATACTAATGCCATTAGATATTCGAGTGTCTTAACATTGACACTTTTCTCACGAGGAGCAGTAACATGCGCTCGCACACTCCTTCCTGTTAGATTTCAAATTGCTCCCACACTTTGCTGCTCCTATGCCGTATGTGTGGCTCTCTGCTCTTCCCCTCGCTGCTGTCCTGGCTGGTTTGTGCTCCTGGGAGGGAGTTGTCCATCCATCCATCCATCTGTCCGTCAGGTTGTCTTTGTGTCCAAAGCTTCTCAACCCCCTCTCACTAGAACATTAAAAAATGATTTGTTTTGCTATTTCTCTTTTCTCCCATCATCCGTCTTCCTCTCTTGCCACCTCTTCTCTGTCTTTCCCTCCGCTCTCTGTCTGACAGGGCTCCACAGAGAGCTGTAATAACACAGAAGAGGAGGAGACTAAAGGTAGGAAAGGTACTTGTCCAGCTTTCACCTAATATGCCTTGTCTTTTTGTTCACCTTATATTTTGTCAAGTTGTTGTCACTGTGTTGAACTCCAGATCAGATAGAGACAGATTACAATATATTTCTTCACTTTATATTTGATATAATGCATGTATGCTGGGTAGAAGTTGCAGGCAACAGTCAGGTCAGTTAAGGTAGTGGAGGCTCGGAGATCCAGTAAGTTTAGTAGTTGAAAAAAGACCAGCCCAGTCGCACAGCAGTTAGTGAAATAGTCACAAAATGTAATGTATTGATTTGTGTACATAGACCCGAAATTCAAATGTTTTTCGAGCTGGTCAACACAAAATAAATTTGTATGTAATCCACGTAATTATGAACCTGGGAGTATTGAGAGCGGCGAACGCTGCTTATAGAGAGAAGGTTGGTGTGGAGACCGGTGTTCGTGTTCCGTGTGAAACCACAAGTCAGAGTTGATTAATTTGTCTTGTAACTTCCGTACTTCAGTTACAGCACTTCTGGAGTTATTTTTCCCCAAACCATAAAGCTAACTAAGTAGTTGTTGTCCCATAACTTCCGTACTGAAGTTACGCCACTTCGCTTCCCAAATCGCAATCTTTTCCTAAACCTAACTAAGTGGTTTGTTACAACCTAACCAAGTCGATCCTTTCCTAAACCTAACTAAGTAGTTTGTTGCCTAAGCCTAACCAAGTTGATCCTTTCCTAAACCTAACTAAGTAGTTTTATTTTGAAAAGACTGGAGCGGAAATTGACACGTGCGTCACGTGGTGCTGAACGTTCGTAGGAAAATGCACGAAAAATACGTTGTTGAAAGCCGGGCTGAGCGTCACGAAAAGGTGTACATGTGCCACATGTACATGAATCAAATAGATGAAATTGACTATTTGATGAAGTGCCGTGAGACTCTGTTGAAATGACAGAGGCCGTTGAGCATCAAAGACAGATGTGACGTGAAGACTTGAACACTGTGCATGTATGGGGACTGATAACAACGCTGATATATCAGAGAATAGCCTTTTGCTGTTTGCTGTCTCCATTTACATCCTGTTCAGTTGCTCCAGAGCAAAACGCCAAACCTCTGGGCCACATTTTCATTGTTAGTGTGCGTGAGTGTGTGTGTGTGCATGATCACTGACATGCAATCAAGAGGCTGTTGTTCCCTATTCTTCTCTCAGGTTGGATGCACTCATTTATACAAGTTGCATTGGATGCCATCATCTGCTAAATGAATGTAATATAATTTATCTTGTCTACTAAGAAATACAAACTCAAATACTTACGCGAGGATGCATCATCTCCTCCGTATACTGTATACAATCAGAGTGAAGTCCCCCCCCCCTAACACAAAGTCACAAGGCTAACATAGGAAAGGTCTCTAAGATGAAGCATAGAATGTCAAGTTTTCTGCAGCCTGTTGCACCAGCTGATCGTAAGTTTGAGTTAAATGAACTCTAACTGCTAGTCGACTGAGATTTCTTTACTAAATTTATCTCTTTTTTTGGGCTTTTTTCATGCTGCATGACTTATTAGCACATCTCTGGTAAAAACAAGATTTAAAATGGTGCTTTGGTGTGATTCTTTGTCAATTTAACAGCTCTGTTGATTAAATCAACTAATCGATTAGTTGACAAGATGGTGTGTTAGTGGACTAAGAATTTCTTTGGGAGAGGGCAGCCCTGAAATGAACACTGCTGCTACTGTTACATTATAACTAGTAGGGCTGCACAATTAATCCAAATTTGATCGAAATCGCAATGCCGCCTACTGCACTTATCAAATCACAGGAGGCGTGATATTTGTTGAAGGTGAAATATGGTCAAAATACCATTTTAAATGAAATATTGTGCTGCAGAGATGTCCTGGCCCACGAATCATATTCTACAGACTTAAGAGAACTTTGTTTGATACAGATCCCTGCAAAAATCACACCTTAATAATTTTAATGTTTTTCAATGAAAATGAGAATTATAACGTAAAAATGATCATTCCCTCTAATATCGCAAACCATATCAGTCAAAATAATCGCAATTAGGTACTGTATTTTTTCAAAATTGGTCAGCCTTAGTAATACGTCACTCCGATCAGTTGCACTCTCCCTGCTCACGCTACAATGTGAGTTATTTAACCTAACAATGTTGTATAGAGTGATGTTTCATCAGTCAAGCGGTGCATTTCAAATGAACACATCGTAAAAATAAGTGTTCTGCACTCGTATATTCCACATAATGGGCAATACTTTGCTTTTAACATCTGGTTTTCTTTGACTAATCACAATAACATTGAAGTAGAACAGTATGTGTGTGGGGTAGTAGCTAGGGGTGTAACGATTCATCTACTACATCGATGTATCGATTTATATTCCTACGATACAACTACATCGATAGGTACTCGGCAAGTTGTTCTTCACGATATAAAATCGATTTGAAACGCAAAAATCTATTGTATCGATATTAAGGATTTGCACCTTGTATTTAAGGACTACAAATGTTATATGAAAATGTTTTTAAGCACTTGTATTACCAAGAAAAACTCTGGTTCTCCAGACATGCGTCAGCTCTGCCCTCTGCAGCGCGAGCGTGCATCCATGGCGTGCATGCAGACGAACGGAGCTCCTCCTCTCTCACCCGGTAGAGGCTGGGGGGAGACGGGCGTCGGTCTGCATGAGACAGGGGCGGCTTCACCCGCAGGCGCTTTCCCCGTGCGCTGTCGGTTTTGGTGGTTTACTGTAGGTGGACTACTTGATTACTATAAGCAGATTATTTAAACAGCGTTTGTAGAGGAATGATTCTTGTCCCAAGTTGTTTGATTACTATCAGCTGTTTGATCACTATCAGCTGTTTGATCACTATCAGCTGTTTGATCACTATCAGCTGTTGATCACTATCAGCTGTTTGATTACTATCAGCTGTTTGATCACTATAAGCGGTTGATCTCTGTATTATTGCTCTACTGTTAATACTGAAAATGAGAACAGAAGCAGCAGGTTAAACCACTGTTCATTTAACTTGAATAGAAGTTGGTTTATTATATGTAGTGTTAAATATTGCACTGCCTTGTATCTAGAGAACTGAAGCAGCAGGTCCTGCAGTTGCACTTTTTATTATTTTCTAATAAAAGCTGTATGTATTTGCCATTAATCATTGTTTACTTGTTTATATCCATAATTATTTTATCCCTGATTCCCTCACAAGAAAAACTTTGAAGAATCCTGACCTGCTCTGTCCAGTATCACATATTTATTTCAGTCACACTGACTGAATCTTTGGCAAAAAAAGTTACTGTATCCATTTCAAATCATTGAATCGTATCGGATCGTATCGCTCTAGATGAGCCAAATATCGTCCTGAATCGTATCGGAACCATGGAAATCGTATCGTATCGTATCGTTGTAGAAATGTATCGTTACACCCCTAATAGTAGCCCATTGGTTACACAATGGAGCAATAGTAATATCAAGTGGTGATGAATAATGAATAACACAAATTGTTTCTCATATCCCTCCTCAATGATCTAATTCAACATTTTTTTAAGTCACAACCTAGTGTAACTCATAAAAGTTTCATACGGTAATATTTTGCATCACTGCTTGCCGGAATAGACACCGAGCCGTCAGTGTGGTGAATATCAAAAGACTGTAGACTGCTGCTGCAACAGGCTGCTGATCTCCATGTGGCCTTGATGCTCGTGAATAAAGCCTCTTAAAGGGACTGTTTGTAAGAATCAGAAATGTCTTGTTAACAGCGACACCTGTGGCTGTTAAGTCAACGAAAGTCAGCGTCGGGCTCACGCTTGTGCTTGCTCTACATAGACATGAAGGAGCATCGCTCAACACACTGAGGAGACACACGTCAGCTAAAAGCACAATATCACTCTATATTTCAGCTGCTTGGCAGTAATGTTAGCTGACCAGACGAAGGTCTCTCCATGAATCAATGCTGATCCTAGTGTTGGCTTTTACTGCTTCAGCCTCCTGAGGAATCCTGAGGGAACAGAGGAGTCGCCGGAGTTTTGGTCGGAGACGATAACGTTTCTCTCTGCTGAGCCCCTTCACTTCACAAGACACGGGAAACCTCTGTTGGTCTGGAGGAGCTGCAGCAGTTATTTCTGCACAAACGTCCACTGTACGTTCACTAGATATTCTCAGAGCTACTAACTCTACTGCAGTGTGGAGTGTGCGCGCATGCACGTGAGAGTGGAGCGAAAGAGTGAGAACGAGCGCGGTGTGTGAGTGAATGCAGGCAGAGGAGCAGAGTACAGCAGAGACTCCGGTCCTGGAGACCAAAGCTATGGTCTCCCCCGCGTCCTCCGACCGCGGCCAACACTGTTTAACAGACGGGCTTCACTAGATACAACCAAGAGGTTTTGGTGCTTCACTGTAGTTTGTGTTGGAGCCTGAGTCTGAACAGCGTAGACACACGCGAGCGTGCATGGGACACCGACCCAGATTGATTTATACGTGTAAGAAGTTACAAACAGTCCCTTTAAAAGTGACCTGAGAGGTTTGACTACAATTAAACTAGTTTGTTTGTCCAGTTTATTGTTTCTTACTTTCTGGTGTCTGAATCAGTCTGTGTGTGTGCAGTTGGTCTCCACCTCACTGCTCTCCGTATCAGTGTGGCTTCCCTAGCTTGTTGTAATACTAGACACTATAGCTGAAACATTTAGTCAATCGATTTAGTAGCTGATGGACGGAAAATGAATCAACAACCATTATGAATATTTGAAGCAGAAATCAAATCCTAAATCTTCTCAAAAGTGAGGATTTGCTGCTTTTCTTTATTTTTTTGTGTACATTTAAATTTGAATACTTTGGGATTTTTTTCTCAAACAAAACAAGCAATTTGAAGATAAGCTGTGGGAACTTGTGACTAGGGCTGCAATTAACAATCATTTTCGTTATCGATTAATCTGCCAATAATTTTCTCAGTAAATCGTTTTGTCTATAATATGTCAGAATAAAATACCTGTTAATACCTGTCACTAGTTCCCCTCTGCCCCCTTTTGCTGCCATCTACTGGCACCCAGGCCTGACTACAAGCTACAGTTCCCCCTCTACACTGAGACAGCGGTCGAAAAGTATTTTATGCTTAAGAAGGTTCCTAACGGAGTGAAAAGACCCAGAAGTATCTGAGTGGCAGCCATGATAAGAGCTGTTTGAATGCTCTAAATGCTGAGGAAAGGCGCTTCAATGCTGCCTTACTTATCTCCTTTAGCAGAGGATACACTGGACCATCCTTTACCAAAGGAAAGGAGATAATGCCATCCCACAATTCCTTGCGGCTGCAACATTTAAAGCCATGCATCATTTGGCCGTTCATGAAAACAAACGTTAAACCTTGCATAGATTTAACAATTCTTTTCATACAGTCATATAGTAATGGGGATTCATGTTGATAGATAGGAGTGGACAGTGATAAATCAGTAAAAAACAAAACAGTATAAGTATAACAAATAAAACAGAAAATAAAGAACAAACTGTCAATAAACAAATTCTCATAACAACATAAATAATCAACACTAAATGTAACATGTCCCAAAAGGAGAAGGAAGAAAACTTTAGTGACTGGTAGCCTGTATTCCTTTTTAATTTCAATTCAGGTTGGGGACATTTGCAGTGTTATGGCAGCAAAGAAGATAATGCAATAACAAGAAGCATCAGTTAAATAAGCAAGACAGGCCTAGGATAAATAATTGTACAGTAAAAAAAAAAGCAAAATATAACTAAAATGGCACTCGAAGAGCGCAGACCTCCGCCAAGGTGCGTGACTTTAAAACCAGATCCCAGCTCCCAGCTGGCAGTACCGTGAGGTGGTCGGCTTGTTATTAACATGGTGTGTTTCCATGTAACGTATCGGCGGATGCCTCTCTCATTCAGCAGCCTTGTTATGTCTGTATAACGTTACACTACGTTATACAGTGTCTCTCATCCCGTCATCTACCGCTTTGTTCTTTCTCACCGCGGACGGCCAGTAGCTCCCGCCGCACCTCCATGTCTTGCCACACATCCACACACGTGGATGCTTCTGAGAGGCGGGGTCACTCGTCATCAACGCGTCATCAGTTACACTGCGCATGTGTTCTACCCTGTGGTCTTAATGCTCAGGCTGATCAGAATCCTTAAAAAAATTCCTGAATCCGTACCATGATCCGGATCGCCAACAAAATTTTTGGGATTGTTCATTGTGCTGACCTCATACCCCCCGCCCCCCCTCCCCTCATTTCCCCTCCAAACGTGGTTGGAGTAATCCTGCTAACAGACAGATAAACAAACAAACAAACCAAGGCCTTCAAGGCCCTTGGCCTTGGTTGTGGTAATAAGTAGACAGACTGAATGGTTGAATTCACATTATTACACACAGGAAATATTGATATTGAACAGTCTAATTGATATTGCACAAGTGAATTGTCCGTTTCGGTATGTGCGGTCTACTGGAGCAGTGTTGATGGTAAAGTGGGACAGCAGCAGGAAGGAAGATCTCCTTCACACACTGTGGGCGAAGCAGCCTATCTCTGAGGGAGCTGTTTATATAGCCTGCACAAAACAAAACATTCAAAACGCACGGGGCGAAGTGTAAGATACGCTTTTTGTAGTCTTCGGAACATTCGGCTAGAAGGGAGCCCGCAGGGAGCTTGAATGGTTAGGCAGTGACCCGAATAGTTAAGGATAGGCATTGACCTTGAATAGTTAAGGTTAGGCATTGACCCTGAATGGTTAAGGGTAGGCATTGACTTTGAATAGTTAAGGTTAGGATAAATCGTCAGGCAGCGAATCTCGCGAGAGTTTTTGCAGATCTCAGATCAGATTTTGTAATTTGCGGGCTCCCTTCTAGACACAACCTTTCATCACCGCGGCAGACATCGTCGCATCATAATTACGGGGCCTCATGGAAGTTCAGTTGGATTCTTGTCTTCTCCTGAGTCCTTATGAACTGTCCTTCACATCTTTGAGTGACTGGAGTCTAATTTCCTACAATAATTGCTTCCTATACTTTGTGCAGAATAAACCATGTTAATTACCATGTAAATAGTTCTATACCTGGTACCTCAGCTTTGTTAATATAACTTAATTTGATTGGAATAACTGTACCTGCCTGCTGCAGCTGGTCCCCAGCAGGAGGCTGATAGCAGCCCCAGTGTCCCTCAGACCAGTCCAGCTCAGAGCTCCTGTCCTGAACCAGAGTCCGCTTTGGTGCACCCCTCAGGCATCAGCTGCAACCTGCAGCAGAGTAAGTGCCAGGCAGGTTGTGCAGTGCTTATGAAGAGGCTCCTGATCCAGTGTTCATACCGTCTGCTCTAACGTTCTGTGCCACCTGATGGCAGAAGGTTTGAGGACTTATGAACACAGAGTTAGATGCAGGTGTGGAGGATTTGCTAGCTGGCTTTAGTGGCTCAGCAGCTGCATGTTCAGTGTTTATGCATGCACTTTGTGCTGTTCTAGTGTGATGTTTTCCTAATGAATTGATGAATAAATTGCAGTGGATTTTATTGTGTGTGTGTGTGTGTGTGTGTGTGTGTGTGTGCGTGTGTGTGTGTGTGTGTGTGTGTGTGTGCACGTTGTCAGTTGAGACCGGTCATCTTAGTTGAAGTTTCTGTATTTTAATGGCTTTCTCAACCATTTGTTTGGGCCCGTTTTGAGCTGTGATATCTTGAAAATGTGTTGTTGCCTTAACTCAACGTGCCAGACGTTAGAGGCAGCTTCCTTCCAGGAAGATAGCAGAAGAAGATTCACTGTTAGCATGTACACCGTTTATGAAGTTTTCATAAGTAATTAGTTTAGTTTACGAGAGTTTGCTGAACAGAATGATGTAAATGAATACCCCACCCCCCCCAAAAAATGTGATGACTGTGACATCATTTTCTAAAAATATGCTCTATTGATGTTGATTTAAAAAAGAAAAAAATACGGAATATAAAGTCTTCATACTGACTGTTGTTTGATAAATCAAATGTTATTTAATTGAATATTTTTAAATGAGTGTCATTTTTGGACTCTTTTTAAACACGTTCACTGTAAATAAAGTGAGCAATGAGTTCATGGTGATAATATTAGTAGTAATGATTCAACAAAGTCAACTCTAAGCATAACACCAGTTGATGGACAGTGACAAACCTCACTCTGATCATAGGAGCAATGCAACTGCTGCCCTGAGGTTGTGTCCAACTGTCAGCGATGGTTTCCAGAAAATAAACTAGATCTGGTTCCATAAAGACTGAACTGCAGATTACATCATATTTTTTATGAGGCATTTTAGGTATTTTCATAAGGCACTTTTTATTCATCTTTAAAACATGCAGTGTGATGTGTTGTGTACAGGGCACACCCTGTACACAACACATCACACTGTCCACTGTTTTCAAATGTCACTGTCATTGTTACCAGAGGCGGTGCCTCTCATGTGATGAACTTATTCCAAATGTCAGAGGTTTCAGTGAATTCAGGCAGAGCATGAGGAGCACTATTTGTATGTTCAACTTCCAAATGGTGTTTAACCGCTGCTGGTTGTCTTCCCTCCTCCTTTCTGTTTTCAGCTCGTAAACAAGAGATAATAAAGATGACAGAGCAGTTGATTGAAGCCATCAACAACGGGGATTTCGAGGCTTACACGTAAGTTTGCATAAGCCTCTTAAACAATACAAGTCATCATCTTTTAAGTGTCTTGATTTAGGTTCAGTTTTTTGTCTTGTTGAGAGCATTTTGTCACTGATAACACAAAACTTGATTTTCCTGTGATGTACATACACCGTGATCTCACCAAAGCTGTAAAAGTCATGCCATCAGTTCTGCAGTATTTAGTTCTCCACATTCTACAACACAGGATACATTCTTGAGCTTAAGGTTATTTATTTTGTCCTCTGACAGGAGAATCTGTGACCCTGGACTGACTTCATTTGAGCCAGAGGCTCTGGGAAACCTGGTGGAGGGCATGGACTTCCACAAGTTCTACTTTGAGAACCGTAAGTTGCTCAGTGTTGGGTATTGTTTATGTCTGCATCTACATTAAGACAGAGAGCTGCTGTGGAAAAGAGCGGCCAGAGTGTCACCTGAGCCAGAGACTGTAGCTTTGCCCACATTAAGGTTCCCTGTGAAGTTTTCTTACACAAAAGTTTTTTATATTCAGTAATTCTCACCAAATGCAATGTGTGTATCCCTCAGACCTAAGAGTAAATCTATTTTCTTTTACAGAAAACATTTGAAAAGCAATTTTTTCTTTAAAAAAAACGACTTAATTGACTATATTGCAGATTAATTGACTAGTCGTTGCATCTGTCCTTTCATTCCTTTAGAAATCTTTGATATAAATGTATCAGTGGCAGGTATATTAACCCCTTAAACACTGCAGTGTGTCCACCTTTACAAACATGTTTTTGCTGTTATGAACAGAACTTAAAATTCAAGTGGAGTTTCCAAACACACATGAAAATATCCATTTATTCAAATGCATTTTTAAATTCATTAACCCCTCCGTTCTCCAACAGTAGACTATGCTAAATGCTCTCAAATTGGGTCCCTAGCTACACATTAACACCTGACAGCTGAACTGCACATTTCCATCCCAACAGTGCTGAGTAAAAACAGCAAGCCAGTGCACACCACCATCCTCAACCCCCACGTCCATCTGATCGGTGAGGACGCCGCGTGCATCGCCTACATCCGCCTGACGCAGTACATGGACGGCCAGGGCCGGCCACGCTCCTGCCAGTCAGAGGAGACGCGTGTGTGGCATCGCCGCGATGCCAAATGGCTCAACGTGCACTTCCACTGCTCAGGAGCACCGGCTGCACCCCTGCAGTGAACTGACAGCCCAGGCCCAGGTAAGATGATAACACCTCACTATTATGACAGTCTGAAGTTGCATGCTGCTTGTAAGGACTGTGGTAGACCAGGGCCAGCATAGGATTGAGGGCCGCACAGGAAAAGTGCACATAGAAAACAAAATAGCTTTTCCATTTGACATACCAGTATGACTTTTCATGACTTTTATGCCATATTATAATATGACTTTTTTATAGCATACTCTACTATGACTTTTCATTGCTCTTTTTATGGCATACTATACTATGACTTTTTATGGCATACTATACTATGACTTTTGTGGGATACTGTAATATTACTTTTTTATGACATACTATACTATGACTTTTTAATTTTTTTTCGACATATTAAACTATGACTTTTTAAAAAAAGATTCATTGATATACAATGTTTTTTTTACTTACTATAGTATGATTTTTTTTTTTTTTTACATACAAACTGACATTTTTATGATTTCATAAAATTACTATACTATGACCTTTTTATTTTTTTCAACATGACTATGACTTTTCTTGGACATACTATACTCTGACTTTATTTATTTTCAACATACTATACTATGACATTTTTTATTTTTTCGACTTCCTATACTATGACTTTTTTCCAACATACTATACTATGCCTTTTTTTTACTTACTATACGATGACTTTTTTTAATTTTTCAACATACTTTACTATCCTTTTTTATTTTTTGACATACTGTACTATACTATGACTTTTTTTCGACCTACTAAACTATGACTTGTTTTCAACATACTATGCTATGACTTTTGACAATGTTCTTTTTTAACAAAGTATACCTTTTTTATTTTTTGCGACATACTATACTATGACTTTTTTTTTTAAATATTCAATGATATACAATGATTTTTTTTTTTTTTTAGACATACTATAATGGGACTTTTTTCGACTTACTTTAGTATCATTTTTATTCCTTTTTTCGATGTAATATACTATGACTTTTTTTCTACATACTATACTATAACTTTTTTTGATTGACTATACTATGACTTTTTCTTAACATACTATACCTTTTATATTTTTTTCGACATACTGTACTATGACTTTTTTTTTTTTAATTTCTACATACTATACAATAATTTCTTTTTTCTTACTATAGTATGAATCTTTTTAATTTTTTCAGCATAATATATACTGTGACTTTTTTAATTTTTTCGACATACTATACTATGATTTTTTCATTTTTAACATACAATGCTATGACTTTTTTATTATTTCAACATACTATACTATGTCTTTTATTTGACATACTATACTATGACTTTTTCCATTTTTTTGACATACTACACTACGACTTTTTTATGATTTCAACATACTATACTATGACATTTTTATGATTTCAACGTTCTATACTATGACTTCTTTTATGATTTCAACATACTGTACTATGACTTTTTTTTAAAAATTTCGACATACTATACAATAATTTCTTTTTACTTACTATAGTATGAATCTTTTTTATTCTTTTGGCATACTATATACTGTGACTTTTAAAATGTTTTCGACATACTATACTATGATTTTTTAATTTTCAACATACTATACTATGACTTTTTTATTTTCAACATACTATACAATGACTTTTTTAACTTACTATACTGTGACTTTTTCTTTTATTTCCGACATACTATACTATGACTTTTTTAACTAACTATACTTTGACTTTTTTAACTTACTATACTATGACATTTTATTTTTTCGACATCCTATTCTATGACTTTTTTCGACTATGCTTTTTTTTTTTTTTTTTTTACATACAATACTGACACAACAATGACTTTTTTATGATTTCAACATATGACTTTTACATTTTTTAGACAAACTGACATTTTTATAATTTCATAAAATTACTATACTACGATCTTTTTATTTTTTTCGACATGACTATGACCTTTCCTGGACATACTATATTCTGACTTTTTATTTTTTTGACGTTCTATACTATGACTTTTTTTTTACATACTTAACTATGACATTTTTATTTTTTTGACATTTTTATGACCTTTTTTGACATTCTATACTATGACTTTTTTATGATTTCAACATACTACACTGACGTTTTTATGATTTCAACATACTATACTATAACTATTTAATGTTTTTCGACAAACTATACTATGACTATTTAATGTTTTTCGACAAACTATAATATGACTTTTTTATTATTTCATAAAATGACTTTACTATCCTTTTTTTTTTTTTTTTACTTTTCTGGGAAATACTTTACTCTGACTTTTTATTTTTTCAACGTCTTATACTATTTTTTACATACTTAACTATGACTTTTTTATTATTTCAACATACTATGACCTTTCTTCGACATACTATACTATGACCTTTCTTCGATATACTATACTATGACTTTTTCAATTTTTTTGACATACTACACTATGACTTTTTAATTTTTTCCGACATACAATACGTATGTCGGAAAAAATTATGACTTTTCTGGGACATGCTATACTCTTACTATTTATTTTTTCAAAGTCCTATACTATGACTTTTTTTATGATTTCAACATATGACTTTTTCCATTTTTTTGACATACTACACTATGACTTTTTAATTTTTTTCGACATACTATACTATGACTTTTCTGGGACATACTATACTCTTACTATTTATTTTTTCAACATTCTATACTATGACTTTTTTTGACATATTATACTATGCCTTTTTTATTTTTTCGACATACTATGACTTTTTTTTTACACACTATACTATGATTTTTTTTATTTGACTTTTTCTTAACATACTATACCTTTTATATTTTTTCGACATACTGTACTATGACTTTTTTTTAAAATTTCGACATACTATACAATAATTTCTTTTTACTTACTATAGTATGAATCTTTTTATTTTTTTGGCATACTATATACTGTGACTTTTTTAATTTTTTCGACATACTATACTATGATTTTTTCATTTTCAACATACTATACTATGACTTTTTTATTTTCAACATGCTATGCTATGACTTTTTTTATTTTCAACATACTATACTATGACTTTTTTTATTTTCAACATACTATACTATGACTTTTATTTTCAACATACTATACAATGACTTTTTTATTTTTTCGACGTCCTATGGTATGACTTTTTTTTACAACATAGTAACTATGAATTTTATTTTTTAGACATTCTATACTTTTTTCGACATACTTGACAGTGACTTTTTTTAATTTTTTTGACATACTATACTCTGACTTTTTTTTCGATATACTAGACTATGACTTTTTTTTGACATACTTTGTGACTTTTATGTTTTTGACATACTATGCTATGACTTTCTTTTTTTTTTCGACCTCCTATACTATGACTTTTTTTTCGACATGCTGTACTATCTTTTTTTTTTGACATATTAGACTATGACTTTTTAATTTTTTCGAAATACTGCAAATGACTTTTTTTATGATTTCAAAATACTATCGACATACTATACTGTGACACTTTTTTATTTCTTTCGACATACTGTACTATGACTTTATTTTTTAGACATATTAAACAATGACTTTTTTTATGGCATTCTATACTATGACGTTTCATGATGTTTTATTAGATACTATACGAGACAGAAATCTCAGAGACAGCTATGTCAAAATCTCAACATATAAAACCTAGATACCACTAGGGCTAAATCACAGGGTACACACTAACCGTTGCATTGTTCCTTCTCCAGCTTTGCCTGAACTCTAAAGCTGTTTGGAGCATTTATTCTCCGTGGTCGGATTGGTGCTCGGATCCTGGCCGGGAAGATGCGGCTTGGAAAGCTGTAAAAACACAAAAGTGGGGAAATACATTAAAAATAATAAGAAAAATTAAATAAAAAAAGCAAATTTCAAAAGCTTGACTGAATGATCGACCACACCGACCAACACCAATCCAGTCCAACCCTAGCTAGGTGATGTTGGGGCCCGGCTCACGTCAGCCCCCTCTTGCAGATGGTGCATGCTTCTGGTGGCAACACAGGGGTGATGCTGTCCTGGTCCTAGTCTCCCATGGCCTTTATTTATCCGTCTTTGTTTTGTCTGCTATGTGGAAAAGTATTAAACCTGTTAACCTGTTATATATATAACATCAGAAAAACAAGTACACTTCACACACATAGTGAATAGAACTGGGGCATCAAGTATAATATCTTGAACAATGTGATTTCTTTTTTGTCTTGTCTTGAGAGAGCAGCAGAAGATCTACTTTAATAGAAGTATTATTTGTTTTACAGTTCACAGCTATATATGGGTTGGGTTTATGGGAACGGGAGCTATTAATATCTATTTATTTTGTGTAATTTGTATTATGTGTTTTTAAGCTGTTTTTACCTGAATGATGTATTTTAAAGTATTTTGTGTTGAAAAATAATTATTTTTAATCAGAGAGGGGGAATTCTATTTAATAGAATTGTGTATGATTAGATAATTATATAGGAGAAAAGGGGAAATGGGATTTACTCTTTGGGTTTAGGGAGGGGAGTTAAGCATGAGTGTTTGTTTTTTTTGCTTTGAGATCCCGAGGTGTTAATACAAAACACAAATACTCACACACCATGCATGCACACACACACACACACACACACACACTTAGTTTGGAGCCAGGCCAGCTCATCCTGAAGTTGCAGAAGGCTGCCGTGCCCTGTAGTTTTTAGAGTCGAACACTGAGAGGCGCCAACGGTCAAAGTCTAAAGCTCCTCACATCTCTGAACTACCTAATCTGAAAGCACGGACGCACTCTCACGCCAAAGTTTTACTTTTCTTTATCTGTTTTTATGTATTGTTGACGTGAAGCGCGGAACAATTGAACTATCTAATGGCCTGTACTGTTTTTGCACACAACTCGATGCTGTTGTGTTCGCTCTTCTGAGGGAGTGAACCTTTCTGCAACTTCAGGTTATGCCCACCAAAATCCGTCCTGTCCACCCTACCTCTGCCCCTCTACTTCCATCATTCCTGCCTCTTTTAGGCTCCACATCCTTTGCTAAAAGCCACATTACTGTCCGCACCACGCCGTGTGATGATGATGATGTCACCCTTTACCTGTCTATTGTTCTGATTGTGTTCTTAAAATGTGTGTGTTGTCCGTCTTGGCTTGCTGTACTCTCTGTGTGAAGTCCAGGAACTGTAAAAAATAGCATGTTAAAAAGGGAATGCAGCTGAAGGATTGGACAAAAAAAAAAGGGCATGATGGGAAGAGGGCTATGCCGGCTGGAGGGCTGTGGGACCTTCGCTGATGGCAATCAATGGATTTTGTCACAGTTTCTGTTGTTAATGTTGTAGCTGTAAGTGGTTTGATGTTGATATTTTTATCTGTTGTTTTAGCCAGAAATGTAAAAAATGAGGGGTTGAAATGAACGGAGGGAGAGACTGCCACAACCGTTTTTTTACAGTCCCTGTTTCCCCCTCAATACACACACACTGAATGCTGAAACTTGAGACAAGAGGACAAACATATCTGTGTGTCAGTGGTTTAAACTTTGCAGCACTGTTTTTTCACTGTGTCGTAGAAACTTTGTGAATGTGTGACTTTGTACCAGCGGAGGGGTGTCCCATCTCTGTGCTACGCTGCTCCATAGGAACTCACGCTCTACGCAGGCTGCGGCTGGCGGTCACGCTGATGCTCCAGATCATCACGTCTATGTAGGTACACTGACACTCGAGCAGATTAAAAAAAAATAATAGTGAATCATCTGTGCGTTTTTCTGAATGCTGTGCCCCCATTACCCCCCCGCCCACACACACACACACACGTTTTGCACCATGACAACGATGCATTGTAAAACCATTACTGAAACCATGGGATGTTTTTTATGGCTCTAAGTAGATGTGTTTGTGCTGTGGGCGCTGGCCCAGTTGTATGTTGATGCCACCGATCTGACCAGATGCTTTCCTTTCATTGTGTATTTCCACACAGTCACAGGGATGGAAAATAAGATGCAGTTTTAAACTTTACATGTTATCTAAAAGCTGCAGTTTGCCAAAGTATTTGGACAGCTCAAAACTGCACCACTTGAAATTTCAAAATGGTCAATTCATACCACATAAATTCAATAGTCCAATGCTATAAATTCAGTGTTATTTAAGTCTCAATATTGATGTTCAGCAGTAATTCTATGTCACAATTAGGTGTTTTTGTCTTATTTTTGCTTATATTCCATGGCCCGTCCACGGACGGGCCATGGACGGGCCTTAGGGATCTTAAGTGTCATTAAGATCCATTGTAATGTAATAGATTCCATCTTAACATGACAGGGTATCGACTTCAGAGTCTCACTGATGTAAATAGGATACGTGACCAAATATAAGCTTACCTTTACACACAGTAAACTTTGGGCTGATCACTGCTGCGACCTACAACAGAAAGATGATTGACAGGATGTCAGCTGACCTGCTGTCTGTTGTTTTGCTTCATATACATTTTTGTAAACTCCATAGTTTTGGCAGATGTCCACTATATGTGAGATTAAAACAGAACCTGACTGAGCTGAGGGGATGAAAACATCCTTGAAGGAGGAACATTAAAAACCACAATCTTAAACAGCGACACTATACTGTATATCCAGTTCTACAAACGGAAGAAATATGCATGTCTACTTTCTGGTCATTTTTCACTGTTAATAAACAAATGGAAATCTGTGTTACTTGCATCCTCAAGGTTATGAAACGGCGCCGTCTGAGATATCGGAATCAACTGATGTTATCTCACATTAAAATGCATAAATGATTAGCAGAAGCCTTAGCCTGTATGTAAGTCAGTTTATTGCATTGTAACCTTATACTAAAGGGGCTACATGTGTCTATACTATTTGAGTTTCAATTGGATGCTGGATTTTTTGCATGACCATGTTAATAAATATACATTAAAAACGATCACATGTTGGTTGTTCTTCATAGCTTTGTTATTATTAAAAAAATGAAAGTATTTTTCAAAAAATAGCATTTAAATATATTGGTGTTAATCAAAATTAATTGCAAAGTATTGCTGAAAATGCAGAAATGTGAAATGACTTGCCTAAAAATGTAAAAAGCTTAAGTGCACTGCACTGCTGAAAAACCTTGAAGTTGAAATGTCAAACTGGCAAAGTTGGAAGCTGAACTACATCATCTAAAGATTAAGCGCTGAAATAGAATGCTAGAAAAGATGGAAGCTAAACTGTAATACTGTCAAAAGTGGTACATTTAAAGTGTATTTCCTAAAAAAGCTGAAAGAAGAAATGCTTTGTATTAATATCAGACTGATGAACTGCATTGCTAAACACTAAACAAAGCATCCCGCTAAAGAGCTGAGAGCTGGAATGTATTGTCTGAAAGGGAGGGAGCTGAACAACATTGCATTGAAAAAGATGAAAAACAAACATATTACTTACACACGTGTTCAAAAAAGAAAATGATTGATGAAAATCAGATCAAAGATAAGCTGAAGTCCAAGGCATTGAAAGTGCAGACGGATTGTAAGTTTGTAGCTTATATGACCTGAAGTTTAATCAAATCAAATCAAATCAATTTATTTTTGTATAGCGTCAAATCACAACAGAAGTTATCTCAAGACGCTTTATATATAGAGCAGGTCTATGACCGTACACCATAGTTTAGAGACCCAACAGGATCCACCAAGCGCACTGTGGCCAGGAAAAACTCCCCGATTACTGGGAAGAAACCTGGAGCAGAACCGGGCGCAGGGCGGGCGGCCATCTGCCGAGACCGGCTGGGGGGATAGATAGATAGAGAGAGAGTGAGAGAGAGAGAGAGAGAGAGAGACCCCCCCTTAAAGTCGGTGTCCCAAGGGAACACCGGCATACTTTAAACCCATCCCACCAGAACAAATACCGCTACTCAAAAGGACTAACTAACAAACAAAAGGCAAACAAAAACAAATAACAGAAATAATATACGACCTTAGCACTGAATATTCTTCCCGCAGCTTTCTACCCCATCACCAGCAACCCCGGTACCTGAGAAGCAATTTAAGAAGGTGGCACAGAAAGAACAGGTGTATGAAACAGTACAATATATCATTCTAGCCAGTCACACTAGTGACTAATCAATACAGAGGGGCGCGTGATAGCGCATCAGCAATAATGTTGTCTGTTCCTTTAATATGTCTAATATCAAGGTTGTAGGCCTGAAGAAATAAGGACCACCTTGTCAGCCTCTGGTTTGGGCATCTAAGAGAATGCAGAAACGTCAGAGGATTGTGGTCTGTATAAACCAAAGTTGGCCCTCCCGCTCCTACATACACGTTGAAATGCTGTAATGCCCAAATGAGAGACAAAGCCTCCTTCTCAATAACAGAATAATTTCCCTGGTAGCTGTTAAACTTCTTTGAGAAGAAACTAACTGGCCTCACCACCCCCTGGTGGTCTCCCTGGAGCAAGACGGCACCTGCTCCCACCTGGCTGGCATCTACTTGGAGCATGAACGCTGGATCAAAACAAGGAGCAGCTAGAACAGGAGAAGAGCATAACATCATTTTTATGTTATCAAAAGCAGTCTGACATCCAGACGACCAATCAAATTTCGCCTTGGTTTTAAGCAGTTCAGTGAGGGGAAACGCAATGGTGGAGAAGTCTTTACAAAAACTCCTGTAGTAACCCACTAAACCCAAAAACCTTTGGAGTTCCTTCTTTGTTGTGGGTTTTGGATATCCAGCTATTGCCATAACCTTGGCCTGGACTGGCGCTACACTACCATTTCCCACCACACGACCGAGGTATGTCACTGTAGCTCTTGCAAAGTCAGATTTGGCCAAATTAATGGTGAGCTGTGCTTCGGCCAAACGGTCAAACAACGCACGGATGCGCTGAAGATGTGAGTGCCAGGTATCACTGTATATGACCAAATCATCAAGACACACAGCACAGCCTTTTAACCCAGACACGACACGGTTCATCAAACGCTGAAATGTTGCGGGGGCATTCTTCAACCCAAATGGCATCACCTTGTAGGAATACAGGCCAGACGGTGTGATAAATGAAGATATTTCTTGCGCCCGCTTGGACAAAGGTACTTGCCAATAACCTTTAAGCAAATCGAATTTGCTAACAAACTTGGCGGACCCCACCTGATCAATGCAATCATCCATACGTGGCAGAGGAAATGAGTCAGATTTTGTCACAAAATTCACTTTCCTCATATCTGTACAGAATCTAGGTGTTCCATCCTGTTTGGGCACCAAAATACACGGTGAAGCCCAACTAGATGACGATGGTACAGCAATATTATTCTGAACTCAACCTCAGCATCCAAATAACCACGTTTAGATGGTGCCATGCGGTAAAAGTGTTGCTTTATCGGCTTTGCATCTCCAACATCAATATCATGTTCCGCCCAGTCAGTTTGTGAAGGAATGTCACCAAACAAACACGGATACTTGCGTACCAACTCTGACAACTGCTCACGCTTCGACTCCGACAAATGAGCCAGCAAGTTGTCCAAATTACAAAGTGATTCTGAGTTTTTCAACCTTCCATACAGCAGACTATCGTCAGGTTCTGGCACTCCATCTCCCTCATGCACCGAACCCTCCGAAGTCACAGTAAGAGCTGGATGAACACCATCTTTCACCTCCTGATCTAGGTCTGTGTCAATTTCACGCCTATAGTATGGTTTCAGGAGATTCACATGGCAAAGACGTTTGGTTTTCTTCCGCTCTGGTGTTGCTATGATATAATTCAATTCAGACCTTTTCTCTGTGACGGTGTATGGACCTGTGTACTTAGCCTGAAATGGTGAACCAATAATAGGCATAAGTGACAAAACCTGGTCTCCTGGATTGAACTCATGTCGCTCTGTATGACGGTCATACAGCTTCTTCATCTTACCTTGAGACACGCACAACTTTTCCTGTGCCATACTACCAGCAACAAACAAACGATGTCTAAATCCATTGACATAGTCAACTAGGCTCCTTGGCGGCTCAGTGTCAACACAGCCATCTTTCAACACTGACAAGGGCCCACGCACAGAATGTCCAAAGACCAACTCATTAGGGCTGAAGCCTGTACTTTCCTGTACAGCCTCCCTTGCAGCCAACATCAGCCATGGAAGCCCCTCCTCCCAGTCTCTATCTAACTCCGTACAATATGCACGTAGAAGAGACTTAAGAGTCTGGTGGAACCTTTCCAAGGCCCCCTGGCTTTGCGCATGATAGGCCGATGATTGGTTCTGTTTAATGCGCAACATCTTCAACACTTGCCCAAATAAATGAGACGAAAAATTTGACCCTTGGTCACTCTGGATCACCTTAGGGATACCAAATATAGATATGAACTGTGATAAGGCCTTAACCACAGCCTTGGTCGTAATCGACCTCAAAGGATAGGCAGCTGGATACCTGGTGGTCTGACACATTACCGTGAGCAGATATTTACAACCGGACTTGGAACACGGCAACGGACCCACACAGTCCACAATGAGATGTGTAAAGGGTTCACTCAAAGCTGGGATAGGCTGCAGTGGTGCAGGCTTGATCCTCTGATTAGGTTTTCCAGTTAACTGGCACACATGGCAGGTTTTAATGTATGCGGCCAAATCCCTTTTGACCCGTGGCCAAAAGTAATGTTTCAGGATATTCAAGTATGTTTTCCGGACACCAAAATGTCCACACTCGTCATGTGCCACTTTCAAAACAAGGGAACGAAACTTAGTTGGCACCACCATCTGGAAAACATAATTTTTCACACCATCCTCATCAACAGGAACCCATTTTCTGAACAACAACTCATTACATAAGAAGTATCCATTTGCAGCACTATTTATCTCAGAGCCAGGCAAAACACACTCAAATATTTCTTTCAAAGAAGAATCGCTACGTTGCTCCTTTAACACCTCACAGTGTGACAGCGACACCGGAAGCTCAGACAGAGATGGGACCTCCAAAAGTACATCATCACTGTTGATGTCAGATGACATGTCAGGGTCTACTTTGCTCATAGCACGTGTAATCACACAGGATGAAAAGACTTCTGGTAACACCCTGGAGCTCTCGTCAGACACAGACTCAGTTGGACAAGATGTAACCACAGGTGCGGGATGAGAATCGGTCCAAACTCGGCTACCAGCCAAGCCGTTGCCCAAAATAAAATGGACACCATCAATAGGCAACGCTGGACGCACACCAACAGCTACCTCGCCATTAACCAGCTCACAGCTGAGAACCATCCTGTGCAAAGGAACAGGGAGAATTTTCAATCCCATCCCACGACTGAGAACACTGTCACCAGTATCAGACTCCTCAGACAGAGGCAAAACAGAGTCAACAATGTATGAATCATAGGCACCTGTATCCCTCAAAATCTTTATTGGGACTTTCACATCACTGTCTACCAGTGACACGAACCCATCTCGTATGAAGGGAACATAGGCTGCCAAAACATCCACGTCACAAGAGTGAGAAGTTAGCAACTCAGCAGCACAGCAGTTTTTAACAGGAGCAGCAAATGCAGCAGGTTTAACATAAGCTCTCATTCCCTTAGTTTTAACTTTTAGCAAAGGACAATCTGCCTTCCAATGTCCTTTCTCACGACAATAGTTACAGCCATCACTGCTGTTCAAGTTACCACCTGCTTTAAAGTCAGGTTTCGAAAAACCCACTCTCCTTGAACGCATCTCATATGAAACAGCATCAGAACCGATTCCTCTCCAACCAAAACCATCACGTGCCACAGAGCGTTCTTTGAAACTGCTCTTATGGAGCAACACATACTCATCAGCTGACACAGCAGCCTCAGCCGCAGTAGTGTTTCTCCGTTCTGTGATGTATGTCGCAATACGATCCGGAAGACAATTTTTAAACTGCTCCAAAATCATTAAGTCACACAGATCCTCAAAAGAGCTGACGTCAAGGGCGGTTAACCACCGCTTAAAGTGTGTTGACAGGTCTCTTGCCAACTCCACGTATGTTTGGCCACTTTTTCTCTCCCATGATCTAAAACGCTGGCGATAAGCCTCTGGCACAAGCTCATACACCTTAAGAACAGCAGATTTTATTTTATCATAGCTAGAGCTATCCTTAAGGCTCAATGATGAATAAGCCTCCTGCGCTTTCCCTGAGAGGACACACTGAAGCATAAGTGCACAGTCAGCCTCAGGCCAATTTCTAGCCTTAGCTACACGCTCGAACAGCAAGAAAAAGGTGTCTGGATCTTTCTCATTAAACCTCGGTAACAAGCGCAAGTTATTCACATCAAAACGATTCACAGAAGACCTGGGCACTTGTCCGCCCTCATTCTCACCAGACAACACGCCATCTTTGATCATAGACAAACGATATCCCTCCATATTTAATCTTTCCGCCTCTGATTGCTGACGGATTCGCTCTACTTCAATTTGCTTTTTAATTTCCAATTCATGTTTCATTTTGTCATGTTCAAGCTGCAACATCAAAATCTCCTTCTGTTGCTCAAAAGTTAGTCCTTGAGTCTGAAAGGACATAGCAGAAGGAATTGGAGAAGACTTCTCTTCATCTCCGGACATAATTCCTATTTCGATTAATTTTGATTTTATAGACTCTTTCATATTTTCTTTCATACGCTTGTCTCCTACAACAACCACTGAATAATGCTCGGCAATCAAGAGCAACTGCTCTTTTGTGCAGGTATCCAGGGACTCCAGAGACAGAGCAGCAATGAACGCCTCAATCTCAGACATTTACAAATTCAAAAAGCCAACTGACAACTGAGCAAATCCACCGTTACGCACACAACCACACCAGGCAGACACCACAATGTCTACTCTTGCGCTCAAAGAGGAATACTCCTCAACACGGTTTAGAGTTTCCCCGCTATCTAAAGAAAAACCCAGCTAACTAAGCTCATCCCTAGTCTTCATGCAGCTACTTGCGGTGGGTATTTATGCACTGAAGACCGCTGGCCCAGCAGAGCGACTAGCAAGCTAGCAACCCCCTGAAACCACGGATATGCTCCCGTGAAGCATGGAAGCTTCAACCACTTTTGCCACAGCACTACAAATAAATCAGCTCAACGAACCCAAAGGGAACGTCGCTACAGCCTACAAGGGAAAACTCTGCACCACTTTGCAACAATTACGCACAGAGCAACTCGCAAGTGTCATCTGGGCCAGCAAACAAAGACGGCGTAACAAACTCCTCTCTCCACAAAATCCAGGTAAGAAACAACTACAAATCCAAAGTCCTATAAAAGTCATTAAATTTACCCTGCAAAGCATCCCAAATACGTTGTCCTTTCCCTCAAACCAACATTCGCGCACACAAGGTACTAGGTAACAAAGGAACAAGCCGCGCGCCGCGGGCGCTCCAAACAAACTTTACGCACGCCAAATTCTCTGAAACACACGAACAGGCCAAGATCAAACTTCTGCTGCAGACAGTTTTTACCGTTTTAACTGACCCAAATGGTCCAAACAAGTCACAAAGAGCGCAACTAATTACCAAAGTGCCCAAAAGCACAAAAATACCCATTACCAGATCTTATCAAAAAGTCGCGGCACAAACGGGAAAAAAGCTGGACGAGCCCCCAATTTGTCATAGCCCGGCTCCTAGGCCATGACAAATACGGGAAAGGACGCAGTGATTGATTGTAAATTAAATATATTTATTACAAATAAATTAAGGATATACAAAAATAACTACAAATGTGGAGTGTGTCAGTCAGTAACATCAGTAATGTAGATGTGGATGTGTGAGCATGATGAAGTGTGATGTGTTGTGAGTGGAAACTAAAGAAAAGCCAAACAAAGGCAGCCCGGCAGGTTCTGACAGGGATGAGTCCAGGTGAAGGAAAAGAGGGCAGAGCAGCACTTGATTGGGGCTTTTATACTCAGGACGCGCCAGCATCAGGTGCTCTGCATCAGGCATCCTCTCCCGTGATACCTTCAAGGACACAGGGAAAGAATGAATGGCCAAATCCACACTGGCATCTCAGTAGTGAGGCAGGGGCTGTCACACAGGCACCGGCAGCAGATGCAGCCACAATACCGGAGACCACCAAGATCCAGGTGAAACCCTGCTCCAAGTGTACCCATGCTCCAGGTATAACCTCGCTCCAGGTGTGACCCCGCTCCACGGTTAGCTGCGAGACAAGGAGGCACAAGGACTCCCGGGACATGGACATGGGACATGAGTATATACATAAGGAGAGGGGAGCTCAGTGTGTCATAGGAAGTTCCTTATGACAGTGTGTCATAGGAAGTCCCCCGGCAGTCTATGCCTATAGCAGCTTAAGTATAAGCGTTATCAAAGAGGAAAGTCTTTAGCCTACTCTTAAATGTAGAGACGGTGTCTGCCTCCCGGACTGAAACTGGGAGCTGGTTCCAGAGAAGAGGAGCTTGATAGCTGAAGGCTCTTGCTCCCATTCTACTTTTGGAGACTCTAGGAACCTCAAGTAACCCTGCATTCTGTGAGCGCAGTGCTCTAGTGGGGTAGTAGGGTACTATGAGCTCTTTAAGATATGATGGGGCCTGACCGTTTAGCGCTTTGTAGGTGAGGAGGACGATTTTAAAATCTATTCTGGATTTTACAGGCAGCCAGTGCAGAGAAGCTAATACAGGCGTAATATGATCTCTTTTTCTAGTTCTAGTCAGTACACGTGCTGCAGAATTCTGGATCAACTGGAGAGTCTTAAGAGACTTATTGGAGCAGCCTGATAATAAGGAATTGCAGTAATCGAGTCTAGAGGTAACAAATGCATGGACTAATTTTTCTGCATCATTTTGACACAGGATGTGCCTGATCTTCGCAATGTTACGTAGATGAAAGAAGGCAGTCCGTGAGGTTTGTTTTATGTGAGAGTTAAAGGACATATCCTGGTCGAAGACAACTCCCAGGTTCCTTACGGTGGTGCTGGAGGCCAGGGCAATGCCATCTAAAGTAACTATATCATTAGATAATTTGTTTCGGAGGTGCTCAGGGCCTAGTACAATAACTTCAGTTTTGTCTGAGTTTAACATCAGGAAATTGCAGGTCATCCAGGTTTTTATGTCCTTAAGGCATGCTTGAAGTTTAGTTAACTGGTTTGTTTCGTCTGGCTTGATTGATAGATATAATTAGGTATCATCTGCATAACAATGAAAGTTTATGGAGTGTTTTCTAATAACATTGCCTAAGGGAAGCATATATAAGGTAAATAGAATTGGTCCAAGTACAGAACCCTGTGGAACTCCGTGACTAACTTTGGCGTGCATGGAGGACTCATCGTTGACATGTACAAACTGAGATCGATCTGATAAATAGGACTTAAACCAACTTAGTGCAGTTCCTTTAATGCCAATTAAATGTTCCAGTCTTTGTAATAGGATGTCATGGTCAATGGTGTCGAAAGCAGCACTGAGATCTAGCAAGACAAGTACAGAGACAAGTCCTTTGTCCGATGCCATTAGAAGGTCATTTGTAATTTTCACTAGTGCTGTCTCTGTGCTATGGTGCACTCTAAATCCTGACTGATAATCTTCGAATAAATGATTGTTCTGTAGAAAGTCACACAGCTGACTGGCAACTACTTTTTCGAGTATTTTGGAGGTAAAGGGAAGGTTAGATATAGGTCTATAGTTGGCTAGGACCTCTGGATCAAGAGTGGGCTTTTTAAGAAGAGGTTTAATTACAGCTACTTTAAAGGACTGTGGTACATAGCCTGTTAGTAAAGACACATTGATCATATCCAGTAAAGAGGTGCTAACTAGAGGTAAAACTTCTTTAAGCAGTTTAGTTGGGATGGGGTCTAGGAGACAGGTAGATGATTTAGATGAGGAGATCAGTGAGGTTAATTTGTGGAGATCGATAGGAGAAAAGCAGTCTAAATATATATCAGGTTGTACAGCTGTTTCTAAGGTTCCTAAGTTTGAGGATAAATTGGTACCAGTTGACGGTAGGAGGTGATTAATTTTGTCTCTAATAGTTATGATTTTATCATTAAAGAAACTCATGAAGTCACTACTACTGAGGGTTGTAGGAATACATGGCTCAATAGAGCTGTGGCTCTCTGTCAGCCTGGCTACAGTGCTGAATAGAAACCTAGGGTTGTTCTTATTTTTCTCTATTAATGATGAGTAATGGGCTGCTCTGGCATCACAGAGAGCCTTCCTATATGTTTTAAGACTATCTTGCCAGACTAAATGAGATTCTTCCTGTTTGGTGGAACGCCATATCCTTTCCAGTTTCCTCGATGCTTGCTTTAATTTGCGTGTTTGAGGGTTATACCATGGAGCTGACTTCCTTTGTTTTACTAACTTCTTTTTTAGAGGGGCAACAGAATCAAGTGTGACTCGCAGTGAGTCTGTAGCACTATCTACAAGATGATCAATTTGGGTAGGGCTAAAATTAACATACGAGTCCTCTGTTATATTGAGACATGGTATTGAATTTAATGCTGATGGAATCGCTTCCTTAAATTTAGCTACAACACTATCGGATAGACATCTAGTGTACACACTTTTATCTGATGGTGTATAGTCTAGTAATAAGAATTCAAAAGTGATTAAATAATGGTCTGATAAAAGAGAGTTCTGTGGAAAAACAATTAAATGTTCAATTTCAACGCCATATGACATAACAAGGTCGAGGGTGTGGTTAAAGCGGTGAGTGGGTTTATGCACGTTCTGCGAGAAACCAATTGAATCTAATAAAGAGATAAACGCAGTACTGAGGCTATCATTATCAACGTCCACATGAATATTAAAATCACCTACTATAATGACTTTATCTGTTTTCAGGACTAAGCTTGATAGAAACTCTGAGAATTCAGATAGAAATTCAGAATATGGGCCTGGAGCGCGGTACACTATAACAAATAAAATTGGCTGTAGTGCTTTCCAGGTTGGGTGTGAAAGACTAAGAACAAGGCTTTCAAATGAGTTATAATTTAGTTTAGTTTTAGGGTTTATTAATAGGCTTGAGTCGAAGATGGCTGCAACTCCACCTCCTCGGCCGGTGTCTCGAGGAATGTGAGTATTAATATGACTCGGGGGAGTGGATTCGTTTAGGCTGACATATTCTTCCTGACACAGCCAGGTTTCGGTAAGACAAAATAAATCAATGTGATTATCTGATATTAAATCATTTACTAGTAGAGCTTTAGATGACAGAGATCTGATATTTAAGAGTCCACATTTAATTCTCCTGTTTTGTTGCTTTATTGCAGTGCTAGTGTTAGATTTTATTAGATTATTATGTTTAACTCCTCTTCTGTTTACTTTTGATTTAATTAATTTAGGTGGGGCAGACACAGTCTCAGTGAGGTTTGGGGTTAAGCTATGGGTGGGTAACTGCTCTAATGGAAGCGCAGAGAAGTGTATAAGACTACAGCTCTGCGTCCTGGAATGACCCCTGGTTTGTCATGGATTTGTTCCACCAACAATCTTGGTCAGATTTCTGGATAAGAGAGCCGCACCATCCAAAGTAGGATGAATGCCGTCTCTCCTAATCAGACCAGGAATTCCCCAGAAAGGGTTCCAATTGTCATTGAAGCCCACATCGTTTGCTGGACACCACCACGACAGCCAGCTGTGGAATGACTTCATGCGGCTATACATGTCGTCACTGGTCAAATTGGGGAGGGGACCAGAGAAAACTACGGAGTCCGACATTGTTTTTGCATATGCACACACCGATTGGACATTAACTTTAGTGACCTCCGATCGACGTAACCGGGTGTCATTACCGCCGACGTGAATAACAATCTTACTGTATTTACGTTTATCCTTAGCCAGCAGTTTCAAAACGGATTCAATGTCGCCCGCTCTGGCCCCCGGGATGCAATTAACTATGGCAGCTGACTTCGCTAACTTCACGTTCCGCAAAATGGAGCTGCCGATAACCAGAGTTGGTTTCTCAGCGGGTGTGTCGCTGAGAGGGGAATATCTGTTAGAAACGTGAAGTGGTTGGTGGTTAACCGTGGGCTTCAGGGTACGACTATGCGTCCTTCGGACAGTCACCCAGCCTACCGGCTGCTCGGGGGTTGCTGGGGGACGGCTAGCAGAAGCTAAGCTTGGCCGGTCTGCACCGGCTAGGGGCTGGCTAACTACAGAAGAAGCTGAAGCTAAAGTGCAGAACCGGGCTTCTAACTCGCTAACCCTCGCCTCCAATGCAGCGAGTGCACTACACCTAATACATGTACCATTAGCTCTAAAGGAGGCAGAGGAATAACTAAACATAAGACACACAGAGCAGGGGAGAGCAGGAGAGGGAGAGAGAACAGGAGAGCAGGAGAGAGCAGGAGAAGGAGAGAGAACAGGAGAGCAGGAGAGAGGAGAAGCCATCGCTAACGGCTAAGCTACTGCTAAGCTACTGTTATGCTACGATACGATAGCCCAGCTAGCGTTAGCCGAGCTGAATATGTGTGGTTAAGTCTCTAAAGAGGAGCGAGTTGTGAGTGCTTAAGCAGAACTAGTGTAGATATAAATGTAGCGGGTAATTATCCGCTGTAATGAAGAGTATATAACTATATTGCCCTGGATGTGCTAGAGCAGCTACAGAACACAGCAGCACACAGAAAGACAGGCAACCGGAAATGAGGCAATACGCTTACCGTAAGCACGTCAGCACGTCAGCCAGAAGTTTAATGACAGGTACTTTCAATTCAAGGTCTTTTATTTTGTGAGACGTATGTCCTGACGTATGTGAAAACAAATGATCTGGTAAATGGAAAGGTACTGAAACAGTGTGTCTGTGGATCTTTGTGGAATGTATTTGTGCATTGTGAAATAAAACAAGCAGACTGGTGACCTCATTACAAACATGTTTTAATTGGATACAATTCAAATTCTATTTTGTGAGTGAACAATTTTGTAAAAATTAACACATTAATTAATACATGTTTCAAAATTTAGTTTTAGTATCAGCAGCAATTACAAGTCAAATCAACAGTATAACATAGAAACAAGCATGATACAATGTTCGTACAGACATAAATAATACAGAAATCATAATGTATTTAAGAGGGAAAAAAAATAATGAATACATATTTGGGGGGGATCTATTCATGTAAGCTGAATTATGCACTATGATTACTGATTATATAATTGTTCAATAAATCATAAATCAAACACTGATGATGCTTCAGTTTTTTAAAATCTAATTTGTACATATTATGAACACATAGTGGCACACAATATGAATTAATAAGACGTCTTACTGGCAATGTCAACATTTTGTAAGTATGCATATTTAATTGTCCTAGTAGGGATGACTAGTTAATTAAACTGAACTAAATTATATTTAAATTATTTGAACATAATTGAAGTGAACTGAAATGAAAATGAAAATTTCAAAAAAAACGAAAAAAAAAAACTTAAAAAACTTTCTCTGCCCAAAGTCTTAGGGTTTAATTTTGAGCCAAGATCCCACACCACAGGGGTACTTTGGCTAACCAGAAGGCAACTCTAAGGGCCCTTTGGCTGCACTTTGGTGGCAATTGCACTGACAAATGCATGTAGAAAGGTCTGGGTATCATCGGATAATCCGTTATTCCTTTTGAATCAAAAAACGAAAAACGGATCCAATCTGGGCCGTTTTTCGTTTTTGCGAATTCCTTTCATCATTATTCATTTTTGATTGAAGAACGGGAGTCACGTGGGTTTTTCGTTTGTTTTTTGTTTCCAAATGAAAAAGGAAAAAACTAATTAAAAAAACGATCCGATTTTAGTTTCTTCAAGTTTCTTTCTGTCATTTTCTGTTTTGAATCGAAGAGCGGAGAACGGCAGTCACGTGACCCGGAAGTTGAGGAAAACATGTCAAAATAAAAGCCAAGAAGATAGTTTGGTCATTTTATAAAAGTGTAACATTATTTAAGCACAGGATCGAGGTAACAGTAGAAGATAAATAGGCTAAATAAATACACACTGTACATAAAAAAAGCCTAATTAATTATATATCCTAGACACATGCACTGTGCCAAAATCATGGAAATTCTCAATAATTAGGCTTGTGCTAAAAAAGCCAGGCGCAAGTAAGCCAAGTGATCTTCGGCCTATCGCAATAACCTCCATATTGTGTAAAACCATGGAACGAGTTCTTGCCAGCCACCTGACCAGCACAGACTAAGCTAGATCTGCTCCAGTTTGCTTAAATAAGAGCGACAGAAGCCCAGACGACGCTGTGCTGACTCTGCTTAACACAGTCACAAAACACCTTATGCATCCTAAAGGTTATGCCAGAGCTTTATTTGTGGATTTTAGCTCAGCTTTTAACTCAATGAAGACGCATATTCTCCTGAAAAGGCTCCTTGATCTCAACATCAACACAGGGTTAGTTGTGTGGATCAGAGGGTCTGTGTCAGAGAGAACATGTCAGACGTGCTGCCCACAAGGCTGTGTTCTTTCCCCTGTGCTATTCTCTCTTTTTACTAATGAATTTATGATCAATGAGAAACATTTGAGACTGTTTGAGTATGCGGATGACATGGCCTTAGTTGGCCTTTTACAGGAAACAGACGCACTGGGTGAAGCTGCCTATCTGGCCCACACTACAGCCATTCAGACATGGTGTCACACTAGCCAGCTAGAAATCAATGTGGCCGAGACGAAAGAATGAATCAAGTGCTGCAAAAAACAACATCTGATCACAGAGCCAGTTTCACTTGATGGCCAACATGTTGAAACTGTGGAACACTTTAAATACCTTGGTACAGTCCTGGACACCCAGGTGAGCTTCTCTGAAAATACTGAGTATATTTTCAAGAGATGCTCACAGCGACTTTATCTTCTAAGGAAACTCAGTGGCCTCGGTGTCAGCCAGCAGTATTTAGAATTAGTGTACAAAACTATTGTTGAGAGTGTTTTAACCTTTAACCTTCCTGCCTGGTATGGTCACCTACACTGTAGATAGAAGAATAAACTGTCTAGGATTGTGTCAATGGCAGGCAAAATAGGTGGTAAACCCCAAAAGCCCTTGACTCAACTTTTTACAGAAAGGACGAGGAAGAAAGCGAGGAGTATCCTGGCAGATAGCTCCCATCCTCTCTTCAGCCAGTCGGGAGGCGCTATAGAGCCCCTCTGGCAACTAAACATGTGTTTAAAAAGTCTTTCATCCCAAATGCCATCAATATTGTTAACTCAACACAGTGACTGAGCAGATCTGAGCCACAGACACTGACATGAACTGTTTTAATGTGTAACATAACCTGTCTCTGTTTTTTACTAACTGCTGTCTGGTTTTTAATGTCTGTTGTTTTCTGTGTTTTGTGAGCCGAAGACAAATTTCCACCCTGGTGGACAATAAAGTTTGATAGTATTGTATTGATCAGATCATATTGAGGGGCCGTCAGCTTTACAATTTAGTTTGGAGGGAGATTCGGTATCAGTGAAGTCAGTGCATTTTATGAGTAGGCCTTCTGTGACATTACCCACCGTAGGGGTCAGAGGTCACCACTCCTCAATCCCCCAGGATTTTCTTTTCAGTCAAATTTTCAATTTTGACGCATTTATAGATGAAAAGTCAAGTCAATAATCATGGTCAATGATAGATAAGTATGGTTGATCAGCATGTTTGCCAACCTTCAGACATCATAGTCTAATATGAGGATTAATCAGCCTGAGTTCACTAAAAAACTGAAATCACTAACTTTCTGTATTCTGTTTGGTGGTTTATGATGCTTTTCAATCATTTCTAGCCTATTTGGTAGTTTATGTAATTTAGTTAATTTGTTCGACATCATGATAATGCTGATTTTTCAACCAGTGGTTATGACATTAATGCCAGCTAGACAGAATGAAGCTCTGTCTGTCATGACAGTAGAACTGTACTGAAGGTCTTTACTTTACTCGGGTGACTCTTCACAGCCACCTGAAGACAACAGGTATCTGTTAAATCTACAGTATCTGGAGTGATGAAGTGGCCTTCAGTACAGTACTATTGTCATGACAGACAGAGAGCTTTATTCTGTCTAGTTGGCATTAATGTCATAATCGCTGGTTGAAAAATCAGCATTATCATGATGTAGAACTACTCGGCTACAGCCTTCCTAACGGAGTGCAAGGGATCAGGTGGAAGTGTCAGGTGTGTTGAGTAGCCACATAGTGCTTCTCGCCTGCCGACATAAAGAAACAGCCCATAGTGAGAGTGTGATTGAGAAAAGTGTCAATTACGTGAGAGTTCTGAATAACATCTGTAGAGACCCTCCCTGTAATTTATCACACACTTTTTGGATAAAAGTCATTCATGTGTTAATGAAGAGAACAAAACAAAAAAATATCTATCTATGTATTTATTTAGCCTATTTATCTTCTACTGTTACCTCGATCCTGTGCTTAAATAATGTTACACTTTTATAGAATGACCAAACTATCTTCTTGGCTTTTATTTGACATGTTTGCCTTAACATCCGGGTCACGTGACTGCCGTTCTCCGCTCTTCGATTCAAAACAGAAAATGACAGAAAGAAACATGAAGAAACTAAAATCGGATTGTTTTTTTAATTATTTTTTTTAGTTTTTCATTTGGAAACAAAAAACAAACAGCACCACGTGATTCCATTTTTCGTTTTTGGTTTAAAACGAAAAAACGAAAAACCCACGTGACGTTTTTTCATTTTTGAATTCAAAAGGAATAACGGATTATCCGATGATACCCAGACCTAGAAAGAGGAAAGATTTTTCGAAATTCTTTCAATCAACTTTTACTAATAAAAAAAAAAAAAAATGAGTTTTGAGACAGAAATGATCCCAAAATGTAATTTATACCTTTTGAATTAGCTGGACTTTGAAACTCTCTATCGTTTGTTTGATTTGAGTTTTACATCAAAAGGGTGATGTTTGTTGACGTTTTTTTTTACATTTGTTGGTGTTTTTTTTTTACATTTTACAGATTTTTTTAGGCATTTTGAGACTTTGAGACAAACTTTTTTCGGATATTTTTCAGATATTTTTCAGACTTTTTTTTGCGGACATTTTCAGACTTTTTTTCCAGACATATTTCAGACCTTGCTTGGAGGCAAATTCTTATGTAAAATTTGAGAAAACTATGTTCCCTTTCATATTTATCCTGTTTTGGATGTTTCCAATACAAGAGATGTGTTTCTGTGAAGATATTACATCTTTTTCACAACAATCCTTTTGAGTGTTTCTTGAGGAGAATTGTGTTTCTGAGTGGTTTTGGAAGAGAAAGACAGTTTAGTGATGAAAACTAGAGTTTTACATGGAATTGAGCTCAGAATGAAGGTTTGATGCTTGGAGGCAAAATCTTATGTTAAATTTGAGAAAACTATGTTCCCTTTCATATTCATCCTTTTTTCGATGTTTCCAAAGCAAGAGATGTGTTTCTGTGAATTAATTATATCTTTTTCATATTAACCCACTTTTGAGTGTTTCTTGAGAAGAAATGCGTTTCTGAGTGTTTTTGGGACAGAAAGACAGATTAAGGTACTTTAATGATGAACACAAGCTTTACATGAAATTTTGCTCAGAATGAAGATTTGTTGCCTGGATGCCAAATCTTATCTGAAATTTAAGAAAACCATGTTCCTTTTCATATTCATCCTGTAGTAAACTTTTTTTTATCACTTTTATCTCATATTTTATTCTACTAACTCGAGACTATGTATTTATGCCTGATCACCAAAGCACTTAATGTAGGGACCTTTTGTCCCCCCCCGCTTGCATTTCTCGTTACTGGGTGACTATGGCTTGTTATTTATGTATATACATTTTCTCCTATTGAATTGTTGTATATATTTATTTTAAATTAATACTCACCTGGTTTTAAAAGTGACCTCCACTGGATGCCTGCACAAGCGGGCCTGTGGTCGTGTGCAGCCTCAACCTGGTCCTTTACTGCCGCCTCCTAGGTGAAGGGGCAGTCCGCAGCCCACTGATCCACTATCACCTATATATTTGGTTAACTCACCTTTGAAACCCCAACCATATCATGCATCCCCCAACATGACCCCTAACCCTTCCTCCCCCCGTCTCTCTCCTCCTCTCACTCTCTCCCTTCTTCCTCCCCCTCTCTCTCCTCCTCTCTCTCTTCTCCCCACTCTCTATCTTACACCTATCCTAAAGGGCTATTTAGTATATTATAATAATATTGAAGTGTGGTGTTAACCGGTTATCCACAGAGAATAAAGCCAACGAAAGCTAAAATAGTGACCATGAAAACAACAGTGGACTACTTCCAGTGGCGGAGGGTCGCACCTGACTACGGACTAAATTGTAGCGGAGTCAGACTGAGTGCAAATGCAAACTGGAGCTACAGAGCGGAGTGATACCTCAAGTTACATCCATGGAAGTTTCCCGCTGAGTAACACAAAGACAAAGAGGAGCTGAGTTCATATTCCTTTTTAAATATTGCTTTTGAATTTTTGTTGTTAAAATGAAATAACATTGCAGGTTTCTTGCTTGGTGACCGCGCTCTGTGAATGTGACTGCATTACCACGGTTTGATCCGTGCTAATTAGCTAACTGCTAATTCATTGTGTATATCAAAGCCTCAAATGATCAAATAGTTTAGCATTAATACACCACTGGGGTCCGGCTATTTTAGTTGGTTGGTGCTTATTTAGAATATATAAATGTATGTTACTGAAGCAGAAAAAAGACCTGTTTGCCTTTGAACAAAAGTTTGCTTGCTAGCTAAGGGCGCTTTCACATCAGGGACCCGGGCCCGGATCCGAGAACACTTGTCCTCAAAGTCCAGTTCGATTGATTAATGTGAACGCTCCGTACCGTACTCTGGCACGGTTCGTCGATCCGTACCCGAGTCCACTTGAAAAGGTGGTCTGGAGTACGGATAATGTGGACTCAGGTACGGTTCCATCAGGTGTGAAAGCCAACCGTACCGAAACACGGAAGTGTGAATACAGCTATTAAACGCGAGTAATGTTAGCAGTTAGCGAGTAGTTTTGAAAGGTCAGGCTGTTTTCAACGCCTCCGGTCTCCTCCGATATCGGTATACATAAAACAGTTTCATATCTATGTCTGTTTCTGCGCACATCATGCACCGATCTCATCCTCTGAGCTGCACCGCCGTGGATGATACAGCGGGAAGGCCGGCGAGAGGTTCCTTAAAATATAGACAATAGGCGCTCGGGTCGGGCGATGTTTGTTATTTTATTTAGCTGATTTAATGGTCTGTCTCTGAAGAACGAAAGACGCTCAGCTGCTCAGCGGGCAGAGAGAGAGAGAGACGAGGTCGGGGTGGGGGGAGTTTTCACATCAAACTCTGTGAAATCAGAGTTTATTTAGACCAAACCAGAGTTGGTGATTGTTGGAAAGACGAACGACAACAGTATAGGTGAGTTTTATTTAGTTTCTGTCCAGTTTGAATGAAGTGTTTTATGATACTACGCTGCTAGAACAGCTGATCTCAACATATACAAATACACATGGATGATGACGCAAGTGTACTCGGGTACGGAACAACTTTACTAATGTGAAAGCTGACCGGAGAGGGGGGGGTACTCGGGCACGGTACGGATCAATCGTACCTAATGTGAAAACGCCTTAACCCTGTCTGAATTAAGTGTCACCTAACTAACGTTAGCTAGCTAGTTAGCTAGTTAGCTATTTGTATTTCTTTTAAGGACGTAACGTTAGCCGCCATGACACATTTCACTCGTTTTATTACCGCCGCTCACTCTCTCGGTTCATTCTCTAGCTCGCTTGACCACTGCTCCTCTCTCTCTCTCTCTCATTTTTAATGAGAAGCTAGCGGCAGGTAAGGAGGTGCAGGCGGTCTGACAGGTGGAGCGGCAAGCGGGCGCAATCCCACCAAACTGTCGCGGTCGTGCTCGTCACGCTCTATCTGGCACCATTAAAAAACGGAGTGGACACTAGAGATGAAGCTGTTAATGTAAATAGTTCTGAGGCTTGCCCTACACTTATTCTATTTCCTCTCAGGCAAAGGGCTGCATGTTTGAAGAATCCAAACAGGTTTTTGTGTTGAAAATGAATACAATGTCATAGATTAATTAATTCAGTTTTATTTATTCATTGTTTTTATGGTCTTGTATTGATTAATATTATGTCATTACAGCAGCAGGCATATTCAAATAGCCTATGATGTGTTGCAAACTTATGGGATGGTGCTCTCAGTTGGGCACACAAGTGGACTGACAGATTTTGGAAGAGTACTCGAGATCTGTTTAGTGGATGGCCTCATATTTTTCCTTATTGAAGTGTTTCCAGCTGGCTGCTTGGAGCATCTCAGGTGTTATCAGCTCGCCAAAAAAGACCCTGCAGTAACTGTGGTCATCGATCCTGACCAGCTGAATGACTACACCCCCCTGGCCGCATACCTTGTTGACGGAAAGCTTCTCCTCACTCCCTTGCTCATTGTTTTTAAAACCCTTTTATTTTTACTGTTTTAACTTAAGGTCACCTTTTATGCAAAATGCACTTTTCCATGTCTTTTAAACATCAATATCTGTCCCCAGTGTGTCTACAGGTCACCATAGTATCATAAAAGACCATCCTCTCTCTTTTCCTCCTGCTCCATCTCGCTGAGCAGCACTTCCTTACTTTGGTGATGTCGGTGATATTTTTCAGGCCATATAAGGGTTTCCTGGTGGAACGTTAGAACAACGGAGAACCTCCAGCTAGGTGACCCCGCCCACAGAGTGACTCTCTCGCTTCCGCTTCGTAACTATAAGCAAAGCATGCTCCTACTTCTGTTAGTCTGCAAGAACCAGTAGAACAGTCTTCATGTACTCCCATCATCTGAGATAAATATAACATGTTCTTTCACAAAGGCTTTATGTAATTACACTGTTTCAACAGGTGATATGAAACATTAATTTGATGTCATGCATAGAAGAGTACAGGTAGTAAATAGTGACTGTAAGCAACACAACACATTTCTGTTTCACAGTCAAACTTTATTTGAGTAAACAGATGACAATATTACATTTTTCATTCCACCTTCAGTTATGTTGACAGAGACAGGATAAAGTCTTTGAGCTACGGTAAACTACGGTGAGTGTAAAGCCTGGAGCACACAGCGCGCTTCATGCTCGCGTGACGGCAACGTCGCGTGTTGTTTTTTATTTCGGCGTCCATGTTAACAGGTTAGAGTGGACACACTGCCCGCATGAGACGCACGTCAGACGCGCGTCAGACGCACGTCAGACGCGCGTCTATTTTATAGAATAGAAGGCTCGCCTATTTTACACGCGAGCCGCTTACCTCTCGGCTGCGTCTCCCAACAGCAACAGACAGTGAAGGTGATCTATTGACAGTATATGAACATCATACCAGCAAGATTACTACAGTTTCCATGTCTAGACATCTGTAGAATATGTCACTGACCATCAATATTTTACACTTCCTATCTAGATTTCAAAATAAAAGGCCTCTAGCGTTTTTAGTGCACAGAATCATGCATTCGTTAACACAATGCTTTTATTCTGAAATACTCTAAATAAAGCAGTGGTCTACTTGCAGATTTCCATCAAGTTAATATAGTACAGGCTTTTAATTTTGTAAACACTGTAGTAGTCATAGCAGAAACCCTACATATGCTATAAATATAATAGACTGGGTTAATAGGTTATAAGAACATCAGGTGATGGGCAGTATTTTTCCGATGCGCTCTCTCTCTCTCTCTCTCTCTCTCTCTCTCTCTCTCTCTCTCTCTCTCTCTCTCAACAAACACCACGTAACTTTATTGTTCTTTCTTTTAGAGGTGTTATTTAATTTTTTTAAAGATATTTAATAATAATTTTCGTTTTCTAAAGGTTAACAAATAACGAAACTGTTTATTTTGCTTTGTTTTATAATAATAAAAAAAACAAAACACTTTACTTATATTTATCATTCTGAAATACTTCAGGTGTTTTTCTCCATCAAGGCGCAGTTCAGCAACAAGGTGGTGAAAAGCTCCAAGTTGCCTGAGATGTCGGAACATCAGCATTTATAATGTAAATTGCTGTCCCGCCCCAGATGTAAATTAAGTCGTTTTCGATAAAAGCCGCAACCTGGAATGCTGTAGAACAGGAACCCGAAACCCCCTGGAAATGTTGTTTAAAACTGTGCCAGTCAAAGTGAAGAGGGATTGCTGTAGGCTCTCTCTTACTACTAATGTATTTATTTATTTTTTTGTATTAATATATAGCCCACAGAAATCCCTCTTCACTGTCAATGAAGAGGGATTTATATATATATATATATATATAGCCCATAGAAATCCCTCTTCACTGTCAGTGAAGAGGGATTTATATATATATATATATATAGCCCATAGAAATCCCTCTTCACTGTCAATGAAGAGGGATTTATATATATACATATATATATATATATATATATATATGTATATATATAGCCCATAGAAATCCCTCCTCACTGTCAGTGAAGAGGGATTTATATATATATAAATCCCTCTTCACTGACAGAAAAGAGGGATTTATATGGGCTATATATTCATATTTATGTATGAATTTATTTGCTTGTTTTTAATAATATTTACAAATTACCACACAGTTCTTACCCTTTTTTGTCTTAAATAAATATAAATCACATTTATTATGAAGTTAAATGGCCATTAAAAGGCAAACTCTATGTAGAAAGAAAGGGCTGTCAGCAACAGCAAAAACACAGCTGACAGGTAGCTCCGAGATGCTCCCGAGACGTGGGTAACTCGCGTCTAGTGTGAACACCCTAGGTGGGCATGACGCGGCCACGACGTGACGCTGCCGTCAGGCGAGCCTGAAGCGCGCTGTGTGGCCCGGGCGTGACGTTAACCGGCCTGTAGTCATGGTAACACAGAGACAGCTCCTACAGTCAATGTGACCTGCTCCATCATTATGAGTCACATTGACCCCGAAACACATTTTGAGTTATCTGTCTGAATGTAAAGAGGAAAGTCTCAGCTTTATGGCAATACCAAGATTATCTTTCTACGCCAAATATTCGATGATATATGCTTTTTCAAACTTCGACTGTCATGAAACATTACTTTTGAGAAAAAGGGCATTAAAGATAAGAATTCATATTAGGCCATTTTTTGCACTGATTAAAACACTTTTATTAAGACTCAAGTCTAAATGAACACAATATTTCTCAGTCAAAAGTGACAACCAACATTTCATAATGTAGCCTACACATACCTTCATGCATACTTGTGCACATAGTCACGAGCACGTGATGTGCACGTGGCCACGTGCACGCGTATGACCACAAGCAGTACAGTAGATAGGGCTACAAGTCCATGTAGAAAAGAATCCAAAATGTATGGAATAAAATTGATAAAATATAAAAGGAATATACTGTACATATGATATAATATATAGTATATATGTTTATTTCAATATAATAATAATTATATGAAGAATACACAATTAAAAATATTAAATATGGAGCCATGTGCACACAGGTACATGCACAAACCATATCCAATGTCCATATCCAAACAATAAAAAAACATACTAGAAAATGGATAGCATATGAACAAATATTATGTACATATTATGTATGTACAATATTATATAATATAATATATAATAGAAATATAGATATAATAGAAAGACTATGAAATGTGGTGCCTGTACTCATTCTGCTGGCTTCTTCTGCAGCTCACTGTATCCTTTGACAGGGTCATATGGGAGCTGATCTTCTCAAGGAGATCCAGATGTTTCTCATCTACAAAATGACATAAAGTGAAAAGCGTAAAGTGAAAAATCAAGTCATCTCAAAGATTTTAGGCTGGCTAAATCATGTTGAATCATTGTTGAATGAGGCCTGATCATTATCATATCAATACAGCCCTATATTAATTAACATAGCCTATTCACCATGTGATATCAGATTAATATACAACATATCATTTTACTATACGTTAAGCTATTTCTTTTGCTATTTAAAATGATATCCTCCCCTTTTGTGTCTCCCACAGCAACCCTGTGTCTCCTAGAAATAATAATTTCTAGGAGACAGACACCTCAGAGACACACCTGAGACAGACAGACACCTCAGAGACACACGTGAGACAGACAGACACCTCAGAGACACACATGAGACAGACAGACACCTCAGAGACACACATGAGACAGACAGACACCTCAGAGACACACATGAGACAGACAGATACCTCGGAGACACACATGAGACAGACAGACACCCCAGAGACACACATGAGACAGACAGACACCTCAGAGACACACATGAGACAGAAAGACATCTCAGAGACACACCTGAGACAGACAGACACCTCAGAGACACACATGAGGTTTACAGAGTTTATGCAGAAAGTAAATACTGAGCTAACTAACAGAGCTATAAAATAGCATATTTAGCGGAGCAAAACCGTCAGGAAAACCTGGGATCTTGGCCGCAGATGTTGTTCATTTCTCACCGATTTCGGATCAGATTCCTCCGGGAAAGTGCGCTGTGTGAAGTTTATGGTTTATAAACTTTTAAGTAGTTTATATGTGAAACTCTTCCTGCTGCCTGCTCTGGCTGCGGGGGCGGGGAAGAAAGTGACGCTGTGTTGAGGGCGTTTGATTGAAAGGAGAGACCAGGAAACGCTGACCAATCAGAGCAGACTGGGAGGAGACAGGCTCTGAATCAGGGTTTTTCAGACAGAGGGTGAATGAGGCTTCATGCAGGCAGACCGAGGCAGACAGTATGAGAAGAATAAAGTTTTTTTTTAACATTACAGCATGTAAACATGTTCTAGTACAACATTAAAATACATCTATGAACCTAGAAATGAGCATAATATGAGACCTTTAAGTTAACTCACTACTGGTCTACTGCAATCTCGCAACACATTTACTGCAGACCAAGCACTTCTTCACTCCTATAGTACAATTTTGTGTGCTTAGTCTATGCTGCTTTTACTATTTGTTTTCAGCTTCTTTCATCTTTCTTTTTTTTGTTTGTTTTTGTCACCCTGTTACAGCTGTTGGTGCCTCCAAGATGCTTCTCAGAGTTATTGTGTCACCTCAAGACATAAGGCATGTCACCCTAGAGCGGGTTCCTGAGTCAGTCAATGAGCTATGTGAAGCACTGCGCACCAGTCTGGGGTAACTTCATTCTACAGTTTGAAGACCCAGACTTTTCTGATCCAGTTTCTGACTCCACATTAGATACAGCAAGCACGAGTTCCCAAAGTAGTGCTTCATCGGTGGAATGGCCTGATCCTTTTGTTGTTCCTTTTTTCTCCCATGATGTTGAACTTCAGCTGAACTTCAGCAAATGATGCCTATGCCATGGATGGAACAGCGATGGTCATTCCCAAGGGTATAAAGAGTGAAATACTGGACAAACTAGCTGATGTAATATCCAAAATCCCTGCCTATCCAAGTAAAGAACATTATGAAAGTGTAGCCAAAGCTCTTGTAGCAAAGCACCCTTGTCTCAGAGAGCCGGGTTCTGCCAAAGGATGGTATTGCTGGGTATTCAGCTTGAAATTCAAGATGGGAAATTACCGTCAGAGGTTGATGGCAGCTGGATGCCCTGAAGTTCTTGTAAATAAGAGAAAGACGGGACAGACAAACAGCAAGGCAGTCAAGAAATCAAAGAAGGGAGAGGTCCACTACTTGCCAAATCCACCTGAAGGACAAGGTGCAGTTAAATCAGAGGAGAATCGGAGCACCATGCTTCTAGAGGTGCAGAAGCGTGATCCAAACTTGCAGCTCCTGGATGAACTGATGACGGCAACATTCTCTCAGCGAAGAAAGGAAATCATCGGTGATGAGCCACTCATCTCTGTAGTCATGGACAGATGGCCCGCTTTGTTTAATGAGAGACAGGTAACCAGTGTCAACTGAGATAGCCACAAGATGCTAGAGAACTAGGACATTCTGCATTTGCGTATTTAAAGGCAGGGTTGGTAAAGGTTTTAGAACCATTTTTGTTATATTAGTTGAATTTCTCATTACATCCTGAAGGCAGTCGATAAATATTGTCCCTAAGGATATACGTGACAATCACGTGATTTTATTTTTCATGTATTGTGGAAAAAACATGATGAATGTAAGCAGCACCCAGGTGGAACTTTTGTCACGGGAGGCGTTGCGCCCTGGGTTGTCTCATGGTACGTGTCCACAGCCTCCTTTCCACGCCCCCCATTCATTGTCTATGTAAGCAGCCGCGCAATGCATTCTGGTAGCGTGGCGTCGCGATTCGAGAGACTAGGCGTCACGACGCCCGCTCCTCATTTGCATAAAGTTGAGGGCTCGTCTACTTTATGCAGATCACGGGCGTCCGACGCGATTCGCCGCCTCTCGAAACTTCCGAGAATCTTTTAAAATAAACGTTGTTGATCCAAAATAAAGACAGATTCATCAACTGCTCAACTTATTTCTCGCCTCAAATGTTTTCAGAAACACTTTTCGGTGAACTATTTTCGTGAAATAAGAGAAGAAAGTTTCCAAACGAGCCTCCATACTGGTTCCGGTTTGAAAGCTGGAAGCAGCAGCCAATGGCGGGAAAGCGTTCGTCCAATCAGGAGCCGAGAGGGTTGTTTCTAGGGACAGCACACCAAGCGTCCAATGTTGGGAAGCATCGCGTCCCCTCGCGATAAAAATGCCTCTGTGGACACGTACCGTCTGGTGGGACCTTCCGCCCACGCCTCAGATGCAATCTGGATGACGAACTGAGCGCTTCCATGTGTTAATTTCTGCTGCACTTTATCTGTATTTTACAGGTCAGTAGTTTGTGAAAATGACCAATTTCAACTTCTTAAAGCTTTATGTTTTATGGACAAGTGTTAGGAAGAAGTTCTGATATTGTTTTGAGTATTTCTGTGAACTTTAAAAAACGTGGAAATATCGCCACTGTCTCAGGCGGCAGGTACACACATCACATCGCGGATGTTTTGGGTTTACTTTGCCCTGAGCATGGTCTTACAGACAGGTCGCTAGTGTGTTTACTTTACACAGAGTGTTATTTGAACTCCCACACATTATTGGACACATGTATTCGTTTACAGAAAAGAGGTATTTTATGATTAGTTGTGAAGTTACATGTTGCAGAGCTGCACCTGTTTATGGAAGATGTTTACATTGTAGTTTAAAGGTGAAGTATATTGTGATATTTGGTTACAGCCTAATGGTTTCACATTGAAAGTGTTTTATGTTTGTCTTGTGTGATAGTGATGTTTAAATTGAGTGTGAATGTCCAGAATCATATCAGAATGTTGCGTTAAGTATGAAACTGTAAGCAGTACACCTGAAATGTGAAGTTGTTATGTGTGATTTTTCATCCTGTCATTGACATGTAAACATTGTCCATTTCTCCCACTTCTCTCGACATTGCTCCTCTTGTGTTCTTATCCTATGGGTTAACGGTTATCCTGGGTTAACAGTTCCATATCATATATTTCATTCACAATTTTCAGCCATTCATCTTCCGTAGGTGGTTCTGCCTTACACCATCTCTTCGTAATGGCCTTCTTACAGGCCGCCAACAACACTTTCAACAGGTATCTGTCTTCTCTTAACAGAGTATTTCCAGTCATATTGCCGAAATATAGTACTATACATGAATTGGGTATATCATAGCCCAAAATTTTGCAAATAATCTTATGAACATTTCCCCAAAACTGTGCAACTTCAGGGCAAAGCCAAAATATATGTGAATGGTCTACATTTTTGGCCCCACATCTTCTCCAGCATGGTTGTGCTACAGACAAGTATTTGTTTGTAATTTTGGGTGTTATAAAAAATCGAATTACATTCTTCCAACAGTGTTCTCTCCATGTACGTTGAGATGTTATAGACTGTTGTGTTCTCCAGATATGTAACCATTCATCTTCTGTGATAGTGACACCTAGTTCTTTTTCCCATTTCAGCTTTACATAGGATGTTGTATTTCCCCTTCTCTCCATTAGGCACTGATATAATGTAGATATTATCCTATATATTTTTGAATTATAAACTCCAATTATGATTCTTACTATCCCATTTTTATCTAAATTTACATTGTGCTTTATGTCTCTGTCATAAAAGTCCTTCAATTGCAGATATCTATAATGGTCCTGGTTGCTCAATGAATAGTTTTGTTTCAGTTCCTGAAAACTCTTAACATTCCCATCTTTTATTACTGTACATAATGCTGTTACACCAATTGGAATCCATTGTTTGATTCTCTGGTCAAGAGTGCCAGGGATATAAATTTCTGTCATAGGCTATCCATCGAAGTAATCTGAGCTCCTTCTCTAATCTATATTTCCGTACCAGTTTAAACCAAAATTCGAATGTAAATCGAGTAATAGTATTTACCTGGTCAAGTAAATCCTTTGCTACATCTCTGTCCCCTATAAGGCTCTGAATTTCTCTTCCTTGTACATATCTCTCTAAATTTTTCCATTTTGCTTCATAATCCTTGGCGCACCAATAGATTATTGATCTAATTTGTGCTGCATTGAAATATTCCCTAAGGTTTGGCAAGGCCATACCCACCTTTATGTTTCCCAATCTGTAATGTCTCAAATCGGACTCTTGGCCATTGACCATTCCATATACATTTTGAAATAACTTTATCCCAGGTTCTAAATTGTTTCTCAGGAATTTCAATTGGTAATGACTGAAATAAGTAGAGGAGTCGTGGGAGTATATTCATTTTGATGGTATCTATTCGTGAACTGAAGTCCAGTGGGAGGACAGCCCACCTCTCAATATCATTCCTAATGTCCTGATCCACTTTGATATAGTTGGCTTTATATAATTTATCAGTTCCTCGTGTTAATGTAACGCCGAGATATTTATGCCGTATAGTTTCGGATGGGTAATAATTAATTGTTAAAATCTGTGTTTTTGCTCAATTTAATTTGTATCCAGAGTAGAAGCCGAATACCTCAAGTTGATTGGTTAATATAGGGAGGCATGTGTCAGGGTCCTCTAAATAACAGATCACATCATCCGCAAAGAGCCCAATGATGTGTTCTTCATTTCCAACCTTTATCCCTTTAAGGTCTTTATTCTGCCTAATCGCTTGTGCAAGGGGTTCTATAAAAATTGCGAATAAAGTTGGGGAAAGACAACATCCCTGCCTGGTGGACCGTTCTAGTACTATACTATCAGTCAGATTGCCATTTATTTTTATCCTTGCCGTCGGATTTTGGTAAAGTGTTTTAATACATCGAATGGCCTTATCATTTAATCCAAATTTCTCAAGTACCTGATACAGAAATGCCCAGTTTACACTGTCAAATGCCTTTTCAGCATCAAGACTTATTAAGGCTGCACTATTATTTTTGTGTTTGACATGTTCAATGATGTGTAGGGTTCTTCTTATGTTATCTTGGGTTTGGCGCCCTTTAATAAAGCCTGTATGATCTTCATCTATAATGTCATTCATGAAATGTTCATTTTTTTTGCTATAATTGAGGTGTAAAGTTTATAATCTATGTTTAATACTGATATGGGTCTGTAACCAGAGCAGGTCTCACTGTTCTTCCCCTTAGGAATCACTGATATAACAGCTTCCTTCCAGGATGGTGGGAGTTCACCATGTTCAAGTGTATAATTGAATGAAGACTCGAGTAGTGGTATAAGTTGTTCACTGAATCTTTTTTACCACTCAGTTGGTACACCGTCACTGCCAGGAGACTTATTTGTTTTTAGACTGCTCATTGCTTTCTTGATTTCTGTTCTTGTAATGGGTGAAGTCAATAGGTCATTCTGATCTTTCCCAATTGATGGTAAGTCCGGTGTCTCTAGAAAAGCTCTCATTTGGTCAATGTTAGCAGACGGAGGCTGGCTATACACATTTTTATAGTAGCTCCTGAAGATAGTTTCAATCTCTTTTGGTTCATAGGCCATCTGATTTGTGAGTGTATCCCTTATCTTATGAATTGACCTATCTACCTGTTGCTTTTTCAGTCTTTTTGCTAACAATCTGGATGCTCTAGGCCCCACCTCATAGTAGGATTGTTTTAGAAATCTTGTTTTCTTTTCTATCTCTGTGGTTAATAATTTATCTATATTATCCCTGATCTCTTTAATTTTTGGTAGTAGTGTGGAGTCTTGTGTAAATTTATGTTGTTGTTCAATTTCAAGCAGTTTTCCTTTTCCTTACTTAAAGGCTTCTTCTCTAGCTTTTTTGATAGATGCTGTCTTGGCAATAGGCTTCCCTCTCATGACTGCTTTAAGAGCGTCCCACAAAATAGCGGGGTTAACCTCTCCATTATCATTTTCATTTTTATATGTTATAATCTCTTATTTGATCTGTTTTTTTCTCCTGTGATTTTAATTTTACTTTGAGATAAATTGAACAGTGATCCGATACATCCGCTCCTTCAGTTTCACATTCCCTTACTCTGTATAGGACTTTTTTACTCATAAAAAAATAATCAATTCTAGCACAGCTTTTATTAGGTGCTGAAAAATGTGTATAGTCCCTTTTAGAGGGGTGCAGTTCTCTCCAGATATCCACTATACCAAATTCTTTAAATATTGTCTTGATCATTTTTGTAACATGGTTGGCATTTTTTCTTATTGTTTGTTGTGTCTATCTTACTATTCATCACGATATTAAAGTCACCCCCACAAATTAATATTCCTTCCATTTCCAAAATAATGTTATCAAACAGGTATTTAAAGAAATGTTTTTCCAGTTTTCCTTTCACAATAATATATCTGCCCTCCTTATCACTAATATCTTTAGAACATTCAAATTTCACAGAGTTAGGAATGAGAATGGCTACGCCTCTTCTACAACCATGTTGGAATGAACTATAGAATGTATTTGTATAGCCAAACCTCTTAAGCTTCTCATTTTCCTGCCTAGACAAATGTGTCTCCTGTAAATATATAATCTGTGCTTTGTCTTTCCTTAATTTGGTCATTACTTTCTGACGTTTAACTTGATTATTCAGACCATTGACATTCAACGACAATATCTTCATATTATGCTCTATCATTTCTATTATGGAGTCATGTTGCAATCCAAACCCAAACATAAAAAAAATATATGAACTATTGAACGTCAACTGAACAAAGAACTTTGTGACTTCAAAAGCAAAGGATGTACTCTGCCATCCCTCGAGTTCCCTGTTGGTGGGAGGAGGGTAACATGCCTCATTGCTGAGGGGGCCCTCCCTAGTAGTGGGAAAATATCCACAAACTGGTATTCCACATATACTAGAAGTGTCCAACATTCAGCGCATACAACACTCCCTCCATCGGTTTCACAAACTTATTGGATTAAGTCATAAGACTTTTATAAGATGTGGCCCAGAGTTCGCATTTTTCTTCAAGTAATGTAGACCGTAACAAAAAAAGAAAAGAAAAAAAACAACAACTAGTTGTTATCTTTATCATTGTAACTCAAATTATTAAGAGGCACAATCTTAAAATGGCTATTGTATTAATAAGGGCTATAGAGCCCAGTTCAAGCTGAAATTAATGTTCAAGTTTAATTGGTAATAAAAAAAAATTATATTCGTAATAACTTAAATTATACCTTTATCTCAATATGTGCCTCTTCCAAAACAGGATGTATTCCCAGACTCTGTCATAGAGGAATCTTTGTTCAATTCTGTCATGTTTATAATTGTTTGGACCACACTTATCTCTTTAGTCTCTCTGTTTTAACGTTGTGGGCTTCGCATGTACTCCGGGAGCCTCTCTCTCGCACGCTGCGCTGCACTGCCTGTCGCGTTGGTACGTTTCCATGGCAACAGCTCGTTCGGGCGCTCCTCTATGATCCTCCCGTTGTTCTTCCTCCCTGTCACCGTCACCTTGACTCCGCGTTGATTCAGATCCCGGGCTGCATCTTCTGCACTCTCGTAGATCCGCAGTCCGAAGTCCCAGTGCACTCGTATCCTCGTGTAGGGCGTCTGGTACCGGATCCCCTTCTCCTTCAGTACTGCTTTAATTGGCCCATATGCCTTGCATCTTTCCATGATGTCCGCTGCGTAGTCGTTGTCAAAGTAAAGTCGTTTGCCGTCAAGTTCAATTCTCTGCTGTCAGGCTTTCTTAAGGACCAGTTCTTTAAAATGAAACTGTAGAGAGTTGACTATTGTAAGGCAGGCTTTTCACTACCTTAACTATAACCTTACTTATAACTTAATTAAACTCCTGTAGGGCTGTGGGTAGAATAAGAGCACGGGGAGAGCTTGGTCTGGTCAACAGGATCCACATTTTAATCACCCAACTCAGCGTAGGACAAATCACAAGGTGGCACATCACTTCATATCCCTCCGCCAATCTTAACCATCACTCATCCCACAGGCACGCAAGGTGCGCCAAACCATATAGTTCCATGCTCTAAATTAAAGAGCAGAATACAAAATGTACACTGTATAAAATATGTCTTTATAAAAATAAATCTAATCTTACATTCTTCCCCCTCTTCAGATGAAATGTCCTCATTTCAGAGTTTAAGAAAAATAAATCTACTCTCAAAACTGAAACAAAGAGGAGACAATCAGTACCTTGTAACTGCTGAGTGAATATGGAAACAGTAACACATCACATAACCAGATGAATGGAAATAACTTACAAACTTCAATAACATACGGGAAAGTAACTTTTTTTTTCACCTTTGTTTCAGGTTTTCTTTTTTTTTCTTTTTTTTTAGTACCTTTATTTGCTTTCTTTTGTTTTTGTCAAACACTGATTATCTGCAAATGTTGCTTGCAAACCCTCAATAATCAGTCCCAATAAATGTTCACAATCAGTCCATATCTGTCATTTGAGTGGGAGAGAGATTGCTCACAGCAAGAGCCGCTGCGGTCTCCGAACAACCCGTCCAGAATGTGTCGTTGATGGGTCACCGGTCTGTGTCCCAACAGGCACTGCTGGAGCGGTGTCAGTCCTTTGGTTCTGTTGCGGGTGGACTCGTGACACCCGTCCTGAAGGTCTCCGAAGCAGGGGAACAGAGAGGCAGGCAGGAGCAGAAGCCTGACCAGTGTCAGATGGTCTAGGGCAGGGGTCACCAACCTTTTTGAAACCAAGAGCTACTTCTTGGGTACTGATTAATGCGAAGGGCTACCAGTTTGATACACACTTAAATAAATTGCCAGAAATAGCCAATTTGCTCAATTTACCTTTAACTCTATGTTATTATTAATAATTAATGATATTTATCTTTGTGAAAACACTGATCATGTTAATGATTTCTCACAACAAATATATAGAAACAGATAAATATCAATATGCAACACTTTATTTTTATATTTTCTCTAAGTGCACATGTTTTTCAAATTTTTCAAACATTTGAAAATGATCACTTCTACGACAGTCTTGTGAAATCACAATATCCCATTTTAACTAGCTAGCCACTAACATTTTTTAACAAATCATGAATTACTTTGCACCATGTTTGTACAAATAATAACTCATGTAAAATACAAAAATCAACTCTCAAATTTTTAAATAAATCATGTCACACTTTGAACTGGACACCAAATCTGTTATCTGTTTCTTTGTCAGTTAGTGGGAAGCCTGGCATTGCATGCTGTTAACCAGTGTGTTGTACTCTGGTGTGTAACTTGACACTGCAACTCTGAGTGAGTCTTGCAGATGTGCATCAGTGAGGCGTGTTCTGTGTTTGTTCTTGATGAAGTTCATGTCAGAAAAGGCTGATTCACAAAGATAAGTTGAACCAAACAGGCTTGCAACCTTCATAGCTGCTGCGCATACACCACTGTACTTTTCTGTGTCAAGAAGGCACCAAAAGTTTGGTGCAGCCTGATGGGCTTTGAGGTGGAGGTCATTTTGCAGTGTTACAATTTCAATCTCCACCTGTTCAGCATCCAGGCTGAATGTTGCACTTAACTGCTCAGCAATACATGATATGTCCACGTTCATGAAAGGATTAGAAATGAACGACACACATGGCTCAAGCTGATCCAGGTCACAAAACCTGTTCTCAAACTCTTGCCCAACTCTGTTTATGACCTGAGAGTACTTTTCTGCAACTTTGTCAAAAGCCTCAGATGCAGAAGCATTGTCTTTCAGCACCATCTGCACAGAGGGAAAGTGCAGCACTTTTTTTCTCTGTAAATGCACAGAGAAAAGGTTCATCTTAGCTTTAAATGCATTTAAAGCACTTATCATATCGGCGACAGTTTTACCTTTGCCTTGCAGCTCACAGTTCAAACTGTTCAGTTTCCCAGTAATGTCCGTTAAAAATGCAAGGTCAAGTATCCACTCAGTGTCCTCCAGCAGCACGGTGTCCTCACCTCTGGACTGCATGAACTCTTTGATTTCACCCAAAAGTGACAAAAAACGTTGCAAAATTCGTCCCCTGCTGAGCCATCGGATTTCTGTGTGTAGTAGCAGGTCATCATATTCAGCTGACAGCTCCTCCAAAAGTACCTTGAATGTTCTGTGCTGTTTAGCTCTGGAGCGGATGCTGTTTATGATCTTCACGACGGGAGTCATTACGTGCTCAAAGCAGATCACTTTTGCACATAAGGCCTGCTGGTGTATGATGCAGTGGTACTGCAGAAAGTTTGGGAACTCTGGGTCAGCTTTACAGTGAGCAACGAATCCTGTGTGTCGGCCGATCATAGCAGGAGCCCCATCCGTAGTCACTGATACCAGCTTTTCCAGCGGCACCTTTTTTTCCACCAAAAACTCCTTCACTGCGTTATAAATGTCAACTCCCCTCGTAGTTGTCTTCAGGGGCAGTAGTGTCAGAAGTTCTTCTTTTGTGGAGAAATCATCAAACACCATCCGGATAAAGACCATCAGCTGAGCCGTACTGCTGCTGTCCACCGACTCGTCACACTGGATGCTGAACCACCGGCACCTCGCCAGATCACGGTCCAGCTGGTCGGCCAAGTTCCCAGACATCATCGACACTCTTCTTACCATTGTAGTTGCCCCGAGTTGAACATTGGAGAGACTGGAGAGTACATCGGTTCCATACTTCTCGTCTTCAAGCACAGTTTTAGCAATTATCATCATTGCTTCTTTGACAACCTCCCCGTCTGTAAATGCCTTCTTTTTCTTCATCAAGAATTGCGTAGCTCTAAACGAGGCTTCGGTTGCTTTTTGGGAGTTTTTAACCGGTCTAGTGAAAAAAGACTGCTGTTTGCACAAAGCTGCCTTTAACTCGCGGGCTTTTTCTGCTCGCAGTGCGCTGCCCGGTGGGTAGTTAGCATGGTAGCTTGTGTGACATGTAGTGAAATGTCTCTCCACATTGTGCCGCTTTGCTATCGCCACAGTTGCCCCGCAAATGAGACACACGCAGGATCCTTTCACAGTGGTAAAAAAAAACTCTACCTCCCATTCGTCGTGAAAATGATATGTTTTCTTTCTTTTTTCTGCCATTTTTTGGGGTAACTCTTCTCCTCATTTTCGTTGCGTCTGCTAGCTTGTTTGTATGAGCGCAACAAACGCTACGTTTTGGTCATGCGCACAATACTGACCTTTGAACTATACTAGGTCAGAGTTCATTTATATTAAACACAAAAAACATTTTAAATTTTAAGTGTTTTTATATATATATGTTGTCATTTGTAAGTTACATGCAAGTCTGATTTAAACAACAATAGCAAAAAAATAAAATAAATAAAATTTAAAAAAAATAGAGGCAGCTCACTGGTAAGTGCTGCTATTTGAGCTATTTTTAGAACAGGCCAGCGCGCGACTCATCTAGTCCTTACGGGCGACCTGTTGCCCGCGGGCACCGCGTTGGTGACCCCTGGTCTAGGGTATATGGGGAGCGAACCAGACAATGACGTATACCTCGGGAGAGTGTCCATAGGTAGCTGAGGCACAGGTAGATTCACTGGTGCTGAAGATGTATCCCAAGTGGATCGATAAGGCTTCAATCGATCATAGTGAATTACTTTTGATCCAGCTTGTGGACGTTTCAAATCCAAGAGTTTGTATACAAGTCCCTCGTTATTTGACGAGACAACTTTGTATGGTCCAGTCCAGTTAGGGTCAAGTTTCTTTCTTTGTGTAGTGGGATCGTCCATCCAGACCGGATCTCCACATTTATAAGGTTTAAACTTGACATGCTTGTTGAAGTAGTACTCACGCTTGAGTCTCTGGTCCTCACGATGAGAGCGAACAGCTTGAAAAACGGTGTCAAGCCGTTTCACCAGTTCTGAACCGTAGTTCTGTGGAGTCTGTGATTCCACTGGCGTCGAAAGAGCCACATTAGCCGGAACACGGGGATCTCTGCCATGAGCAAGGAAATAAGGCGAGTATCCAGTGCTAGAATGTGGAGTTGAGTTAAAGGAGAGAACAACTGCTGGCAAATAATGGTCCCATTCACCTCCATGCTGATGAATGAGTTTAGCCAACTGTTGTTTCAGAGTTCGGTTAAATCTCTCAACCATCCCATTTCCACGGGGGTGATATGGTGAGGTTCTTTTCTTTTTGATGTTCAGTCTCTGACATATTGTTTGAATGATTTCAGATTCATATTGTCGTCCCTGATCTGAAAATAGTTCTTCTGGAACTCCATGTTCAGGAATGTATCTCTCACAAAGTAGTTGTGCTACAGTAGCAGCTTTCTGATCTGACATAGGAAAAGCATTAACATACTTTGTAAAATGATCCTGTACTACAAGCACATACTTATGTCCATGTGATGTGAGTGGGAGCTCAGTAATATCTGTGCACACAAACTGGAAAGGTTTTTCTGCTTGTATGGATTGCAGAGGAGCTCTGTGTTGTGGTACAGGTTTTCTGTAAGCTTCACATGTATGACACGTATCACAAAAGTTATCAATATCAGACCTCATGGTTGGCCAATAGCACATAGTTAGGGCTTTCTTGAAAGTGCGATCAGCACTGTAATGACCAGAACTGGGATTACTATGGAGAATGTTCATTGTCTCTGTGATTAGTGAGGTGGGAATCAGCACTTGGTTCACAACTGGCTGTCCTGGTGCAATGTGAGCCTCTCGACAGAGTAAGTCATTACACAGCACAAGTTTAGGGAACTGCCACCAGAGTTTTCTCAGAATTTTCCCTTTTACATGTCTGAGGTATGGTCGTTTGTTTTTCTGTACCCATGTGTACACTTCAGAGAGAATGGGGTCAGAAAGTTGTTTTGATAAAATGTCATTTCCTTGAGTAGAAAGTGTGTGTTGCAACATTTCAATACCCTTGTTTGTTTGAACAACAGCAGTGATTTTTTCTGAAGAGCGCACCTGAGCTGTTGTGGTAGAGGCAGCAGGAGGTTGCACAGGCAAATTGTGCAACTGTGGAACTGGAGGTGACGTTTTCATTTTGACAGGAGAGGAGTGGTTATCCTGGGAGGGAGGCGTTGTTTCCTCCAGAACCACTGGGTCCTGTTGTGAGAGGGGAATCCGTGACATTGCATCAGCATTTGTGTGTTTCTTTCCTTCTTTGTGTATTATTGTCCATTGATAAGGATCCAACTCCAAAGCCCAGCGACCTCGTCGTCCTGTGGGGTCGAGTGTGACATCCAGTTTCCGTAGACTGAGAAGTGGACGATGATCAGTGATGATTGTAAATGGATTACAACTCAAGTAGTGTCTGAAGTGTCTGACAGACCAGACAATGGCCCAGAGTTCTTTGTCATATGTGGACCATTTCTTTTCCGTGCGGGTCAGAACATGACTTGCATGTGCTATAACCCGTTCTTGTCCATTTTGAACCTGAGAGAGCACTGAGCCAACTGCAAAGTTAGATGCATCTGTACTGAGAATGAATGGCTGATGAAAGTTTGGAAAAGCCATTATTGGAGGGGAGATGAGTGCGTCTTTTAATGTCTGAAATGCAGCTGAACATTCCTCTGTTCATTCAAAGGGCACATGTTTTTGTGTGAGTCTATGAAGAGGAAGAGCAATGAATGCATACTTGTGCACGAAACGTCTGTAATAAGAGCACAATCCCAGAAATGCTCTTACCTCAGTGGGGGATCTTGGAACAGGCCACTCACTTATACGGTGGCTGTTGACCGGGTCCAGTGCCAGTCCATCACGTGAAACAATGTGTCCCATGTATTTAACAGCAGATTTGCAAAAGTCACATTTCTTTGGATTTAGTTTTAAACCCGCTTGTCTGAATCGTGTGAGAATCTCAGTCAGGTTTTGAAGATGATCATCAAAGTTTCGTCCCATACAAATGATGTCATCAAGGTAAATGACACATGTTATCCAGTGGAGACCTCTCAAAACAAGCTCCATTAGTCTCTGAAAAGTTGGTGGTGAGTTTTTCAGAACCATGGGCATCACTTTAAATTGGTAGAGACCATCACTTGTTGTAAATGCTGTTTTAGGTCTGTCTGCAGGATGCATTTCAACTTGCCAGTATCCACTTGACATGTCCATGGTGGAGAAGAACTGAGAGCCAGAGAGTGCATCCAAACTATCATCGACTCTTGGGAGAGGATGTGCATCAGTGATGGTAACTGAGTTCAGTTTTCTGAAATCGACACAAAATCTGTACGTGCCATCTTTCTTTTTCACCATGACTACTGGGCTGGCCCAAGGACTCGTACTGTCCTCAATGACATCCTGAGCTTTAAGCTCCTCCACCTGACGTTGGATTTCTGCTTTCATGGAAGGAGAGGTACGATAGGCTCTTTGTGAGATGGGAGTGTCAGAGCTGGTTACGATTTTGTGCGTGACCAGGTCTGTTCTTCCAAAGTCATGTGAGTGTTGACTGAACACATCAGAGAATGAGGTCAAAGTGTCTGTCAGTGTCTTATGTTGGGCACTTGTAAGGTCGGGGTTTGACATATCAGGCAGTACAGATGGCTTGGAGATCAAAGGCATCTGAATGTTGATATTACAGACAGAATTTTCCATCACCTTGTATTCATCGTTGTTGCTGCCAGATGTGGCATGAAAAGTTCCTATCTGAGTGTCGCAATGTAACATGACTTTCTCACTAGAAGGATTAGCTACTTTCACATAGATGGAACCTTGTTCAGCTTTTGCCACAGTCCATGCAAAACCAGTAGATGAATGGTCAGTGTAGTGTGGCTCAAACACACCTGCATAGTCATGAGGTACTAGGCCTTTAAGTGGTACATCTAGTTTAGCAGTGATGACCATCTCTGACATGGCTGTAACTGTAACTGTGGAAGATACTGTAACATTATTCAGTTTAGGGACATACTGGTGTGGGCTAACCAGTGGCACTACTTTGTCATCTACAATGAGAGCCATGTTGCGAGTATTTACAATAATGCCGTTAGCAACCAGAAAATCCCAGCCTAAAATCAGTGGTTTAGTACAGTTTCTGACAACTTGAAGGGCATGTATCATTGGCTTGTGAGCAATACTTAAATTGACTGAGATTGAGCCAACTGAGTCCAAAGGGTCACCTGTGACACTAGTGAGAGGAACAAACTGTTTCATAATGGGCTTTTTGTGGAGAGAAGGTGTAGACATCCTAAAATCTTCACTGATGACTGAAATGTCAGCTCCAGTGTCAACAAAAGCATGCACAACAGTGTCCTCAATCACAACTGACACATATCTTTTCGGTTAATGGTTAATTACAGCGATCACTGTTTAAACTGACAGGGCCACGGCTCTTAAAAGTGTAGTGAAAGTTCAGAATAGGCACATGTAGCTTAACAGTCTTAGCTTTGGTGAGCTAGGCCAGTCCACTTTGACGTTGTAGCATCCAGAGTAACACGTCAACAACTTTACCATGCGACCGTCCCACGCAGAGAAGTTCACAAGCAGCACTCCACATGAAGCAGCGTGAAAATCCACGAGGAGAGCAGAAAAAGTTATGTCCACGTTGCCAGTCTCTGTAACTCACTTATATCTTCCTTTGTTGTTATCTTGATGATTTAATGTCCAAAAAAAAAGTTTGTTTTATTCCACCAGCACACTGACCGAGTCACTACATTAGCGTTAGCTTGAAGCAGGAGCAGTCCACGGTGAGGAGGGAGAGGGGAAAAAATGGCGCTGTCGTCTACAGGCCGTCCGCTCGTTAGTCCCCGGCACAACTCAAAACTCTGCTGAAAGCAGTCCACAAACCCGCTGCCACCAGTGTAAGGCAGGCTTTTCACTACCTTAACTATAACCTTACTTATAACTTAATTAAACTCCTGTAGGGCTGTGGGTAGAATAAGAGCACGGGGAGAGCTTGATCTGGTCAACAGGATCCACATTTTAATCACCCAACTCAGCGTAGGACAAATCACAAGGTGGCACATCACTTCATATCCCTCCGCCAATCTTAACCATCACTCATCCCACAGGCACGCAAGGTGCGCCAAACCATATAGTTCAATGCTCTAACTTAAAGAGCAGAATACAAAATGTACACTGTATAAAATATGTCTTTATAAAAATAAATCTAATCTTACACTATTATTGATCTCGGAGTGGCAGTCGCCGCCGGCTTCGGGACCAGAGCCCTTTGAGCTCGCTGGATCTGGAGCTCCGCTCCCTCAGGTAGTGTGAGTTGACTTTTAAACAACTCACTCACAAACTCAGCAACTGATCTCCCCTCTTTATCTTCAGGTACTCCATAAATACGGAGGTTATTTCTCCTGGAACGGCTCTCCAAATCAACTAGTTTGTCTCGCATGCCCGTGTTCTGTTTCACCACCGTCAACAGCGCGTCTTTCATCTCTAGGCAGGCTGATTCCAGGTCTGCTATTCGGGTCTGGGCCTCCGCGATGTTAGCATTTTGACTCTGTAGCTCACGCAAAACTTCGTCTTTAAACTCTGCAAAATCTTCTTTCATTGTTTTCTTGACGTCGTTTTTGAATTCACCAAGGTCCCGTCTCATTTCTTGTTTAAAGTCTTTCAGCTCTTTGGAGAGTCCTGATGTCAGGCCCTCTAGTAGTGCATTGTTGGTAGCTGTTGTGTTAGCTTCTTCTGCCATTGCCTCTTCGTCGTCGCCGTCGTCATTCTGGTCAGCGAACTCGGCCACACAGTTTTCTTGTGTTTTATTATTTTTTTTGTCAGTCTTATGACTCCTCTGCAATTTCCCTCCTTTCATCCTTGAGTTAAACTGATTTTAATGCTGTTTTATATTGATAGAAGGTACTTTTAAAAAACGACTTTGAGGAGCTCACCACTACACGTCCATCTTGTTGTAGCGCCACCGGAAGTCTCCTGGTTTATTATTTTTAAAATCTAGTGTACCATTGCTAGTTTCTCAAGATTGCCCACCCTGCCTTTTAGCATTTGTGTTATCAGATATAGCATGTAATCTGCATATGACATAATCATTTTCATCTGTACTTGTTCCCCCACTACTCTCTTCTGCTCTTTTTGATCCCATCTCATTACGTCTCATCTGTGCTGTTTATGTGTCTGTTTCTGATAACTGCAGAGTTCAGTAGAATAGTCACCACCGATCTGCTGCAGTCATTCCTGGATGGACTAGATGCCTTGGTGTCAAGTCTAGAACTGTACAAAGCTGCCGTTTCATCAAGCAGGAGGTTGACCCTTAGCAGTGTTATGCAGTGTCTTCAGAAGTAGGTATGGATAGAAATTAATTCATCGATGTGTACTTAAATGAGTATTTCTACTACAGTTTAAGTATTGCATTCACTCTTGTCTCTAATTGTATGTAGGACATAAACCAGAACAGAAGAACAGCTGCCCTACTTGGTCTTCTGCGTTTCTTCTCAGAGGATACTTCAGAGATAATCAGAATGTGTGATGTAAGAAAATATATTTACACTTTGATAAGATACTGACACTTGATTCAGTGGTATTCATTTTAAATGTGACCTGAAGTAAACTTTTGCCATGTCCATTTTTGGTGACAATATCACAGAAACTTTATTTTCACTAAAAACGTAGTACATCTTTCAAATCTATTAAACAATGTGAATTTCAAATTAACCTTTTCAATTTCTTGTATATTGGTTTTAGGTTCATGGTGAATCCCTGGATGCCATCATGAAGGGAATGCATGTTGGACTCATGATTGAACATGAAGGTGCCCTGCAAGATGCTTTTCCTCAGGACATCTTCGACGTGGCTGTGGTGGTAGAGGAGACTATTGTTCTTCATGACCTCAGAGATGTGCCCACTGGTTTTGCTATGCTTATGGGCACCATGTACTGCCTTAATCTGGAGTATCCTGGTGAGATGAAGTACTCGTCTGAATTCCTGCAGAGGGTCATCATGAAGATAAAACCTGACCAATGCTCAGCTAGGATACACGGACTTAGAAACAAACTGCTGAGGTATCGTTTGTAGACAGATGACTGCACATCTCAAGCTTCAACTGGGAGGGAACTGTTACTCTGCAGTTTTGAACAATGCTTCGCCATAGAAAGTAATGTATGAACCAAACGTTGAGAAAAATCAGAGGTGAAAAACATTATAGACTTGTTCAGAAAACAAGTCTGAATGGAGATATATGGACATCTCAAGCTTTTGGAGGACACTTTAGTTGCCTGACACTGCAAAATTGTTCTAACAGACCATGTGAAGCAAAACCCAAGTTCTGCTGAAGAATATTAAGGCAGAAATGTGTTGAGTTGTTTTTATAACAAGCAAGTTCAATGTTAGTAAGACTTTGTTACTCTGTGAAACCTTTACTTAGATGTGTTAGATGTTACAGTATTGCTGAAAAACAAATCGGAGGCAGAAACATGCCATGGAATTGTTTTTAAAGCAAGGTTGAATGTTGGTCAAGAGTTGAACACCTCAAGTGTTTTCTTGGAGGAAAACTTCATTTTACAGTTGATTGAGTTGTTTGGCAGACAAATGACACATGCTTGTTCTTGTTGCTTGTAGAAAGAGTTAACTATTTTGGTAATGTACAGTATGCTCTGGTACAAATAAATCTTATATTTTTGAACAGATGAGTTGAAAGTTTATTCAGTATGAAGTTTAAGGAAACTGGCAAACTTGCCATTATTAGTTAAGTTAAGGAATACATTTAAGTAGAAACAATTTAAAAACATTTGTCCACTTATAAAAATAGAAATAGCAAGTGGAATGAATGTAGTTGAAGTTATCTTGACTTGAAATTGTGAGTTGAAATAGTGTGGAATTGTATGTTTGTTTGACTAGATAAAGCAAGTTTTCTTGAATGGATAATGTAACATAGTTTGTTGTTTTAACTCAGAGTATCAAGTTTAAACAACAAATGATCATTAGTTAAGCAAATTGTATAACTTAACTTTTGAGTTCAAACAAAGCTTATCTTCAAGTTGAGTTTACTCACATTTTTAAGGCAGCAGGTGAACTTTCGTTTCTAAGTTTAACTGACTTGAAATTTATTACAGTGCAGACCGGGGGACCCCCTCCACAACAACACCAGCCCCAGGCCCAGGACTTGTGCAGGAGAAGGAGGGGTCCCTCTCCTCCACAAGTCCTGCCTCCCCCACAACCACAGGTGGTGGTAACACAGCCGGCCACCACAGCCCCCACAACCGCTGAGGAGACCACAGCAGACAACTGGTTGCCACAATTGGACCTGGAGGACCCTCCCACTCCACTTCCACCTCCACCTCCACCTCTGCCACAACAACAACAATCCCCCATACCTGAAAGACTTCTGATGATAACCACTAGGGGACCAGATTACACTCCCTCCGCTGCTGCTCCTCCTCCACCTCCTCCACCTCGACCCGCTCCTCCACCTACTAATGGGGCGGTCTCTTTAGGAGGAGATGAAATAGTGAACTTGACACACTGTTAAGACTAGCCAGAGGGGGATCTCAAAGGACAATTCCTCCCTTCCTACTGACTGACCGGTGCACTCAAAAAAGTGAACTTGAGATGTTAAATTTAATAAATACACTTATACCCAATTTAATCAATATATCTGTGTTAGCCTTTTAAACTTAGTCCTCTTTAGCAGGTTTAACTTAAAAGAAATACTTGTTAAAATCACAAAAGCCACTTCACTTGATCCAACGTAACAGTGCTGAGTGAATCGCACAAACAAAAAAAGGTACATTAAGAATGTCCTAGATGGGTTCCCGTAGGACAGACCTGGCGCATGCAGAAGCTCCCCCCATGAATGTTGAATTATGGGAATCAGAGTGGCGTGAACGGAAAGGAGGAGGACAATGCCAGGAGCCCGGACCGACTGCAGTGCAGAATCGAGGGACATCAGCATCATCATCTGAGTAAGTCTTTTTTCTACAATTCAGTTTTTTCTACTGCAATCTGTGTAGTTGGCATATCAACATATTGTTAGAAAGTGATATTGACAGTGTTAGAGTACATTACGCGCAGAAATATCGGCAATACCAGAGCACATGGTAGCTATGCTAGCTAGTTCGCGAGCTAGCCAATTAACATAATGCTGGCTAGCTAGAAGGCAACTAAACTGTTTCAAACTGAATTAAAACCAGCTAAACTAAAAAAATTATTCGACTGAACCATGCAGTTCAGTTATGAGTCCATCTGAAATGACAATTAAGGGGAGATGAGACACACCCAATTGAGAGCTGGTCAGGACTGGGGATGTGTGTCTGACTGGCAGCAGTCAGACCGAGCTGTCTGTGCTGGGGGAAGACAATGTGTAGCTTGCAATTTAAAGACAGGAACTTTTGTTAGCAGTTGTGTGAAGAGCAGATGCGTAATGTTAGGCACCACTAGTGTTTTAGCTGCAGTCTGCAGGCTAACTAGCTAACGGTAAAATAGCAGAGCCAGTGGGCGAGGCAGACAGAGGAGCTGATTGGTGCAGAGCTGGGTGAGCAGGAGAAACTGTCAGGGTCCGTGCCAGAGCATTAGGAACAGAAGGGGAATCAACTTTGACAGAGGGGGCATTTTTTCCCCTCACAAAGCCTTTATTAAGTGTATAGTTAACATCATGTTTCATGAAAGAAAGAAATATGACAGAGAGGCTCAGGCGCTCATCTACATAGTGTCACTTGCTATGCGTACAAGCGCGCACGCACCCCCACACGTTATACGTCCACAAAACCAGAGGTTATAAACTCAGGTACACAGCGGGAAATCTGTTAAATATTTAACATTAATAAACCTATAACATTGGGCCACTTTCACCGGTTACACAACTAATTAAAGGTCACATATTATGCTCATTTCCAGGTTCATAGATGTATTTTAATGTTGCACTAGAACATTTTTACATGCTGCAATGTTCAAAAAACCCTTTATTCTTCTCATACTGCAGCCTGAGTCTGCCTGCCTCAGAGCCTAATTCAGCCTCTGTCTGAAAACCCCTGATTCACAGCCTGTCTCCTCCCACTCTGCTCTGATTGGTCAGCGTTTTCTGTCAATCAAACGTCCTCAACAACACAGCGTCACACTCTCCCCCTCCCTCCCGGAGAAGCTCTGGAGAGAGGAGTGGAGAGAGAGGAGCTAGAATAAAGTTTATAAACCACTTTAAAGTTTATAAACCAGAAACTTCACCCAGCGCACGTGACCGGAGGAATCGGATCAGAAATCGGCGACAAATGATGAACATCTGCGGTCCAGATTCCAGGTTTTCCTGACGGTTTCTCTCAGGTAAATAATGCTATTTATAGCTCTGTTAGTTAGCTCAGTGTTTACCTTATGCATCAACTCTGTAAACCGTAAACATACACTCTGTTTTACGTTTGTCTGTACAGATCCATCTGTGAGAAATGACCGACAGAATCATCCCAGAGGAGAGCAGACAGCTGAGAGCAGACAGCTGAGAGCAGATGGGAGATACAGAGCTAACCCGTTAGCATGTAGCTACATGCTAACGGGTTAGCTACATGCTACCGCTATGAGACGGTGTGTAAACACAGCGACCATCAGGGTGGAAAATAGAAGATGTGAAACAGTAGTCAGTTCATTATTTCTGCTAAAAGATAAATGTATGGAAGATCAGAGTAATGGTATATTATTTACAGTAGGAGCTGTCTCTGTGTTACCATGACTACAGACCACCGGAGCTTAGCTTACCATAGTTTACCAGAGCTGAAGACTTTCTCCTGTACCATGTTAACTTAACTGCAGGTGAGATGATTACAAATGCTGTGAATAATTAATATTGTCATCTGTCAACTCAAATAAAGTTTGACTGTGAAACAGAAATGTGTTGTGTTGCTTACAAGTCACTATTTACTACCTGTACTCTTCTACATGCATGACATCAAATATATATAATATATAAATATCATCTGTTTAAACAGTGTAATTACATAAAGCCTTTGTGAAAGAACATGTTATATTTAGATGATGGGAGTACATGAGGCCTGTTCTGCTGGTTCTTGCAGACTAACAGTAGGAGCTACTTTGCTCAAGTTCGGTTGAGGAGGAGAGACAGTGACGCGCTGTGGGGCGGGTTCAGCTACTGAAGGTTCTGCTCTGGTTCGACCAGGAAACCCTTACATGGCTTGCATTTCTCAAACGACGTCAGAAGAGAAGGAAAAGCTGCGCAGCGTTTTTCGACACCCATTTCCGGACAAACGGAGCAGGAGAAAAAGAGAGAGGATGGTCTTTTATGATACTATGGTGACTAGTAGACACAATGGGGACAGATATTGATGTTTAAAAGACATGGAAAAGTGCATTTTGCATAATAGGTGACCTTTAAAGGATATACAACATCTTTAAGCCACATCAAGAACCGGTATGCAATTACAACCATATGCGCGCTCATCCAGAAACGTAGCCACAATTACAAACGTGCAAATAATACCGCTCACAGTGTAGCCTACTACAAAGCAGGAGAGGCGTTTTATCAGGGTGAATGAGTGGATTTATGAAGTCACCATAAGAGTGAAATAAAAAATAAGAGTATTTCAGTTTAGTTTTTTGTCAGGAGAGTTCAGCTGAGGCCGACCTTTTTGGCCGGGCCTGGACCCCAAAGGCCCGCCCCTAACGCCGACACTGTAAACTGTGAAGGCAGCTGTAACGTTACATATATTACGTTATATATTATGAGCCACATTTTGTGATAAAGGAAAGTTCCTGAATTGTGTGTAGATGCTGAATGTAGTGACACAAATGTGCTCCACATATGCTATGGAGCAGTAAAGGTGTCTGAGCTTTTTCAGCTAACGTTAGTTGAGTTGTGGAGGATGAACCAGGAGGGAGAGCACAGGGCATGTAACTTACACAGCAGACACTTATGCTGTGGCAGATAGAAAGTATGGATTTAATTTCAGTATTGTTTAACATGCTGGTTCTTGTATAGTCTAAAGTTTGTCAGGTTGAAGGCAAATAAACCTGTTGAATATTACATGTGCTGTAGTTTGAATTTTTACAGAGCAACAACAAGTGCAGTAGACCTGTCCTGATGATAGTATACATTTTAACACATCTGTCAATACAATGATCAAATGAATGCATATCCTGCTAGAATCAGTGGGTTTTGGACAGAGATTCATACCTTACATGAACAACAGCAAAATGCAAAGGCAGTTTTAAACCAGAAACATAAGTTTTATGTGTTTCATTCGAGAAATAACATTTTTCAGCTGTTCTTGCATGCGGTCAGTGTAGTTATTTTAACTGAAATGCTGATTGCTGTTTATTTTGACACACTTGTAACATTGTGGATTAGAATAAGATTTCACTGCTTTAACAGAGCATCATAAGGTGATTTCAGGGTCAGAAAATAAACAGGCATTGTAGCTAGTTCTGATTCATGCAAAATACTGAGTAGGGTCTAATTGATATCACAGCATTGTTCATAAAATAAATCTATCTATGTATCTGTGAATCAGTGACCAGGGGCCTCATGTATAAACGGTGCGCACGTACTAAAATGTTGCGTACGCTGTGTTTCACGCTCACGCCGGGATGTATAAAAATCAACTTGACGTGAGAATATGCGGACCGTGCCGCAAACTCTAGACCAGTCGTGAGAATGTGCGGGCTGTCCTCCAAATTCTGTCATCTGGCAGTGTCAAACTATAAAAGTACTGAAACTCGCTAAATGTGTAAAAATAATTTTCCACTCAACTTACTGAGCTTTGTTTATGATGTGGGATAAAAAAAAAAACACATATTTCTTAACTAGTTTGCGCATAATGTTTAACATCAGAAAGGCACAAAAAAAACATATTTAAACTAATGTCCCAGAGATGACATGCCTTAACCACCGTGCCAAAAACTAAATCGTGTGCTGCACAATGTGGCAAACCACCGTGGTGAGCCGGTGTCCCCTGGAGCTACAGATGGATGAACCGGACCCTGGCACACCTAACAATGAGCCAAATGCAGCAGCTATACGGCGCCGTTTAGATGAGATACACAGAATGTAAAGCGACGAGGTGAGTTGAGACAAACATTGATTTTTCAACAAGGTCTTTTAATGTATGACTTATCTCACCAATAACCTCATTTATTCTTTTTAATTCATTGCATATATATATATATATATATATATATATAGAGAGAGAGAGAGAGAGATAGAGATAGAGATATATCTCTATATATCCTTCATTATATTGACAATCTCTCTCTGTGACTCCAGCACAGCGTATAGTATATATTTAGTGCCAGACCGGCACCCCTCAGCAGTCGAGGCACGGGGCGCAGCTGACCGTGCGCCTTCGGAAGCCTTCGGGAGCGCACGGTCAGCTGCTGTGGAGACGCGTTGTGTTTGTTACTGGTTCCTGATGAAAGACCATCAAATAAAATGTTTTCTAGCTTCCACCTCAGTAACAAACACTTCAATTTCACACTCTGTGAAATTCTTCTTCTTTGTTCCTTTTCCAGCGTGATTTGCCGTTGTTATTTGGACAATAAGTGACAGCATGGCGCGTGTTTATAGTCATTTGCATAGTTATTAATGGGAGGAGACAAGGCGGACCAAGTGGCACGTGCAGCTGCGCTCAATTTCACATCAATTGGGATGTATAAAGGAAAGGTGCGCAGGAACAGGCGTACGCACGGTTTTATACATGTGAAAATTTCTGTGCATACGTACTTTTCCAATTTTGAGAGTACACCATCTTCCAGTGTGAAAGTTGCGCAGTCTTTTATACATGAGGCCCCAGGGGTCTCATTTATAACCGTTGCGTACGCACAAAACGGGGCCTGAAATGTGCGTACGCCACTTCCCACGCAACAGTTGTGATCTATAAAAACAAACTTGACGGGAGAATGTGCGCACCGGTACGGAAACTTTGACCCGTGCGTACGCACATTATGGAGGCACCGAGCTAGGGGAAACTGGAGACGCAGATGAATTGAAGCCAGACTGCAGACATTAAATGTCATTATACGTATAATGATGCCTCTCACACATTTAACTTCTCTTCATACTTATATCCACTTTATCATAAACATTTAAAACAGCAGTGTTCTTAGTGCTAGTGAGCCATAACTATTCCATAAGCACCTTACAAACGTAAAAGATCAACTCAAAACTCAAAGCAAATTCCGCTCAATATCTCATCAGCGCTGTCTCCATCACGTCCTCCACCTCCGGAGCTCAGAGGAGCTCGGGCCGGACTACCGCTACTGGCAGCCAGCTGTGGAGCAGCTGTTGATATCCTCATCATCGGTTGTAGAAATCCAAGATTATATCAAATAGCATTAAAGAATGGCAGAACAGAGCGCCAATAGTTTTAATAATATCGTCTAATAGTGTGCAGATATCACCAAGTACCATATAAATTTCCATAAAGTTGTTGTGTAAAATCGCTGCAGTGATGACATGACTTATTAATTTATTAGATAGGGACAGATACAGTATAAATAGACAAAATGAAAACAGATATCCGATGCAACTATCAGACTGTCTCCAGTGCGCCACCGCGGTGCGCCACTCTGCCTCCTCCAGTCACCTCCACCCGGCACATCTTCACCAGTATGGATTGTGTAAATTAACAAAGTGTGTAAATGAAGCCAGTGACAGCTCTCACACAATTGTTTTTCTCCATATCCTCATTATCATCATCAGTCCTAATCATAATGCAGGACAAGTTCACCATAAAACTTAAATAAATAAATAAATAGTGTTCACCTGTCAAACTTCCTTTTTTCTAATTATATCCAGGTGGGGGGGTGGGTGGAAGGGGGATATTACTGATTGTCTTGATCATTTTAAGTGAATGGATCAGTCTGATTGCTGTAAACATATAAACACAGCGGTGAGACTGGTAACATGCTGCATGGTGCTGGTGGATATACCGGCACTGTGAGGACTACGTGACGTGAATGAGAGAATGAGGAGGGAACGAGTCTTCAGAGACCTCTTCACCTACAAACACCTTCATCTCTGTGTCAGAAAAACTCCTTTTCTTGGTCTTCCTCTCGGGAGTCGCCGTGATTCACCGTAAAGATCCACTGATCAACAGGCTCATTCACATGCAGAAACATTCATGAGGTGCTTTGCATCGACCATTTATGGTTGAAAGTGGGCGTGTAGTGGGCGGAATATGAGGCGGATTCACGTGCGCACATTTCCAGGTGGACTGTGATTTATAAAGGGAACATTGCTTGCAGGTGTGCGTACGCACGGTTTATAAGTCTGATTTTTTTTTTGCCGTACGCCATTTTCGGCTTTTGTGCGCACGTACATTTTTAGTATGAATCCTACGCACTGTTTTATAAATGAGACCCCAGCCCTGTAGGAATGTGGGCAATATGTATGTGTAGGAGCCAAATATTGAGAAAGGAGTAGTTGAATTCCTTATTATAAGAGAAACATTATGTTGATAGTAATTGGTATTTTTGCCCCATGTGGCCAACCACAGCATTGAATTGTTTATAAATTTGGCACCAGTTGATGCCGTCATCCTGTTGCCGTCATCCTGATTTAGTATCAGCTGTGGAGAGCGCAGCTGTTTAAGGACGCCAAGAGCCGAAATAGTTTTTTAACGGGCTTTAATATAGTTTGTTCATTTCAATAAGACAAAGTTTAAGTTAATCTTTTTTTCTTTACTTTGGGTTGCCGCGGCATATCCTGTTTTGGGTTGTTTGGGTTGGTTTATGTAGTTTAACACACACGCACACACACACACACACACAAAGGCTGCAAATCAATCATATGCATCCAATGACAGAAAGGACATCTAACCGTGAGTAAACCCATGAATGAGCGCAACTTTATTTAGTAGATGCCTTGTTGACACGTTTTCTTGGCGAAAGAAATATGGCTTAGAATAGAAATTAGAAGGAAGCCATAATAGTATGTATATCTTTATGAATACAAATTGCACTTGCAATTTTATCATTCATAAATCACAATATTTATGTATCAAGAGCTGTCATAAATAAACCACATTATGAATGTAGAAAAATGTTGAATAAGTCAGCACGGTTGAGTTGGTGGTGCTCAAAAACACCTCAAAACACCTAACTGTTAATACATAATCATTAAAACTCATATGTTGTTTTACCAGTCTGCTAATAAATACTGTAGTGGAAGTAGCCAGACCTGTACCAAACCCAGAGTTTGGCATGTATTGAATTATCTGTCATTGTCATGTTTTAATGTAATCATAACTGTAAAAATAAAAGTGTGCTTGTACTATTTATTTTCTAGTTCTAACTATTTCATAACCACAAGTCTGGTGAATGTGTAATTACAGGACGTCTCTGTCTGGAAGAACATTTCTGAGCTTGAAGGCTGGACAGTCTACATTTATTTGTGGCTCTTCAGTAGCGGTAAGTACAATGGCCATCTTGCCATTTAATGGCTAGAAGTGTTTAGCTTTATAATGAAGAGTCAAAGTTTATCTTAAAGATTAACACTAAAGTGGGGTACATTAAAGTAGCAAATAATATATACAGTTAATATATATGGGAAAGTCTTTTTTTTTTTTATTGTTTCATTTTCAGTGACATGAATGTGGAAGTGTAAAGACTGTGCTGCAGAAGAAACTACAAGTTATCAGTTATTGAAGCACTACAGGTTAAAACATGGCCACTTTGGTCGCAGACACCCTTATCCATGCACATATTCAAATTGCCCATGCACATTTAAAACTTGGAATGCACTTCGAAGTCACCTATGTAGGTCACATTTTGATCAGACATCTCAAAGATCATTAGAATGCACAACATTTAGCTGCCATCATTGTTCATGCAATGACATTGCCTCACTGAGAGATTTTTTTACTCATGTTAACAGCCCTCTAAAAAGACATGAAACCGTCTGTTGTATGTTTGATAATTGTTCCTTTCAAACAAATATTTATGGAACATACCAAACTCACAAGAACAGAAAGCACCAGATATATACACTGAACGATTTCAAAGCTGGAATTGTGAAAAATGATAGGACAGATTTACTAAATTGTACATTGGGAGATACATGTTTGACAGAGAGTGATGAGTTACTTGATGATGACGAATTTGAAGATGGTGCACCAGTTCAAAAATCAGAAGACTTGCTAAAAGTTATAGAACAGAAATGGGCTTTTGTTTTATTAAAATTGGAAAACTGTTTCCATGTACAAGGAGCTGCCGTAACAGCAATGTCAAGACTGTTCTGCCATATGGCTCAGAGAGTTGGCGAGTGATCAAAACCGATATGAGGAGAGTGGAAGTTTTTCACAATGGATGCCTCAGACGAATATGCCAGATCTTTTGGTCAAACAAAATCTCCAACCACCAATTGTACAAAAAAACGGTTGCCGGAGCATCATCAAGGAAATTACACACAGACGTCTGAGATGGCCAGGCCATGTGCTGAGAATGGAGCAGGACCGGATCCCAAGAGTCACCTTAAGATGGACACCACCAGGCAAAAGAAAACCCGGGAGGCCCAAATCCACCTGGCTCAGGAGCTGGACAAGATGAAGCTGTCATGGGGAGAGGTCCAACATGCTGCCAAGGACCGAATGCAATGGAGAGAGCTCATTGAAGCCTTATGTCTCATAGGGGATGAAGAGGAGTGAGTGAGTGTGTGAGTGAGGAGCTGCCGTTGATGAGCTGCTAAACGAGTTGCAGCCATAACCTGCAAGTTGACCCATTGCTCATCAAAGAGTTAGGCTGTGCACTTTGTTCATCTTATCCTCTGTCAAAAGCTTTAGGAAAGGATGGACCATTAGCCACTGCTTTTAAGCGGAAGCAATATTACAAAGATCATTTCAATATTGTGGATCCAGTTCAATATATACTTGATGCGAAGGCTAAAAGAAGTTTTGAGTATGTTCCTTTGCTAAAGCTTTTACATCAGCTACTTAATCAAAGGGATGTGCTCAGCAAGGTTGTTGAAAAGAAAAGACAGCAACAGGTAGAGAGTGACCACCTACATTATAGATCTTTTGAAGATGGCCAGTACTTCAAGAATAATGATTTTCTGTCAGGGGAGGAATTGAGAAATCTCTGTCTTTCTGTACGTAGATGACTTTAAAGTTTGCAACCCCCTCTGTACTTCACGTAAAACACACAAACTCTGTGCTTTCTATTGGATTTTGGGAAATTTGCCTCCTGGCAGTCATTCATCTTTAGCTTCAATATACCTGGCTCTTTTATGTAAAAGTGATGACGTGAAGACCTATGGTTATTGCAAAATATTTGAGCCACTACTCCAGGACCTTGTTACCATAGAGCAGCAGGTGTTTTGGTCTCGCAGCTGGGTACATTTGTGAAAGGGACACTTCGGTGTGTAGTGGCAGACAACCTCGCAGCACACGGAATAGCTGGCTTTGTAGAAAATTTCCCGGGCCAATATGTCTGTAGATTTTGCACAGCTCAGCGGGCAGAAACTAAAGTCAGAGAAGTAAAATCAGGTGCATTCACCTCAAGAAACAAAGAGCTTCATCAAGTCCATGTAAATAATGTGCAGGCAAAAGGAGGTAGTTTTTTTGGTGTGAAAAAAGCGTGTATTTTCACAGAGAGACTTTCCCACTTCTGTGTCACATCAGGGTATCCCCCTGATGTTGTCCATGATCTTTTCGATCTTTTCGAGGGCATAGTCCCAGTTGAGCTTGCACAGTGCTTTACTGTGCTTATTTCCAAGAAGTTGTTTACACTTGATGACCTCAATAAACGCATTAAAAACTTTTAATACAAGTGGGGTGACAAAAAAAATCGCCCTCATTTGGTGCCACATAATTTTGTACAGCGCAAAAGAATTGGCGACAACGCACACGAAAATTGGTGTTTGTTAAGGTTCTTACAGTTAATGATTGGGCAGTTGATCCCTAAAGATGAGCCAGCTTGGAAAGTGATTCTAGACTTGAAAGATATTGTAGAGCTTGTTGTTGCACCTGTCCACTGTGAGGAGTCTGTGGCATATTTAGAGTGTAAAATCTCAGCGCACAGACAGAGATACAAAGAAGTATTTCCAGATCAGAGCCTCCTGCCAAAACATCATCTTCTGCAGCATTATCCAGAAATGATAAAGATAAAAAATTGACCTATTTCCTAGACCTAGATTATTTTATATGCTCCCTAAAATACACAAGGATCCTCCAGGGAGACCTATCGTCTCTGACTGCAATAGCGAGACTTATCGCACTGCTGAATATATCGATTTCTTTCTTAATCCTCTGTCGACCCCACACTCAAGCTATATTAAGGACACTTCTGATTTTGTCAACAGCTCAATGTCCCTGAAACCTCCCGTTTGTTCACCATGGACATTGACAGCTTATATACTAATATTGAGACTACTAAGATTCACACAGTCCAAAGACATGCAGGTTGGTGTGGGTTTACTCCGGTTCTCCGGTTTCCTCCCACAGTCCAAAGACACGCAGGTTACTGTGGGTTTACTCCGGTTCTCCGGTTTCCTCCCACAGTCCAAAGACACGCAGGTTACTGTGGGTTTATTTCGGTTCTCCAGTTTCCTCCCACAGTCCAAAGACACGCAGGTTACTGTGGGTTTACTCCGGTTCTCCGGTTTCCTCCCACAGTCCAAAGACACGCAGGTTACTGTGGGTTTATTTTGGTTCTCCAGTTTCCTCCCACAGTCCGAAGACACGCAGGTTACTGTGGGTTTATTCCGGTTCTCCAGTTTCCTCCCACAGTCCAAAGACACGCAGGTTACTGTGGGAGTACTCCGGTTCTCCGGTTTCCTCCCACAGTCCAAAGACATGCAGGTTAGTGTGGGTTTACTCCGGTTCTCCGGTTTCCTCCCACAGTCCAAAGACATGCAGGTTAGCGTGAGTTTACTCTGGTTCTCCATTTTCCTCTCACAGTCCAAAGACACGCAGGTTAGTGTGGGTTTACTCCGGTTCTCCATTTTCCTCTCACAGTCCAAAGACACGCAGGTTAGTGTGGGTTTACTCCGGTTCTCTGGTTTCCTCCCACAGTCCAAAGACATGCAGGTTAGCGTGGGTTTACTCCGGTTCTCCGGTTTCCTCCCACAGTCCAAAGACATGCAGGTTAGCGTGGGTTTACTCCGGTTCTCCGGTTTCCTCCCACAGTCCAAAGACATGCAGGTTAGTGTGAGTTTACTCCGGTTCTCCATTTTCCTCTCACAGTCCAAAGACACGCAGGTTAGTGTGGGTTTACTCCGGTTCTCCATTTTCCTCTCACAGTCCAAAGACATGCAGGTTAGGTTCATTGTTGACTCTAAATGTCCCATAGGTGTGAATGTGAGTGTGAATGGTTGTCTGTCTCTATGTGTCAGCTCTGCGATAGTCTGGAGACCTGTCCAGGGTGTACCCCGCCTTCACCCAATGTCAACTGGGATGATCTCCAGCCCCCCCCCCACCCCCCTCTCCACCCTGAATAGGATAAGCAGTTACAGATAATGGAATTTATTTAACAAGGAGAGAGTAATGCTGCATTCACACCAAATGCTAAGCAAATTTTTGCCTAGCGTTCTTGAGAGAGTTTGACCACAGGATCATTTGTGTTCATTTGCGTCACTCGCAATGGACGCACCGGAGAAGAGGCAGGGCTACTTCTATCTAGAGCAGTGGTCTCAAACTCAATTTACCTGGGGGCCGCTGGAGGCAGAGTCCGGGTGAGGCTGGGCCGCATCAGGTATTCCACAAAAAAAGCTTTGTTAAAAAAAAACAATCTTCTCAAACGTCATTATTAACAGTTCTTTAACTTGAATGGGTTCTTCTGAACATGAACGGTTCTTCTGAACATGAACTGTCCTGAACATGAATGGAACATTGAAGAACATGAACGGTTCTTCTGAACATGGCCTCTATTGCGTCTCCCACTTTTCCTGAAATTGTCTGTGCTCGTCACCAACCTTTCTCTTCACTGCAGGCTTTGAAAAAGACATGATTGGGGCTGTGTGACAAGATATATATTCATTCCACTTGGTGTCACTCCGCAATAAAGTTGTGCCTGCTGTGTTTGTGTTGCTCTGCAATTACACCACCAAACCGCTAGTTGGCGGCGGCGTCTCTATGAGTTTCCTTCTTCTTCTTGTACTACAAACAGAAACTGAGCGGAGTTGGAGCTAATAACTGTTGAACCACAGAACTTTTACTGACATTACTGCAACGCCGAAAAGAGAACATATATCTGAGTGGATTTGTGTGAACAAACATTGAAAAGATGGAGGCAGAGAGAAGTAGAACTTGGTCCTGGCCGCTCAGCATCGCTGAGAGACTGGACCAATCACAGCTGTTGCGGTCTGCGTCGCCGCGACGTGTAGTTACATTTCTGGAGAGGTGCACGTCAGGCTACGGCGTCGATTCAACGCAGAAGTATAAATCAAGCTTTAATCAAGCTTATGCGATGTTACACGGGCGCCGCCACAGTTGTTGTGAAATGTTTCTCTGCTTGCATCAAGCCCGGCCGATTGCCCGCCCCCGGGAGCCAGATACCCCACTGTGATTGGTAGGTTCGTTCAGCTCGGGCTCGCGCAACAAAGGGACCTTCCACGGCAAACTGCCATTCACATAAAACTCGCGGGCCGAGGGCGCCTGGTTAGCTCAGTTGGTAGAGCGGGCGCCCATGTAACAAGACTTGGTCCTGACCGCGGCGGCCCGGGTTCGAATCCGGCCTGTGGCCCTTTCCGCATCCACTCTCTCTCTCTCCCCCCTTTCCAAGACTCTATCCACTGTCCTGTCAATAAAAATGAAAAAATGCCCCCAAAAAAAAACTTTATAAAAAAAAAATTTGCGGCCGCACTAACATTAAACTTTCATATCAAGGTGGGGGCCACAAAATATCGCCTTGCGGGCCGCAATTGGCCCGCGGGCCGCGAGTTTGAGACCCCTGATCTAGAGGCACCCTTCCACCTTGACATATTGTGTAGACGTTTTCAGACCTGGATGAACTCTCTGACACTGTAACATCTTACATCAGTTTTTGTGAGGACATGTGTGTGCTGACTAATACATTCTGCAGAATAATAATAAACTTTGTTTACTGCAAAACAAAAAGGCAGTTTCGTCAGGCCCAGGAGGAGGCCTACAGTTGTGGAGACAGACTCCTGTACAACCAGGCCAGGAACACACTGACTAAGGAGATCAGGGTGGCAACGACCCTGCATCAGTGTCTAGAGGCCTGTAAGACATCACTAACTACCGGCCCTGTTCAGACCTGGTATTAACATGCGTCCTCAGTGATCGGATCACAAGTGGACAGCTTTAAGTACCTCTGTTCACACCTGGCATTAGAATGCATCTCCACATGCGTCTTCAGTGACCACTTGTGATCACTTTCCCGCTCTATATGCAAATAATCACGTAGTAAACACACGGCTAATACAGCAGACGTTGTGATGTAATACTACAGGAATGTCAGTAGTAATATCGTGAATTTGGGTACATTTTATTAACATTTTTATAACATCAAAATGTAAGGTTATTGGACCGGCGGTCCCCAGGGACCTTTGCCAGACAACAGCGGGGTACAGAGCTCCAGATAGCCGGGGAGGACAGAGAATGAGCAGGCGGGTGTCAGCTCCGCGCAAAGCAGCGGAACAAAAACACTGACACATCTCCGACAGTATGATAATAATGCACTTCCTGTTCCCAGTCTGATAGTCTCTAGATATGTAGCCTATAGATGAGGTATATGTTAATAAAATACAGTTGTATCAACGGAATACAGTAGAGCACAAAGGCAGTTTCCATGCTGCGAGGCAAACGAGTGCTCACGCATTTGCGTACACTGCTAAAAGAATGAGGTCATATGTGGCCCAGACCACCTCTGAATGTGGTCTGAAAGATCCGATCTCAATGCGTCTTTAATGCGTCTTGAGTGTGTTCACACCTGTAATTAAAGCTGTCCACTTGTGATCCGATCACTGAGGACGCATGTTAAAGGTCACCTATTATGCAAAATGCACTTTTCCATGTCTTTTAAACATCAATATCTGTCCTCAGTGTGTCTACAGGTCACCATAGTATCATAAAAGACCATCCTCTCTCTTTTTCTCCTGTTCCATCTCTCAGAAAATGGGTCTGAAAAAACGCTTATCAGCACTTCCTTATACTGATGACGTTGGTGATATTTTTCAGGCCATTTAAGGGTTTCCTGGTGGAACGTAGAACAAGGAGAACAACCTCTAGCTAGGTGACCCCGCCCACAGAGTGGCTGTTGAATCTCTGCTGTCCGCCTCGTAACTATAAGCAAAGCATGCTATAACTCCTGTTAGTCTGCAAGAACCAGTAGAAAAGTCTTCATTTCAATTTCAATCATCTGAGGACGTGAAGACCAAGTGGATTCACTTTAATTTTAGGTGTTTGACGGAAATGTCCTCACAGCAACAGTAAAACACACGGGTCAGTAGGCTACAGTATTCACTTCAAACCGAAGCTCCGGAGGAATCAGTACTGCCATTTGGAACCCACCTTCAATCCTGGAAGCTGTAAGTTTGTCATGTTTATGTTGTTTTAGTTTCTGTTTATTTAGCAGACTGTTAGCATGTTAACGTTAGCATGTTAACGTTAGCATGTTGCGTGGCTAAGGCGGTTAGCTTTGATTGTGGGTCCACTGGGTTAGTTTACTCCGGTGTGTGTGTCAGAGTGTGCGTTACAGTTATGATGAGTGTGTGTAGATTTACTCGACAGACTCGTGAGAGAAACTCATGTGAAAACCAACCAGTCAAACTGTCTGAATGTGTGCAGGTTTGATCACCAGTCAAACTGTCTGAATGTGTGCAGGTTTGATCACCAGTCAAACTGTCTGAATGTGTGAAGGTTTGATCACCAGTCAAACTGTCTGACTGTGTGAAGGTTTGATCACCAGTCAAACTGTCTGACTGTGTGAAGGTTTGATTACCAGTCAAACTGTCTGACTGTGTGAAGGTTTGATTACCAGTCAAACTGTCTGACTGTGTGAAGGTTTGATTACCAGTCAAACTTTTTGACTGTGTGAAGGTTTGATTACCAGTCAAACTGTCTGAATGTGTGAAGGTTCGATTACCAGTCAAACTGTCTGAATGTGTGAAGGTTCGATTACCAGTCAAACTGTCTGAATGTGTGAAGGTTTGATTACCAGAGTTAGCGAGTGGGCGAGCGAAGCAGAGAGACAGAGAGAGAGAGAGAGATGCTGTAAGCTCAGAGCAGACAGCTGTTGATCAGAGGAGAAATTAATTCTCTATAACGTCACTTCCCGACCTCGTAGAGCGATTAAAAGACATTACAACGCGAATACTGGCAGCTTCTTTGTTTTCTTGGGCTAAATAATACGTAAAGGTTTACTAAAGTCTAAGCTGCTACGTCTAGCTTTTGATACAGACAACACAAATAACACTCCAAGTCAAAAGTTCTGTGTAATCCATTTCTTCCTCCATACTTGATAACAATGATTTATCATTTTACACTGTTTGTAGCTGTTGCCATAACTTTAGATACTGTTATACACCTTGATATTATTACATGAGTATATTCTAACAGTGAATCTGTCATGTTTTACAGGTCATCTGAGTGACCTGATGCTCGGCCCTGAACCCACCAGACTCCTCACAGACTGACCATCAGAGAAGCAGAACCAGGACAGTCTCTGTATCCATGGAGACCAGGATGACCACTGTGACCTGAGAACTCTATTACTAGCTAACACAACTTCACTCTACAAGAAACCCTTTACACTGAAGGAGGACATGACACACCAACACACATGGAAGTACTGAGGAGAGATGCTGGACAGTGCTGGCAAGCTAGCCAGATGTATGGTGGACTGAGATAGCTGGAAGCTCCGCTTGAAAGCCCGTCTGAGGACGACCCAATGACATCAATTCTGATAGTTGTACTATCACTCTTTCCATCCACCACTATTGGTTTTGTGTTATCAGTCCTACTTGTATTAGCTATTACAGCTGCTATGCTATTATTGTGGCTGCTTCTCTCTCTCTCTCTCTCTCTCTCTCTCTCTCTCTCTATCCCACTGGGGCCCAATTTTGTGGCCCACCCGGGCCCAAAAGGGGCATGATTGCTGGGGTGGGCACACTGTGGGCACACAGTGAAACTCAACTAACTAAGTCATGGAATCGATACATTTAGAATACTTACATTTATTTATAGCAAGGTAACAATAAAAGGCATATAGACAAACTGAATATAGTATAATATATAATATAATTTATTATAAAATATAATCCAGCATTTATACAAAACAGAACACAAAAGAGAACCACATAGCCATATCAGAACACAATAGAACCACATCAGAACACAACAGATCCACATAGAACCACAATAAACACAAACAATGCAACAACGCCAGAGGTGATGATGATGTCTGCCTGTCTATTATCGGTTTCTTCTGCTCCTTCCACCGTCTGAGTCTCTCGCATTTCGAAGCCAAATCTTTATGGATGCTTCCACCTCTGACTCCATGGCCCACCTCTGACTCCACGGCCCGGCTGCTTTTTGTCACAGCATCAAAGTGAGAAAGAAAACACAATGTAAAAGAAGAAAAACTAAATAAATTTTTCTATTATCATTATAAATAAACATCAATGAATGTGAATGGCGAACATACTGTAGCGACCCTGCAGGACTAACATAAGAGACACTTGGGGAGTTCATGGGGGGGAGATGTTGCCCTAGTTAAGCTGGATAGGTCAGGTTCATTAAGAGGGGAGGGCGCAGAGAGAGCAAAGGAGTGTGGGAGAAGGAGGAGGGGGCAGAGGAAGAAAGGCAGCAGGAGCACGCCACGTATGTTACGGAGTTTAGCTGATTAGCTAGTTTAGGTTACCAGCCTTTTGTTGTTTTGGGCACTCTTCCAACCCCGGGGTTAGCCTGTATCGTAGGGTAATAAAACCCGGTTCTCCGGTTAAACTTCAGCCACCTTGTCCTCATCATTTAGCTAGCTAGCCAGCCGTGCTACGGAGCCGCGAGCGCTACACTGGTGTCAGAAGTGGGATTCCCCGCCCCCACTCCCCGCATGCACAGCTGGCTACCACCGCTAGCTACCACCGGAGGAACGAGATGGCTGAACAGAGGGAAAAGTCGGACTTCTACGCCGCATACACCCCCCCAGAAACACCAATGAGAGAGCCAACAGATGATGGCCCGGTTGTAAGGAGTAAAGTGGTGAAAATAACTCACTCACCGCTCGCTACACTGCTGACTGACGTCCCTGCTGTGATGGAAAACAGTCCGTTCCAGTTGGCCGCAAATCCCGGACCATGCTCTGGAGGAGCAAATGTAAACAATGCAGCCGCTTGCAGACCGCGCATCGGCCAATCAGAAAGCGATGACGTCACCACTCTGACGGCTCCCGAAAGTAAAAGGGGTGGCCAACCAAAGTCTATCCCAGAGTTAGAGAAAGACATTACAGCTACAATTGAGGATGGCTTTATGCAGAGAATGAGCATTGCAATGGAGCGTGCTTTTGGACATTTCCTGAATAATTCTAGAGGCAGCCTTATGTCCAGGATGGGAGGAGAACCAAAGAGTCGTGTGACTAGTCCTCTTGAGTCAGAGAGCCATGCTAAACCGGCTAACACAAATAATGCATATGTGGGCACCAACCAAGCCCGTACCAAAACTGTCAGAGCTAAGGATGAGTATGCTACTGTTGCTAACATCCATGACGCTAATGTTCCTGTTGACGTTCCGGGTTCAAAAACTACCCAACCTCCCGGTGAGGGCGCCACTGTGGATACCCACCCTGTGGGGAGACTTGGCAAGTGTAGCTCCCTTACCTCGGCTTCAATTACTTCACCTGCTGCCGTCAACCAGCCAGGTGACCTGATACCTGCTCTGACTACTGCGCTTACTACGGCCTTGATGAGTGTTAAAGAAATGGCCCCGGCCCCATCCCTCAGAGACAGCCTCCTGAGCGTTGGGCGCTATGATGGACTCACTTCATGGGAGACGTACTGGGCTCAGTTCTGTCTTCTAGCAACAGCCAATGGCTGGTCCCCTGAAAAGAGAGCTGTCCATTTAATCTCGGCATTGGAGGGCGAGGCTAGGAAAGTACTGCTGGATGTGACTGTGGCCGACCTGGAGAACCCACAAGCTATATCTAGGGCCCTGGAGAGACGCTTTGGGAACACCACCCCCGCAGTTGTGATGCAGCAGAGGTTCAACGAACGAGTGCGGGCACCTGGAGAAAAGCTGGGAGTGTTTGCGGCAGAGCTGCGCTACCTCGCCCAAAGAGGATTCCCTGATTTTGATGATGCAACACGCTCGGTGCTAACCAAGGAGGCATTCATTCGTGGCCTTCTACCCCTCCCATTACGGCAACAGATCCGGCTGGCTGACCCTCAGACCCTGGAAGCAGCTCTAGAGAAAGCACTGGCAGTGGAAGACATCCTCAGAGGGTTTCGAGCCTCACCCCAGACAGGTGTCGACACGCCCCAAGACTCAAGCCTTTCAGCTTCCTGGACCAACCTCCGTGCCGATGGGCCCAGGACGCCCACCAATGTCACCAGAAGATCGACAGAGCCAAATCTGCTGGAGGTGCAACCAGGGAGGTCACTCACGGCGCTTTTGTCCAGTCCCTGATTCCGCCTTGGGTGCACCGGCGCCGGGAAACGCTCGAGGCTCGGTTTAGAGGGGAGCGACCCGAGCCACCCTTCTCTCCCCACAGGTTGTGACACTCAACCGGTGATAAAAGCGCTCAACCTCCCTGTTACTCACCCTTTTCCCCCCTAACACATCCAACACTGATGGCTGCCGAGTACCCGCCTTGGTTAATGGTCGGTTGACTCACGCCCTGCTCGACACAGGCTCGACTGCAACTCTCCTTCACCCTGATCTCCTGCCGACTGGAACTCAGCCCAAGCCACCAATCTTCGCTAATCACAGTCACCGGGGGAGAAGCTCCCATGCTGGGGAGGTGTGAAGCACAGATACAATTGGGGGCCTATTCAGCCTGCCAGCCAGTCTGGGTCACCGAAGTTAAAGAGGACTGTTTAATTGGACTAGACTTTCTGCGTAGTGCAAAGGCAGTACTGGACTTCAACAAACGGACCATTACGTTCCCGGACGGGACGTCCATCCCCTTTCTGAACGATTCCCTCATTCCTGAAATGACCGAGAAGGTAGTTGGGGACGACGGAATGGAATGGGACCCACCATGTTCTCCTGATCCTCCTCAGTGGGAGGCCCCTTTCACAGAAAGCCTTTTGCCACTGTCCGAAGACAACCTCACAACCCCAGACACAGCGGTTCACACCAAGCCACATTTACCTGCAGTCGTACAGGCCGCAACTGTGGCCCCCATGTCTGAGAAAGAGTCAGTGGCCATTACGATTGTCAAAGACCTGTGGGAGAAGAATCGTGAGGGTCTGCACTCGGAGCAGCAGGATAGGCTCTGGAACCTCCTTCATGAGTATCGACACAGTTTCTCCACCAACCCAAACGATGTGGGTCGCACACACTTGGTTCAGCACTCCATCAATACTGGGGATGCACAGCCAATCCGCCAGCGGCCTAGGCGACTTCCCTATGCCCGCCAAGCTGCAGCGAACCAGATGCTACAAGAGATGAAGGATGCTGGCATTATCGAGCCATCAGAAAGTCCGTGGGTGTCACCAGTCGTTATGGCCCCTAGGAAGGATGGGAAATTGAGGTTTTGTGTCGACTTCCGACCCCTGAATGACAAAACAGTGAAGGACTCCTATCCACTGCCGCGGATAGACGAGTCTCTGGACTATGTGGCTGGCTCAGCATGGTTTTCGTCGTTGGACCTCCGGAGTGGATATTGGCAGGTGGCCATGGCTCCAGAGGACAAGGCCAAGACCGCCTTTACCATGGGACGTGGCCTGTGGCAGTTCACCACCATGCCGTTCGGGCTGTGCAACGCGCCAGCAACATTCGAGAGGCTGATGGAAAAGGTCCTTGTTGGTGTGCCCCCCGAGCGCTGCCTCGTCTACCTCGATGATCTCCTTGTCCATGGGCCCAGTTTTGATGCTGCACTCGAGAGCCTAGGAGAGGTACTGGAGCGGATCAAGTGTGCGGGCCTGAAGCTTCATCCCGGGAAGTGCCGCCTTCTGCAGCGGGAGGTCTCCTTTCTGGGTCACAGAGTCAGTGGAGCTGGCATTATGACAGAGCCTGACAAGGTGGCGGCTGTCCGAGACCGGCCTACCCCCACTGATGTCCACCGGCTGAGATCCTTCTTAGGATTAGCGTCCTACTACAGGCGGTTTGTGGCTGGATTCTCTACTGTGGCTGCGCTCATGTTCAACTTACTGCGCAAGGACACACCCTACAAGTGGGGACCAGATCAGGATGCGGCCTTCCACCAGCTGAAGCAGGCCTTATGCAAAGACCCGGTGCTGGTTGCACCCGACCCAGAGCTGCCATTTATCCTTGACACAGACGCCAGCGACACAGGCCTTGGCGCTGTACTCTCGCAGCTGACCCCGGAGGGCGAGCGTGTTGTTGCTTACCCTCGATAAGCCAGAGAAGAACTACTGTGTCACTCGCAGAGAACTGCTAGCGGTGATTGACGCAGTGAACCATTTCAAACACATCCTCTGTGGTCTTCCGTTCACCATCCGTACGGATCACGCTGCCTTGAAGTGGCTCATGTCATTCAAAGAGCCGGAAGGGCAAGTAGCCAGATAGATCGAACAACTCCAGGCCTTTCAGTTCACCATACAGCACAGAGCTGGTGAAAGCCACACAAATGCAGACAGTCTCTCCCGTTGACCGTGTGCCCTGGGCTGTCACCACTGCAACCAGGCCGAAGAACGTGAAGCGGCAAACCTACACACTGGAAAGGTGATCTGTCGGGCTCTGTTATCCGACAATGAGAGAGGGTGGAGAGAACTGCAGCTCGAGGACCCTGATCTTGAAATGGTCATAACGTGGCTGGAGAAAGACATCCGGCCACCCTGGGATGATGTGGTTGCCCAGTCTGCCACTGTCAGAGGACTCTGGTCTCAATGGCCTGGAGTGGAACTGCAGGAAGGAGTCCTGAAGAGGTGCTGGCGTGAGCCCGTCACCGGAGAGCCACGATGGCAAGTGGTTGTACCCAAAAATCTCCGCAAGGGAGTTCTTGAGATGCATCATGGATCCCCTGGAGTTGGTCACTTTGGAGTGACAAAGACATTGAGACGGCTGAGACAGACATTCTATTGGGGCCAGAGCAGGAGGGATGTTGAGGACTACTGCCGCCGCTGCGATGCCTGTACTGCCCGTAAAGGCCCCCAAGGTCAGTCTCGCGCACCCTTACAGCAGCATCGTGTAGGGGCACCAATGGACAGAGTGGCAGTCGATGTGTTGGGACCACTACCCCGTACCAGTAGAGGGAACCGGTACGTGCTCGTCGCCATTGACTACTTTACAAAGTGGCCCGAAGCCTACCCCCTTCCTGACCAAGAGGCGACGACCGTGGCTGAGGCAAAGGTCAGGACTTCCAGGCTGGGGACCTTGCCTGGGTGTATGGACCCAAGAGAGTGAAGGGCCGCTGTCCCAAGTTGGACAGTGCATGGATTGGTCCCTGCTACGTGGTCGAGAGAATGGGGCAGGTTGTCTATCGTGTCAAACTGGCACCCAGAGGACGCACAGTGGTACTGCACCGGGACAGGATGGCACCGTACCGCAGCAGGATGTTCTTCAAGAAGAAGTGGTGACACCGCTTGGTGCCGTAGTGCCAAGGAATGCCTCTGCCACACCCAGAGCTCCTCTGGGGGATCATGGAGTCCGGAGGTCGCAGAGGGAACGGCGATTGCCAGGTCGCTTTCAAGACTTTGCTCTTCCTCGGGGACGAGGAATTAGAGGGGGGGGCCATGTAGCGACCCTGCAGGACTAACATAAGAGAGACACTTGGGGAGTTCATGGGGTGGAGATGTTGCCCTAGTTAAGCTGGATAGGTCAGGTTCATTAAGAGGGGATGGCGCAGAGAGAGCAAAGGAGTGTGGGAGAAGGAGGAGGGGGCAGAGGAAGAAAGGCAGCAGGAGCACGCCACGTATGTTACGGAGTTTAGCTGATTAGCTAGTTTAGGCTACCAGCCTTTTGTTGTTTTGGGCACTCTTCCAACCCCGGGGTTAGCCTGTATCGTAGGGTAATAAAACCCGGTTCTCCGGTTAAACTTCAGCCACCTTGTCCTCATCATTTAGCTAGCTAGCCAGCCGTGCTACGGAGCCGCGAGCGCTACAATACTAACTATTGTTAGTACTCACAGCTGTCAAGCTAGCAACTGGGAAGATGTGGAGACGTGCATTGAGTGCACAGGCAGAGTGTGTGCAGGTAGACAGGTAGCCACGTCCAATCATTACATTTGAGCCAAATTAAATGATTGGACGGGTTTATTACTGCGACTGCCACAGATACCGGAATGTTTTTAATTTTTTTGTCAGAGTATTTATCGATTGCCTTCAGGATGTAATGAAAATATCAACTAATATAACAAAAAAAATTATTCTAAAATCTTTACCAACCCTGCCTTTAAATAAGCAAATGCACATAGTTCATATTCAAATTTTCAAGTTCATGTTCAGCCTCTGGTAAAGAATCAGATGCAAGTATATCTTCTTTTGAAACATTATAAAACAATCTTTGTAAATACAGATGAGACCTGAACTCCTCTGATAATGCCCATGGCGCTCTTTGTAGTATTAATTAATCTATGACATTGTATTCATTTTCAACACAAACACCTGTTTGGATTCTTCAAACATGCAGCCCAATGCCTCAGAGGAAATAAAATAAGTGTAGGGCAAGCCTTAGATCTATTTACATGTACAGCTTCATCTTTAGAGTCCACTCGGTGTTTTAATGGTGCCAGATAGAACCAGAACTGCTCTGGTGAGACGAGCCCTTCGAGGCAATCGCTACTGCCTAGTTGAGATATTAAAAAAAAAAAAAAAACATACCAGTAGACGGTTAAAAAGCCAGCAAAAACTTTGGGTGGTGACTAAGTGTTCTGCAGACAAACCCGTTCATGACCTGAATAAATCAGCCTTGACTCTGACCGTGTAACATTAGCTAACTAGCTAACTAACGTTAGTGAGATGCTAGCTAAAGCAGCTAACGCTAGCTAGCGGATCTTTTGTTAGAAAGGCTAACTAACGGGTCTAACGGACATTCTAAATAAGCACCAACCAACTGAAATAACCGGAGCCCAGTGGAGTATTAATGCTAACGCTATTTTATAATTTGAGGCTTTGATTTACACAATGAATTAGCAGTTAGCAGGATAAACCGTGGTAATGCAGTTACATTCACAGAGCAGGTCACCAGGCAACACTCCTGCAGTGTTATTTCATTTTATCCACAAAAATTCAAACGCAATATTTAAAAGAGAATATGTCCTCACCTCCTCTTTGTCTTTGTGTTATTCAGCGGGAAACTTCCATGGATTAACTTGACGTATCATTCCGCTCTGTAGCTCCGTGTACTACTCCGCCACATAGTCCGTAGTCAGGTGCGACCCTCCGCCGCTGGAAGTAGTCCACTGTTGTTTTCATGTTCACTATTTAAGCTTTCATTGGCCTTATTCTCTGTGGATAACCGGTTAGCACCACACTTCAATTATTAATTATTGAATTAATTAATTATTGCCGTTTTATAGTAATAGTCCTGTGTTACTTTCTTACTCGTCTTTCTGTCTTACTCAAAAATGGCGGCATCGTCTCTGTATTTCCTTGGCATCGCCTCACTCCACCCTCCTCCCAGTTTCACTTATTGAAAACTTATAAACTTGAGTTCAGTATCCAAAACTGGTCATGACAAGTGGAGTTAAAGAGAAGAAATAAGTTCACATAACTTAATGTGGCTGTCTTTATTTTTACAGTGTGTCCCTATATGTATATACATAGGGCAAAACTGCTGCGGGCCCCCCGTGGGCCAACCCACAGGGGGCCCGTGTGGGCTTTCTGTGGGCAAGCCCACTGTGGGTCTGCCCACAGAAAAACCTCATGGGGGCCACAAAGGGCAAAACTGCTGCTGGCCCCGTACGGGTTAACCCATATGGGGCCCGTGTGGGTTTTCTGTTGTAAGGGATTTACAAATGGAACAGGTTTGGTTATTAGCTAATTTAATAAATAATATTCATAGAATTATTATTATTAATAAGAATTATTAATCATCATTAATAATGAACGGGGCACCACCCTGGAATCAGGGACCAATAACCAAAACGTTAATCCAGTCTCATAAGGGAATTGTTCACTCCAAATGCCAGTATTTAAGCACTACTTTACACTTAGGAGATGAACGGTGAAGGGTGAATCCGAGCACTAACTCTCATAACCAGCCGTTATTACAATATGAATGCACAATAAACACAGACAACTGCTATTTAAAATAAGACCATTTATTTAAATATAGTGATCTCAATCAACAATAAACACTCTAACAACATTAATCTAAATCAATAGTTATTACAGCAGTAATTACTAATTAACACTTTTAATAAACAAACGGATATTCTACAATGCAGCTCTAAGCACTAAACTAGAATTAAACAAAACACAAAGTGAGAGAGAGATGTGTGTGTGTGTGTGTGTGTGTGTGTGTGAGTGTGTGTGTGTGAATGAGAGGAGGTGTGAAATGGGTGCGTGTGTGGAGGAGGAGCAAAGGACGCTCGAGGTGGCGTCACCATGCAAGTGGCTACGTCACGTGAGGGAGGGGTTGCTCGAACGTTACAGATCACGCACGACCGGGGGTGTGAACCCCACGTGTCCTGTAAGGTAATGGGGTGAGCCTATGTGAGGAGGCGTGTCTATGTGTGTGTGCGGTGTGGGAGGAGCAAAGGACGCCCGCGGTGGACGTCACCACGTAAATGGTTACGTCACGCGAGGGAGGGGGTTGCTCGAACGTTACAGACCACGCCCAAACGGATGTGAAAGTCCCGCGTGATCAGTAAGGTGGGAACGTGAGGAGGCGTGTGTGCGTGTGTGGGAGGAGCAAGGGAAACCCCGAGGCGGCGCCACCACTACGTGTTTGCGTCACGAGGGAGGAGTTGCTCTGGTGGCGGAAGCGCCACGGAAATCACCGACTGGTACGAACGGGATGGGGATCCCGCGTGTCGTCAAAGTGTTTGTTTGTATGTGGTAGAAGTGGAGGGAAAGAAAGGCGGGGGCGCCTGAAAACAGTATCACAGTCAAAACAGTAAACACCGCAGCAGCAGGAATCCTAACTGCCGCACGAGAGATGTACTAGCTGGGTTATTATTACTCAGATGCTCGGCAGGCAAACTCACGTTAGTCAGCCGTGCACTGGTCTTTTAATAATAAACTACAGCTACAGATCTTCACGTTTAGCAGGAGCTAACACAAGGAGCACACAGTAATCAGACAGTCAACAACAGTAAACAAAGCAACATAAACAAGCAAAGCAAAGCAAAGCAAGTTAAATAAACAAAGCAAACAGACGGACTCGGCGGTCTGTACGTTCAGTATAAATCAACAATAGTTATTAACTTATTGGAATATACAATTTCACTAGTCTCTGCCCAGATACAAGCCTCTTACTTGAATCGCTTCTTCGGAGCGATAGTGGAGTATATCGTCGTTAATTGGTCCGGCGGCGTCGCGCTGGCTCGGACAATAACGGGCTGTTATGGAGCTCGTCAGCTGATGAACGGCAGGATGGACCTCCGTGTGGCAGCGGAGGGGAAAGCAGCCAGAAATGAAGGAAAAGGCGGTGCGCTCGTTTCCTTTGATGAAACGGTTGTCCTCGGCTTCCTTGGTGAAGCCGGGCTGTAGTCTTCCTTCTGCAGGGATGTGGATCAAAGTCTGATGGACACAACACTATCTTAACTCGTCCAGCGAGGTCAGAAAATGTGGCTCGGTCTTAGGTGAACGCCGCAGCGTTGGGTACCTCCTGGAGCAACGTGAGTCGCAGTGGAAAGGGATGAGATTCAGGTGAGCGTGCCTATATCTCCTGTGAGAATAGTGGGCGTTTCACCGGAAAGACCCCACATTTCCTGTTAGCCTCATCCAATGGGAGTCCTTGTTTTGGATTCAACATGAAATCACGCATGTAGGTGAGAGATTTCAGATTTGGCCGTTGGGTCCCCTGCTGTGATCAGGCTTCTGGTTTCCCATGTAGGCCAAGGCTCTTTGTCTCGTGAGGTCTCTACACTGTGGGCTAGCCGACAGTGGGCTAGCCCATAGAAAAACCTCATGGGGGCCCCAAAGGGCAAAACTGCTGCTGGCCCCGTACGGGTTAACCCATATGGGGACCGTGTGGGTTTTCTGTGGGCTAGCCGACAGTGGGCTAGCCCATAGAAAAACCTCATGGGGGCCCTAAAGGGCAAAACTGCTGCGGGGCCCGCATGGGCCAACACACGGGGGGCCCACATGGGATTAGTGTGGGTTTGCCCCTGCCCTCACTGCCCACAGTAACCCACACTTTCCCACAGTGGGCCCGCACGGGCATGTTTGCTGGGTTGTGGTGTTAGATAAATATAACATGTTCTTTCACAAAGGCTTTATGTAATTACACTGTTTAAACAGGTGATATGAAACATTAATTTGATGTCATGCATGTAGAAGAGTACAGGTAGTAAATAGTGACTGTAAGCAACACAACACATTTCTGTTTCACAGTCAAACTTTATTTGAGTAGACAGATGACAATATTAATTAAAGCCGCAAGCGGCATTTCGCGGGTTATAGCCTTTCGCGCTCAAAGCGCCCCCCTAGTCGCCGATTTGAATGAAACTTTCAGCGGATGTTTCAGCTGCTCTTGTGAACGTATGCTGCAAGTTTGGAGACGATGGGCCAAAGGCTTGGGAAGTTAGGTCTATTGATGTGCTGAGCCCGCCCCTTAAAAATGAATTGGTCAATAACTTCACAACGCAATGACATATCAACAAGCTTTATGCAACTTTTGATGAGCCTGGTCCAATAATGATTCGCAGAAAATATACCAGCAATCAGACCTACGGTTTAGGAGGAGATGTCAAAAATGTGTTTTTCAAAGAATTCAACATGGCGGAAAATCTAGTCAGTGGACTTTCGTGGTCCAAGAGACTTTTTTGTAGATCACATTCAGCAGCACATGTCTGTCAAATTTCTAATCGATGGGACTTATGGTGTGAGGGGGCTGGCCGTGAAAATTGTTATAGCGCCACCATGTGGCCAATTGTTTTCATATTTTATGTGAAGAATTATGACATCATGTACAGTTATGGTACCAAGTTTCATGTCTCTAGCTCGTTCCAGCTCACAGCAAATTGAGCAAAGGCATAATTTAGCATAAAATGCTGAATAGGCCACGCCCACATGCACCGATCAATATCACACTTCAGGTCTGTGTTAATACTTGCCCCCAGAGTATATGCACCAAATTTGATAAAATTCTGTCCACCGGATCTTGCGATATAAGTTTTTGACAGTTTTGGCGCCCCCTATGGGTCAAGCGGAAAATGCTTTGGTACGCCTATTCCCAAACACGTACTGAAGATATCTACCAAGATTTGTGATGATTTGACTAATGGTCCATGAATTATGGCCAATTTCCTGCTAAGCTCCGACCATTGAAAAGTTTGTTGGTCAACAGATTCATAACGCAATGAGGTATCAACACGCTTTATGCAACTTTAGATGACATTAGTCCAATAATGATCCACAGAAAATTTGGTAGAAATCGGACCAACGGTTTAGGAGGAGATGTCAAAAATGTGTTTTTCAAAAAATCCAATATGGCGGAAAATAATGCCAGGCGGACTTTAGTGGTCCCAGAGGCTTTATTGTAGATCACACGGAGCTGCACATGTGTGTCAAGTTTCAAGTCAATCGGGCTTACGGTGTGCGGGGCGTGGCCTTGCAAACATCGCATGTTTGGGCGTTAATTACAGCGCCACCATGTGGCCGATTGGTGTCATAGTTCTTGAGAAGCACATGCACATCATTTGCAGTTATCGTGCAAAGTTTCGTTTTTCTCGCTCATTCCAGCTCACGGCAAATTGAGCCGCGGCATAAGACAACAAATAATAATAATAATAATAATATCAAATTCACGCAAACTCAATAGGGTTATGCCCCTTCGGGGCTATAACCCTAATTATACACAGCATTTTGAACGTGAACAGATAAGCTGCAGCTTTGACAAACATTTCACAGCATAAATATGGCTGTATAACTGTCTGACAAGTAAAACGGTTACTCTGAAACATGGACACAGTACCCTATAACGTAAGTCCTCCCAGTAGCTGCTGATACTGTGGTTACTGAGTAGTTTTTATATGAGATCAGTAATTCCACCTTCAGTTATGTAGACAGAGACAGGCTCACAGCAAATGTTTTCTTCTCCTCTGGGATGATTCTGTCGGTCATTTCTCACAAATGGACCTGTAAAGACAAACGTAAAACAGAGTGTATGTTTACGGTTTACAGAGTTTATGCATAATGTAAATACTGAGCTAAAAATAGCATATTTACCGAAGCAAAACCGTCAGGAAAACCTGGGATCTTGACCGCAGATGTTGTTAATTTCTTGCCGATTTCGGATCAGATTCCTCTGGGAACATGCATTGTGTGAACTTTATGGTTTATACATTTTTTATTTGTTTATCATTGAGTTAGAAAATGCTGATAAACTCAGTGAATCTGTCTTCCTGCTGCCTGCTCTGGCTGCAGGGCGGGGAAGAAAGTGACGCTGTGTTGAGGGCGTTTGATTGACAGCAGAGACCAGGACACGCTGACCAATCAGAGCAGACTGGGAGGAGACAGGCTCTGAATCAGGGTTTTTCAGACAGAGGGTGAAAGAGGCTTCATGCAGGCAGACCGAGGCAGACAGTATGAGAAGAATAAAGGGTTTTTGAACATTACAGCATGTAAACATGTTCTAGTACAACATTAAAATACATCTATGAACCTGGAAATGAGCATAATATGAGACCTTTAATGCCAGGTGTGAACAGGGCCTACAGGAGACCTTCCCCCCACACTGCGGAGACCCATCAACTGGCTCCAGGTCCAGATGGCGTGTCTCCCTCCTGTCTGAGCAGCTGGCCCCCATCTTCATATAGATCTTCAACAGATCACTGGAGCTGTGTGAAGTCCCCTACTGCCTCAAACGCTCCACAATCATGGAAACCCTCGATTATAGGATTAAATGACTACAGGCCTGTCGCCATGACGTCTGTGATCATGAAACCCTTTGAGAGACTGGTGTTGACCAAGGTGAAGGAGAATACAGGATCTCTGCTGGACCCCCTGCAGCTTGCCTACAGGGCAAAGAGATCAGTTGATGATGCAGTCAACATGGGATTGCACTACATCCTGCAACACATCCTGCAACACCTCAACTCCGCAGTGACGTATACCTGGGAGTCGGGGACCTAACCCTAACCCAGTTTCTAATTCGTTGTCTAAACCTAAACCTTCTTCTTCTTCCCTAAATGGAAATGAAAGAAAGTGGGTTGTGGGTTTGTTTGTTGTTTGAACAGAAACTGTAGAAACCTTTAATGACAGCTTATCTGGAGTCTGTATTTAGTTCATTGAGTTTGTTCAGCTCTTACCAGCCCTGTCAGACAAACACTGCAGGGAAAGGTTGGAAAAATAAATATGCTTTAGGCAGAGCTTTAAGTTTGACCGTTAGTGACATCATTATAATCTTCCACCGTCCTGATGGTCCCATAGTGTCTGAGAGCTGGCAGCAGAGCAGTGGTTACCAACTCCTCTCATATAGCACACACATTAGCCATCTTTATCCCTAAAACACCTGTCAACAGGTCAGTAGTGTCCGGCCTCAGTCTGTGGGAATTTCTCTGAAAGCACAATGTTGAGGATTTGCAGCAGAGCTCTGGTAAGTAACAAACCTTCAGTTCATTCTGTCTGCTAACAATGTCCATGATGTCGTGACTGAGTTACAACAGCTAGACAACATCACGTGTGACAGTAATACAGTGTTTCCCACAGGATTCTGTTAGACTGTGGTGGATGGACCTCAGACCATAGGGGGGTCCGGGTCCTGCTCCCCCAGAGGAAAATGTTGTACATTTTAAAGTTAAATGGATCAATCTGGTGCACTTTGAGGGATAAATGAAGAGGCTAGCTCTAGATCTAGATCTATGAAGAACTTTGTGTTCTAGCAAACACTTTAATCATAAACACATTATAGAACATAGAATATAAATAATATAAATAAAGAACATAGAATATAAATAATATGAATAAATAACATAGAATATAAATAATATGAATAAAGAACATAGAATATAAATAATATAAATAAAGAACATAGAATATAAATAGTATGAATAAATAACATAGAATATAAATAATATGAATAAAGAACATAGATATAAATAATATGAATAAAGAACATAGAATATAAATAATGTGAATAAAGAACATAGAGTATAAATAATATGAATAAAGAACATAGATATAAATAATATGAATAATGAACATAAAATATAAATAATATGAATAAAGAACATAGAATATAAATAATGTGAATAAAGAACATAGAGTATAAATAATATGAATAATGAACATAGAATATAAATAATATGAATAATGAACATAGAATATAAATAATATGAATAAAGAACATAGAATATACAAAGCAATGAGAGAGAGTCAGCCGGCATGGACGCCGAACGGAGAACCAGCCGGTAAGGACACTGAACGGAGAGTCAGCCGGTAGGGACGCCGAACGGAGAACCAGCCGGTAGGGACGCCAAACGGAGAGTCAGCGGGTAGGGACGCCGAACAAAGAACCAGCCAGTAAGGACGCCGAACGGAGAGTCAGCCGGTAGGGATGCCGAATGGAGAACCAGCCGGTAAGGACACCGAACGGAGAGAGCCAGCCGGTAGGGACGCCAAACGAAGAACCAGCCGGTAAGGGTGCCGTACGGAGAGTCAGCCGGTAAGGATGCCAAACAGAGAACCAGCCGGTAAGGACGCCGAACGGAGAGTCAGCCGGTAGGGATGCCGAACGGAGAGAGCCAGCTGGTAGGGACGCCAAACGAAGAACCAGCCGGTAAGGGTGCCGAACGGAGAGTCAGCCGGTAGGGACGCCAAACGGAGAACCAGCCGGTAGGGACACCAAACGGAGAGTCAGCTGGTAGGGACGCCGAATGAAGAACCAGCCGGTAAGGACGCCGAACGGAGAGTCAGCCGGTAGGGATGCCGAACGGAGAACCAGCCGGTAAGGACACCGAACGGAGAGAGCCAGCCGGTAGGGACGCCAAACGAAGAACCAGCCGGTAAGGGTGCCGAACGGAGAGTCAGCCGGTAAGGATGCCAAACAGAGAACCAGCCGGTAAGGACGCCAAACGGAGAGTCAGCCGGTATCGACGCCAAACGAAGAACCAGCCGGTAGGGACGCCAAACGGAGAGTCAGCCGGTATTGACACCGAACAAAGAACCAGCCGGTAGGGACGCCGAACGGAGAGTCAGCCGGTAAGGACGCCGAACGGAGAACCAGCCGGTCAGGACGTCGAACGGAGAGTCAGCCGGCAGGGACGCCGAACGGAGAGTCAGCCGGTGCCAAAAAGCGATCGTCCACCAGAAACTGATTACCGTCCGCGGGAGCGCGCATAGCCCCTCAAAGCTGTATCGCCCAGTTTATGTAAGTCTACAGCTGCTTTTATCTGGATCAAACAATCTCAACGAGCAAATACACATAACTTTATGTCTGTGGTAATAGCAAAGGTATGTCTTTGTGAAACTTTAACATTTATTGTAACCGAATAATTACAATTGGGGCCAAAGAAGTGTTTGCAGTTTATAATGTAACCAGGCATGACATTTACGTGAGACAATTGGCACAGGCTACTAGGCTATTGTTTTGGATGTTTATTAACTGGGAAAAAATAGTTTGGAAACTTGTGTTTGGTGGATTATTTCTCTGTTGTTACAATACTAATTGTCATTGTATTTTACATCGTTGGAAAGCCTGTTTATTTACCTTCACAATGATGTCCAACTTGTAAGGATCATGCATTTGTGGGATGAGCAGCACAGCTGATTATGTGGGTAGTGCCCAAGAAAAATTTGCCAAAATGCTGTGCCAATGGTAAACAGTGTATTCTTATAAGGCTACCAGAAAGCCTGCAATGACTACCCTTCACCGTCAGGTCTGTTTGCGCTGGTGTCGACAACACAGACAATGGAACCTGAACATATTGGGGAATGTCATGTTCAGTGATGAGTCCAGGTTCTGTCTGCGGAAGTTGGATGGCAGGGTCAAAGTATGGAGACGACGCGGAGAACGCTATGCTGATTGTTGCACCGATGGAGTAACAGCTTTTGGTGGGGGCAGTGTCATGTTGTGGGGCGGCATCTCCCTCACTGGCAAAACAAGACTTTTCATCATTGAAAGCCATCTCAATGCAGTGAGATATCGGGATGAGATTCTGCAGCCAGTGGCGATCCCATATCTCCACAATCTAGGACCTAACTTCATCCTCCAAGATGACAACGCTCGCCCCGACAGAGCCAGGGTTATCACAGACTACCTCCACAATGTGGGAGTAGAGAGAATGGAACGGCCTGCCAAGAGTCCACACCTCAACCAAATTCAACACTTGTCGCACCTTCCCGCACGTCGGGGGTACTGGCGAGACGCTGGTCGACACACCCGTCCATTTCTGTAACCATCGGACACTGCACGCACAAGTTAGACTTTATTTCCTGCATGGATTAAGTTGGACAGGAAATGACGTATTGCAATTTTTTCACCACCTCCTGTGTCCACTATGTGGCACTAGAGAACACAGGCTAAACATGCATTATGTTGCTCTTTATCAAGTATAGACCACACAATGTAAATTTAATGTAAATCTGATGATGTTTGTCCTATAACGATGACTTCCTGTTGCCAGCAGGTGGCGCTATGACTATGAGTCAATATTGCCATATAAATGTCCTCAGGCCTGGAATGCTATGAAGTAGGTGAAGTTTGGAACAGATTGGACCAAGTCCAGTCGAGTTACAACAGTTTGTCTTTCAATGGCGAATCATGTAAATTCTCCGCCACGCCACGTCAACGCCGTTTCAAAAAACCTCACGATTTGAACAGCTTTTCATCACAAAGGTCTTTAGATTGTACTGCCCAAATCTGAAGTTGATTGGGTTAAATCTGTAGGAGGAGTTTGTTAAAGTACAGAGCCTGGAAATAGCCAAAAGTACACGAAAAAAAACACACAAAATTAAAAATGTCTGACTTCCTGTTGGGTTTAGAGCATGGCCCCAAGAGACTTTTTTTAAGTCTATATGTGATACATGTGTGTATTAAATTTTGTACTTCTAAGTACAAAAAACGTACTGCGAGGGCTGCTTTGTTGAAATTTTGTAGGGGGCGCTATTGAGCTCCCTTGCCACACCAATGCACAAAAAACATATTTGTTAACACATTTTAGCACTTTTAATGAGTGTACCAAGTTTCATTTGTTTGCAAGCATATCTAGCCCTTGAAAAACAACTTCCCGTTTCATGGCAATGATTCGTCGCCACAGCAAGTAAGTTCAACGAAAGCTAAAAAGCTTGTTGTAAAAGTACACAACATGCAACTTCCTGTTACCAGTAGCGCAATGACTGGGAGCCCAAATGTGCAAGTGGATGTTGTCAGGCAGGGACCTTTATCAGGCATGAGAAATTTGGAGCAGATTGGTTAATCCACGACAAAGTTACAGCAACTTCCTGCTTTTTGGCAAAAGGCGCTTTTTCGCTGCCACGCCACGGCCACACAGTTCGATAAAAGCTGAAGATTTAAACAACTTTTCATCACAATGGTCTTAAGATACTAATGACCAAATGTGAAGTTGATCAGGTTAAATCTCTAGGAGGAGTTCATTTAAGTACAGCGCCTGAAAATGGTAAAAAAAAACTACATAAAATTCAAGATGGCCGATTTCCTGTCGGGTTTACGATATACCTCCAACTGACTTTTTTTTTACGTCTCAACATGTTACATACTGTATGTCTACCAAATTTCATACATGTAGGTGAAACCCCACGCCGGGGCTACTCAATAGGGGGCGCTATCAAGCCATTTTGCCACACCCATAAACAAAACCCATAACATATATACATTTTCACCGCTTCTGATACATGTGCAAAGTGTCGTTCGTTTTTTAGCATGTTTAGTCCCTCAAAAATTTGATTCATTTCACAGAAAAATAATAAACGGACCAATTTCAATAGGGCCTTCGCCAACCTTCGGTCAGTGCTCGGGCCCTAATAATAATTCCTACAGTGTCAATGGGGCCTTCTCTGGCCCGACATTGTCGATGCTCGGGCCCTAATTATAAAATGCTTTTTGTTTCAATAAATAATTAAATTAAATACATATATACATATTACCTTATGTTAAAGGGACTATTTGTAACTTTGTACGCGCATAAATGTAGCGGGTCGTCACACATGCGCGCTCGCATATGCGCGTTCGCGTGTAGCCGCTGTACCCTCCTCCTCTGCCTGCTCTCCTTCACTCAGACAGCTCAGCTCGCTCCACCTCTAGACGTGAACGCGCGCTCACTCCACACTGCAGAAGAGTTAGTTTAGCTCTGAGAATATCTAGTGAATGCACAGGGGACGTTTGTGCAGAAATAAATGCTGCAGCTCCTCCAGACCAACAGAGGCTTTCCGTGTCTTGTGAAGTGACCGAGCTGTGCAGAGTTGTCTTCTCGTTACCGACCGGGTGCCGATGTCTCCTCTGCTCTCTCCGGCTGCGGGCGGAGAGAGCAGGGAGACATGCTGCAGAGCTCCGCTGCCTTAGCCTGCACTTAGGCAGGAAAAGCCAACACTAGGATCAGATCTAAATCATGTTCATGGAGAGACCTTCGTCTGGTCAGCTAACATTACTGCCAAGCAGCTGAAATATAGAGTGATATTGTGCTTTTAGCTGACGTGTGTCACCTCACTGTTTTGAGTGATGCTCGTTCAGGTATATTTAGAGCGAGCAAGCGCGAGCCCGGCGCTGACTTTCGTTGATTTCACGGCCACAGGTGTCGCTGTTAAGAAGCATTTCTGAAAGTTACAAATAGTCCCTTTAAGGAAAGAGCTATGGCAGCAGTGGGCATTTGCTTATTTGCATTTAACATGAGATTGTGTATATTAAATTAAATGAGGTTGGAATGTTTTGCATGTGTTTCAATGTATGTATTTTTTGCTTATTTTGCAAAAGTGTGTATATATTTTGTGCTGTTTTTTTATTATTTCAAAGGTTTTTCACCTAATGGTTGAATGAATAATGGTTTAATACTAATTCATTAATGACTGATTGAGCAGTTTCACTGAACTATCAGCTGAACCACAAAACAAAAAGGAGAAACTGTTTTGTCATTGAGTGGAATCCAGTTCTAAATCTTCGGGTACTTCCAGAACATCTGAGGTCTGCCCCGACCCTGTGTTCTTTTAAATTGAGGCTCTAAACTTTTCTGTTGGCCTCTCCCGTGGTCACGGTGTGAGATTCTCATACTTCCATTAAATGAACCGTATGCGTAATTACGTAAAGCATGTTGAATTGCCTTTGTGTCTGAAATGTGCTATCTAAACTTCCCGACATTGTTGTATTGTTGTATCAGGTAAAGGTGAGGATGGTGAAGCCCTGTCTCTCGGTGAAACCTGTATCGGCGTCTCTGGCTGCTGGCAGAACCCTGCACTGGCAGCAAGGACTGCCCAGTCAGCCACTCCCCCGTCTGCAGCAGACCTTTGAGCTCTACCTCAGCTATCTGGAGCCCATGATGGAGGAGGACGAGCTGAAGCGCTTCAAAGAGCTGACGGAAGAGTTTCAGAAAGCAGGAGGGGTTGGAGAAAGACTGCAGAGAGGCCTGGAGAGGAAAGCATGCAACACTGAGAACTGGGTGAGCTCAATATCTCCAGCAACAGCTATAAACACATTTACTGAGACAACGGGAAGGACCACCAGCTCCTGAATGACTAAATCAGCTGCTGGGACTGACCTTTAGACACATTTACTGATACAACGGGAAGAACCACCAGCTCCTGATTGACTAAATCAGCTGCTGGCACTGACCTTTAGACACATTTACTAAGACAACGGGAGGGACCACCAGCTCCTGATTGACTAAATCAGCTGCTGGCACTGACCTTTAGACACATTTACTAAGACAACGGGAGGGACCACCAGCTCCTGATTGACTAAATCAGCTGCTGGCACTGACCTTTAGACACATTTACTAAGACAACGGGAGGGACCACCAGCTCCTTATTTACTAAATCAGCTGCTGGGACTGACTTTTAGACTGTTTACCAAGACAACAGGAGGGACCACCAGCTCCTGATTGACTAAATCAGCTGCTGGGACTGACCTTTAGACACATTCTGCCAGAGGAGGAGAGCTCAGAGAGACAGTTTAGACTCAGATATATATTGGATATATATGTCTGATCAAAAGACAGAACAGTGCAGTTGCATCCTGGTGTGATTTTAAATTACAGTAAATTAAGTTTTAATTCAAGTTGACTGAAAACAAGTTGCCTCCTGTTCCTATCTTCAGCTACAGAATAGTAATTACTGTTCGGTAATTTGTTTTGTTCTATATTTCTTCAAAGATTCAGATTTAGTTATAGATGTGTTTTCTGTGGGCGGCTGTGGCTCAGAGGGTAGAGCAGGTTGTCCACCAATCGGAAGGTCAGTGGTTCGATCCCCGGCTGCTCCGGGTCACATGTCGATGTGTCCTTGAGCAAGACACTTAACCCAAAAAATTGCTCCCGAAGGCATAGCCATTGGTGTGTGAATGAGTATTTAGATTAGATCTTGATGGGCAAAGTTGTCACCTTAGTAGCCTCTGCCATCAGTGTGTGAATGGGTGAATACTGACATGTAGTGTAGAGTGGCTTTGAGTGGTCGGAAGACTAGAAAAGCGCTATATAAATGCAAGACCATTTACCATTTCTCATTAGATAGAATAGACATCTCTGTTCACTCGCTTCACAGACATGCATACCCTACAAAAACTTAAGACATACTTAAAAGCTTATTTTTCAATGAGTTGAAAAAATAAATAAATAGATGAAAATATAAATCAAAATTAGACGAACCCAAGACGCTCAAAACACTGGGTTAAGTCTTCATCAATATGGCATCACTCTGAGTTACAGTAAAATCCATCGCCACCAAGTCTTTGGAATAATGTTCAGTCAGACAGCTCACATTTTAAATGTTTATTTCAATAGCAGAACATTTTTAGAGTTAGGGGTCTAGACTCCGACCTCATCACTCCCTGCAGATATTATTACATGATATGTTGGGAGTGATGATTAAATATGTTTCCTCCCGTCGGACCCTGCAAGTGGATGCTGTGGTGGTGGTGGGGCTGAAAGAGCAGGTAGCGGCAGTACTCCTGCAGGGCAGCAGGAGCATTGAAGAGGCAGAGGGAGAGAGTGAATTTTACAGCTTAAATAGACCGCCCAATTGGGAGGGTGCGTTTGGTTTATGGTATTGAGAGTGAGGCATGTCACATGTGTATGTAGTAGTGCAACTCGAGTTGACTGCCTAACCTAGCTCGCAGGCGTCGGTCCATTTCAGTCAGACAACTCACCTTTGAAATGTTTATTCCAACAGCAGAACATTGTTAGAGTTTAGGGTCTAGACTCCGACCTCATCACTCCATGCAGATATGATTACATGAGATATTGGGAATGATGATTAGACATATCTCGCCCCCAAAACTGCACTGGTTCGGAGCCTGACACCACTGATGTGAGGATTTTCTATGTGTGGGCTTGGCACCAACCACCGTTTGGCCATTCCCCATGAGCACCTCGGCTTCAAGGGGAATATACTATCTAGTGAAACGGCTATGTGTGGGCCTGGCACCAGCCGCCGTGTGGCCACTCCCCATGAGCACCTTGGCCCAAGGGGAATATACTATCTAGTGAAACTGCTATGTGTGGGCCTGGCACCAACCGCCATTCCCCATGAGCACCTCGGCTACAAAGGGAATATTCTATCTGGTGGACAGAAGTACACTTGTAAAGCCTTGGTAACAGATGCTAAGATGCATGAGTACTCTAACCCAGTAACCACCCTATATACAACAATTGAATTAGGCAGCAAAGCAGCTACACATATTTAGTAAGGTTATAAGGGGTGCAGGAGCTCATGAGCTTTCCGATTGGTCGGGGAGCAATGCAGGAATTTCATCATAGAAGAGAGAAGACAAAAGGTAGTGTTAGTCTTGGCAATGATAATTTAGGTATCTTGGCAAGATCTAGCAGACTTTGAGTGTTTCAGGAATATTGAGTACATGCGGTCTTCTAATGTTTAATCCAATAAATGAGGATTAAAGGAGAGAGATCTAGTTGTATATTCACCGCACCTGAGAAACCCATAGAAGGCCATTAGCAGAACTGCTTCCAACATTATGTCAATATAAGGTGAAACAACCTTGCCTTGACACCAATTTAACTGTTGCAGCGTTGTCGCAAAACACCATAATTTGCTTCCTTGTCCATCTGCTGCCCCATAGCAACCTAGCAACGAAAATAGGGTAAAGCTCATGGAGAGCAGTGGATTTGTATTGGAGGGAGTTATTTCAGTTGGCCAGACATCTGCAGACCATTCATTATTGTAAAACCCCCCAAAGCCAACAATTCAATTCAATTCAATTTATTTTTATATAGCGTCAAATCATAACAGAAGTTATCTCAAAACGCTTTATATATAGAGCAGGTCTTAGACCGTACACCATAGTTTAGAGACCCAACAAGATCCACCAAGCGCGCTGTGGCCAGGAACAACACCCCGTATAGTGGGAAGAAACCTGGAGCAGAACCGGGCTCTGGGTGGGAGGCCATCTGCCGAGACTGGCTGGGGAGGGAGAGAGAGAGACAGAGAGCAACAGAGAGAGAGAGAGAGAGAGAGAGAGAGAAGCAACCACAATAATAGCACAGCAGCTGTAGTAACTAATACAAGTAGGACTAATGAATCAAACCAATAGTAGTGGATGTAAAAGAGTGATAATACAACTATCAGAATTGATGTCATTGGTTCATCCTCAGACGGGCTTTCGAGCGGAGCTTCCAGCTATCTCAGTCCACCATACATCTGGCTAGCTCACCGGCACTGTCCAGCAAGTCTCCTCAGTACGTCCATTTCTGTTGGTATGGGACGTCCCTGTGATCGATGCCCGTGTGTTGGTTCCCACAGCACCAGCATGCTTGCTGCGAGATCTTGATGTCTTTGGCAGTAACCCCGCTCCAGGTATAACCTCGCTCCAGGTGTAACCCCGCTTCATGGTTACCCGCGAGACAAGGAGGCACAAGGACTCCCGGGAAGGAATGAAGTTAGTAACAATGAATGGGACATGAATATATACAGAAGGAGAGAGGAGCTCAGTGTGTCATAGGAAGTCCCTCGGCAGTTTAGGCCTATAGCAGCTTAACTAGGGGCTGGTCAAAGACAGCCCTAACTATAAGCATTATCAAAGAGGAAAGTCTTTAGCCTACTCTTAAATATAGAGACGGTGTATGCCTCCCGGACTGAAACTGGGAGCTGTTTCCACAGAAGAGGAGCTTGATAGCTGAAGGCTCTGGCTCCCATTCTACTTTTGGAGACTCTAGGAACTTCAAGTAACCCTGCATTCTGGGAGCGCAGTGCTCTAGTGGGGTAATAAGATAAGATAAGATGAACCTTTATTAATCCCCGGAGGGAAATTCAGGTGTCAAAGCAGCAACATCAGCAAATAGAGTGAATCACAGGAGAGGTAAAGGTATACCAAAATTATAAAAACAATAATAGAGATATAAAAGATACAGAGTGAATGGGTGAACACAGTGTGTGCAGTCCGTCAATAAATAAATGTAGTATGTGCAATAAATACATGTAATATGTGCATATGTGCAGTCTATAAAGTGGTATATAGGATGTATAGTGTAAAGTGCGCCAGTGGTTAGAGTCCAAGATGGTTGCAGAAAGTCCTAATAGTTCTCATATGGGGGTCAGTCTTGGTTGTGGAGCCTGATGGCTACCACCATGAAAGACTGACCAGGCGCTTTGTGTTGTGCCGAGGGGGTATGAGTCTGTGGCTGAAGGGGCTCCTCATCTTGACAAGCTCATCATGGAGGGGGTGGGAGGGGTTATCGAGGATAGCGTCCAGCTTCCTCCTCATCCTCCCCTCTGCCACCACCTCCAGATTGTCCAGTTCAGATCCAACCACAGAGCTAGCCTTCCTCACCAGCCTGTTTAGTTTGTTGGCATCCCTTGAGTTGGTGCTATGGTGCACTCTAAATCCTGACTGTAGGGATTTGGTGTAGGGAACAGGTTTGGTTATTAGCTAATTAATAAATAATATTCATAGAATTATTATTATTATTATTATTAATAAAAATTATCAATAAACATTAATAATGAACGGGGCACCACCCTGGAATCAGGGACCAATAACCAAAACGTTAATGCAGTCTCAAAAAGGGGTTGTTCACTCCAAATGCCAGTATTTAAACACTACTTTACATTTAAGAGATGAACGGTGAATCCGAGCACTGACTCTCACAACCAGCTGTTACTACAATACAAATTCACAATGATCACAGACAACTGCTATTTAAAGTAAAACCAATTTATTTAAATATAGCAATATCAATCAATAATAAACAACAGTCTAACAACATCAATCTATAATCAATAGTTCTTAAACAGTAGTAATTAATAATCAACAACACTCTCAGAAAAAAAAATGGATATCCTACAAGGCAGCTCTAAGCACTACACTAGAATCAAACAAACATAAAGGCAAGAGGGTGTGTGTGTGCGTGTGTGAGTGGGAGTGTCTCTGTGTGTGGGGGGAGGAGCAAGAGGAAGCACGAGGTGGACGTGACCACGCAAGTGGTTACGTCACGTGAGGGGGTTGCTCCTAATGGCGGACGACGCCGCGAAAGTTAAAGACAACGCACAAACGGGAACGTGAGTCCCCACGTTGCCAGTAAAATGGGTATGTGTGTGTGGGTTAGTAGAAGAGGGAAAAGAAAGGCGCGCTCAGAGTGCAGCAAAAGAGGTTATAACTGCCGCGGAAAAAGACGTAGTAGCTCAGAAAACCGGCGTGCAAACTCACGTTTGTCGGCCGTGCACTGGTCTTCTAACTGATAAAATACAGCTACAGATCTTAACCGTGGTGGCAGAAACTAACTCAAGAAAACCCACGGCGGGGGGCGCACTGTAAACACAGTAAACAAAGCAGCAACAGGAATCCTAACTGCCCCGAGAAAGATGTAATAGCTGTATTATTATCACTCAGAAGCTCGGCAGGCGAACTCAGGTCCATCGGCCGTGCACTGATCTTTTAACTGATAAAATACAACTATGTTCTTTAACGTGGTGGCAGAAGCTAACACAAGGAAATGCCCACGGCGTGGAGCACACAGTTATCAACAGTCAGCAACAGTAAACAAAGCAAAGCAAAGCAAACAGACTCAGCGGTCCGTACATTCAATACAAATAAACAATAGTTATAAACTTATTGTAACACACAATTTAACTAGTCTCTGCCCAGACACAAGCCTCTTACTTGGATCGCTTCTCCGATGCGATTGTGGTGTGTATCGTCGTTAATTGGTCCGGCGGCGTCGAGCAAGCTCGGACAATAACGGGCCGTTATGATGCTCGTCAGCTGAAGAACGGCAGGGCTGGTTCTCCGCATGGCAGCGGAGGGAAAGCAGCCAGTTAACTCGGTGAAGAAAAAGGCGGTCGTCTTTTTCTTGGTGAAGAACGGGGGTCCGTGTCTTCCTTCTGCAGGGATGAGGATCTGAAAGTCTGAAGAACACAACAATAGCTTAACTCGTCCAGCGAGGTCAGGAACTGTGGCTCGGTCTTAAAGGGGAACGCTGCAGCGTTGGTACCTCCTGGAGCAAACGAAGTCGCAATGGAAAGGGATGTCCTTAAAGGTGCGCTCTGCTTATACCTCCGGTGAGATTGTGGGCGTGTCACCGGAAAGACCCCACAGTTCCTGTTAGCCTCATCCAATGGGAGACCCCTGTTTGGATTCAAATGAAATCTTACACCCAGGTGGGAGATTTCAAAGAGCTGGCGGTTAGTCTTTTTTCCTTTGATCAGGCTTTTGATCTTCCATGTAGGCCTGTCTTAAGGCTCCTTGCCTTGTAGGCCGCTCTTTGTCCCCAAAGAGGTGAGGTCCCTACACTGACTGATAATCCTCGAATAAATGATTGTTCTGTAGAAAGTCACACAGCTGACTGGCGACTGCTTTCCCGAGGATTTTAGAGAGAAAGGGAAGGTTAGATATAGGTCTATAGTTGGCTAGGACCTCTGGATCAAGAGTGGGCTTTTTAAGAAGAGGTTTAATTACAGCTACTTTAAAGGACTGTGGTACATAGCCTGTTAGTAAAGACACATTGATCATATCCAGTAAAGAGGTGCTAACTAGAGGTAAAACTTCTTTAAGCAGTCTAGTTGGGATGGGGTCTAGGAGACAGGTAGATGATTTAGATGAAGAGATCAGTGAAGTCAGTTTGTGGAGATCGATAGGAGAAAAGCAGTTTAAATATATATCAGGTTGTACAGCTGTTTCTAAGGTTCCTAAGTTTGAGGATAAATTGGTACCAGTTGACGGTAGGAGGTGATTAATTTAGTCTCTAATAGTTATGATTTTATCATTAAAGAAACTCATGAAGTCACTACTACTGAGGGTTGTAGGAATACATGGCTCAATAGAGCTGTGGCTCTCTGTCAGCCTGGCTACAGTGCTGAATAGAAACCTGGGGTTGTTCTTATTTGTCTCTATTAATGATGAGTAATGGGCTGCTCTGGCATCACAGAGAGCCTTCCTATATGTTTTAAGACTATCTTGCCAGACTAAATGAGATTCTTCCTGTTTGGTGGAACGCCATATCCTTTCCAGTTTCCTCGATGCTTGCTTTAGTTTGCGTGTTTGAGGGTTATACCATGGAGCTGACTTCCTTTGTTTTATTAACTTCTTTTTTAGAGGGGCAACAGAATCAAGTGTGACTCGCAGTGAGTCTGTAGCACTATCTATAAAATGATCAATTTGGGTAGGGCTAAAGTTAGCATACGAGCCCTCTGTTATATTGAGACATGGTATTGAATTTAATGCTGATGGAATCGCTTCCTTAAATTTAGCTACAACACTATCAGATAGACATCTAGTGTACACACTTTTGTCTGATGGTGTATAGTCTAGTAATAAGAGTTCAAAAGTGATTAAATAATGGTCTGATAAAAGAGAGTTCTGTGGAAAAACAATTAAATGTTCAATTTCAACACCATATGACATAACAAGGTCGAGGGTGTGGTTAAAGCAGTGAGTGGGTTTATGCACATTCTGCGAGAAACCAATTGAATCTAATAAAGAGATAAACAGTACTGAGGCTATCATTATCAACGTCCACATGAATATTAAAATCACCTACTATAATGACTTTATCTGTTTTCAGGACTAGGCTTGATAGAAACTCTGAGAATTCAGATAGAAATTCAGAATATGGGCCTGGAGCGCGGTACACTATAACAAAGAGAATTGTCTGTAGTGTTTTCCAGGTTGGGTGTGAAAGATTAAGAACAAGGCTTTCAAATGAGTTATAATTTAGTTTAGTTTTAGGGTTTATTAATAGGCTTGAGTCGAAGATGGCTGCAACTCCACCTCCTCGGCCGGTGTCTCGAGGAATGTGAGTATTAATATGACTCGGGGGAGAGGATTCGTTTAGGCTGACATATTCTTCCTGACACAGCCAGGTTTCAGTAAGACAAAATAAATCAATGTGATTATCTGATATTAAATCATTTACTAGAGCTTTAGATGACAGATCTGATATTTAAGAGTCCACATTTAATTCTCCTGTTTTGTTGCTTTATTGCAGTGCTAGTGTTAGATTTGATTAGATTATTATGTTTAACTCCTCTTCTGTTTACTTTTGATTGAATTCATTTAGGTGGGGCAGACACAGGGTGCATGCCAAAGCTCTTAATTGCATCCATGTTTCCCTCACTTGCGTCTTAGTCCCTCTCACCAGGGAAGCATGGAGAGACGCAAGGAAACCATGCGAGGAGAGAGGAAAACGAGGAAATATGTTTTAAGAGACATGAGACGGTCGTTTCCTCTGAAGCGTCACGTGAAGCGACGTCTGTTTCTGATGACAGGAGCAGCTGATCACAGCTGGATCAGCTGTCAGTCGGCTTTAACAGCTGTTTGTGTCTGAACTGTACTAGTACTAATAAAGACAAGTGCTCTTTATATTATTTATTCATTATTAGCGTCTGGAGTTATTGATATTCTGATTGTGAGTTAATTATTTAATAACTCAGAATATGACTATGGTGTCTTTTGAACACTGGACATTATTTATTAGGCTAAAGGGAAAATGTAAATGATGTAACTCATAAAACCCGACGTTCAGGAATCATCAGCCTCATGTGACTGAATGGAAATGATGATAAATGATGTAAAAGGTGTTTGTTGCTGACAGACAGACTCCTTTTCTCTCTGACTTTAATAGTATCATTAATACAAGTTAACGGGGGAAATAACAGATCATGAAAAGAAAAATCATTCTAATAAATGAAGAAAGTTATTTTAAGTCAGTTTGTCAGGTCTTATAGACCCCTCTCAGTGACAGACTGCTTCCCTGGCGGTGTGGGAAGCACAGATACTGCAGGTCCTTCTGCTGCTGTTCACACCTACAGTTAACACAGATTATAACTAGATGGTGAATCAGAAGACAACTAAAATATAAAACGTTTAATCTGTGATCTGTTTTCACTCCGGTATGAAACTCCAGTGATGTTGAGAGGTAAAGTTATCAGATCAGTCCTGTCGGCAGCAGCGTCCAATCAGTAACTGATATCCAATAAGGGGGCGTGTCGGTCGGTAAAAGACTTCCGTGGAGGATATACTGGTGTATCCTCGCTCCTCGCTCCTCCAGCAAGCCTCCTCGATCCTCAGTGCACAAATAAGAGATTTGGGACGGTCTTCAAGATGGAGCACCAGAACAACTTCCGGTTCAAGCGAGGATCGAGGAGCGAGGAAATGAAAATTAAGAGCTTTGGGATGCGGCCCTGGTCTGACCTCTGGTTTGTCATGGATTTGGTCTACTAACAATCTTGGTCAGATTTCTGGATAAGAGAGCCGCACCATCCAAAGTAGGATGAATGCCGTCTCTCCTAATCAGACCAGGAGTCCTCCAGAAAGAGTTCCAATTGTCAATGAAGCCCACATGGTTTGCTGGACACCACCTCGACAGCCAGCTGTGGAATGACTTCATGCGGCTATACATGTCGTCACTGGTCAGGTTGGGGAGGGAGCCAGAGAAAACTACGGAGTCCGACATTGTCTTTGCATATGTACACACCGACTCCACATTAACTTTAGTGACGTCCGATTGGCGTAATCGGGTGTCATTACCGCCGACGTGAATAACAATCTTATTGTATTTACGCTTATCCTTAGCCAGCAGTTCAAATATGATTCAATGTCGCCCACTCTGGCCCCAGGGACGCAGTTAACTATGGTAGCTCTGGCCCCAGGGACGCAGTTAACTATGGCAGCTCTGGCACCAGGGACGCAGTTAACTATGGCAGCTCTGGCTCCAGGGATGTAGTTAACTATGGTAGCTCTGGCTCCAGGGACGCAGTTAACTATGGTAGCTCTGGCTCCAGGGATGCAGTTAACTATGGTAGCTCTGGCTCCAGGGATCCAGTTAACTATGGCAGCTCTGGCTCCAGGGATGCATTTAACTATGGTAGCTCTGGTCCCCGGGATGCAGTTAACTATGGTAGCTCTGGCCCAAGGGATGCAGTTAACTATGGTAGCTCTGGTCCCCGGGATGCAGTTAACTATGGCAGCTGGCTTCGCTAACTTCACGTTTCTCAGAATAGAGCTGCCGATAACCAGAGTTGGTTTCTTAGCGGGTGTGTCGCTGAGTGGGGAGAATCTGTTAGAAACGTGGAGTGGTTTTTGGTGAACCGTGGGCTTCAGCTTACGACTATGCTTCCTTCAGGCAGTCACCCAGCCTCCCGGCTGCTCGGGGGTTGCCGGGGGACGGCTAGCAGGAGCTACGCTTGGTCGGCCCGCACCGGCTAGGGGCTGGCTAACTACAGTAGCTAATGATAAAGTTTCCATGGTGCGGAACCGGGCTTCTAACTCGCTAACCCTCGCCTCCAATGCAGCAAGTTCACTACACTTAATACATGTACCATTATCACTAAAGGAGGCAGAGGAATAACTAAACATGAGACACACAGAGCAGGAAAGAGCAGGAGAAGGAGAGAGAGAAGCCATCGCTAGCTGCTAAGCTACTGTTAAGCTACTGCTAAGCTACTGCTATGCTACAGAACGATAGCCCAGCCAGCGTTAGCAGAGCTGAATAGCTTGCAAGCAACTGTGGGATTATGGAGAAGTCTCTAAAAGGAGCGAGTTATGAGTGCTTAAGCAGAACTAGTGTAATTATAAATGTAGCAGGTAATTAGCTGCTGTAATGAAGAGTATAACTATATTGCCCTGGATGTGCTGGAGCAGCTACAGAACACTAGCAGTACACAGAAAGACAGGCAACCCGAAATGAGGCAAAACGCTTACCGTAAGCACGTCAGCACCGATACCCTGATACCCTCAAACACTGACAGGGACCGACCTATAGGAGCTGATTGTTATAAAGCTTTTGCTGTTGTGTAGGGTACATTTCTTGATGATGGTTACATGAGTCTCCAGTCGGTGAGTTTGTAAGAGTTAGAGAGTGAGGCGATGAATGTTTACTCACCCGATTTAGTCCAGAAGGTCCAAGGACGCACATACTAAATAAGCCAACCAATACATGATGCCTGCATAGGAAACCACAATACAGGAAATAACAGGTGCTCAGATGGCTTGGTTGTAACGAGCTGTTGGCTTCAGGAGCGTGTAGTGTTGAGAAAGCGCACAGAGTAGCTCTGCAGAATCCACCGTCCTCCAGTCGCTCACTCAACAGAATGTGGGCATCGATACACCGACAGCAATCCAGCAGGCAGGCTAGGTGATTGAATCAAGAGCATAGCAGCTGCAGCTAGTAGAGGAGGCCTGCAGCTAGTAGAGGAGGCCTGCAGCTGGTAGAGGAGGCCTGCAGCTAGTAGAGGAGGCCCAGGCTGGTAGAGGAGGCCTGCAGCTAGTAGAGGAGGCCTGCAGCTAGTAGAGGAGGCCCAGGCTGCAGCTAGTAGAGGAGGTCTACAGCTAGTAGAGGAGGTCTGCAGCTAGTAGAGGAGGCCTGCAGCTAGTAGAGGAGGCCCAGGCTGGTAGAGGAGGTCTGCAGCTAGTAGAGGAGGCCCAGGCTGGTAGAGGAGGCCTGCAGCTAGTAGAGGATACCCAGGCTGGTAGAGGAGGCCTGCAGCTAGTAGAGGAGGTCTGCAGCTAGTAGAGGAGGTCTGCAGCTAGTAGAGGAGACCCAGGCTGGTAGAGGAGGCCTGCAGCTAGTAGAGGAGACCCAGGCTGCAGCTAGTAGAGGAGGTCTGCAGCTGGTAGAGGAGGTCTGCAGCTAGTAGGAGGCCTACAGCTAGTAGGAGGCCTACAGCTAGTAGAGGAGGCCCAGGCTGGTAGAGGAGGCCTGCAGCTAGTAGAGGAGACCCAGGCTGCAGCTAGTAGAGGAGACCCAGGCTGCAGCTAGCAGAGGAGGCTCAGTCTGGAAGAGGCCCAGGCTGCAGCTAAACCAGCTCACACAGATCTTCTACAACCCAGCAGCAGCAGCTTCAAATCACTTAATGGATTGTTGTAAGAAGCCAAAAGAGAGTCCACTGTGCACCTCTTAAGCAGTAAAGTCAGTTTCTCAGTAGGCAGAGAAAATGATTTTATCCTAGTCTTCATCATAGGACTTGGCCTATTCAGTCCAATGCAAGCTGTAGTCACTTGGTTTAAGCAGCCCAGCAGCAGTAAGATTATCTCCCTTTTGGGTTGTGGTAAGAAGCCATCTCTTGAATGGATGTAAAAAATCACCTTCCTTGGCTGGATAATCAGTATAAGACAGAGATAAAATACAGAACTCACATGCAGGCACACAAACAAAGGACTGGACTGGTAGCCATCTTGGACTTGAGGTGTGGAAGCAATGACAATCGCATGAGCATCTATAGTAGATCCTACGATCTGAGAAAGCTGAAAGAGGAGACGGCGGCAGTACTCCTGCAGGGCAGCAGCAGCATTGAAGAGGCAGAGGGAGAGACAGTGAATTTTGCAGCTTAAATAGACCGCCCAATTGGGAGGGTGCGTTTGGTTTATGTTATTGCGAGTGAGGCATGTCACATGTGTATGTAGCAGTGCAGCTCGAGTTGACTGCCTGAACTAGCTCGCAGGCGTCGCTCCATTCAATGTAAAAACACATACTTTTTTTATGAAGAGACAGCGTAGTTGTAATGAACTGGAATGTCATTCTGTTTTTTGGTGATGAGCTATCAATGATTGCATGTCATATCATCGTATCAGTCTCAGTCAGAGGGAGGAGAGGAGCACCCAATTTATTGGAACATCTTTACTAACTAAGTATAAACCCACCTGATCTGGCAGCGCTGCTTCTGTTGCATTAAAATGTTACCACCAGTAACAGCAGGTGTCACCAAATTAACCCGATTTGAAACTTTAGGGATTCTAACTTTAAATATAAATTCAAACTTTGACTTCTGTAGCCATACGTTCACTTTCAAATAGGCATTTTTTTACCAAGGAGGGATGGTAAACAAGGGAAAGAGGGAGGAAGTTACTGTGTAGGCTTTATATAAATAGGAACCACATTTCACTTTGTTTTGTTGCCAACTTTTATTCAGGAATTTTGTGCAATTTCACCCTTAATTTCGAAGAAGACAATGTCCAGAAACCTTTAAAATGAAGTCCAGGCACCATGGAACAGCTTCTTTATCAACTCAAGGAACATGTCTGTATGTATCTGTGTGTCACTTATAGTTTGTAACTGTTTGTAGTCAACAGATTCTCTTGTAATGGACACGTTTCACCATCATCGGATGCCTATGGTGATTCTTTTAAACCCTTCGACTGTCTTTCCCCGAATGGACTTCAGAGATACAAAGGGACAAATAAGGTAAACACACACACACAGGGCTTGACCATTAACTATTTGAGTTAATAATATGACTCTATTAATGTTCTAATGCGGAGTAGGTAACGATTACAGAAACAACCACAATCAATCTACGACATCAGGGCTTGAGGTTGAAAGGTGTTCCTTAAGCTGGGCATACACTGTACGATCTTAGAAATGTTGTTGTGTACTTCTTACACCTACTGTACGAGTACATCGTCTGCAATGTAAAGCCAAAGCTCCCGATTTTTGTGCTCACACTGTACGGTCCGATCGTCAGCTACGACCTGAGTGATCACATTGTACGTTCCGATCGTCAGCTATGACCTGAGTGATCACACTGTGCTGTCCGATCGTCAGCCACGACCTGAGTGATCACACTGTGCTGTCCGATCGTCAGCCAATACCTGAGTGATCACACTGTACAGTCCGATCGTCAGCCACAACCTGAGTGATCTAACTGTGCTGTCCGATCGTCAGCCACGGCTTGAGTGATCACACTGTACGATCCGATTGTCAGCCACGACCTGAGTGATCACACTGTATGGTCCGATTGTCAGCCACGACCTGAGCGATCACACTGTGCTGTCCGTTCGTCAGCCACAACCTGAGTGATCACACTGTGCTGTCCGATCGTCAGCCGCGGCTTGAGTGATCACACTGTACGATCCGATTGTCAGCCACGACCTGAGTGATCACACCGTACGGTCTGATCGTCAGCTACGACCTGAGCGATCACACTGTAATGTCCGATCGTCAGCTACGACCTGAGAGATCACACTGTACGGTCCGATCGTCAGCCACGACCTGAGTGATCACACCGTGCTGTCCGATCGTCAGCCACGACCTGAGTGATCACACTGTGCTGTCCGATCGTCAGCCACGGCTTGAGTGATCATACTGTACAATCCAATTGTCAGCCACGACCTGAGTGATCACACTGTACGGTCTGATCGTCAGCTACGACCTCAGTGATCACACTGTACGGTCCGATCGTCAGATACGACCTGAGTGATCACACTGTACGGTCCGATCGTCAGCCACTACCTGAGTGATCACACTGTACGGTCCGATCGTCAGCTACGACCTGAGTGATCACACTGTACAGTCGGATCGTCAGCCACGACCTGAGTGATCACACTGTGCACTGGGCCAGGCACAATGAAACAGGAACTCTGATAAGCGCAATGACACCTGCCACAAGACTCTACGACAAACGGTTCATGAGTTATGAAAGGGGGCGTGGCTGACGTCTTTGGACGGGGCTATGAATCTATATTGACATGAAAATGATCTCAGGCTTGGACCACCATCATGGCTGAGAAATTTGGAGCAGATTTGACAAAGTATGCTGAAGTTACAACAACTTCCTGTTTCATGGCGAATCATGCCAAATGGCCGCCATGCCACGACAACGCCGTTCAACAAAAACTCAGTCTTCACAATAATGCATCATCAAAGTCTTAAAGGTCACATATTATGCTCATTTCCAGGTTCATAGATGTATTTTAATGTTGCACTAGAACATGTTTACATGCTGCAATGTTCAAAAAAACCTTTATTCTTCTCATACTGCAGCCTGAGTCTGCCTGCCTCAGAGACTAATTCAGCCTCTGTCTGAAAACCACTGATTCACAGCCTGTCTCCTCCCACTCTGCTCTGATTGGTCAGCGTTTTCTGTCAATCTCAACAACAACAGCGTCACCCTCCCCCTCCCTCCCGGAGCAGCTCTGGAGAGAGAGAGAGTGGAGAGATAGCAGCTAGAATAGAGTTTATAAACCACTTTAAAGTTTATAAACCAGAAACTTCACCCAGCGCACGTTACCGGAGGAATCTGATCAGAAATCGGCGACACATGATGAACATCTGCGGTCCAGATTCCAGGTTTTCCTGACGGTTTCTCTCAGGTAAATAATACTATTTATAGCTCTGTTAGTTAACTCAGTGTTTACCTCATGCATCAACTCTGTAAACCGTAAACATACACTCTGTTTTACGTCTGTCTTTACAGATCCATCTGTGAGAAATGACCGACAGAATCATCCCAGAGGAGAGCAGACAGCTGTGGGCAGATGGCTCTGTTTACATGGAGATACAAAGCTAACCCGTTAGCATGTAGCTAAATGCTAACGGGTTAGCTACATGCTACCGCTATGACACGGTGTGTAAACACAGCGACCATCAGGGTGGAAAATAGAAGATGTGAAACAGTAGTCAGTTCATTATTTCTGCTAAAAGATAAATGTATGGAAGATCAGAGTAATGGTATATTATTTACAGTAGTAGCTGTCTCTGTGTTACCATGACTACAGACCACCGGAGCTTAGCTTACCATAGTTTACCAGAGCTGAAGACTTTCTCCTGTACCATGTCACATAACTAACTAACAGGTGAGATGATTACAAATGCTGTGAATAATTAATATTGTCATCTGTCAACTCAAATAAAGTTTGACTGTGAAACAGAAATGTGTTGTGTTGCTTACAAGTCACTATTTACTACCTGTAATCTGCTACATGCATGACATCAAATATATATAATATATAAATATCATCTGTTTAAACAGTGTAATTACATAAAGCCTTTGTGAAAGAACATGTTATATTTAGATGATGGGAGTACATGAAGCCTGTTCTGCTGGTTCTTGCAGACTTTGCTCAAGTTAGGTTGAGGAGGAGAGACAGTGACGCGCTGTGGGGCGGGGTCAGCTACTGAAGGTTCTCTCTGGTTCGACCAGGAAACCCTTACATGGCTTGCATTTCTCTAATGACGTCAGAAGAGAAGGAAAAAAAGCGATTTTTTTTTCTGCACCCATTTCCGGACAAACGGAGGAGGAGAAAAAGAGAGAGGATGGTCTTTTATGATACTATGGTGGCCTGTAGACACACTGGGGACAGATATTGATGTTTAAAAGACATGGAAAAGTGCATTTTGCATAATAGGTGACCTTTAAGGCTTTTCTGTCCACATTTCAGGTGGATCTGGTCAACCTGGAGGAGTACATTAAAATAGAAAACATGTCGTTTCCTGTTGCCACTAGGGGGCGCTATGAGTGTGACTCAATATGGACATGCAAATATCCTCAGGACTGGACCCTCATCATGCCTGAGAAATTTGTGACAGATCGGACTATGTACAGTGAAGTTAAAACAGCTTCCTGTTTCATGACGAATGGCTCAAAATGGCCGCCATGCCATGGTCAGGTGGTTCTCTGAAAACTCACCATTTGAATAACTTTTCATCCTTAAGGTCTAAAGATGGTCCTGACCAAATTTCAAGTCGTTTTGATTAAATCTGGAGGCGTAGTTTGTTAAAGTACACGGCCTATAAAACGCAAAAATGGCATATTAAATTCAAAATGGCTGACTTCCTGTTGAGTTTTTGGCATACCTCCAAGAGGCTTTTTTGTGCGTCTCCACATGATGATTAACATCATCATGTCTGTCAAATTTCATACATATAGTATGAAACCGGAGTGCGGGGCTTCATTTTACCAACTTTCTAGGGGGCGCTAGCGAGCCATTTTGCAACACCCAAGCCCGAGACCCTTAAAATATCAAATTTGTCACCGCATCTGATAAGTGTGCCAAGTTTAACAACTTTTTGAGCATGTTAAAGTCCTCAAAAAGGCAATTAATTTGCCTGAAAAAGAAAAAGAAAAAGAAGAATTCCTACAGGATCAATGGGGCCTTCGCTGTTCCGACGTTGTCAGTGTTCAGGCCCTAATAACCACATCTTCTCTGTTCAGGTGTGCTGCCGAATTAACAGCATCTTTATTGGATGTAAAGACAATGATTGACAAGTGAGTACTGACCTTAAAAGGTCTTCCTTTTGCCAGACACAGCTGATCTTTATCATCCTCACAGTTTCATTATGATGATTGATTGTTTCACACAATGTAATAATAAATATGACTATTGCACAGCTGAAAAATGAACTGTAATATCAACTATAACTTATCAACCTGTGTGTTGTTTTCACCTACAAACCTTAAATGGCAGAAGAAGCGCTTGAAATACACAATACCATTTAGAGACGTTTCAACTGCTGCCTGAAATTAGTGATTTTTAGTTCTAAACTAAGAATTCTCATCTGTGCAGTTTTGATTTGGATCAGTTCAAGTTTTTCACAAAAAATTTGCTGCTAAAACTCTTAAAAGAAATGACTAAACCTGAAAACTCTTTTTTTTGCACTTCTCATGGAGAACAAGGATGTTTGTTTTCTTCTGTGTGCATCAAACGCTGTATTGTAGTGACGGTAAACTGTGAGCTGACTGTGTCAGTACTACTGACTAGTACTACTAGTCACTACTGACTAGTAGTACTAGTCAGTAGTAGCGACACAGTGACAGCTTCAGGGACAGCTTCAGTGACAGCTTCAGGGAGAGCTTCAGTGACAGCTTCAGCGAGAGCTTCAGTGACAGCTTCAGTGGCAGCTTCAGTGACAGCTTCAGTGGCAGCTTCAGTGACAGCTTCAGGGACAGCTTCAGTGGCAGCTTCAGGGACAGCTTCAGTGACAGCTTCAGGGACAGCTTCAGAGGCAGCTTCAGGGACAGCTTCAGGGACAGCTTCAGTGGCAGCTTCAGGGGCAGCTTCAGTAGCAGGTTCAGGGACAGCTTCAGTGGCAGCTTCAGTGGCCGCTTCAGTGGCAGCTTCAGGGACAGCTTCAGGAGCAACTTCAGTGGCAGCTTCAGGAGCAGCTTCAGGAACAGCTTCAGGGACAGCTTCAGTAGCAGCTTCAGGGACAGCTTCTGTGGCATCAATGGCCAAAACTGTGAATGATATTGATTGGCTGAGCTAGTGTTTAATGTTTGTATGTTGTGCAGTGAGACTCTACCAGTTGACTACTTGAGAGGGAAGCCGCTGTGTATGAACCAGTAAAAGCAGATTATGTCATACTGCGTCATCCCTGGTCTGGAGACAGACTCAGTGGAGTACTACACCCACAAACACATCACTGTAGTACACACCTGTCATCACATCATTGTAGTACACAACTGTCATCACATCCCTGTAGCACACAACTGTCATGTGAGCATCACATCAGTGACCTTAGGGTTCCCTGAATGTCCTCGGTCTTCGGGGCTTCCATCAGTTGGTAATCCAGCCTTGCTGTCATGTGTGTCTTCCTCTTGGATTCAGTTCTTTGTGCTGGAAGTGTACAACAATGATGGGACTCCACTGACAGTTGATCAGCTCTGTGTTCAGCTGGAGAGGATCTGCAAGTCTTCACTGCAGACAGACACGGAGCCTGTTGGCATCCTCACCACCGGGGATCGTGACACCTGGAGCAAAACCTACATCAACCTCATCAAGGGTGAGAACATCTCTGCTCACATGCAGGTCAAACTAAAGAACTACCAACCTCATAATTAATGAGAATATGTGAAATAAACTTCTTGTCTTCAGTAAGAAAAGGGGTCTAGTGACAGGAAGATACTGCTCTACATGCCCGGTGTAGTGCTGCCTTCTGAACCTAACATCGGTTTAATCCCATTCATTCTTTATTGTCCCCTATAGAGGACATTTCACAGTCTGTACACACTCAACATCACACTGGTTGGATTCAGAGTTCTTTTAGCCGTAGTCAGAGCACGCTAGACGGTTCAGGTTCTCTTCTCAGGCTGGATGCCGATCTCAGCATGTCGTGAGGTTTTGGGCCTCTGGTCCTCAGGATGGCCGAGTAGCCCGTGTCCCGGTAGGGTTCCTTCGCCTTGTGTGTTTTTTTCTCCTCTGTGCTCTTAACCAGGCCGGTCATAAATTAAGAGCCTCGGCACTTAGTGGCCCCAAAGGTTAGATGCAGTTTCTGGGAGAAGTTTCAAGAAGTAAGGAATTATTTCACCATCATGATAATTAATATTCTTTATCTCTGGATCATCATCGGCTACCACCACATTGTGGTCAAAGGGGATATATAGGGAAATCCTTTCATCAGGATTTAAGCACTCTGCTGCCACCTTGCATCTACAGTTATCAAGTGCACCCCCACTTTTACTGCCCAACATTACTGAGGTAACACGGCGGCAGTCCCGTCAAATGAAGAGGGGCAGTTGGAGCTGAATGCCTCCAACCCAATGGCTTGGTTTACATGTGAGGCAGGAACTCTCTTTGGCAGGAAGTATGGATTCGGTAGGAGAGTAACCCCTGAATCGTCCGGGTACCAATGCATGCACATCTCACTCACGGATAGGGCGTGGAGTTCACCCGCTAGTTTTTCTGATGTGATAGCAAGCAGAAATGCTGTCTTAGCAGACAACCACCTCAGTTCTGTCTGTCTCAACGGTTCAACGGGGACAGACACAAAGACCTTACTACCAATTTCAAGTCCCTTGACGGCACTACAGTGACTCTAAGCCTGGCACCACTGAAAAAAAAGTTTTCACAATTGTCGTATGGGACCTAGTGGAGGGAGCCCTTGAACTGGCCAGGAGTGGATCCTGGCTTCAAATGGCCAGACACAAAGCTGAAGGTGATCTGGATTCGGATGCCATATGTGCCACTCCAGCTGAGAGAGATCTGAGAGGTCTGGTCTTTTTGGGAGACGCCATGGCTCCCCACTAAGCAGTTTCAGAAGCACTGGAAACCACGGCCTTCCTGGCCAGTTGGGGGCTACTAGCAGTAGTTTGTGGCTTCCCTGTTGGACTCTGTCCAGCGTCACATGTGTGAGTGGAATTGGAAGAAAGGCATACAGAAGGCAGGCTGGCCAAGTGTGGGCGAAGGCATCCTGCCCCAGAGGACTGGCCTAGCCCCCTGTGCTACTGACTGGAGAACATCTGCCTTCTGTAACATTCAGAATGGCAGAACCTTTAAAAATGTTTTAAGATACACTGAATAGTCCCCATCGAGCCGTTTATGCCACTCTACAGGCTCGATGGTGTCTTGCTCTAAGAGGGCTGCTAGTTCCTGGCTGAGGACCAAGGATTTTGCCACAGACATTCTGACCCTGCAAAATGTGGGTCGCTGGCATCAGAACTGCAGTGTGTATCCCTTGGACAGTGTGGACATCACCCAAGGGTCTGGGGTCTCCCTCTCCCAGTAGCTGAGGTGCTGCTGAGAGAAGCGTCAACCACCGGCCCCCTCGGGCCTCAGGTTTGATCCCCCCAGACCCTAATGCCTTTTGGGGGTGGCAACCACTGGGCCCTAATTCTCTTGGCACCAAATGCCGGCTTGCAAGGAGCACGCCGGTGCTGATCATAGTGCCCAGAATAGCAAAAGGCTTTAGATTAGACCCAAACATTTGTAACACTAAAGTTCTTGTTGTCGCCACTGACAGGCTCAGATTGTTATCAGAAGTGTCTGACAACATTATGGAAAAGACACTACAGAGAAATAAAACATGTTTCTGACTTTTCTCTTGATCCCGTCTGTTTGTTATTGTGTTCCAGTCCCGCTCAAGGAGAAGTCTGGTTGTGAAATCTGAATATCTGTATTCTCTGGCTCAAGCCATGACATTTGAAAATCTTTTAGATTTACGCTTTCTGTCCTCCAACATAACAAACTCTATCTCGTTTCCACTATGGATGTATTACACTGTTCCAGCTTCAGGGACAGCTTCAGGGACAGCTTCAGGGGCAACCTCAGTGTCAGCTTCAGGGACAACTTCAGTGGCAGCTTCAGGGGCAACCTCAGTGACAGCTTCAGGGACAACTTCAGTGGCAGCTTCAGGGACAGCTACAGGGGCAGCTTCAGTTGCAGCTTCAGGGACAGCTTCAGGGACAGCTTAAGTTTGTGTCCCAGTCCCGCTCAAGGAGAAGTCTGGTTGTGAAATCTGATTATCTGTATTCTCTGGCTCAAGCCATGACATTTGAAAATCTTTTAAATTTACGCTTTCTGTCCTCCAACACAACAAAGCCTCTCACGTTTCCACTATGGATGTATTCCACTGTTCCACCGTTGTTTTCCAGCAACACGTTACCTCGTCAGATTTCACAACCAGACTTCTTCTTGAGCGAGACTCTTTCCATGATGTCAGACATTTCTAATAACAATCGGAGCCTGTCAGTGGACGTAAATGACGGTGCCAGGTTGACCCAATAGCACCATATTACAGCAGCTGTCGTCTACAGCTTTCTCCTTCAGTACTGGACAAATTTCAGAAATTGTTGTCCCTATTAGTCAGTTAGACACCAAAACAGGGAATAGGGTCCAGGTTGAAAAATACAGAAGTTACCCTTTAACACGTAAAACAGTCATAATTCAATAAATTGGCTTAGGTGATCAGAATCATCATAACCTTTATTTAACTAGGAAGTCACATTGAGATTAAAACCTTTACAAGTGAGACCTAGCCAAGACAGGGTCAAACAGCAGCATCTAACACATAACAAAACGACTGTCAGGTGATCACGACAGCAACAATAGGTACGACAAAATACATTATATCATCATACAGTGCATTAACAGGGCAGCATGTTGGTCATGTGTTTGCTATTTAATTGAAACAACTGCAGCTTGCAGTGACCACTTCCTTTATTCTATGTTTAAAATCATTTAAAGAGAATGGGAACATAACTTTGTTTTTTCTCTTCTGTGAGTTTTTCCCGGCCAGTCGGAAATTACGGGTTTGTCACTAACGTAATCTATATTAATCCTAAATAACTTGGAACAACATGTGACAAACAGCTTGAGTTTTTCCTGGTAAAGCAAATAACGTAGTCTGATTACATAATAACATGATGTTTGCTATGTGTGGATGTCATTCATGTTTAGATAAGACCAACAAAGAGTCATTGTCGGCTATCCAAAGTAGCATCTTCACAGTGTGTTTGGATGGAGCAATGCCTGCAGATGAGATATATGACAGGAGTGCAGGAGTCCAGGTCCTCTATGGAGGAGGCAGCCAGTGGAACAGTGGAAACCGCTGGTTTGACAAGTGCCTGCAGGTGATACAACACATACGCAGATTATAGACAAGTAAACTGTACCACCACATACAGAACGAGTACTAGGACCAATACATCCCTGATCAGAAAAACAGACTGCAGGTGTGAATAATCAAGAAACCACCGACAGCCAGAAGACACATTTTATTATCGAACATATCTCTCTCTCTCTCTCTCTCTCTCTCTCTCTCTCTTTGTCAGAGTTGTTTCAACCCTCTCTCTAAAAGCATCAGCGCCAAATGCGGATAATTGTTGGAAGTGGCAGATAAAATCATCAGGCCATCCGCCACTTTGGCAGGCCCGTCGTCCTGCGGACGAAAAAAATATGATCGGGGAAGATGACAATTCATTTTGGGACGAATTTGGGACGAGAGTTGAAAGAAAAATACCAGTTACATTAGAATGAACGGTGATGAAAATGACTGTACTTGTTGTGTAGCGCACCGTTATTATTAAACCTCCGTGACAACATAAAACACACACACGCATACACACTGTATGTGCCCGATCCGTCCCGCACGTACACACACACACATAACATATACCGCCAGCCTCTGATGTGAGGGCAGCTGCAGCGTCAACGGGGAATTATTCCCAAGTCAATGAGGTAAACTTTCTAGTATTAACGTTACAGTTAGCTAATGTTAGACTGTTTGATGTTAACGATGAGCTTACCAGTTAGCTAACGTTAGACTGTTTGATGTTAACGGTGACATTACCAGTTAGCTAACGTTAGACTGTCTGATGTTAACGGTGACATTACCAGTTAGCTAACGTTAGACTGTTTGATGTTAACGGTGACATTACCAGTTAGCTAACGTTAGACTGTCTGATGTTAACGGTAACATTACCAGTTAGCTAACGTTAGACTGTTTGATGTTAACGGTGACATTACCAGTTAGCTAACGTTAGACTGTCTGATGTTAACGGTAACATTACCGGTTAGCTAACGTTAGACTGTCTGATGTTAACGGTGACATTACCAGTTAGCTAACGTTAGACTGTCTGATGTTAACGGTAACATTACCAGTTAGCTAACGTTAGACTGTTTGATGTTAACGGTAACATTACCAGTTAGCTAACGTTAGACTGTTTGATGTTAACGGTAACATTACCAGTTAGCTAACGTTAGACTGTTTGATGTTAACGGTAACATTACCAGTTAGTTAACGTTAGACTGTCTGATGTTAACGGTAACATTACCAGTTAGCTAACGTTAGACTGTTTGATGTTAACGGTAACATTACCAGTTAGCTAACGTTAGACTGTCTGATGTTAACGGTAACATTACCAGTTAGCTAACGTTAGACTGTTTGATGTTAACGGTAACATTACCAGTTAGCTAACGTTAGACTGTCTGATGTTAACGGTAACATTACCAGTTAGCTAACATTAGACTGTTTGATGTTAACGGTAACATTACCAGTTAGCTAACGTTAGACTGTTTGATGTTAACGATGAGCTTACCAGTTAGCTAACGTTAGACTGTTTGATGTTAACGGTAACATTACCAGTTAGCTAACGTTAGACTGTCTGATGTTAACGGTAACGTTACCAGTTAGCTAACGTTAGACTGTTTGATGTTAACGGTAACATTACCAGTTAGCTAACGTTAGACTGTTTGATGTTAACGATGAGCTTACCAGTTAGCTAACGTTAGACTGTCTGATGTTAACGGTAACATTACCAGTTAGCTAACGTTAGACTGTTTGATGTTAACGATGAACTTACCAGTTAGCTAACGTTAGACTGTTTGATGTTAACGGTAACATTACCAGTTAGCTAACGTTAGACTGTCTGATGTTAACGGTAACGTTACCAGTTAGCTAACGTTAGACTGTTTGATGTTAACGGTAACATTACCAGTTAGCTAACGTTAGACTGTTTGATGTTAACGATGAGCTTACCAGTTAGCTAACGTTAGACTGTTTGATGTTAACGGTAACATTACCAGTTAGCTAACGTTAGACTGTCTGATGTTAACGGCAACGTTACCAGTTAACTAACATTAGACTGTTTGATGTTAACGGTAACGTTACAGTTAAGGCTCGGTAACGAGTCGGCAGCCGACGTTTGTATTGTAGTGAGCTGACGATAATGTTATGTTAACGAGGAGTCAAAACTCTGCAAAAGCTCAAATCATGTTACTAATGTCAACCACTTATTTACTTACTTATCTCCAGCAGCTGCTCCAACTTTAGGAGCAGCTAGCAGGGCCGGTCCTAACTTTTTGGGGGACCTATGCAAAAATCTTGTTTTTCGACCAAATGCTATTTGTTTCACAGAAATATAAATAGATAATAGAAAGGGAATTATGACCTGAGTACAGTACTACAGTACTGTGTAGGCTACAGTACCCTCCCACCCCCCGAAACAGGGCTCCCCCGGAAGCTACGGTGTAATTCGAACAATGTAATTTACCATGTATATGATGTTTTTCATGTAAAATAATTTATATCGAACATTGAATGACATCAGATCTAACAATGTTATTCCTTCATTTTGCGCAGAGATTTCAAAAGTGTCAGATAAAATTTCTGAGTGGCAGACAAAAAAAAATACTTACCTGCCACAGTGGCAGGAAGTGAAAAAAGTTAATTTCAGACCCTGGTTGTACTGCTGTATCTGCTGATTAATCATGGTTAAACAGTCACAAACAGTCATTTTAAACCAAACCATGATGTTTTTTCCTAAACCTAACTAAGTGGTTTTGTTGCCTGAACCTAAGCAAGTGTTTTTGTTTGAATTCTCAACATTTAACCACGTGTTTACTGTGAGCGTAGGGGAGCGTCATAGTTTAACACGCTGGGCTACACAGTGCGTTATAAAGTGATGCCAAGGGGTCGTAACAAAGCGTCCGTATGTTTTGGGATGAGAACATCTATTCCCACTAACAGTGAGGTTATCAATGGCAAGGACTGCACAGCAGCAGCTTTCTTCTTTCTTCTTTCTTACGGTTGATTCTCTCTTAACTAAAATAATTGTTTAGCTCCAGGACTATATAGTCACCCTATACATTTCTAAGACATTAACATTTTCACATTCACTGATTACAATAACTTCTTCAAAACAGGCTCACATACAGGAACAAACAGACTCATGAGGAGTTGGGATGTAATGCTAATTGTGTTGCTTCTCTTTTTTTCAGTTAATTATTGGAGAAGACGGGACATGTGGTGCAAACCTCACGCATTACACTGCTGATGGTACAACCATGATGTCTTTGCTCGGCCATACTTTAGCAGGCATGTAAGTACCCCCAAATAAATGAGCCTCTGTAAGTGTATGTGTGGCTACAGTACAGCTCTGTGGAGAAAAACACATTGTGTCTGCATGTGTAATATAAACATACATACATACAGACGTAGGCAAAGTTGTTGGTAACGTTCCGTTAAAGAGAGAAAAACACACAATGGTCACTGAAATAACTTGAAACTGACAAAAGTAATAATAAATAAAAATTCACTGAAAATTAACTAATGAAAATCAGATATTGTTTTTGAATTATGGTTCAGCAGAATCATTTAAAAAAACAAACTAATGAAACTGGCCTAGACAAAAATGATGGTAACATTAACTTAATATTTTGTTGCACAACCTTTTGAGGCAATCACTGCAATCAAGTGATTTCTGTAACTCTCAATGAGACTTCTGCACCTGTTGACAGGTATGTTGGCCCACTCCTCGTGAGCAAACTGCTCCAGCTGTCTCAGGTTTGAAGGGTGCCTTCTCCAGACTGCATGTTTCAGCTCCTTCCACAGATGTTCAATAGGATTTAGATCAGGGCTCATAGAAGGCCACTTCAGAATAGTCCAATGTTTTGTTTTTAGCTGTGTTTTGGGTCATTATCCTGTTTGAGGACCCATGACCTGCAACTGAGACCAAGCTTTCTGACACTGGGCAGCACATTTCGCTCCAGAATGCCTTGATAGTCTTGAGATTTCATTGCACCCTGCACAGATTCAAGACACCCTGTGCCAGATGCAACAAAGCAGCCCCATAACATAACCGAGCCTCCTCCATGTTTCACATTAGGTACAGTGTTCTTTTCTTTGGATGCTTCATTTTTGCGTCTGTGAACATAGAGCTGATGTGACTTGCCAAAAAGCTCCAGTTTTGTCTCATCTGTCCAAAGGACATTCTCCCAGAAGCTTTGTGGCTTGTCAATATGCATTTTGGAAAATTCCAGTCTCGCTTTTTTATGATTTGGTGTCCTCCTGGGTCGTCTTCCATGAAGTCTACTTTGGCTCAAACAGTGACGGATGGTGCGATCTGACACTGATGTACCTTGACCTTGGAGTTCACCTCTAATCTCTTTGGAAGTTGTTCTGGGCTCTTTGGTTACCATTCGTATTATCCGTCTCTTCAATATGTCATAAATTTTCCCCTTGCGGCCACGTCCAGGGAGGTAGGCTACAGTCCCATGGACCTTAAACTTCTGAATAATATGTGCAGCTGTAGTCACAGGAACATCAAGCTGCTTGGAGATGGTCTTATAGCCTTTACCTTTAACATGAAGGTCTATAATGTTCTTTCTGATCTCCTGAGACAACTCTCTCCTTAGCTTTCTGTGGTCCATGTTCAGTGTGGTACACACCATGATGCCAAACAGCACAGTGACTACTTTTCACCCTTTAAATAGGCAGACTGACTGATTACAAGTTTGAAGATACCTGTGATGCTAATTACAGGACACACCTTAGTTTAATATGTCCCTATGGTCACATTATTTTACATCTTTTCTAGGGGTACCATCATTTTTGTCCTGGCCAGTTTCATTAGTTTGTTTTTTAAAATGATTCTGTTGAACCACAATTCAAAAACAATATCTGATTTTCATTAGTTCATTTTCAGTAAATTTTTATTTATTATTACTTTTGTCAGTTTCAAGTTATTTCAGTGACCATTGTGGGTTTTTCTCTCTTTAACGGAACGTTACCAACAACTTTGCCTACGTCTGTATAATGGAAATGTGAATGTCCTCAGGCAGGGACTCTATCACCCATGAGAAATTTGGAGCAGATTGGTTAATATACGACAAAGTTACAGCAACGTCATGTTTTTTAGCGAAAGGCGCTTCTTCGCCGCCACGCCACGGCAACATAGTTCTATAAAAACTGAAGCTTTTAGCAACTTTTCATCACAAATGTCTTAAGACTGTTCTGACCAAATTTGAAGTTGATTGGGTTAAATCTCTAGGACGAGTTTGTTAAAGTACAGCACATTGAAATGGTATAAATAGCACATTCAATTCAAAATGGCTGACTTCCAGTTGGGTTTAAGATATATCTCCAAGAGGCTTTTTTGTACGTCTCAACATGTTACATACACCGATCAGCCATAACGTTATGTCATCATGGGCACCCTGACCGGTCCCCATACGCCACAAACGATGGGATGCACTGTGTTCTGACACCTTTCTATCAGAACCAGCATTAACTTGTTCATCAGTTTGAGCTCCAGTAGCTCTTCTATTGGATCAGACAACACGGGCCAGCCTTCGCTCCCCACGTGCATCAATGAGCCTCAGGTCTGACCCTGTCGCCGGTTCACCGGTTTTCCTTCCTTGGACCACTTCTGGTAGGTCCTGACCACTGCAGACCGGGAACATCCCACAAGAGCTGCAGTTCTGGAGATGCTCTGACCCGGTCGTCTAGCCAGCACTATCTGGCCCTCGTTGTCAAAGTCGCTCACATCCTTACGCTGGCCCATTTGTTCTGCTTCCAACACAAAGTTCAAAGTTCAAAATGTTCACTTGCTGTCTAATATATCCCCCCCACTGCCAGGTGCCATGGTAACCAGATAATCCATGTTATTCACTTCACCTGTCAGTGGTCTGGATGTTATGGCTGATCAGTGTTTACCCACCAAGTTTCATACATCTAGGTGAAACCATAATAAGGAACTCAATTCTATCAATTTTGTGGGGGGCGCTTTCGAGCTATTTTGTCACATTCAAGCATGAGACCCAGAAAATATAAAGTTTTTCACCAGTACTGATACATGTGCCAACTTTGGTCAGTTTCCGAGCACCTTTATCCCCTCAAAAATGTGATTTATTAGCATAAGTAATAATACTATAAAACATTAATATTTTAACATAATAAAACATTACAGTTTCAATAAGGTCCTTGCAGCCCGACGTGATTGGGACCTAAATATTGTCCAGAAACCCTCACAGGTACTGCATTTAGCATAAAAAATATGATCTAATCATAACATGGCAATCTGCAACCCAACAGGCAACAACAGTCAGTGTGTCAGTGTGCTGACTTGACTATGACTTGCCCCAAACTGCATGTGATTATCATAAAGTGGGCATGTCTGTAAAGGGGAGACTCGTGGGTACCCAAAAAACTATTTACATTCACATATCTGGAGGTCAGAGGTCAAGGGACGCCTTTGGAAATGGACATGACCTTTTTCCTCGCCACAATTTAGTGTAAGTTATTAGCGTAAGTTATTTGTGTAATTATGAATTGTCCCAAGGACACTTCGACATGTGGACTGGAGGAGCCGGGGATCAAACCGCTGACCTTCTGATTAGTGGACGACCTGCTCTACACCTCTGAGCCACAGCTCCCGAACAGCTGGGAAGAGGCCTCTACTGTGCCTCTGGGGCTTTCTCTGACCTTGTTGTTCCTTGACCAGATTTGACCTCTAAACCATACTCTATCCACTTCCTCCTAATCAGACGTTTCATCCAACATTGTCCCAAACCGATCTGCAGGATCTTGGACCCATGTATTGTTTTATGAGTCAGTATCGGCTATTTAATCTCCGTTTCGGATCTTGTGTTTGCTCCGGGTATGTCAGCTGTCAGATGTGCTTGTGTAGTGTTTCTATGTATTTTTACGTGACTTTGGTTTTTCACTGAATTCCATTGTGTCCCATGTATCATTTCTTTTCTCTTGTGTGTGGAAACAGGAAAAAGCCACAGCTGACTCAGTCTCCCATGGAGCCTTTGCCCGTTCCCAAGAAACTACACTTCAACATCACCCCTGACATCAAGAAGGACCTTGAGGAGGCTAAGCTACACATGGACAAGTGAGAGCAGCTTTTAGTTGTGATTGAGTTGCATAGACAGCCAGTGACTGCAACAATAGAAACCCAGAGGAAGATGAACACATTCTATGTGCTGCTACGTGAACAGCTACATGCAGCCACAACTCCATTTTCACAAATAAGATACACAATCTACAGATAATTGGCTTCAAATGTGACCTAAGATATTTTAAAAACAATATGACAATCCCATGACCAGTGTGAACGTTGATATTGGACGATAACCCTGGATTATATTTAATGATCTTAATACAATATCTGCTACAGTAAGATCATGACCAAATAAACTATGCTCTAGTAATGCTCAGGGTTAGGTGACTACAATCCTTGATTGATCAGGAAAACACAGCGTATCTTACCGGTGTCTGCAGATAAAGACGACACAGCGTATCTTACCGGTGTCTGCAGATAAAGATGACACAGCGTATCTTACCTGTAGTCTGCAGATAAAGACGACACAGCGTATTTTACCTGTAGTCTGCAGATAAAGACGACACAGCGTATCTTACCGGTGTCTGCAGATAAAGACGACACAGCGTATCTTACCTGTAGTCTGCAGATAAAGACGACACAGCGTATCTTACCTGTAGTCTGCAGATAAAGACGACACAACGTATTTTACCTGTAATCTGCAGATAAAGACGACACAGCGTATCTTACCTGTAGTCTGCGGATAAAGACGACACAACGTATCTTACCTGTAGTCTGCAGATAAAGACGACACAGCGTATCTTACCGGTGTCTGCAGATAAAGACGACACAACGTATCTTACCTGTAGTCTGCAGATAAAGACGACACAACGTATCTTACCGGTGTCTGCAGATAAAGACGACATAACGTATCTTACCTGTAGTCTGCAGATAAAGACGACACAACGTATCTTACCTGTAGTCTGCAGATAAAGACGACACAGCGTATCTTACCTGTAGTCTGCAGATAAAGACGACACAGCGTATCTTACCTGTAGTCTGCAGATAAAGACGACACAGCGTATCTTACCTGTAGTCTGCAGATAAAGACGACACAGCGTATCTTACCTGTAGTCTGCAGATAAAGACGACACAACGTATTTTACCTGTAATCTGCAGATAAAGACGACACAGCGTATCTTACCTGTAGTCTGCGGATAAAGACGACACAACGTATCTTACCTGTAGTCTGCAGATAAAGACGACACAGCGTATCTTACCGGTGTCTGCAGATAAAGACGACACAACGTATCTTACCTGTAGTCTGCAGATAAAGACGACACAACGTATCTTACCGGTGTCTGCAGATAAAGACGACACAGCGTATCTTACCTGTAGTCTGCAGATAAAGACGACACAGCGTATCTTACCTGTAGTCTGCAGATAAAGACGACACAACGTATTTTACCTGTAATCTGCGGATAAAGACGACACAGCGTATCTTGCCTGTAGTCTGCAGATAAAGACGACACAACGTATTTTACCTGTAATCTGCGGATAAAGACGACACAGCGTATCTTACCTGTAGTCTGCGGATAAAGACGACACAACGTATCTTACCTGTAATCTGCAGATAAAGACGACACAGCGTATCTTACCTGTAGTCTGCGGATAAAGACGACACAACGTATCTTACCTGTAGTCTGCGGATAAAGACGACACAGCGTATCTTACCTGTAGTCTGCAGATAAAGACGACACAACGTATTTTACCTGTAATCTGCAGATAAAGACGACACAGCGTATCTTACCTGTAGTCTGCGGATAAAGACGACACAACGTATCTTACCTGTAGTCTGCAGATAAAGACGACACAGCGTATCTTACCGGTGTCTGCAGATAAAGACGACACAACGTATCTTACCTGTAGTCTGCAGATAAAGACGACACAACGTATCTTACCGGTGTCTGCAGATAAAGACGACACAGCGTATCTTACCTGTAGTCTGCAGATAAAGACGACACAGCGTATCTTACCGGTGTCTGCAGATAAAGACGACACAGCGTATCTTACCTGTAGTCTGCAGATAAAGACGACACAACGTATTTTACCTGTAATCTGCGGATAAAGACGACACAGCGTATCTTACCTGTAGTCTGCGGATAAAGACGACACAACGTATCTTACCTGTAGTCTGCAGATAAAGACGACACAGTGTATCTTACCGGTGTCTGCAGATAAAGACGACACAACGTATCTTACCTGTAGTCTGCAGATAAAGACGACACAACGTATCTTACCGGTGTCTGCAGATAAAGACGACACAATGTATATCTTACCTGTAGTCTGCAGATAAAGACGACACAACGTATCTTACCTGTAGTCTGCAGATAAAGACGACACAGCGTATCTTACCTGTAGTCTGCAGATAAAGACGACACAGCGTATCTTACCGGTGTCTGCAGATAAAGACGACACAGCGTATCTTACCTGTAGTCTGCAGATAAAGACGACACAGCGTATCTTACCTGTAGTCTGCAGATAAAGACGAGACAACGTATTTTACCTGTAATCTGCAGATAAAGACGACACAGCGTATCTTACCTGTAGTCTGCGGATAAAGACGACACAACGCATCTTACCTGTAGTCTGCAGATAAAGACGACACAGCGTATCTTACCGGTATCTGCAGATAAAGACGACACAACGTATCTTACCTGTAGTCTGCAGATAAAGACGACACAACGTATCTTACCGGTGTCTGCAGATAAAGACGACACAACGTATCTTACCTGTAGTCTGCAGATAAAGACGACACAACGTATCTTACCTGTAGTCTGCAGATAAAGACGACACAGCGTATCTTACCTGTAGTCTGCAGATAAAGACGACACAGCGTATCTTACCTGTAGTCTGCAGATAAAGACGACACAGCGTATCTTACCGGTGTCTGCAGATAAAGACGACACAACGTATCTTACCTGTAGTCTGCAGATAAAGACGACACAACGTATCTTACCGGTGTCTGCAGATAAAGACGACACAATGTATCTTACCTGTAGTCTGCAGATAAAGACGACACAACGTATCTTACCTGTAGTCTGCAGATAAAGACGACACAGCGTATCTTACCTGTAGTCTGCAGATAAAGACGACACAGCGTATCTTACCTGTAGTCTGCAGATAAAGACGACACAACGTATCTTACCTGTAGTCTGCAGATAAAGACGACACAACGTATCTTACCGGTGTCTGCAGATAAAGACGACACAATGTATCTTACCTGTAGTCTGCAGATAAAGACGACACAACGTATCTTACCTGTAGTCTGCAGATAAAGACGACACAGCGTATCTTACCTGTAGTCTGCAGATAAAGACGACACAGCGTATCTTACCTGTAGTCTGCAGATAAAGACGACACAGCGTATCTTACCTGTAGTCTGCAGATAAAGACGACACAACGTATCTTACCGGTGTCTGCAGATAAAGACGACACAGCGTATCTTACCTGTAGTCTGCAGATGAAGACGACACAGCGTATCTTACCTGTAGTCTGCAGATAAAGACGACACAGCGTATCTTACCGGTGTCTGCAGATAAAGACGACACAGCGTATCTTACCTGTAGTCTGCAGATAAAGACACAACGTATTTTACCTGTAATCTGCGGATAAAGACGACACAGCGTATCTTACCTGTAGTCTGCGGATAAAGACGACACAACGTATCTTACCTGTAGTCTGCAGATAAAGACGACACAGTGTATCTTACCGGTGTCTGCAGATAAAGACGACACAACGTATCTTACCTGTAGTCTGCAGATAAAGACGACACAACGTATCTTACCGGTGTCTGCAGATAAAGACGACACAACGTATATCTTACCTGTAGTCTGCAGATATAGACGACACAACGTATCTTACCTGTAGTCTGCAGATAAAGACGACACAACGTATCTTACCTGTAGTCTGCAGATAAAGACGACACAGCGTATCTTACCGGTGTCTGCAGATAAAGACGACACAACGTATCTTACCTGTAGTCTGCAGATAAAGACGACACAACGTATCTTACCGGTGTCTGCAGATAAAGACGACACAACGTATCTTACCTGTAGTCTGCAGATAAAGACGACACAACGTATCTTACCTGTAGTCTGCAGATAAAGACGACACAGCGTATCTTACCTGTAGTCTGCAGATAAAGACGACACAGCGTATCTTACCTGTAGTCTGCAGATAAAGACGACACAGCGTATCTTACCTGTAGTCTGCAGATAAAGACGACACAGCATATCTTACCTGTAGTCTGCAGATAAAGACGACACAACGTATCTTACCTGTAGTCTGCAGATAAAGACGACACAGCGTATCTTACCTGTAGTCTGCAGATAAAGACGACACAGCGTATCTTACCTGTAGTCTGCAGATGAAGACGACACAGCGTATCTTACCTGTAGTCTGCAGATAAAGACGACACAGCGTATCTTACCGGTGTCTGCAGATAAAGACGACACAGCGTATCTTACCTGTAGTCTGCAGATAAAGACGACACAACGTATTTTACCTGTAATCTGCGGATAAAGACGACACAGCGTATCTTACCTGTAGTCTGCGGATAAAGACGACACAACGTATCTTACCTGTAGTCTGCAGATAAAGACGACACAGTGTATCTTACCGGTGTCTGCAGATAAAGACGACACAACGTATCTTACCTGTAGTCTGCAGATAAAGAAGACACAACGTATCTTACCGGTGTCTGCAGATAAAGACGACACAACGTATATCTTACCTGTAGTCTGCAGATAAAGACGACACAACGTATCTTACCTGTAGTCTGCAGATAAAGACGACACAGCGTATCTTACCTGTAGTCTGCAGATAAAGACGACACAGCGTATCTTACCGGTGTCTGCAGATAAAGACGACACAGCGTATCTTACCTGTAGTCTGCAGATAAAGACGACACAGCGTATCTTACCTGTAGTCTGCAGATAAAGACGACACAGCGTATCTTACCTGTAGTCTGCAGATAAAGACGACACAGCGTATCTTACCTGTAGTCTGCAGATAAAGATGACACAGCGTATCTTACCTGTAGTCTGCAGATAAAGACGACACAGCGTATCTTACCTGTAGTCTGCAGATAAAGATGACACAGCGTATCTTACCTGTAGTCTGCAGATAAAGACGACACAGCGTATCTTACCTGTAGTCTGCAGATAAAGATGACACAGCGTATCTTACCTGTAGTCTGCAGATAAAGACGACACAGCGTATCTTACCGGTGTCTGCAGATAAAGACGACACAGCGTATCTTACCTGTAGTCTGCAGATAAAGACGACACAGCGTATCTTACCTGTAGTCTGCAGATAAAGATGACACAGCGTATCTTACCTGTAGTCTGCAGATAAAGACGACACAACGTATTTTACCTGTAATCTGCAGATAAAGACGACACAGCGTATCTTACCTGTAGTCTGCGGATAAAGACGACACAACGCATTTTACCTGTAGTCTGCAGATAAAGACGACACAGCGTATCTTACCTGTAGTCTGCAGATAAAGACGACACAGCGTATCTTACCTGTAGTCTGCAGATAAAGACGACACAGCGTATCTTACCTGTAGTCTGCAGATAAAGACGACACAACGTATTTTACCTGTAATCTGCAGATAAAGACGACACAGCGTATCTTACCTGTAGTCTGCGGATAAAGACGACACAACGTATCTTACCTGTAGTCTGCAGATAAAGACGACACAGCGTATCTTACCGGTGTCTGCAGATAAAGACGACACAACGTATCTTACCTGTAGTCTGCAGATAAAGACGACACAACGTATCTTACCGGTGTCTGCAGATAAAGACGACACAGCGTATCTTACCTGTAGTCTGCAGATGAAGACGACACAGCGTATCTTACCTGTAGTCTGCAGATAAAGACGACACAGCGTATCTTACCGGTGTCTGCAGATAAAGACGACACAGCGTATCTTACCTGTAGTCTGCAGATAAAGACGACACAACGTATTTTACCTGTAATCTGCGGATAAAGACGACACAGCGTATCTTACCTGTAGTCTGCGGATAAAGACGACACAACGTATCTTACCTGTAGTCTGCAGATAAAGACGACACAGTGTATCTTACCGGTGTCTGCAGATAAAGACGACACAACGTATCTTACCTGTAGTCTGCAGATAAAGACGACACAACGTATCTTACCGGTGTCTGCAGATAAAGACGACACAACGTATATCTTACCTGTAGTCTGCAGATATAGACGACACAACGTATCTTACCTGTAGTCTGCAGATAAAGACGACACAACGTATCTTACCTGTAGTCTGCAGATAAAGACGACACAGCGTATCTTACCGGTGTCTGCAGATAAAGACGACACAACGTATCTTACCTGTAGTCTGCAGATAAAGACGACACAACGTATCTTACCGGTGTCTGCAGATAAAGACGACACAACGTATATCTTACCTGTAGTCTGCAGATAAAGACGACACAACGTATCTTACCTGTAGTCTGCAGATAAAGACGACACAGCGTATCTTACCTGTAGTCTGCAGATAAAGACGACACAGCGTATCTTACCGGTGTCTGCAGATAAAGACGACACAGCGTATCTTACCTGTAGTCTGCAGATAAAGACGACACAGCGTATCTTACCTGTAGTCTGCAGATAAAGATGACACAGCGTATCTTACCTGTAGTCTGCAGATAAAGACGACACAGCGTATCTTACCTGTAGTCTGCAGATAAAGATGACACAGCGTATCTTACCTGTAGTCTGCAGATAAAGACGACACAGCGTATCTTACCTGTAGTCTGCAGATAAAGATGACACAGCGTATCTTACCTGTAGTCTGCAGATAAAGACGACACAGCGTATCTTACCTGTAGTCTGCAGATAAAGATGACACAGCGTATCTTACCTGTAGTCTGCAGATAAAGACGACACAGCGTATCTTACCGGTGTCTGCAGATAAAGACGACACAGCGTATCTTACCTGTAGTCTGCAGATAAAGACGACACAGCGTATCTTACCTGTAGTCTGCAGATAAAGACGACACAGCGTATCTTACCTGTAGTCTGCAGATAAAGACGACACAACGTATTTTACCTGTAATCTGCAGATAAAGACGACAACAGCGTATCTTACCTGTAGTCTGCGGATAAAGACGACACAACGCATTTTACCTGTAGTCTGCAGATAAAGACGACACAGCGTATCTTACCTGTAGTCTGCAGATAAAGACGACAGAGCGTATCTTACCTGTAGTCTGCAGATAAAGACGACACAGCGTATCTTACCTGTAGTCTGCAGATAAAGACGACACAACGTATTTTACCTGTAATCTGCAGATAAAGACGACACAGCGTATCTTACCTGTAGTCTGCGGATAAAGACGACACAACGTATCTTACCTGTAGTCTGCAGATAAAGACGACACAGCGTATCTTACCGGTGTCTGCAGATAAAGACGACACAACGTATCTTACCTGTAGTCTGCAGATAAAGACGACACAACGTATCTTACCGGTGTCTGCAGATAAAGACGACACAGCGTATCTTACCTGTAGTCTGCAGATGAAGACGACACAGCGTATCTTACCTGTAGTCTGCAGATAAAGACGACACAGCGTATCTTACCGGTGTCTGCAGATAAAGACGACACAGCGTATCTTACCTGTAGTCTGCAGATAAAGACGACACAACGTATTTTACCTGTAATCTGCGGATAAAGACGACACAGCGTATCTTACCTGTAGTCTGCGGATAAAGACGACACAACGTATCTTACCTGTAGTCTGCAGATAAAGACGACACAGTGTATCTTACCGGTGTCTGCAGATAAAGACGACACAACGTATCTTACCTGTAGTCTGCAGATAAAGACGACACAACGTATCTTACCGGTGTCTGCAGATAAAGACGACACAACGTATATCTTACCTGTAGTCTGCAGATATAGACGACACAACGTATCTTACCTGTAGTCTGCAGATAAAGACGACACAACGTATCTTACCTGTAGTCTGCAGATAAAGACGACACAGCGTATCTTACCGGTGTCTGCAGATAAAGACGACACAACGTATCTTACCTGTAGTCTGCAGATAAAGACGACACAACGTATCTTACCGGTGTCTGCAGATAAAGACGACACAACGTATCTTACCTGTAGTCTGCAGATAAAGACGACACAACGTATCTTACCTGTTGTCTGCAGATAAAGACGACACAGCGTATCTTACCTGTAGTCTGCAGATAAAGACGACACAGCGTATCTTACCTGTAGTCTGCAGATAAAGACGACACAGCGTATCTTACCTGTAGTCTGCAGATAAAGACGACACAGCGTATCTTACCTGTAGTCTGCAGATAAAGACGACACAGCGTATCTTACCTGTAGTCTGCAGATAAAGACGACCCAACGTATTTTACCTGTAATCTGCAGATAAAGACGACACAGCGTATCTTACCTGTAGTCTGCGGATAAAGACGACACAACGTATCTTACCTGTAGTCTGCAGATAAAGACGACACAGCGTATCTTACCGGTGTCTGCAGATAAAGACGACACAACGTATCTTACCTGTAGTCTGCAGATAAAGACGACACAACGTATCTTACCGGTGTCTGCAGATAAAGACGACACAACGTATATCTTACCTGTAGTCTGCAGATAAAGACGACACAACGTATCTTACCTGTAGTCTGCAGATAAAGACGACACAGCGTATCTTACCTGTAGTCTGCAGATAAAGACGACACAGCGTATCTTACCGGTGTCTGCAGATAAAGACGACACAGCGTATCTTACCTGTAGTCTGCAGATAAAGACGACACAGCGTATCTTACCTGTAGTCTGCAGATAAAGACGACACAGCGTATCTTACCTGTAGTCTGCAGATAAAGACGACACAGCGTATCTTACCTGTAGTCTGCAGATAAAGATGACACAGCGTATCTTACCTGTAGTCTGCAGATAAAGACGACACAGCGTATCTTACCTGTAGTCTGCAGATAAAGATGACACAGCGTATCTTACCTGTAGTCTGCAGATAAAGACGACACAGCGTATCTTACCTGTAGTCTGCAGATAAAGATGACACAGCGTATCTTACCTGTAGTCTGCAGATAAAGACGACACAGCGTATCTTACCGGTGTCTGCAGATAAAGACGACACAGCGTATCTTACCTGTAGTCTGCAGATAAAGACGACACAGCGTATCTTACCTGTAGTCTGCAGATAAAGACGACACAGCGTATCTTACCTGTAGTCTGCAGATAAAGACGACACAACGTATTTTACCTGTAATCTGCAGATAAAGACGACACAGCGTATCTTACCTGTAGTCTGCGGATAAAGACGACACAACGCATTTTACCTGTAGTCTGCAGATAAAGACGACACAGCGTATCTTACCTGTAGTCTGCAGATAAAGACGACAGAGCGTATCTTACCTGTAGTCTGCAGATAAAGACGACACAGCGTATCTTACCTGTAGTCTGCAGATAAAGACGACACAACGTATTTTACCTGTAATCTGCAGATAAAGACGACACAGCGTATCTTACCTGTAGTCTGCGGATAAAGACGACACAACGTATCTTACCTGTAGTCTGCAGATAAAGACGACACAGCGTATCTTACCGGTGTCTGCAGATAAAGACGACACAACGTATCTTACCTGTAGTCTGCAGATAAAGACGACACAACGTATCTTACCGGTGTCTGCAGATAAAGACGACACAGCGTATCTTACCTGTAGTCTGCAGATGAAGA